>NC_090924.1:1012061941-1012686941 GCF_040938575.1 Ambystoma mexicanum | reverse complement strand
GTTGAGCCCACTCCTCTGCTCCCAAGGGAGAATTTCCCTTCAAGTTTTTCCATGTGCAATTACAGCATTAATGGGATGTTCCTGATGATGGCGTGGAGGAGCTTTGAGATGATGTAATATTATTCCACTCCAGTTCTGAGTCCCCCTGATGAGAACCCACCTTGCTACCAATCTGTCTCATTTCCTGTAAGAAGACCTCTTCTAGATCGATTTCAGATGCATCTATTGGGGTCTGCAGCAGATCATTTCCTGGCATACACTCCTTACACGCCTTCTTTTTTTCTCCTTGCAGGAGGGCCTCCTTTTCTTCCCTGCTGCCTTTCTTTTTTTTCTTCCCGCAGGATGTGGATTCTGGTTTCTTCCGCTTCCAGATCCGCTCTCAGGTCTGCTTGCTTTAGCGATTCATCCAGAATACGCACCCTCTCTGTAACACAACTGAGGCGCAAGCATTTTTGATAATGTGCTTTTTTAATTCATGATATCAGCCAACTCCTTTATCAGGTCAGCCATCAGATTGGCATTTTGCACCCATTTCCCATAATCGACGCTCATCAGCTGACTTTCCAATAGTATCTTCCAGCGGGGATGTGTCCTGAGACCTCCCCATGGATGGGCCAAGTTTCAAGTTCTAGTTTATATCTCCCTCATGTATCATGCTTGCGCTACTCCGACTGCGATTCAAAACACCAGCCTTCTCTGTATCTCTCACTTTCAACCCTCAGCTCTTCCATACCCTCACTTGTTTCTGTATCTAATGTAGACTGTGTACTTTCTCCATGCAGCATTTGCAGCCCCCCGCCCATATTGTCCGTTTGCCCCTTAGCCAACTCTATTCCTGCCATTATTTGGGTAACCTTATCGCATATTTTAAAGGCATTTGGGACCTCTAACCCTTTTTCCTCCATGCTTACTGCCTCAATATAGGCATCATTCACATCATTTGCTTCCGTCCCTATGCCTGACATGTCATTTAAAATGTCCTCTGTCAAAAGTATAGCCTCACTTCCTTTGCACACACAACCTCCCAGCCTTACCTGTATGCGAGTCCGTGTACCTGGAAGACTTAATGCCTTTGACATTTTCTCCCGTGCACCGACTGCCCTCTTCCCGTGAACTCCTGCAAACTCCACCTGGACTCCAATTTCGCTCTGCTTCGCTTCCTGCAAAGTTGTTGAAGCAGGAAGAAGATCACAAAGCAGGCAGAGCGGAGCACTGCAGGTCCTTAAAGGGGCAGCGGCAGAAAGTTACACACACGGTCCACAGCAGCAGAATTCACCAAAAGAATGAGAAGGGGCGTTTTGCTCCTGCAAACTCCACGTTGACTCCAACTTCCTTGACTGCAGCCAGGCCTATCTTAGAGAGAGAGAGGGCTGTAGAATCAGTACACATAAATTGTAATCCAAATGGTCCAAAGAAACACTGAAACACTATCTATTGGAAAAATAAAAAAATAAATTGTTTATTTAAATACAAGTAGACCCAAATAAATCATGGGGGAAATGAGTACTATCACATTATATATAACCACAATTATAAAAACATAACACTATGCTTGAAGGTGCACAGACCAAAGCATATAACCTTATTTGGAACACCTAGCAGTAGTTGTAGGGACGTCAAAGCCAATAGTTACTTTTGGATTACTTACAGTAATACAAGCGTAGTAGATCCTAACAGTTGTACTGTGACGCTCAGCAAGGAATCACATAGTAAGTCAACTGGACAATATACTTTACTGACTAGTGGAACACTTATTCTAGGAACAGTAAAAACCTATCATTCCGATTCAGGATAAGACAGTTATTATAGGGGAGTTGGACCTTGGGGTGTAATCAATTACAGCTGCTTTTCACTTCAGACTAAGGGAAACAGTAACTTATTTTAGGATATCACATGGTAGTTAAAAAATTAAATACTTTTGCAAGGAGCTGTCAGCAACCTAAAAGGTAAGCATATGTTAGGGAGTATTCTCATTTCTGTGCTAATTCCCTTCAACCTTAGAGACCCCCAGCTCTTTTGCTGGACTAGGACTTAATTTTTATCCTGGAATGAGTGAGACTTTTTCTCACTCATGTATTTTGATCTGATTTGGATTCTGTGTTCTCTTTGTTTTTGGAGTCTGACACACTCCATTGGCATCTACGTTTTGTATGGTGACACACAGCACCTTCTCTTGGATAAACTACTGTTCCCAAGATTAGTAAAGTGAAATTAACTTTACTTTCCTTTTTCTTATGTAGGTCCAGCACACCCCATCTTATGTGGAGTGCTGGGGGGAGGGTTACTTAGTAGCCCCTTTTCCCACTTACTCAGGTAACATTTTTTATGTTAACCCCGTGACTTTAAATGGCTTGTGGCAGTGGTTTAACTTTCCTACCATTGTGCGTTTATACCGCAGGCTGAACCCTCTTCGAAGGGATTGTGTCCTCCGACGTATACCTCATCTTAGATATCTCATTCCAGCTTTGCTGGCCTCGGAAATTTTTTTCTCTCTAGAGGGCGCTGCGCGTCGACGTCCTCCGAGTCGATGTCCCTCGACAGCCGCCGTATCGGCGTCAACGTCATCCTGCCTATAAAGGCCGCGCGCAGCGTCCGTTGCTCAGTTCCGTTTTTCCGCGCTTACTCAGTGCCTCGGAATACCGTTGCTCAGTTCTTGTCAGATTAATCCATATTTACCTCGAGTTATTCGATCCGTACTCGATGGCTTCCTCGTCGGAACCGACAACTCCTCGATCCGGCTTCAAAAAATGCCGAGATTGTGGGAAAAAGATGTCGCTGACTGACCCTCACAGAGTTTGTCTGTGGTGTTTGGGAGCCTGAACACCATTGTTCGGAATGCGAGGACTGTATGTCCATGACAGCTAAGGCCCTGAAGGAGCGTAGGGGGAAGCTGGAGAAAGGTAAGACTTTTAAAGCTTCTTCTTCGTCGACGAAGTCGAGACACTAGTCTCCTCGTCACCATTCGCGCTCCTGGTCTCGGAGTGGGTCCCATCACTCCTCGAGATCGAAGCACTCGAAGAGGAGACGTCGAAGATCCCCTCCTCCGTCTTCCTCTTCTTCTGTTTCGCCAAAAAGAATCCCTTGCCCCACGAAACATAGTTCCTGGGCTGAATGGGAGGAATTCTGCAAAAATATGATGAGCGTCTTCGAGAAAGCGGCCTTGACCCCCTCGAAGACTGCCGAGAGCGATGCTCTGGTCGAAAGACCCAAAGGTCAAAAACGCCGCGAGTCGCAGTACCCGGCGAAGGAAACCTCTCGAGCGCGTCTCGAACCCTCGAGTAGGACTATGACCTCCAAACCTTCCTCGAGGGTTCCGTCGACGCCGAGGTCGGTGTCTTCGACGCCGTTGTCGAAGGGACCTTCGACACACGGGTCTGTCGACTCGACGCCAGCTTCGACACCGGCGTCGACGCCAAGAAAAGTCACGGTTATGACACACCCAGTGACTATCCCCAGGTCCTCGACGTCGATGGCTTCGAGATTGTCGAGTAGAATTCCAATTCTGTCAAGGTCTTCGAGGCCTCCGCCTTTGTTTTCGACGCCACGCTCGAAGCCTTCGACGTCGACGACATCGACGTTTTCGAGGCCGATAATGACAAGTTCGGCACCCTCTGCCTTGGAAATGGGATTTACTCCCTTTGCGTTCAGAACAATTGAGAACTATGTCCTCAATTTTGGAAGAGGGAGAATTGTCTGAACAGGAAGACACATTTGAGTTGCAGGGACCTGTAACCCCAATTAGAGAGGAATTTTCCTCTGAAGAACGCAGGTTAAAGGATCTTCATGATTCCTTACATGAGGCAAGTGGGTTAGACACTTCCCCTGAGGTGGAGTTTGCTAGGCCAGACCCGGGGGAGCATGCTGAAACCCCCTATAGAGCTTTAATGGCCAGGATCACAGAGTTCATGGGGTGGTCTGCACCTTCACAATCTTTCCAACAAGATGACCTCACCGATATTCTTGACAAAGGCCCACAGAAGGATCCTGTGGTGCCTTTTCATAAAGCTCTTCAAAGGAAGATCATGACAAACTGGGAAACCCCAGATGTCGTACCAGCAGTAAATAAAAAACTGTCTACAAAGTACAGGGTATCTTCTACAGACCCAGAGTTTTTGTCTAAACACCCATCCCCAGAAAGTCTGGTGGTACAGGCAGCATCCTCTACCGATGTCAAGACGGCTTATCCTACCGTGCCACAGGACAGGGACGATAAAAAATATGATGCTATGGCAAAGAAAGTCTTTTCAGCATGTAGCATGGCGTTAAAATCTGTTAATGCTACCTGCACCATTGCTAGGTTCAGCCATACACTTTGGGAGTGTGCTTCTACAGCGGCTGACTGCATCCCGGAGGGAGAAGAAAGGGATGCGTTCCTGAATATTATACAGGACGGTAAAGACGCTATGTGCGAATCCCTCCAGACGGGCATTGATTCGGCTGACAGTATCAGCAGAGCAATGGCGGCAAGTACAACAACCAGGAGATTCGCTTGGTTGAGAAAGTCTGGTTTTGCCCCAGATGTGCAAGCCAGGCTCTTGAACATGCCATTCGATGGCTCTTCTTTGTTCGGGAAAAAGGCGGATGACAGTTTAGAAAAACTGCAAACTTCAAAAGCAGCAGCTAAATCCCTAGGAGCTGCAATCCGTCAGACTCCTTTTTGTCCCACAGGAACCTCTGCGAGGGGCAAGTCCTTTCGCTTCTACTCCGCATTCGGAAGAGGTAGAGGACGACCGGCTCAAAGGGGACAAAGAAGAACTACCCGAGGTGGACGGGGTAGATATTCAAAAGCCGCAGCAACAGCAGGTGCCTCTTTACCATCAGCATCTGCATCAGCCGCCCCAAAACCACTCTGAGGACTTCCCTCACAGGACACCTGTAGGAGGCAGGTTGACTCAACATCTGGCGGTATGGCAGGCTATCACGTCAGATGCTTGGGCATTGGAAACAGTTGCCCAAGGTTACTGCCTGCCTTTCCTACCTATACCTCAGTCATCCACCGGGGATCAGCTCTCAGAAAGCTCCAGATCCGCTCCTCTTGCAGGAAATTTTGGACCTGCTAGAGAAAGGTGCCATAGAACCGGTACCTGTAGCGGAGAGGAACAAGGGCTGGTACTCCCCTTACTTTCTCATTCCAAAGAAAGACGGAGGACTGAGACCCATTTTGGACTTGCGAGAATTGAACAAATTCCGCAGAAAAGACAAATTCAAGATGGTCACTCTTTCTCAGATCCTCCAGGCCCTTCAGTTCCAGGACTGGTTGGTATCTCTGGACCTTCAGGACGCTTATTTCCATGTGCCTATCCATCTCAAACACAGGAAATACCTGAGGTTCGCAATTGGCAACTCTCACTATCAATTTCGAGTGCTGCCATTTGGGCTGACCTCCGCTCGAGGGTCTTCACCAAGTTAATGTCGGTAGTGGCTGCAAGTCTAAGGAGGGAAGGGATTCACGTCTACCCCTACCTGGACGATTGGTTGATCAGGGCTGTTTCTTCGGAACAAGCTCAGATCCAGCTAAATCACGTGTGCCACTTCCTTCACAGACTGGGCTTCTCCCTCAATTTAAAGAAGTCCCAAATGATACCATCGCAGAGACTCCAGTTCATAGGAGCGATCCTGGACACTTCCCTCGGAAAAGCCTCGCCACCAGAGGTGAGGGCTCACGATATATCCTACAGATGGTTACCAAGTTCCAACATTCCCAACGTCTCCCAGCCTTCGACTTTTTGAGGTTGCTAGGCCTCATGGCATCCTGCATTTTCCTAGTGCCAGAGGCTCGCCTGAGAATGAGATGCCTCCAGTGGGCACTGAGGACTCAGTGGTCACAATTCTCAGGGAGAATGACAGATCTTCTTCAGGTTCCCGGCAGGGTGGCTCGAGACCTTCAGTGGTGGGCCTGTCAGGAGAACATTCTGAAAGGAGAACAGTTTTGGCAACCCTGGCCGGAGATAACAGTAGTCACGGATGCCTCACTCACGGGGTGGGGAGCCCACCCAACGACTTGACCATCAGCGGTCGTTGGTCTCCATCGGAGTCCAGACTACATATCAACCTGTTAGAGCTGAGGGCCATCAGACTTGCGCTGAAGGCGTTCCTGCCAGCTGTACAAGGGAAGAACGTCCTGATAATGACGGACAACACGGTGGCCATGCATTACCTCAACAAAAGGGTAGGCGATGCAGCTCTGGTTTTGGGCAATCCAAGAAGGAATCTCTCTATCGGCAGTTCACCTAGCCGGAGAGAAGAACTTGACAGCGGACGCTCTGAGCAGGCAGAGCACAGTCTCCCACGAGTGGGAACTAGCTCAGGAAGTCCTTCAAGAGATCTTCGCCCTTTGGGGAACCCCCAGGTAGATCTGTTCGCTACCAGCCTAAACAGAAAATGCGACCTGTTCTGCTCAAGGGAATTTCCCCCGAGAGGAGCTCTGGGAGACGCGTTCATAGTGGACTGGGAGTTTCCGCTTCTGTACGCGTTCCCACCGGACCCTGTCATTCCTCAAATGATCAGGAGGTTGAGAAGATTCCGGAGAACCATGATCCTAATTGCCCCGGATTGGGCCAGGAGAACGTGGTACCCGGACCTTCTAGACTTGTCCATCTGCCCTCCAATTCGACTTCCACTCAGAGAGAACCTACTCTCACAGAAGGGAGGTCAGGTTCTCCATCCAGACATCAAAACCCTCAACCTTCACGCTTTGCTTCTGAAAGGCTGAGGTACAAGGATTGGGAACTCCCTGATGATGTTATGGAGGTGTTGCTTTCGGCAAGGAGGCCAGCAACAAAGTCTTTATACCGCTGCCGTTGGAACAGATTTTGCAGCTGGTGTAGAGAACAGAATATCGACCCTTTTTCATGTGGTACACCAATGGTTTTGTCCTTCCTACTATATTTGGCAAATTCAGGCCTTCAAGTTGGCACCATTAAGGGCTATCTCGCAGCGCTATCCATCTTTAAGCGCACTGCGGAAGAACCATCCTTTTTCAAATTACCCTTGGTTATACAGTTTCTAAAGGGGTTAACCAATGTTTATCCCCCAAGACCATTCCAAGTTCCCCTATGGGATTTAAACTTAGTACTAACTTTCCTGATGGGCACACCTTTCGAACCGCTCCATACTTGTTTGTTAAGATTCCTTACTCTTAAAACTGTTTTATTAATAGCACTTACATCTGCTAGAAGGGTGAGCGAATTACAAGCT
The DNA here is from genome assembly GCF_040938575.1 of Ambystoma mexicanum. Taxonomy (NCBI): domain Eukaryota; kingdom Metazoa; phylum Chordata; class Amphibia; order Caudata; family Ambystomatidae; genus Ambystoma; species Ambystoma mexicanum. The sequence continues at coordinate 1,012,679,744 of NC_090924.1, read as the reverse complement.
CTTTCTTGTAAAGCCCCTCACACAATATTTCACAAAGACAAAGTTGTCCTGCAAGTGAAGCCTAATTTCCTCCCAAAGGTGGTTTCTGAATTCCATATCACTCAGAAGATTACCCTACCATCTTTCTATCCTCCTCCTCACCCGGGGAAAGAGGAAGAGAGGTTACACAGAGGGCTTTAAGTTTTTACATCAGTAGACTAGCCAGGATAAGACAGGCAGACCAGCTGTTTGTAGGTTACGCAAGTCACAAGCTGGGGTTACCAATAACTAAGCAGACCATTTACAGATGGCTCATTCTAGCCATTCTGGAATGTTATAAACTGGCAGGGAAAGAGCCCCCTTAAAACCTTAGGGCTCATTCGACTAGAGGTATTGCAGCTTCATCGGCCCTCAAAAGAGGCGTGCCGGTTAAAGACATCTGTGCGGCCGCTACTTGGTCGTCTGTCCATACCTTTACACGTTTTTACAATTTGGATTCCTCCTCCAGTCAAGAGACTAGGTTTGGAAGGGCTGTACTGCATTCTATTCATCAATAGAAGACGGCGTGAAGTCAGTACTCCCTCCTCCAATAATAGAATACTGCTATGGGAGCCTATCTAAGATGATGAATAATACGTCGGAGGACACAATCCCTTCGAAGAACAAGTTACTTCTTACCTTGTAACGTTCTTTCGACGGGATGTTCCTCCGACGTATTCCTCATCGACCCTCCCATCCATCCCCGCAGTTCTACTTATCTTGTTGTTGCAGCTTACGCTCCTTCAGGGTGATTAGTTTAGTCCAGAAAGTATTATTGTGGGCTACAAAACGGAACTGAGCAACGGACGCTGCGCGCGGCCTTTATAGGCAGGATGACGTCGACACGGCGGCTGTCGAGGGACATCGACTCGGAGGACGTCGACGCGCAGCGCCCTCTAGAGAGAAAAAATGTTCCGAGGCCAGCAGAGCTGGAAGGAGATATCTAAGATGAGGAATACGTCGGAGGAACATCCCGTCGAAAGAACGTTACAAGGTAAGAAGTAACTTGTTCATCTGCAGTATAGCACCCATGTGTGGCCATTGTGGCAAAATGGCCCTGGTCGTCGTCTTTTGCCATTTCTTGCTTGTGAGGTCTTTGTTGGGTTTTACCCTCTGCGCCAAACCAGGTTTAACCCTTTCGTTCATTTTGCTTTTGGCGGGCTTCAGTACTGAATCCCGCCTCTGGCTCCAGTGTGTCTGTTAGGGCAGGAGGCGAGGGAGATGCCCGAAACTCTCTATCCTTAGTCTCCTTGGTAACCTGAATTCACCCAGTCATGATTGGCTGGCTGTCCTTTCAGGACAGCCACCCTGCTGTGTGAGTGACAGCTAGGCTGGGCATGAATGGGAGAAACCTGCATAAAAGGTGAGGCTTCTTGAATAGAGTCGACCACTAGACGAAACATCCGACGAAGGAATCATGACTAGAAGCTCGCTGCATCCTCCTGGACCATTGAATTGCCCGGTGAAGCCCTGCAGCTGTGCTGAAACTGTTTTTCCGAATAGACTAGAAAAGCTCTGGAGTGGATAACTTCTTCCCTTGGGTTAGTGGGACCAACTAACCCCAAGACGATCTTTGCTGGAAGACCGTGCGGGAAGCCCATCAAGTGTCCCAGATACGCAGTGGTGCTATTTACCACTAGCTGAAACCGCAAAGTGCCGCTGAACTGAAAAGAGCCTGTAGCTGCCAATGACCTTCAAACTGCAGTGCAGGAATTCTCCAGACGTCCACCCGTTTGTCCCCACGACTGAAGCCCAGGAACCCCAGATATGCAACCAGAACAGAAGCCAGCTGGATCCTCTTCTTCAAACCTAAGGTACTGTGCTGACTAAAATATACTTACCTCTTTTGTCTGTAGCTTGCATCGTCTCTCTTGAGACTTGCAATAGCTGCTTTTTGCAGAGTTGATCTCAGCTCTGCCTTTCACAAGCCTAACAGCTTGTGACCCAACAGTGATTTTCTACAAACTCTCTAACTTTGTGCAAGACCTTTGTGCTATCTAAGAAGTGCCTCGGCTCCATAGACATTGTTCAAATTGAATTTGGCTGTCCTGGCTTCCGCAAGGCTCTTCTAACCCATTGACTTTGATTCCAACTGTCCCTTATAGGTGATAACTTGTTTGAAACTGTTATTGCTGGGTTAGATATTTTCTAGACTTCATTGGGCGATTTAAAAGTGCTTCCATGCTCTGAGAACCTGTTAACCTTTTTCCTTGCTTTAACCTTTCCTTTCCACAACCTCAGAATTTTACCAAGTGCAAAAGTGATATATAAATTCCGATACTGTCCTAGAAATTGAAGTCAACTCGGGGTATAGGAAGTGTGTATTGAAGTTTAACTTGATTCTGAGAATGTGTTATGAAGTGTATTATTATTGTTGCACATTGCCCTTTTTAAAGAATGCTTATTTAAAACTTACCGTTAAATAAATAATTATTTTACTATAAAACCCTGAGTGCAAGTGCTATTTGGATACTTGTATGTGTGGATTTTGATTGTACAGCTCACATTTACCACTCTTGAGAGAGGTCTGGCTGCTCAGTCACTCTACCAACTTGTGTAGTACAGACCTATACCAATAGGTGGGTTACCGAATACCAAGAGTACAAGACTTGTGTAATCTCCCACAGGGTTACTGCATAAAATCTTGACTAACACGCAGTGAGGATTTGTATACAGTGGTTACATTGACTATTTGCTGTACTTGTGGGGTACTTGTGTATAACACAATACCTGACAACAGCAAAGAATATTATAAGGACAGTGTACTTGTAAATGGCCAGGAGACTCCTGCCATTAGAGACACCGGGCCAGCATTGCAGTGGTTGATGAAAGCTTCTTCAAACCTGAGGATGTAGCTAAGGTACCCAAAGGTCTGAATTAACTTGATGGAGGCCCTATACAAATGGTTCCTATTTGTCCGGCCCTCATTCAGTGCAATAACATGACTGTAAGAATTCCTGTTAGTGTGCAATCTGAAGACCCTGGGAAAGTTCTGTTGGGGAATAACTTGACAACTCTTGGAGTAGTCTCCAGTACCCCCAGGACTCTCAGCAAACAGACAGGAGCTGACGAGATTGACCAGAGAGGCAATCTTAAGAGACTCTGTTTGAGGTCAGGGAGGAATCCAGTAACTCAAAACAGCAGACAGGCCAATTTTCCACTTCTAGAAAGAAGAGAGACCAAGGAGAAAGTAAAAGGGTCTCAAACCCAAACCTGCTCTCAAGACTGAGAGGACAGTCCCAGGTCACCCCAGTAACCCCATCCTCAGTTAAAACTGAGCGGGTGGAAGAACCAACTCCTGAAAACCCAGCTACTGGTGAAACCAACTGGAGATCATTCCCTGCTGGGAAGATCTGGATCCTAGAGACCATCCTGAGCTGCAGACTTTGCTTGCAGAAGGTGAACCTTCTAGGGCAGATCAGCAGAGGACAGAGTGTTCCTCTCTAGAAGGTCTGAGACAATAGATGGCTTCCCAGCTGGAAGGACAAGAGACAAGGAAGCATAGACTCCACTGGGAGGATGGACTCCTCTACAGTTTGCCTACAGAATCTACCCCAGGGGAATTCACGCGGCTGGTACTACCCCAGGAGGTGAGGTCTAAGCTACTACAACTAGCATGAGATACCTCTGGCGGGTCACCTGAGCTCCAAGAGGACCACAGAGAGGCTTTCTCTGTGCTTTTACTGGCCAAAGATGGGTGCAGATGTTGGCATGTTGTAGAAGCTGCCACACATGCCAGACCTGGATCTAAGAATGTGCCACCTTTAGTGCCCCCTCCCATTGGTAGGAGTTCCTTTTGAGAGGGTGGGGGATTGACATTGTTGGTCCCCTAGACCCTCCTACTTCCTGAGGCAATCGATTTATATTGGTTGTGGTAGACCTTTCGACCAGGTACCCTGAGGCTATACATATGAGGACTGTTACTGCCCAAGCAGTGTCTAAGGCTCTCCTTGGTATTTTCTTTTACCAAGATTGGGTTTCCTAAGGAAGTTATCTCTGACGGGGGATCTAATTGTATGTCCCACTAAATGCAGACCATATGGAAGAACTGTGGAGTAGCTTACAAGTTCTCCACTGCCTACCACTCCAAACAAATTGGTTGGTAGAGAGGTTTAACACACATAATAGGGGCCTTAGAAGAACCACGGAGAAGAAAGTGGGACCTTCTACTGCCATGCCTTCTATTTGTTTACAGAGAGGTGCCTCAAGCTGTAGTGGGTTTCAGCCCCTTTGAGCTCCTCTATGGTCATACAGTCAGAGGCCCCTTGGCCCTGATCAAAGAGGGTTTGGAGAGTCCTCCATCTCTGAAGCCAGTCTGTGTCACTGACTTTGTGCTAGGCCGGAGGAGGAGGAGGAGGAGGAGGAGGAGGAGGAGGAGGTTACTTTTGATGACAGAAGCAACAGAAAACCTGAAAGCTGGTCAGGCACTGATCAAGCATTGGCACGACCAGAAGGCCAACATGGTGGAGTTTACTCTAGAGCAATTAATATTTGTAATGCTTCCTACAAGGCAGAGGGCCATATAGGACAAATGGATCAGACCCTTCAAGGTTGTAGGCAAACTTGGATAGGTGACATTATTTAGTGGACTTGGGCAATCCCAAGGATGCCCCTAGGGTCTTTCACACTAACCGTCTGTGTCTCTAGACCAGAACTGGCAGCTTTGCTTCTAGCCTCTGATCAAGAGTAGGAGGGCAGTTAGCATCTCCCTGATTGTAAAGACTGGAGGGGGGGAGGGTATCTGTACTCCTGATCCCTATATGGTGGAGAAGAGGCACAGAGCACCCCAGCCAAGATTCTTTATATGGTAACGTTGGAGGAGCAATCGAGGCTTAAGCTCTCGGGAGGTGATGCAGGCTGGTTCTGAAGTACAGTGTAGTACCGAAACACCCACAAAGGAATGTCCACACACTGTTAGTGAAAACACAGTTTTTATATCAATAGGATTCAACGTTATATACACAATCACAATAGAACACTTAGTACTCTGGCAATACTATAATGCCAAATATACAGATCTATGTGGTACCACTCTTAACTATCGATCCCTTTGACATGCATCAACTGCTAACAGTTCATATGGCATACAAATCAGATTAAAAGATGAATCAACAATAGATTGCAGAAAGAAAGCTAGTTAAATCAACTAATGGCAGAATACTGGATCCCTACCAACTAGACGCAGTTCTGTGTGCGGACCTGTAAATAAAGCGTATTTGACAAGCCCAGTCCAATTATACTGAATATAGTCTCTTCGACCCCTGGTTTCGTGGCGTTTTTAGATGAGTCGTCGACAGGCCCTTGTTGAATGCACTCCTTTTACGGCAGGAGCCACGGGTCGTTGAGATTCGGTGAAGAAAAGGGTGAACACTGGTTGAGGCAGCAGCTTTGGTTCTTGCGGTGCTCTTTGATGATCGGTTGAAAACATCCTGCAAGCGGAGGTGTGCGGTGCACCTCGACGACGAGTGTTTGTTGCTGCAAAGAGTCGATGAAGTACTTTGGCCCAGCAAATGTGTTGGGTCGTCAGCGTCTGGCATCGGCAAACGGGACGTAACCATGTCTGGCTTTAGTAGCTTCATCAGTGTCTGAGGTCTTCGAGTGGCGGGAGACCCACCGGCGTATTCTCCTCGGTCGTCCGCGACCTTGACTTTCTGCGGCAGGACGAATGCGGTCGATTATGATGAGCAAGGGAATCCTTGGATCAAATGTTTTTAGGCAATGGAACGTTGCGGCTCCGGTTGACTAGGTTCGTCGTCGACAATGATGAACTTCAATGTCCGGGCGCTTCACTTCACGACAGTCTTTCGAAGGCTGGCTTTCAGGGAGCTTTGGCGAACGGTTAGTGGTCTTCAAGATGTTCCCTCGTAGCTCGGGGAGAGGTGTCCTAACCAGGTCCTCTCTCGGATCAGTCCTCGACAAACTCGACAGTTTTCTGATCGGGTCGAAGCAAATGCAGCAGCAAGTCTTCTTCCAGCTGGGCTTCAAGGATAAGCATCAAGTATCAGCTTCAGCTTCTGAACAATTTCCAACAGTGAGATGTCCCCAGATATACTGTTTGGTCTCTCATTCACTTTTTGCTGTGTCACACTCAGGCAGCCAATCACTCAGAAGGGCATTCATTCATGCAGGCAGGCAGCCAATCGGGCGCACAGTGCATGCAGGTCGTTCTCCTCCCTCCAGACACTCGCAACAAGGAATGTGTATTGGGACAAGCACCCAGCCATTCAGCACTCCACACTGCATTCATACCAGTTTCCGTCGGGGCTGTCACACTCATTGTGTTAATACTAGAAACCAGACACCCATAACAAGAAGTGCATATTGGTCACACTCTCCATTCACCCAGGTGCCACCCCAAGGGTGTACCCACAACATACAGTCACTGGGAAGGCTCTGGCTGGTCTGGCCTGGACTACCCCACAATACCATATATGGAACTTCCACCCAACAGCCAGTCAGGGGAAAGGGACAGAGTCAGGGCTTCCCAGCACTTTGGGAAAAACAAGGTAACGGGCAATAGAAAGCAAGAGGTCACGGGGGCCATCTTGTATCCTATCAGGATTCAACTGATTCCAATGGCAAGGCTTGGGTATCCCAAAAGGGAGGATACTCGGAGCACCTGTCAAATTCAGCATAGAGCTGCCACCAGCCCATACCCTGCTCTGTGGGACACCCACAGGTGCCAGAAAACATACACTAGTGGTACAGGGTTGTACCCCCACCCATGGGTGCCATAAGGGTATCCCAAGGGTCTGTACACCAAACCAAAAAGAGGGAGAGCTGCACTGCCTGGCGTCCCACATGAACTCCTACGCGGAAAACAAGACAGAACACACATGATAAAGCAATAAAGGACAAGGATATGGATCTGACTCTGCAGCAACATGAGGAGTGCAAAGCTCTGTTGAGTCAGATTGCCTCCCTGTTCTCACTAACCCCAGGCTTGACCCCTTGGGGCCAGAATGATATTCTCACCGGTGACAATCTGTCTGTTAAAAGCAGGGGCTACAGATTGTGTGATCATGTCAGAACTCCTATTAAGGAAGAGGTTAACAAGATGCTTGACCTCGGGGTTATTGAGCCATCCACAAGTCCATGGGCTAGTCTAGTTGTGCTTGTGCCAAAGGCAGGAACCAAATAATTGAGATTCAGTGTGGACTATAGAGCTCTAAATGCAGTCACAAAGACTGATGCTCATCCTTTACCAAGGACAGATGAGGTGGTGCACAAACCTGGATCTGCCAAGTTCCTCAGCACGTTTGACTTGAGCTCAGGCTATTGGCAAATAGCACTGACAGACCATGCCAAGGAGAAACCTGCATTTTCCACCCCAGGAGGCTTATACCAGTTTAAGGTTATGCCTTTTGGACTAAAGAATGCACCTGCTACATTCCAATGGATGGTGAACCAGGTTTTTAATGGGTTAGAGGACATTGCTGTGTTCAAGCCCACTTGGAAAGACCATCTTCATCACCTTGATATGTATTGCAGGCTCTTGAACAGGCCCATCTGACCATGTAATGTAAAATCGGTCAGAGCAAAGTGGTCTACCTTGGACATGAGGTAGGAGGAGGTGGGATTAGGCCCTTGCCTAGCAAAGTACAAGCTGTACAGGACTGGCCCACTCCCCACTGCTCAAACCAGGGGAGAGCCTTTCTAGGTCTCACTGGGTACTACAGAAATTTCATTGAGAACTATAGGACCATAGCTTCTCCCCTGAATGTCCTCTACTCTCTGACATTTCCTAAGAAGGTCAGATGGAATGAGGAGTGTGCCAAGGCATTTGCAGGGCTGAAACAGGCCCTCTTGGCGTGCATTGCAAGTGCCATCAAGTGTGCTGTTGTGTGGAGACGCTGTTTTGCATTGGATTTCTACTGCTGCCTCTCTCACTTTGCTTTATCTGGATAACGCTGTATGCATAAGAGGAAGGTCGCCTACTGCCATCAAAGAGAAACATTGACTAATTTTGGACTTCGAAGACCAAAGCAACTTTACACGTTACTATGAATATGTGATACTGATGTGCTTAAGCGTTGTGGGCTCCTCCTTGTGTATTGTAGGCTGCTCACTGCGGTTGTGGGCTGGACTTGTGGGTTGGCTCGTGCATGTGATTGCTGTATGATTTGAGATTACAGCGACGGCAGGAGTCGCATTTCCGCTTGACGACTAAGTGCGTCTTATGTTGTTGTTTTTTAGATGCTCTGCGTGCTGTTCCCGCCCACTATCTCCAGGAAGTGCCCTACATAACTTGCAGTGCACGCGCATTGCCGCACGCGCATTGCCGCACGCGCATTGCAAGTGCCATCAAGTGTGCGGTTGTGCTGTTAGAGTGGAGGGCTGGAGGCTGGTGGCAAGAGGTATTACTTATTCATATTCTTGTGTTTGAATCATGCTCATAAATATTTATAGTTGCTTCTAAATATAGCTGTATTAGATCATTCAGATATTCGAGCGACTAAAGTAAAATGGTGTCAGGTCTCCGTAGTGGTAAATGTTCTGGGACTTTGATGCCTGGTGACTTAATTGGAAGTACCAACATTGATGCTCGAGTATGTCCTGGGAAAAGTACTTACCTTGAAATAAATCAGAGTAATATGATTATTACCAAAGAGATTGATAATCCCTTAAACTATGGTAAGATGAAGGATGACCTTTCACCTTCGAGCGGAATATCGATGTAACTAAGGAAGCAAGCACAGTAACCGAATTACAATGTTGTAAAGCTCAGCACACGGTGCAAGTACATGCTCATGAGGGAATTGAAGTCAAGGTATTTGATATTCATGATGAACGATTGACCGGCTTTGAATCTAAAAGTAATTTGCAATCACTGCCTGGAGTTGCATCTGTGGAGGCTGATGCAGCATTTGGTTGCGACTCCCTTCACAATGTTACATTCAGCTCAATGAACTCTTCAAATGGTAGTACTGATTCCTTGAAATATCATTCATTGATTGGTGTGAAAAAGCTGAGCGAATTGAATGAACGTGTTAGATTATCTATAGGTATTCTAACTCCTTTAGTGCCTCGTCCTTACTGTACTAAAACATCCAAACTCTCTCTTGATAATAACAGGCCTATCAATGTTAAAGGCATAGAAGGTTTGGATTTGGAAGGCATGGTTCCACCTGTTGATATCAAAGGGATACAGCAAATATTTACTGATGAGAGTGATTCCCGATGGGGGAATACTAACCTTAACCCTCCAATAACATTTCCAAGCACTATGAATTTTAGAGGTAATTTGTTTGAACATGCTGTTATTAATACAAAGGTGTCCTCCCCGGTAAATTCAGATTTTCCTTGTACTTTTCCCGTTATTATGCGTATATTGGACCTATTGGATAAAGGGCATGATTATACCCACTACGAGATCAGGTTGGTTAAGGCAACCATGATGGAGATTCTTGCTAAAATAAACAGGCTTGAGGGGTTTGTTATGGGTAGAGCGTCAAGTGAAGCTATTTGTAAAGAACTATTTAAAACACCAAGCAGTCCAATTCCTATTTTGGCTGCCAAAGGTACTCCAATATGTTGTGAATTCTGAAACTGAGTTTTCTATATCGGTTAATGACAAATTAAAACTAAAATCGTCTAGTGTTGTTGACAAAGGCACCCAATCTTCTGGGTTATCTGAAAGTGCTATAGCTGCCTTGACCCAAGGACATTGTGGAAATGAAGAACATGTTGCACATTATTAATAGTAACATTCAACAGAACCTTGGGAACAATACCATACCACACCCTTCTGAAACCAATGGTATACCAGATAGCCCAACAGTTCTTACAAAAGTAATGGAACAAATGGAAGTCGAAGAGATGAGTGAAAAACTCCATTCAGAGAAGACAGTTTTTCTGTCAAGACGTGCAAAAAAACTTTAGAACCGTGCTGAAAATAAACGAAAAGCAGCCATTGAACTATAAAAAAAGACTTTTAAAAAAATCTAAATTACTGAAGACGTATGTTTAAGCAGTAAAGAAAATACTGATTCTACTGTCTTAGCTGATGAAGACTTAATTGATGTGAACCAACTCAGCAAAGAAAGTCAAGATGCACTGAGACATAAAGTGGCAAAGCAAACTTTGTACTGTAAAAAAGCTTAATTCTCCAAAAAGAGTAACATCCAAAATCATTACTCATAGAAAAACTGCTCAAATGATTGAAAAGAATAGCCCTGGTGATTCGGTGAAAAGACAAACTCAGCTTAATGATTACTTTACAAAAGGTGCAAAACAGGGTGTTTCGATTCCATCGACAAATATCAATATAATTACACCCATAGAGATAAATAATTAATGTTCATATGCCCAAAAGTGTCATGTTACTATTCCCATTGACTCTACCGATATTTTAAAAACTTGCAAAGATTTCATTATTGTAAGTGGTCTGGGAAAAACCATAACTTTCTATTCCGAACTGCATAATCCGGCACAAATTTGGTTGGTTATCACTTTCATGGAAGCAAAAATTGAGAAATCTTAACTACGTGAAAATGTTAGTTCCAATTAAAAATTCGGTCTATCAGGACTTTAATGAAATAATTAAAGGTGAAGGGTATGCTTCAATCACACAATTCCATAACAAAATGTGTAAAGTTCTATTAGACTTGCAAATGAGTGTTGAGGACTTATCCCAAAGACCAGTGTTGGTTAAGAAAAAAATGTTTGAGGCTGATTGGTGCAATACTCTCGAATCTGTGAAATATTGTTCTACATATGCGGAGTATGCATAATTTCCAAAAAAAGGGGATTTGTATGGTACATATATTATGTTTCCATGTAACCATGCCCGCTCGCAATACATGCGATTCAGATTAAATCAATATCGCACAAAGGAACGGGTTAAGTATTGGATGCGGACTCCTGATAGTAAATGTGACCGTTTATGTTGATTCCCAGGCTGTGATGAACCCAACGAAACACTCAAACATCTTGTACTCAAATGTATTCACTTTAGGGTGTCTAGAACAACTCATCTAATGAAATTTGTCAACATTGATTTTACTGATGCAAGTGATTTTCTATGGAATAGATTGATGGTGGGTTTGCATACACCTTTGATTTTTGCGTTAGTCCGTTTATTGAAAATAATTGAGGACAAATTATTAAAATTTAGCTTAGGTTGAAAAATATTTTGTGAAAATTGTGTCTTGAAGAGAAATGATCTTTGTGTATTTTAAAGTTTTTTTTAATGGTTTTAATTGTAACAAGCTTGTGATTTCAGGATTGGAAATTCATATTGAAATTTTAACACTATGTAAAAAATGATCATGGGAGATTTTTTATCTATTTTTGTAAAGGTTTATTTTAACCAAAAAAAAAAATATGTAAAAAAAAAGCTCCAGTTTTAAGAGCTCATCAATACGACTAATCCTTTATAGTACAAACAAATGCTTCTAATACAGGGATAGGTGCAGCCTTAAGTCAACTGGATGATCAAGGCAGAGATCACCTGATTTGCTTCATCAGTAGGAAACTGAAGGCCTATGAAACAAGGTGGGCAACCATAGAACGTGAGTGTTTTGCCATTGTGTGGTCTTTGAAGAAGTTTGGGACATACTTGTATGGTTCTACTTTACTTATTCAAACTGACCAACTCTGGAGATGGTTAATGCAAATGAAGGGGGAAAATCCTAAATTACTTAGATCGTCTATCAGCCTCCAAGGGTTTGATTTTACCATTGAGTATAGGTCAGGATGCAATCAGCAAAATGCTGATGGTCTCTCCAGAAATTATGAACGACTGGAACAAGAGATTCATCCAGGAGTGGATTAAATCCTCATGTCCCTTAGTCTGGGGGTGGGAGGGAGCGCGTGTTGGGGAGAATTTTCATTTCTGTGCCAATTCCCTTTAACCTTAGAGACCCCCAGCTCTTTTGCTGGACTCAGGGTTTTTTATATTTTACTCCTGAGTGAGTGGGGCCTTTTTCTCACTCCCTCCTGTGTTTTCCTGGCCATGATTTTCTATGTTCCTTGCTGTTTTATGGAGTCTGGTAAACTCCATAGGCATCTGCTTTTGCAGTGTGACACAAAGCACCTTTTGTGCAGTGATACTGAAGTCCTTTTGACTTCTCCTAATGTTTAAATACATTTTCTTGGGTGAACTACTGTTCCCAAGAATAGTAAGATGACCCCCGTTTTACTTACCTTTACTTTATGGGTCCAGCACACACCACCTTATGTGGCGTGTTGGGGGCTTATTTAGTGATTCCCTTAACCCATTCCTCATGTAACATTTAGTTATCCTAACTCTCTTGAATGGCTGGTGGCAGTGGTTTCTTTTTTTTACTTCTTAGTGACATGTATCTGCAGTGTGATACCTCAGCTGCAGTGCTGTGCACAAGGGTGGCCATTTTCCCAAAATGACCTTTGTCTTCTTTTTCCGCCATTTCTTGTTTGTTAGTTTCTTCTAGGGTTTTACTCTGTTGTTTGCATCAGGTTTGAGTCCTTTGTGTAGTTTGCCTTTGTCGCGATTGCGCCCTGAAGCCCGCCCAGGCTCCAGTGTGTCTGGAAAGGCAGAGAGTGAGGGAGAGTCCTGAAACGTTCCTGTCCTTTGTCTCTAGGTGTGCCTGAGTGAAACCAGTTCCCATTGACCGGCTGGCTGTCCTGGAGGACAGGCACCCTGCTTTGTGATTGACAGCTTAGGGCTTTGAATGAATGCATACTAGAAGCAGAGTTGACCACTGGAAGACAGAATCCGATGTAGAAGACAAGAGAAGATGCAGCACCCTCCTTGACCGCAAAGTGCCTGGTGAAGCCCTGTAGCTTTGCTGACCCCGTTTTTTAATCGACAGGGAAGACCTGCAAAGGACAACTTCCTCTCTTAGGCTGGCGGGACCAAATTGCCTCTAAACAAACTCTATTTTGGGGCAACCCCCGACTTGCTGCTACTTTCCAAGGCGGCAGAAGCCCAATACCCGGGGAACCTCAACCACTTGTGAGTGCATTGTCTTCCAAAGTCCAAATCTGGCCAGATCTTTGTAGGTGTCCAAAGGAACCTACAGAAGCAAGAAATCCTTGCTAGAGTCCCCTCACCAGAGTCCAGGACTGATGGATCAAGGAAATCCTAACCAAAGCTTTTCATTCTTCATTGGTGGCAAAACCACAAAGAGCCGCTGAATCGACGGAAATCCATTGCTGCCGAGACCCTCTCTCGAGTGCTGGCACAGAATCCCACCAGACTTCCTCCCTTTTGTCACCAGGACCAAGGACCAGGAACAAGGTTCTACTGCATTGCATCGTGAAGGCAACCAGCTGCAACCCTTTTTTCATTTTCAAGGTACTGTGGGGCTTGGGTGATTTTATCCTTTTGCCATTTGGGGTGCTTCGTATCTTTGGGAGTACGATTTAACCCAACACTAAGTTGACCTCAACTTACCTGCATTGGCCTGACAGCTTGTGCTTTCTAAACGTGACTCCTCTTGAGTTGCTGTGATTTCTCTTTTGAACACTATTTAAGAACATTTTTCTAAGAAGAATAGCATCATAACGTTGACTTTGCCCATTGACTTTGGATGTCCTGACTCTCTAAAGGCCACCTTCTGAACCTATTGGCTTTGGCAGTGCTTGTTCCCTTACAGGTCTTAAATGTTGAACACTTTAATGCTGGGATAATTGACTGCCTGCATCCCTTTGGGAGAATCTAACTGTTCTTATAACCCATCAGTCTGTTCTGATCTACCCTCAACCTTTCCTTACAGAAAAACTCAATATTGCAAAGGTGATACTATATACATGCTACATTGACCTCAAATGATGTCACCTACACTTGCTGGAATATGAGTAACATATGAACAAATTACTCGCCTGCTTTATTGTTCACTTTTTTAATTGAATTCCCAACCCTGGATTAATGTTACAGCTAATTATTGCTTTTTAAAGAATGCTTTAAATAGCTTTGTGTATAAATAATTAATGAATTATAACTTTAAGTGTATAACTGTTTAATTGGATACTTGTATTTACTAGTTTCATTGCACAGCTCTACTGCTTACATTACCCCTCTTAAGATAAGCCTGGCTGCTCAGACTACCAGCTTGTGTAGTACAGGCCTATATTAAAAGATGGGGTCTAATACCAAGGCGATAAGTCTTGTGTAGTCCCACACCAGTTGGACTGCACTAATTCTTACCAAACACCCTCCAATCCCTCTAGTGGCTCGAATTATCAACACTTTCAGACTATATCGGTGCAAATTGATATTCGTGGCTCCTGCGTGGCCGAGACAGTTTTGTTACTTGGACATCCTCACCCTCTCGTCAGCAGCTATACTCATGTTGCCACCACACCAAGCTCTGCTATCCAGGCACCAGGGCTTCATCAAGACCTGACCTCACTCAACCTGATGACGTGGATCTTGTGTTCTTAGAGTTCGGATCTAACACACTTCTGCAATACTGCCAGGAGGTTTTGGCTCAGGTTAGACCCCCTTCCGCTTTGGCATGTTACAGAAGTAATAGGAAGTGTTTTCAAATGTGGTGCAAAAGCCAAGATCTGCGGCCCCACACCATCCGAACACAAGACATTTTACCATATTTATTGTCGCTCGCACAGGCAGGTCTTGCACACTTTTCTACCAAGGTACATTTCCATATACAACTGTTCACATGGTTTCCCGTCCCTATGGCCTCATCGCCTGGTAAAAAAAAATGTTTACGCAGTTTGTTCAGGTCTTTTCCACCTGTCAAACGTCCAGCACCAACATGGGAATTGAACGTGGTCCTATCCAGGCTGATGAAACCACCTTTGCAGCCTCTGCACAATGTGTCCCTCAAATATCTCTCTGCCTTTTTAGAGGGCATACCTTTGTCCAGTAGAGTGGGTGAGATCCAAGCGTTGTCTTTCAAACCTCCTTATTTGACATTTCACAAGTCTGAAGTTGTACAACGCAGTCACCCTACATTCATGCCAAAAGTGCCTTCTACCTTAATGAACCGGTGATCCTGTTCTTTGGCACTCTGGCATCACATGGCGAACAGTCATTGCATTCCTTGGACGGTGTACGTGCCCCCATATACTATCTGACTCGTACAAAGTCTTTCCATCAGATAGTGTTAGGACCGTTTTTTTTAAGTCTAACTTAACTAAGGGCTTAGTAAAACCATACAATGGAGACAGTACAAAACTGCACTCTTAGTATAAGGCTGTACCACCTGCGTATTTGGTATCATAGTCAGCAGTCAGCCTCATCTAGGGCGGGAGAGAGGGCTTTAGGAAAGTACAAACTTATAGTATACTAATGGCTCAACAGAAACACTTACAACCAGAGGTATTATACAAAATAAAGGTTTATTATGAATACAATTAGGCCAAGTTAGGTCTTGTGGTAAGTACTTTGTCATAAACACATTATAAAACACAACAGAATGCTTTAGAATACACAGACCAAAGCATAGACTGTGTTCAGAAAACTAACAGTATTTCTGGGGAGGTCAGATCTTATCCAACACATTTAGTATAGGACACACCTATTCATGGGAGTGAAACCATCAATTACTTTTTTCGATTAATTTACAGTAAGTCAAGGGTAGTAAACCCTGTCAGTCATGCAGTGACACTCAATTAAGGAAAATCGCTTAAAAAACCAACCCTGTTACCAGGATACTTTCCTGACTAGCGGAACACAAATTCATGGAACAGTATAAACCTTAAACTACATTAAGGATAATCTTACTGGGGGTCGCTGTTGCGCACACGAGAAATGGCCTCCTAAACGGCCCGCTCTGACTTGAGCAATATCCTGAGGGCTGACAAATCCTGAATGGTGCCGTGTTAAACCCAGTGACATATCGGAACTGGTGTCTGACAGCGTTGTGCCTAGGCTGCCAATCTGCCGCCTCTCGCACTGGAGTAGAATCAGAGATATCCGCCTTTATTTGGCCACCGACTGCACACTGTGCCCCGGACCGTGGCGCACTTCCACCTGGCACAAGCTCCCACCGACTGGAGAGGGGCTGCTTCTGCGGCCCTGTTTGGGGAGGGGCCTCTTCTCCTCTGTGGTCCAGACTACGGGATCTCCTCTGCGGTGCTCCGGATGGCTCGGACCTCGCTGATCAGACCTTTGCTTCTAGGAGCGGCGGGCGGGGGGGGGATCTGCCTGGATGCCCCTGTGGCGACCCGGTCGGCACTGCTGGGGATCACGTGTGCCATTGCTCCGGCTGCTGCGCCGACCACTGGGCTGGCCCCACTCACCTAGCCAAACACAATAATCCTCCTGCTG
Source organism: Ambystoma mexicanum (assembly GCF_040938575.1). Taxonomy (NCBI): domain Eukaryota; kingdom Metazoa; phylum Chordata; class Amphibia; order Caudata; family Ambystomatidae; genus Ambystoma; species Ambystoma mexicanum. The sequence continues at coordinate 1,012,663,507 of NC_090924.1, read as the reverse complement.
CCGCATAGGGGCTGCCTGGGCTCTGCTGGCTCATCCTTCAGGGCCATCCGGATATGGCGGGGGACCCCGGCGAACCCGCCTGGATAGCAGACGGGAGACAGCCCGTGCTTCAGGAGCTCGAAAACCGAACCTCCATTTCACCTCGCCGGTCTTACGAATTCCAAGCGGCAGCCACGGTAAGCTCTCCCTCAAACGACAGAGACGGATAGAGATGGAGGTGCCGGTTGCTCTTACCCCTGGCCCCCGCTCTAGAAGATACACTCCAAAATACACTATCTTAATATTTCTGAATCAGTAAGTACCCTTTTGGGATGGCACACAGCTGCTTCCTACAGCCTCAGGTGACTTTAGTAACCAGGACACTGTGGACATTAATATACCACCTTTTACATTTAGAACCAGACTTAAGAGTATGTCAAAGAAAAAGGTTACTGAACAAAACAAGAGATCACTCAAATATTCGGAAGCAGGTAAGTACTTTTGAAACCCCCCAATGCAAAGTTAGTTAACCCCTTCCTGGAAGGAAGACCAAACACAATGTCTGAGGGAAGAAGAGTCATTCAGGGAGCCAGGTTAGGCCAAACTTGCAGGTAGGTAAAAGTCTTGCACAATGTTTTAGAAGTCTTTGTAGAAAAGAAGAAATCAAAGTATGGCCACAAGCTAATTAGGCTTGTGAGGTAAAGAAGCTGATGCTAACCCTACAACAGCAACCAAGACAAGTCTCAACCGAGAACAATTGAGGTTACACAACAAGAGGTAAGTTCTCTCAGACTGTACAGTACCTTTGGTTAGTTGGGAATGCCCGGCATCGCAGCCTAGGGAAGTCCTCGGTGAGGAGGTGTGTTTCCTGAAGGAACACTACCGAAGCTTGGAGGTCTTGCATGCGGCGCAGGGTGGACTTGCGCTTTACGGGTGAGTTCATTCCACAAACATTCAAAGAGATGTAGCGTCGCTTGGTATGTGGCGGGGGGGAGACTGTTGATCGCCGTCAGTGATCAGGTGGGTAGCGAGGGGGGCTGGTGATCCATCACTGGTGGGAGACCTCCAGAGGAGGGCTGTAGCTGCTGGCCCGCTGTAATCCGGTTTCAACATTAATCCAACCAGGGCCAAACAAGGCTTAGAACCTAAAAGGCTGTAAAGGGTGGCCCAACAACCAGGTGGGTAGGGAGAGGTCCCGACCCAACAGAAGAAAAAAAAAACCTCAAAATTAACCAGTAGAGGGCAGGAGGGCCTCGGGCCGAAGTGATTGTCCATCCACTCTGCTAGGGCATTACGTGGAAAGCCTGGATGCCAAGAGTGCAGGGTCCGGCATGGAGAGTCAATGTCGGTTACTATTCATGTATGGCGGGGGGATTCCCTCCTTTCGGAACTTTCATCCAGCGGCTATTCTGAGGTTTCGGTGTCGAGCTATGTACTTTGTGTGGTGGGGAGGTGGATGTGTCCTCCTCAGGGGTCGAGGGTTTGCCTCCCATGATGCTGCAGGCTTCTTCGAGAGGGTGGATCACCCTTGACTGACCCTCAAATGTGAACAGGAGCGATGCTGGATAGAGCCTCCGATATTTGATCTTTTGATCTTGTAAGAAAGTTGTTAGTGGTCGGAGAGCTCTCCGCCAATGAACTGTGGAGGCGGCCAGGTCCTGAAAAAGTTGTATGGTGGCTCCCTGGTTTGTAAGATCACCTTGTGAGTGGCTTGCCATCATAATATCTTTTTTTGTGGTGAAAAAGTTGACTCTAGTGATATGGGGTGCTTCTGCAACCACGCAGTCTATGCGTGCGGTCCAGCAGGAGTAGTGACTTATCACAGTCCGGGAGGAGAGTTTGAAAGAGATTCTCGATGTAAGCAGCAAGGGCCCGGTCTGGAATCGAGGCAGGGAACTCTCTGACGCGGATGTTGTTCCTGCGGGACCTGTTTTCCAAATCTTGCTGCTTGCGGTATATATTTTCGGAGTTGTCTTCCAGAGACTGGATTTTCCGTTGTAGCTCTGCAATCTGTGCCGAGTGTTCCAGGACTTGGTCTTCTGTGTCTCTGACTGTCATGATCTCTGCTTCCAAAAGGTCAGGGTTTTCCCAACTCCCTTGGAAGCAGATCCATAACCCAGGTTCCGAGTGCCAACCAGTCCCAATTGGGAACTTTTGGACCCAGTCCTGGCGCCAGTGGCACCAGGCTCATAAATATGCCCAGTCCCAGCGCTGGAAGCGCCGGGCTCATAATGCTTGGGTGGACTTACCTGCAGCAGACCATGCTGCTTACTTGCCTGCCAGTTGAGCCTCTGATCCTCTTCGGTTTGGAACTACTTTTCCTGTTGGGTGGGGCTGGAGCCACTCCCTAGATTCAGAACACTGGAACTCTTCTGGAAGGCAGGAACTCTTTTTTTACCAGGAACTCTTTTCTTACTTAGGCGTGGCTGTGGAAGGAGACACCTAAGCACTACAGGAGGCTATTTAAACCACACCCGGTGGATGAATCTTGCTTTGCGTTATTCTGCACCCTCTGCAGCAGAACGCTCATCGTGTCTTCTGCATCCGGTCCTGGGCCTAAGGAAAAAGGCTTACCATCCTGAATCCAGTCTTCAGCAACACCTATAAAGACAAGAAAGAACAGGTTAGCATTCCGGCATCTGAAAGGCAAAGGCTTACCAACTCTTCGCACGCTCCGGAGGCCGTCGGCGCTGCATCTTGCATCTGAAAGGCAAAGCAAGGTGCGTTTAAAGACATTGGGGAACTTTAATACTCACGTGCCATTACTCCTTTCCACATCTAACCCAGTGGGTATCCCGGCACCCTGCAGCCGCTCCGAACTTGTACCTGCAAAATAAAAAGACAGTTAGAGTGCTTTGTGAAGCTGGCAACAAGCGCTTACTTACGTGCTTCCAGGCGCTTCTATTCATCACACGGGCTCCATCTTCAACTCACTTCAGCCCGTCATCCGCCATCGCCGGAACCCTGCAAAACAAGAGACATCATTATTAAAGACTTTAAAGACATTTGAGTTACTCGAAACTTACCGTTCGTGCAGTAAACGACGGACAGCAGTCCTCTGAAGTCAAGAGGCCTGCGCTACCTATCCAGTGAAGAACCTGGCTACAGCACCCTGCCCCGAGGCAGATGGAGAGCTCGGCATTCACTTACCTAAGGTGAGAGCGTTAACCTGTGGGGGTCTACAGGAGAGGAGAAGAGGAAAGAGATAGGGACACCCCAATAACCCCAGTTCATTAACCCCGTATTTTCTATCTGCAGACATCTTACTCTGCACGTCAGGCATACAGGGCACAGAGGTCCAGCCCAAAGAGCCAATCGGGTGCTGCACATCACCTTTGAAGATACGGTAGTCGCCCAGTCAAGACCGGCGCCTCTGCGAGAATCAGGTGAGCGTTACACTGACCCTGTGTTCCACCTCCTCGACTTGGTTATCCACGCCCTCTATCTTGGTCGTGACCTTCGTCATACAGTTGCGGAATTCCACCTTAATGTCTGCTAAGAGGGTCTGGATATCTTCTTTTGTAGCCCATTGTCCCTGGGGTCTTGTGGGCGATGAGGGTAGGGTTGGGGGGGGATCCAGCTGTTTTGATTTCTCCCTCAGCTGTAGTAGGTTAGCTATATCCACCGACCTTGGGCCCTTGTGTTTAGACATGGCAGTGTCGGGATGGCCGTCTGCTTGAGTGAGCGTTGTCTATGGGCTGCTGCTAAGGAGGGTGGAGTCCAGGTGCCGAGAGGGAGTCCCGTTATGCCCTTGCTGGAAGCGCAGTCTCTGTGAAGTGCTTTAGCAGATGACCCCACCTTGATAATGGGAGCTGTCCAATCACAGCTGGTGGAGGGTGCAGTGTCTCCTGGCATAGTCCCCTGTCAGGCTTCCCCGACCAGATTGCTATGCGGGAGGCGGGGCCCGGATTGTCCTCGGGGCTAAGCTGGTCCAGGCCACAGCGGGGAAGGTAGGGCTGGTGTTACGCCACAGCAGGTTTCAGGTGGTATGAGCTGGGTGGGAGGGGCTCCCAAGGGACCAAGGCAAAGGGGGCCCTGTGGGGCTGCCACTGCAGGTGGAAGCGTTCAAAGCTGGGCTGTCTCGGGGCCTCCCCAGGCAGGTGTTGGGGCCTGTTGAAGGCGGCTGAGTGGGGTGCAGGTCCAGTGGTAGACTGGGCCCGGGTGGTGTTGGGCAGGCTGTTGCCCGCCAGGCTGAGGCAGGTTGAGGCAGCTAGGCGGATAGGCTGAGGCCCTTTCAAGTTCCTGGAGCTTACCAGCTGGAACGAAGAATCTGGGCCACGTCCCCACAGGCTTTGGTGGTGAGTGGAGGGGGAAGGGGACCTCCACGGCATCTTGCTGGGTTCGCAAGGAACGCAGCAGAGCGGCCTGGAGGTGAGCCGCTATCCCGAGCGGGGAGGGGGGCTCCGACAAGCATTGGGGCCGCGGGGCCCGTAGTTGGTAGAGAGGTGGGGAGAGGGCCGAGAGGAGGACCGGTCCCGGGTGCGGGGGAGGGTGGAGGGCCAGGGACCCACTGCAGCAACTCACGCCCCAGAGGTGGAGCCTGGTGTCCCATGTTGCTGGGTCCCGGGGGAAGGCGGAGATCGCTGCAGCGCTCCGGCGTCCTGCCCGCTCAAGCACGGCCCCATCCTCCGCTGCAGGCTGATAAGCTGGCTCAGATGTGGTGGCCGCCCTCCAGAAGTTGCCGTGGCTTGCAGGTGGTCCCCGTCACCATGCTCTGCGTCGGCAGGCTGGGTAGAAGGTTTAGCGGGAGTCCAAGCGAGCCGCAGCAGTTGACTCCATTCCCCAGGGTTTGCATCCCCTCGCAGCCGCCATTTTGGGGAGCGGGTTCCGATCCCAGGCTGGGATTCCTCAATCTAGGCAAACGGGGGGGCTTCCCCTGCCTCGAATCTGGCTCTGTGTCGGAGTGCAGCTTCCCGGGATGTTCTGCTGCACGTTAGACTGTCTCCATGCCGGGAATCAGCTTACAAGATGGGCATTTAATGGGCGGGAAGCCGGGCGTCCCATGGAGCTCTCACTGAGGCGTCTGCGCCTCAAGCCACGCCCCCAGGACTTTTCATTTTTAATCCTGGAGAGAGAGACCTTTTTCCCACTCTATCATGTATTTTACTTTGAACACCGTGTTTCTTTTGGTTTTGGAGTCTGACATACTCCATAGGCATCATCGTTTTACATTGTGGCACACTGCACCTTCAGTGCAGTGGCACAGGGAAGTCCTTTAGATTTCCCAAAGGTTTAAATAGCTTCTCTTGGTTAAACTACTGTTTCCAAGAGCAGTAAAGTGAAATTGACTTTACTTACCTTTTACAACTTTTGTAGACCCAGCGCACACTGCCTTCCATAGAGTGCTGGGGGGGTTACTTAGTATCCCCTTTGTCTACTTTCTCAGGTAACATTTTTATGTTACCCTTTCTACAATTAATGGGTGGTGGCAGTGGTTCACTTTTTCCTACCATTGTGTTTTTACTGCAGGCTCTGTTCGCAGCTGCAGTATAGCACCCATGGGTGCCCACTTTGTCAAAATGGCCTGGTCTTCTTTTTCTGTCATTTCTTGTTGTAAAGGTCCTTCTTGAGATGTACTCTGCGCGCCAAACTAGGTTTGGTCCCTTTGTTTTGTCTTTGGCAGGGTTCACTGGTGAAGCCCGCCTCTGGTTCCAGCGTGTCTGGCTGGCAGGAAGCGAGGGAGGTGCCTGAAACTCCCTGTGCGTAGTCTCCTCGGTTACAGGAATGCACCCAAAGGTGATTGCCAGCTGGCTGTACTTGCAGGACAGCCAACCTGCTGTAGGAGTGACAGCTAGGCTGTGAATGAATGGGAGAGACTTGCATAAAAGGCGAGGTCTTTTGCAAGGAAGGCAGAGTCGACCACGGGACGAAACAATCCGAAGAAGAACTTGGAAGAGAAGCTTGCTGCAACTCCTGGACCGTTGGTTTGCCTGGTGAAGCCCTGCTGCAGTGCCGAAGCTCTGAATTTGCCTCGTCTAGAGAAGCCCTGCAAAGGACGACTTCTCCCCTTGGGTTGGTGGGACCAATCGACCCCAAGATGAACTCGACTGGAAACCCTCCCTCTGCTGGCTGTACTGCCATTGCTGCTGTAGGAACTGAGTGCCAGGGGACAGGAACACCAGAATCAAGTGCATTGTTTTTAAGCTGGTCCCCAGCTCCAGTAAAATCCTCCAGACTCCCTCGAAGCAGGGCTGACCAAGCCTGAGCCACCTCAACAGAGTGCTGGACCCCAGAAGCAAGGAAGGTCCACAAGGTGTCTAAGAACCACAGTGATGCTATTTGCGAGAAGCTGAAACCGCAAAGTGCCACCGATCTGAATTTGCACATAGCTGCCGCCAACCTTTGAATTGTAGTGCAGGAGTCCCCAGACGTCGTCCCTCTTTTCCCCACGACTGATGCCCAGGTACAACAGGATCTGCCATACTACAACAGGAGCAGAAGCCAGCTGGAACCAATTTCTTCAGACCTAAGGTACTGTGAACTTAAGGGTTACTTACCTCTTGTCTGTGTAGCTTGCCTGTTCTCAGTTGAGACCTGCAGTTGCTGCCTTTGCATAGTTGCTTGCAGCTTTGCCCATCACACGCCTCCCAGCTTGTGGCCCAACAGTGATTTCTTTTTCAACAAACTCTCTGTAACTTTGTGCAAGACGTTTTACTTACCTTCAAGAAGTGCCTCAGCCCCCCTAGACTTTGCTCATGTGCCATTAGCTGTCCTGGCTCCCTGCAGGCTCTTCTAACCTCTGACTTTGTCTTTTAACTATGCCTCCAAAAAGTCATACATACCTAAGCTGGGAAAGGGTTAATCTGCATTGCATTGGGGGCGTTGGGGGTGTTAAAAAGTGCTTACGTGTTTGAGAAACTTGTTAACCATTGTTTCCTTCCCTAACCCTTTCCTTTTTGCCATAACTTCAGTATTGTCAATTAATTGTGAAAAGTGATGATATAATGTCCAGTGTCCTAGCTGTTGAAGTCTGCTCGGGTGTAGGAAGTCTGTGTGCCATCCCAAAAGGGTATGTACTTACTTTATTGAACTGAAGGATTGTATTTTGAAGTGTAGTTTTATTGTTGCCAATAGCTCCCTTTTTAAAGAAGGCTTATTTTAAAACTGACTGTTAAAGTAATAAATAATTTATCAAGAAACCTTGAGTATAAGTGTTATTTGGATACTTGTCACTGTGAAACTCTATATTGCAACCCTACAGCTCACATTGACCCCGCTTGAGATGAGCCTGGCTGCTCAGTCACTCTACCAACTTGTGTAGTATAGACGTATACCAAAGGTTGGGTTACCTATTGCCAAGAGGACAAGGCTGGTGTAGTCTCCCACAGGGTTACTATATACAATCTTGACACACACACACCCCACGCCCTTAGTTGACTTGGCTCTCTCCCCCATGACTCCACTGGAGAGATGATTTCACACTTGCTCACCACTCCCCCTACCGCACCTCTCAAAACATGCGTCCGTCACCTTCCCTGGTTCGGTGTAGAACATGTCCCCCTTTTTGATGCAGATCCAATCTCCCACTTCAATATCCAGCTTTTTCCTTCCCAACCTCTCACCTTTCTCACCCACTCATTTTTGTTCTTAACCATCATATCTCTCACGTCTTCCACCACGGAATCTGATTCTCGATCTCTGCCCAAATATGGTGGTGAGAGCCTGGTGTAGGGCTTCCTTCCCCTCATTAATTCAAGTGGGCTCACCCCCTCTATGCATAGGAGGAGCCAATCGCAAGGCGTACAACCTATCCCTCACCGCCATTTTTCTGTCTTTTTCACATGCTCCCACCATCCGTACCGCTTCCATCACACAACGATTGGCTCTTTTTACCGTACAATTTGTCTGAGGTTGATGCAATGCTGTTCTGTTATGTTTCACACCACACAATCTCAAGTATTCTTGGAAATATCCACCATGAATTGTCTCCCAATGTCAGTCACTATCGAAACAGGGAAACCTTCCCTCTCAAAGATACACTGTAGAAACTCAACCATATTTTGTGCAGTTAGGTCTTGCACAATCTGAAATTCTGTCCACCTCGAGAATAAATCCACCCAGACAATTGTAAATCTTCCATGGCCATTCCCCATATCGATTGGTTCTACGATATCCATTGCCAACTCACTCCATACTTTGCTTGGTGCCTCAACATATACCATAGGTTGTTGCTTAGCCAACACATTCTTACCAGATACATCACATTCAACACATTTTCCTACCATCCTTTCCACATCACGATCAAATCCCCTCTCAAAAAACTCTTTTGGTCTTGTACACACCCATATGTCCTTCATGTCCAACCTCCACCAATCTCCTCCTTAAAGTACTAGGAACCACCACACGATCCCACCAATACAAAATGCATCTCTCACACAGAACTCAGATCTCACTTCCTTCCTTCTTGAACAAAGACCACAATGCGCACCACACACCTACCCATTCCTCTTGTGTAATCACCCCATCATGTGATACAAATACCATATCATTAATACTATCCTCCACCAACACGTCCTGGATGTCCCACTCATCCTCATAGTCTTGACTCATGGTCTGCCCTCAGTCTCTTTTCCTGGAATAACCTCCACAGCGAATTTGTGCCCCTGCAACCTAGCCACCCAACATGCCACCTTCCTTGATACTTTCTCCACCCCCTTCTTCTCAAAGATGGTCTTGAGCGGTCTAGGATCGCTTCTAATGGTGAAATTCATTCCCCACACAAAACTGCAAAATTTCTCGACACCCCAATGCAAGCCAACAACTCTTTCTCTAAGACGAAGTAATTCTCCAGCATTGGATCTTTCATGGATTCACATGCTTAGAATATTCCCCGTCGTCAGGCTGGGAATCCTCGGTAAGTTATATAGACATTTTCCATAGGAAAAATTCCGACACTTTTGTGTCCTATCTATGTCGTTTTGGGCTGCGCATGCCGGTGCCACTAGGACGTAGGGGTATATATAGCGCCGCCCCTGCGGCTCCCTCAGATTTCAACCGTCTTCCAAAGTGGTGGGATTACCTCGCGCATCTGCTATTTGGTTAGGTTGTTCTTTCTACTTCTGCGACTGCTTGTTCTTCTCAAGAGAATGTCTCGAAAGGCGTTGTTTGGTCCGTGTACTACGTGCGACCTTAAGGTGGTGTACGAAGGAGATGGTCATATGGACTGCATTTACTGCCTTCATCCTCACCACACGGCGGACACTTGTGAAATCTGTCAGGGTTTCTCCCAGAAAACCCTCAAAGATCGAAAAAGACGCCTGGTCGATTGGCTCAATGATGGAGCGGGTGCGTACCCGGCATCGGAGGTGGGCTCCACGGCCTCAAAAAGTAAGTCGGAACCCCCGACGAAGAAGGCACGTGCTGCCGAAAAACGAACCTCGTAGTCGGCCGAAAAACGAACCTCGGAGAAACATTCGGAGAAACATTCAAAGGCCGCCTCCTCTTCACACAAGGCGCCGTCTTCTTCCTCCTCATCTAAAAAGGAGAGTTAAAGAACCATCTAAATCCTCCTCAGGAGACAGTCATAAGTCTACCTTGAGTAGAGAGGCCACGGCCAGCAAGTCGGCCCCAAAAGCGGCGGGAACACCTCAAGGCCCTGCGCCACTGGCTTCGCCGACGACCCGCTCGTCGACGCCTGTGTCATCGGCGGCTCCTCCCACATGTCAGACTGCGGTGGTAGGAAACATATCGTCGACGGTGGTCCCGTCGATGGGATGGCAACCAGAGGTTTTCGATCCCGTCCCGCTGGAGGCCCTGCTTCAACCAGAGGCGACTTTCTCCATCTCGTCGGCTGACGAGGAACGCGACACGGTCGCGCGCTCAACCGATCTGGGTCTGCAGCCGACCAGCCCGATGTCGCTCTTGGGTGTGGGTTCCATCCCTACTACCTCGTCATTACTGAACCCCCAGACGGTTCTGTCCTTGGAGGTGCTAAATACGCTACAGAAACTATTACAGCGTTTGGACACACAAATACCCCAGCCTGGGGCCCCGACACGGATACAGTCTACGCCATTCGTCGACGAGCCGGGCCCAGCTCCTCGCTCGGCGACTAGGATTACGGCCGCTTCCCACGCGCCGCAAGATTGCCCTACCCTGCAAGAAGGAGAACTACAGGACTCTGACCGTGAGGGATCAGGTTCAGACATCTCACTATCCCCCTCAAGGGACCCAACTTGGGACTCTGAAGCTGAGATGGAAGCTCGGAGAAGCCCGGCACAGCCATCGCCACCTGATGACGTGGGTGCATTCTATACCATGATGAGGAAGGCGTGTTCGGAGTTTGGCCTAGTCCCTGAAGTGGAGAAAAAGGATGGTTTTCTTTTTGATCATATGGGCAAGAGAAGGAAATCCATATTCGCCATCCCGATTTTGGATCATGTCTGGCAAGAGGGCCTGAAGACCATGCGGCACCCGTTCTCTGAACCGGCTGGGAAAGGTTGTTTGGAGAAGAAGTTCAAGGCTCCAGAATCGACTCCCAAGTGCCTGACGTCTCAACCTTCGCCGGAGTCGGTGGTATCGGCGGCGGCGGCGAGAAAGGCCAGGTCTCAACATAAATGCACGACCCCTCCAGACAACGAGGCCAAGAGACAGGATGCTTTCGGCAAGAAGGTGCTGTCCGTCGGCGCGACTACAGTTAAAGCAGCCAACTCCTTGGCGATTATGTCTAGGTATGACAGGGAAATGTGGCACCGACTGGCTCCTATCTTGGAGCATTTGCCCGAGGAACATAGAAAGACTGCAATGTTGCTAGTGCGGGAAGGAGAGGAGGCCTCCAACCATGCTATAAACATTGCTGTCGACCTAGCCGAGTCCAGTTTTAAGCAAATCAATAATGGCGTAGTTCTACGTAGACAAGCCTGGCTCAAGTGCACTACGTTCAGACCGGAGGTGCAATATAAAGTCTTGGATATGCCGTGTGAAGGGGAGCAACTGTTCGGTGAAAAAGTTGATGAGGCCTTGAAGGGCATGAAAGAGGATACTGACACTGCACGGTCACGCTGAGCCCTCCAGAGTGGTAGGAATTTTTGTTCCTTTCGTCCTTTCAGAGGGGCCTCTGGTAACTCCCGGTTTGGGTCATCTAGAGACCGAGGTTTCAGCAGACCCTCCTACTCGTCCCAAGGCTACAGGTGTGAGGCCCAATCTTCTCGTAGAGGCAGAGATTACCAAACCTCCAGACGGCGGGATGCCTACTCTTCGTCGACGAAAGATAAACAAACGAAGAACCAACATTGACATGCTTCAGGGCGTCCTGGGGAGTCGAGTGTCTCGTCGCATCGACGAGTGGGAGCGCATAACTGACCGATGGGTTTTGGACACGATTAATCTGGGCCACTCTACAGTTCAAGGGCAAGCCACCTCACATTCCACCGGTGTTCTCGGCCCAGCCCCACCTTCAAATACTACTGCAGGAGGTGGCGCTTATGCTGCAGAAAGGGGCTATAGAACTGGTCCCGGTGGCAGAAAAAGGACAGGGAGTGTACTCCCGGTACTTTGTCGTCAAGAAACCAAATGGAACATGGCGTCCCATTCTGGATCTACGAGCGCTCAACAAACTGCTCAAGAATTTAAACTTCAAAATGCTGACGCTTCAGGAGGTGATCCGATCGATACAACCCGGGGATTATTTGTCGTCGCTAGACCTTCAGGACGCATACTTCCATATCCCGATGCGTCGAGGGCACAAAAGATTTCTGCGGTTCTCCGTCGGACGAACCCACTATCAGTTCAAGGTCCTCCCGTTCGGCCTAAAATCGTCCCCCAGGAGGTTCACCAAATGTCTGGCTCCAATAGCAGCCTGGTTAAGAAAGGTCACCATGTGTACCCTTATTTGGACGATTGGCTAGTGAGGGGACTGTCTCCAGAAAGGGCACAAGAAAGCCTAGATGCCACCCTGTCCCTCCTGCAACGTTTGGGCTTCACAGTGAACTTCGACAAGTCCTCGTTAAAGCCTTCAAGGACCTTGGTCTTTTTGGGGGCAGAGTTCCACACACAGTCGGGACTGGTGAAGCCATTCGTCGAAAGGATTCACAGACTGCAACAAAAGGCATTGGAATGGGAGGTCGACACCAGAGTGTCAGTACGAAGGTACATGTCCCTGCTAGGGATCATGTCGTCCTGCATACCCTTGATAAACAACTGTCGCCTGTTCATGAGGCCTCTTCAGGAATTCTTGGCAGATCGATGGGCACAGAGTCGAGGATGCTGGTCGGACAAGTTGACCATCAACGGCCAGCTCGTGCAGGCGCTTCAATGGTGGAGAATCTCCATACACCTAACTAAGGGAATGCCCTTACTGGAGCCTGCGTTCCAGAAGACAGTGGTTATGGATGCTCCTCTAACTGGGTGGGGAGCTCATCTGGACTCCTTACAGGTTCAGGGTTGTTGGTCATCGGAAGAGTCCTCCCTCCACATCAACCTGCTAGAGTTGAAGGCGGTGCGTTGGGCCCTAAAATCCTTTCTGCCACAGATAAAGGGCTCAGTGGTGAGAATCATGACGGACAACACGACAACAATGTTTTATCTACGGAAGCAGGGAGGAACTCGCTCCAGGAGCCTGTTGACGGAAGGCCAGGAGATCTGGCATTGGGCCCTACAACACGACATACATCTGTTAGCGTTCCACTTACCAGGTGTAAAAAATGTGCAAGCAGACGCTCTCAGCAGAGAGATGAATTGTCTACACGAATGGGAACTGAACGATCAGCAACTGCACCGTGTCTTCGCGGAATGGGGTGATCCGGCCCTCGATCTCTTTGCGACGAGAGACAACAGGAAATGCTCCCAATACGCAAGCAGGTGGCCACAACAAGACTCGCTAGGGGACGCGTTCTCCTTCCGTGGACGGGCAAGTTTCTGTATGCCTTTCCCCATTCCCTCTCATCCGTCGGACTCTGCAATGGATCCACAGACATCCTTGTCGGGTGATCCTGGTGGCCCTGTATTGGGCCAGACAAGTGTGGTTCTCCGATCTACTTCACCTCTCAGCGGCAGAACCAATGAGGTTCCAGAAGATCCCCAACCTTCTGTCTCAGGAGAAAGGTACCGTTTGGCATCACGACCCGGACAACCTCAGTCTGACGGCCTGGCTCCTGATTTCGCCGAGTTTGGCATGTTAGCGATTCCAGCGGATTGCCGTCGTATTTTGCAAGCCGCAAGGGCACCTTCCACGAACACTTCATACACATACAAATGGAAAAGGTTCTGCAATTGGTGCGCAGGTCAACCAGGTCTGGTCCCGCGGGCGATCACACTGGAACAACTCCTACCATACTTGTTGCTCCTGGCAAATAACGAGTTATCTGTTTCATCCATAAAGGTGCATCTAGCTGCCATCTCGAGATTTACTCGGACGAGACATTCCACTCCACTGTTCAGTGACCGCCTAGTTAAACACTTCCTTAAAGGGTTGTTCCGAACCTTTCCTCCCAAGAAGAAGTTTCCTCCGATCTGGAGTCTGAACCTGGTCCTGGCAGCCCTGATGAAACCCCCTTTTGAACCAATGTCATCGACATCATTAACATCATTAACATTTTTGTCTTGGAAATTGGCTTTCCTGGTGGCCATTACTTCTGCTTGACGCCTGTCGGAAATACAAGCTCTAATGATCGACCCTCCGTATTTGAGGTTTTTCAGTAATAGTCGTGCTGGCCACTAACCCGCATTTCATACCTAAAGTACCTTTCATGTTCCATAAACACGCTGCTATAGTGTTGCCTACATTCTTTCCAACACCGTCTTCAGTGGCAGAGAAGACTCTCCATCCATTGGACGTGAAAAGAGCTTTGAAATTTTATCTCCATCGCACTCAAAGCTTCAGAGACAACTCTTCGTAGCTTATGGTCCTGCGGCTAGGGGTAAAGCGATTTCAAAACAAGGACTATCCAGATGGGTGTCTTCGGCCATTTCTTATTGTCATTCCAAGGCCAGAGAGCCGCTAGAAAAGCGTCCAAGGGATCTACATCGTCGTCGACGGCTTTGTGATCCGGAATTCCGCTGGGGGATATCTGCCAGGCGGCTTCCTGGTCGGTACCACATACGTTTACCCGACATTACTGTCTCGCACAGCAACATGCTCAAGATACACAGATGGGACGGGCAGTACTACGTCACCTGTTCCAGTAAGGTAAGCCCCAAGTGGGGTTGCAGCCTTCGGGAACTATGCTTTAAAGTGTCGTGTCTTTTACAGTTAACATGCTATAATGTAATGTGTTGCCATAGTAAGTGGGCACTGTGCTTGTTGTGATGTTGGTTTCCATACATGCCTCCAATGTTGGGGGATACTGCTATACAATCTATTCTAAGCATGTGAATCCATGAAAGATCCAATGCTGGAGAAGGGAATAGTTTCTTATCTGTAACTCCATTTCTCCAGCATTGGTAGCTTTCATGGATTCACGTGCGCCCGCCGGCCTCCCCTGAGCATGCAAACCAGAGATCCCCCCCCCATACTACTTTGGGGGCTGAAATCTGAGGGAGCCGCGGGGGCGGAGCTATATATACCCCTACGTCCTAGTGGCGCCGGCGTGCGCGGCCCAAAACGACATAGATAGGACACAAGTGTCGGAATTTTTCCTATGGAAAATGTCTATGTAACTTACCGAGGATTCCCAGCCTGATGACGGGGAATATTCTAAGCATGTGAATCCATGAAAGATACCAATGCTGGAGAAATGGAGTTACAGGTAAACTATTCCCTTCCTTTCTGCTCCCCTTAGCATTTTTGGTGCAGAGCATGATAACCATGTCCTGGCCATCCTTCCCAACCTGGGTTAATATCACACCAATACTAGTCTCGCTGGCACCTGCCGAAATGGTACACCTCTTTCCAAGCAGCACTCCAACTAAGGTGGCTAGTGTTGAAACATAAAACTAAGGGAAAGAGAAATGGCAGGAGCTCACCCTGCAATGGAAGCCTGAAAAAAAGCTGAGGGCACCCAAAAGAAATGAGTGGTGTAGTTGAGTGGGGCAAACCTCTGCTTCAGTCCTAATCAAATAACATCCATGCCGGGGGCCTTATTAATCAATGCGGGAAAGATGCAAAAAGAGAAACGTTTCCGACACTCTTTAGAGGTGTTGGTACCGCCTCTTTAATCTTCAGTACGGTGGGAGCGAGGTACTTCCACATTGTTGTCTGGTTACCACACCAAAATTCCCTCAGGATATTTTGATGATTGCTCTTACAATACCAGAATACTTCTGTTTGGTCTGAACTCTGCAATCCACTTCTTTATTATGTTTTTTAACCAAGTGGTGGCATCATTGGCTGTTACCAAGCTGTGTTGAAATGTTCACATCTGCCCCTTCAATGACTCGTTGGTTAAATGACCATCTCGTTCATAAACCACTTCATATATGGCCGTTGGTCAAAACCTCAATGCTACCTTTTCTACTTTCCAGTCGCCTCCCTATTATCATGGCTATTCTGGACTTGGAATTGGGGAGGAATTTCCTTCTTGCAGAAAATATTTTACCCTCGTAATAGGGTAGCAGCCACTGCTACTATCTACCATACTCTTGGATATGCATTGTCGTTCACGAGGGTCTAACGGAGAGGAAACTGGATCCAACAAATCGTCTTCCTGGAATGTTTGGTCCTATTTTCCTTTTGTCCTGATGGGACCTGCTCACTTTACACATTTGTCAGTGCCCATCAGCATAGACTGAGGGCAATATTTGCATGCAGTGGGAGCCAGGGTGTGGTTGGGTAGTGGTTGTGTGACAGAAATTGTGATGATACGTGCCTGACATGTTTTGTTATGCCTCTTTAAAGTGAGCTAACGTACCGAGATAGCAACAAGTACGCACAATGCATTTCTTGTTTCCATAAGTCAAATCCTTTTGTCATGGCCTTGCTACATTTTAAAATGTTGTTTTAAAATGTTGTTTCAATTGTCAGTTTTGACAATATATTTCCTGTCACTAGCTTCACCTGAAGAGTTCTCATTTGCAGTGTCTGTCTGCATTTCTTCACCTCTTGCAGTTATGAAGCTACTGAATAGCGTTTTGGTGCACTATGGGTTTAAAACAGTTTTGCCGACAACACATTATTAATATAAAGATGTTGCATCAAAAATGTCCTATTGCAATAAGTGGTTTTGAAAAAGTGTACTTAGTGTTAATATTCATGGAAACCTGATAGGCAAGGCACTACATTGACCCTTCTTTATCTGATCTTGCATATGCTGCAATCCTGAATTTCCTATAATAAATGATCTGGGTGTTATTTTTATCTTGCTCTCAAAATGCAGAATCAATTGCTTTCCGATTAAGACGTAACCCTTTTCTTTATTTTTCGAGAGATGTATGTTGAAGCCCTATATTTTTTAATATAATTTTCAAACTTTTCAATTATAATACTGAGCGTTTTGTGAAGGAATGTTCTTTATATATTTTACAGTGAAAACTGAGAAGAAGACGGTACAATTTAGCGATGAAGTACAAGTAGAAACCATAGAGCCTGAGCCAGAACCTGTTTTTATTGATGAAGTAAGTATAGTAAACTGATTTAATCATTTTACACTCAGAAATCACCAACTCTGTGTTGCCAATTTCAGTGGATTTGGTTTGAGATATTTTTATAGCGCTTGTTTCACGAGCTGAATCGAATGACAGCGCAGCTTTTAGTTCCCAGAGCATACATAGCTCAATTGATTAATCAGATGAGTAGTCCTATTTCTAGATGCCAAAATTACACTATTTATTTTAGCATTTATTTGCAGCGCACATAACTCGAAGGTATCTAGGCGCTAGTTTCATTGTGGAAAGGCAGGTTATTTATAACGCGCTCATTTCCTTTTATTTTTTTTTTTAAAGCCACAGGTCCGGGATTCGAACATGTGTTTTCTCAGTGTGGTCTTGCTTCCAAGACCTGCGCGTTGCCAAAGAGCTATCCTCCCGTCCCAATAATAATAAGATATAATGCAAGTCCAGGCATGTATAAACTATGTAAAGCAAGTCTGGGTGTGTGAGATGTTTACCTATAATCGCTTTAAGTTAGATCTATCTTTGCCAGATATGTTGAAGTGCCTTTTTGTATTTTTTACAGGTTCATTGAACTGCTTCATAGGGCTGATAAGTGTGAGGGGGTCAGTAATGTGAGGTGGACAAATGCTTATATGTTTCTCAGTATTACACATTTTATTGAAAGAAAAAGATGCAAAATAAATCCTCGCTAAACCATATCAGGGAGTTCTCTACCTAGTCTGAAAGCTAAGAGAATAACTCCCAACAGAAACAAACTGGCTCTCACACTAAACAACAAAATATGTAAAGTAAATTATCAACATAAATGAATGAATAACACACTTCCAGTAATTTGGATGACCTTCATCTGTCCTGGGTAAATCCCTTCCCCAGGATTGTTCAAAGTCAATTTTCCCAAATGTTTGAACCAGTTCTTGCAAGTTCCAAATGAAATAAAATGGGAACAAACAAAAATGTCAATGATAACAGTTCTTCAGCTTTCAGTTAAAAATATCCTTTCCAATTCTAGCCATGGAAATAGCACCAATGGTAATCCTGGATATCTTCTTCCAAGATTACCGTTAGGGAGAATTCTCATTTCTGTGCGAATTCCCTTCAACCTTCGAGACTGCCAGCTCTTTTGCTGGACTTTGACTTTTTTTTTATTTCAACCCTGGAGTGAGTGAGCCCTTTTTCTCACTCAATCATGTGTTTTGATCTGATTTGGATTTTATATTTCCTTTCTTTTTGGAGTCTGACAAACTCCATAGGCATCTACTTTTTGTATGGTGACACACAGCACCTTCAGTACAGTGTCGCAGAGAAATCCTTTAGATTTCTCTTCAGGTTTAAATACCTTTTCTTCGGTGAACTACAGTTCCCAAGAATAGTAAAGTGAAATTGGCTTTACTTACCTTTTTCTCTTTGTAGGTCCAGCACACCCCATTTTATGTGGAGTGGTGGTGGGACCCGGTTGCCAGTTATATGGTCGAAAACAAAAGGATCGAATGTCTTTTGATCGACAGTAAAATGATGGAAAAAAGGGTCGATTTTTATTTATTTTTTTTATTTTATTTTATTTTTTTAATGGGGGGTTCCCCCCAACCCACCGTTTTCTTTATTAAAAACATTTTTTTACCAACTCAAACTACAAATATATATAAATAAAATTTAAAAAATTCGACCTTTTTTTCCGACCATTTGACTGTCGATCAAATGGTCATTCGATCCTATGTTTTCGACCATTTGACGGGACACCCTTAGTAGCCCCTTTTCTTACCTACTCATGTAACTTTTTTTATCTTACCCTCACTACTTTAAATGACTGGTGGCAGTGGTTTAGTTTTCCTACCATTGTGCTTTTCTACCGTAGGCTGAATCATCTGCTGCAGTGTAGCACTGATGGGTGATCATTTTGTCAAAATGGCCCTGTCTTCGATTTTCGCCATTTTCTGTTTGTGATGCCTGTCTTGGGTTTTACTCTGTGCGCCAAACTAGGTTTGACCCCTTTGTTCGTTTAGTCTTTGGCAGGCTTCAGTACTGAACCCCGCTTCTGGCTCCAGTGTGTCTGCAAGGGCAGGAAGTGAGGGAGGTACCCAAAACTCCCCTGTCCTTTGTCTCCATCAGTGATCGAAGTGAGGGGGAGCGGATGGGAGCGGTGCTCCTGTACTTTTTTTTTTTCTCCATTACCATTCCTATACTTTTATTTTAAAAAGAAACCGCTCCGGAGCGCTCCTTTTTAAAGTGAAAGTATAGGAACGGTTGCAGCACTGCACTGTCTGATGCAGGCTGCAGACATTAGTCAGATGGCAGAGCCTTGGCCCACACCTGCGCATTGAGGTGCAGTGCCGTTAATTTCTGCACATGCCCCTCACTATGCGCAAGCTTGGCCCAGTGACTAGCAGCCTCTGTCAGAGTTGGACTGCACCAGGCCTAGAATTTACCTCCTGCAGGCTGCGCTGTCAGACAGGTAGGTAAAGGGGGGACACAGACGGAGGCGAGTGTAGTGGTGGGTCGGGAGAGAGGGACGGTTCAGTGCTGTGCCTCTCTCCCGACCCGAGCAGCATATTGTACTGCACTGCAGTAGTGCAGTGAAGTGTGCGGCGGGAGGTCAGGGGCCAGCCAGGCCAGATGACTAGTGGGTCGGGAGAGAGGAACGTTCAGTGCCGTGACGTCCCTCTCTCCCGACCTGAGCATTTTTTATTTCATTTTGGTGCGGGAGAGCGGTCACAAGGCCAGGCCAGGTGCTGGATCGGGAGAGAAGGATGGTTCAGTACTGTCCCTCTCTACCGACCCAAGCATATTGTACTGCACTGCAGTAGTCTGCAGTGCAGTACAATATGTCTGCAGTGCAGTGTGCGGGCAGGATTGCAGGGGCCAGCCAGGCCAGATGACTAGTGGGCCGGGAGAGAGGGATGGTTCAGTGCCGTCCCTCCCTCTCTCCCGACCTGAGCATTTTTTATTTCGTTTTGGTGCGGGCGGGAGGTTACAGGGCCAGGCCAGGTGCTGGGTCGGGAGAGAAGGACGGGTCAGTGCTGTCCCTCTCTCCCCACCCGAACATATTGTACTGCACTGCAGTAGTCTCAGTTCAGAGGATAGCACCCAGAAGCTGCGTGTTTCCACGTCTGCGGCAGTGAGAGACTGTGGCCCAATATGGGCCAGTTTTATGAGTTACTTAACTATGCGGATAGTAGTTTTGACCAGTGTTGCTGAATAAATATTAATTAAAATGCACAATTTTTGTCCCATTTAAAATAAATACCTCCCCCTTGGGTAAACAGTGTCACAAAAAGAATGAATTGCCATTTGCAACTGTGGGTCACTTTTTCATTGGTGCCCAAGACAATTTTATGGCCCAGTCCGACCGTGGGGGTAAATGAATACAATTGAGAGCGGATGGGTAAAGCTGGAGACCACATGAACCCAGAGCATTCGCAGACTAAGGGCATCCATTGCTTTTCTTACCTATGCGAGCATAGCCAGGCGCCTAGAAGCTATCCAGCAACCTGGTATTATAAAAATGCTTCAAAAATAGAACAAACACACAGGCGAATAATTAAACTGCATTGCACTGGGTAACACAAGCAACCCCTGCACCACTTTTTTACAATATAATGGGAAATACAGTACAGCTCTAAGTGAATGTTTATTAAACATGTTCAAAGTACGCTGTAAATGGAAAGTGATTCTTACCTTAATCTGGTCCCATACAGGTGGTAGAATGAGAATCATTTTTAGGGGGGGGGTTGCTGAGATAGTTTGCTTGTGTTTCCCTCGAGGACACTAATCCAAGGCCTCCCAAGTCAGAGCGCCAACGCCGTCTCCTGGGATGAACAGCCTCTTCCTGGCAGGGTGCGGGCAGGAGGTCAGGGGCCAGCCAGGCCACCCATAATGTCTATTAGTTTGATGCTAAAAACTAAAGCTTGCTTTGATATCCTTAGTTGAATATTCTTAAAATCATACATAACACCACGTCATGCCGGAGGTTTGTGACAAATCTCCAAACCTAAGTGAGTTTATGACACAACTTATTTTATTGTGAGTGTTTCTTAAATAGCTGAAAATAAAGACGGTAAATAGATATTTTGCCTTTTGCATCTTATTGTTTTCCATTTAGGATGTGGAAAATAAAAGGTACACTGATATTATTTTGGCCCAACATGCTGCTATACGAATGTACATGTTGTCATGATGCTTTACTGTGCAATTTGTGTATTTTGCAAGTAAACTCTATAGGACAGTATTATTGTAGGTCTTGATTGACACCCAAAACTTACATATTTGTTCCAAGTAAAACATGGAAGAAGATGGCCGTGCCCTAATAGCACAGTGGGTTAAAATCCCTGTTTACTGTTTAGCTTAAGTGTGTGATCCTGGGCATGTAATGTAATCTCACCCTGGCTTCAACTGCAAAAATGTGAGTGTGTATAAGTGATTACATTTACACCCTTAGAATAGGACTTGATTTGACAGGCAGACATAGTCTCACCAGCCAATCAGCGCACCAGAGATTCTAGTATAGCGGACTAACTGTGGTTGAACCAACATTACATTTTCTCCCCTGTTGCTCCCAGCCACTGAAGTTGCTTGGTTCGTCCAGAGTACTGCCCCACACTCTGCTATGCTATGATATTGAGTCTTTCATTGCACACCATCTGCCATTCTCACACTTTTTAGGACCTTCAGGATCTGCAAGAAGTGGGTGTTTTCAGACATAGAGGAGAGAGCTGTTTGTAACATTGAAGCTGCACTAGAATAGTCTCATTACAATGAGTCATGAAGTTAGAGGCCCCTACACAAGTAAGTTTGCCACTCCTCCACCCTCTCTGAAGTTAGCGCCTCCTCCAATATTTGAAGAGTTCACCCCACCCTGAAATTTTAGTCTAGGTGCACCCCTATAGCATTCTCACACAACCCGTTCTAAAAGGACAGCAGCTTACAAAACGGAGTGTAAATAATGAAAGAACACATAATTGAAAATGGATGCATGTCGTGATGTGCTGATGGGAGTCTGATCAACGTGCATGCGGAATACACTGCATGATCCCCATTGCTGCAGGGCAGCCCATTACTTAAGAGCTACCCCCAACTGGAAGCTATTGGCCACCCTCTTTTATCTCAAACTTCTTGTTACTTTATTGGGGACGTGCGTAGTCGAAAGTAATTTACGTGTAAAATTTAGATATGGGATTTCAGCCGTCACTGGAAACAACACCAATTTTTCTACAAAATCCATAGCTCCACTACTATTTTTCCCCCACTTCGACCACTGGTCTCCATGGTTACCTGAATGCACCGTCCTGAATGGCTGGCTGTCCTTGCAAAACAGCCACCCTGCTGTGTGAGTGACAGCTAGACTGTGCATGGGAGAAACCTTCTTAACCCTTTAACTGCCATGGGTTTACCCACCCCCCCAGTACCAAGGCCTTTTTTGGTGATTTTGGTATGTTGCCATTCAATGCCTTGTAACTTTTTTGTTACATGAGAAATCTCGGCCAAATTTGGCCCCTTTTTCCCCCACATGTGTGCGGTCGTAACGCCACCCAGGAATCCTAGGTTGCTGTAGGGGGGTGAGAAAAAATAACCAAAAGGGGAGAAAATTGTGTTTTTTTTCCAAAAAATGCCAATAAAATGATGCACAAAGAAGCCTGTGTTTTTTTTCCTTGTAAGAGCTAGGAATAAATGGCTTGCAGTGCTGAATTCCCAATTTTCCTGGCTTTGTAGAACAGGTTGAGTGGAAACGAAAACACATTTTTTTAAAAAGTATGGTTGTCAACCGTTTTGTGAGCGGTAGGTGATTTTGGCCTTTTTTTCCAATAGGACCTGCGTGGACGGAATGGAAGAAAAGGGTAGGAAAGCTGAATGGGAGGACAGAAAGGCATATATTTCTGAAAAGTAGACAAAATTCCAAGTTTAGGAACGGATGATTTGCGCAGGTCAGGCAACAACTATGTAGGGAAAAAATCCATAGTTTGGGGAAAAAGAGAAAATGACCGAAAAAAAAGATGTGGTGGACATGGTTGGCCTGGTATGGCAATGGCTGGTATGAATTTTGAGAAAAACAATGCTCCGCTACATTCCCCCGACTCTTGCAGTTAGGAAATCACACATGTTTTGTAATGTTTCACAAAACAAGCAATACCACAAGCCAAAAACAGAGCCATGGTACACAGGAGTTTTATGCTTACGGCCTCAACAGACGTACTTAGCATGTGTAAATAAGGAAAACCAATGCGGTGAGGAAGGGCAAGCATACATTTTTTGAAAGAGCACAGGCAGACCTTTTGAAGGGTAGGTGATTTGTGCAGGTTACAAAAGTGTATAGGGCGTAACGCAGCGACTAAATGTAGGGCACATTTGGGAAATTAAAGGGTTGTGTGACAAAGGGCAGCAGCAAATGGTCGTAACTTCCCACAGGTGTCCCGACAAACGGTACCTCACATGTGTGGGTGTACCTACCGGGGTGCAAAGGGGAAAGCCTAAAAGACTGCTAACCCCAAGTCCGGCACACCATAGTTTCACGAATTCTGCTCATGCGCACACCCTACAGATTTGAGCCTAGGGTGTCCAAGCCACTAAGGAAAACGGGGAGCCCCATGCATTTCCATCGAAAAGATAACATCTGTGGGAATCCACAGCGGTCTGACTTGCGCAAATCGGCCCAGAATTTTTTACCCAGAACCCCGGCAAAGTCCGAAATGTGGCAAAAAATACACAATATCCGCAAATTTCGCTCTGCTCACCCACCGAAAGATGCTGCCAACAACACATGGCCTACCTTCAACATTCCCACAGGTGTCCAGACGAAAATGGTACCTCATGTGTGGGTGCAGCTACCTGGGCGCCAAGGGGAAAGCCGAAAACGCGACTAACCCCAAGTCTTTTCGAACAGCAGAATTTTTTGAATGTTGCTCAAGCGCACACTATACAGATATGGGCCTAGGGTGTCCAAGCCACCAAGGAATGCAGGGAACCCCATGCATTTCCGAAAAGAGGACACCTGTGGGAATCCGCAGAGGTCTGCCTTTTGCGAATTGCCCCAGTTTTTATTACCCACAATCCCCTACAAAGTTTGATATTTGGTGGGAAAAAACACAATTTTCACTTTGTCGGGGGTTCTGGGTAATAAATTCCGGGCCACTTCGCGCAAGTCAGACCTCTGTGGATCCCCACAGGTGTCCTCTTTTCGGAAATGCATGGGGTTCCCAGTTTTTCTTGGTGACTTCGACACCCTAGGCCCAAATCTGTATGTTGCCCACATGAACAAAATGTGCTGTGCCGAAAGGCTTGGAGTTACCAGTGGGTTAGTCTTTTCCCTTGGCGCCCAGGTAGATGCACCCACACATGTGAGGTACCATTTTTGTCGGGACTCCTGTGGGAGCGCGGGATGGTATGACATCTGTTGTTGGTGACGTGTTTCGGTGGGTGGGCAGAGGGAAATGTCTCTGACATTTGCTGGAAATAAACACAATTCTCGCACATTTCGCTCTGGCCACCCACCGAAACATGCCGGCAACAACACATGGCCTACCTTTCTGCGTCCCCAAAGGTGTCCCGATGAAAACGATACCTCACATGTGTGGGTTCACCTACCTGGGCGCAAAGGGAAAAGCCTAAACCACAGGTAACACCCAACGGGTGTGGGAAGACAACCTACAGAATTGGGCCTAGTATGTCGAAGCCACGAAGGAAAACCGGGAACCCCATGCATTTCTGAAAAGAAGACACCTGTGGGAATCCAAAGATGTGTTACTTGGCAAATCTCCCCAGAATGTATTACCCACAAGCCCTGCCAAAGACCCACATGGGTGCCCATGGCCAGGGACATTACTGCCGACTTTGCTGGAGCTCTGGCTTGCCTGCATTACAGCTTATCCCCACCAGGGAGTCCCAGCAGTGTGCCAATACATTCCCGAAGGGAAAAGCTGTAATGCAGCCCAGCCAGAACTCCAGGACGGTTGGAGGTGATGTCCCCGGCCTTGGACGTCCATTTACCATTTAGGTGTACCGTACCCCAAGC
Organism: Ambystoma mexicanum; assembly: GCF_040938575.1. Lineage (NCBI taxonomy): Eukaryota > Metazoa > Chordata > Amphibia > Caudata > Ambystomatidae > Ambystoma > Ambystoma mexicanum. Next base: position 1,012,639,044 of record NC_090924.1, on the reverse strand, counting down.
ACAGCGGGAGCTCCAGGGAGCCCCGACAGGATCCCCATTCCTCCCTGGTGGGGATATCTGTAACGTAGCACAGCCAGAGGTGCAACCTGGGCTAGCAGACGCACAACCCACATGGGAGACATCCGCTCCCAGGGAAACACCAATGTTCTGCTGGCATGGGGGTCAATTGTCCCAGCCCACCAAAATATCTGCCCATTCCCACCCACACCACCAACAATCCAGCCCCAGTCTCACCCACCCCACTGACAGTGGGCCCTAACCATAGAATAATAAACAGTACTCGCATAACGTTGCAGCTGTAAACCAAACAAAAAACATTTGTTACCTACGGACGCCCCATCAAAAACAAATCTACACTTGTACTTTCCAATCATGCCCCCCCCCCCTTGCAAGCCATCCCTGTTGGTCTACTGAACCTCACCCCCCTGCCCCGCAGTGAAAACACATTTGCCCCTTTCTAGGGGCAGAAATCTGCCCTCAGGGAGGGCTGCACGAGGTGCCCCCTCACACTCCATTTGGGGTGGGGGAGAAGCCCACCCCAAAACGTCATATCGGCCCCCCAATGGATGGGGCACTAAGGTTTGGGCACCCTGGGGGCAGATTGGCAATCTGCGCCAAGGGAAGTTTGGTAAACAAAGAAACAAATTGAAAATGGTAGGCTGTACTTTAGGGGGGGCTGAGAGACACCCTAAACCGCCGGGGAATTTTGTAATGTGGGGGTGCACACCTCCATCCCTTCCCCCAAATGGAGGGGCATCTCATGTATCCCTCCATGGGGGCAGATAAGGGTTGGGCTGTCATGCACTCCTCTCTGGGGTCAGGTGTCCCTTAGTAGCTGCAGATATCTGCCCCCAGGGAGGGCTGCATGAGATGGCCTCCACTCCATTTTGTGTGGGGGGCAGAGGGCCACCACCCCTACCCATTACAAAATTCCCCGGTGGTTTTAGGGTGCCCCACATCCCCCTGCACCCCTAAAATGCGGTCTACCATTTTCAATTTTTCTCTTTGTTTACCCACCTCCCATTGGCGCAGATGGGCACATTGGTGTGCCAATTGCCCCCAGGGTGCCCAAAACCTTCCGCCCCACCCATTGGGGGGCCTGTCTGACGTTTTGTGGTGGCAGATGGGGGCAGATGGACACATCCTTTGGGGGGCTGCCCAAGCTTTCCTGGTGGCCCTCCTGCCCCCCCTCCTGGCCCACCTCATGTACTCCTGCCTCACCCTTTGGGTGAGGGGGAGAGGGCCTCCCCCTTTTATGTAAAGAAAGTCCCTGGTGGCTAGTGACCCCCCCCACCCAAATCTCCCTTTGTTTTATAAAAAAATGTCAATATGCCCCCTTCCCTGGGGGCAGATGATCAGCCATCTGCCCCCAGGATTTTCCATATATGTGACCCCATGCTTTGGGGCCCCGGAGGGAGAGGGCTGCTTACTGTAAGCACCCCCCTCCCATTGAAAACATTTCCCTGGTGGTCTAGTGGGCATTGCTGGGCGTGGATCAGGTCTAGTGGGCATTGCTGGGCGCGGATCAAGCGCTCTGCGCCCGATCCGCACCCAGCAATGCTACAAAAAAGGTGTCGTTGGAAAGGGGAGAAGCTTCTTCCCTTGGGTTAGTGGGACCAACTAACCCCAAAACGAACTTGGCTTGAAGATCTTCCCCAATTGGCTGTACTTCTTTGCTGCTGCAGGAAACAAGTGCCAGGGGTCGAGAAATACGTAGTCGAGTGTAACATCTGTAAGCTGACCAAAAGCTCCAGGAGTCTCCCCAGGACCCTCCAGAAGCAGGACGACCAGAGCTCGAGTCACACCAGAATGCTGGACTCAAGGAGTGAAGGAAGCCCAACCGGTGTCCAAGATTGTTGGGCAGAATTATATGCAGTACTCTTTGGGAACACTGCACACAATTTCACCTTTGGTTCAAGCCTGTACTACACAGTTATAGTGGTAGCAGTAGCGGAGCAGCCAGACTTATCTCAAGATTAAGTGAGCAGTATCAAATAGTTACACAAAGGACAGCAATTACTATGATTCAGGCAAACACTGACTCAAGGTTTCTAAGTAAAAGAATATATATTTATTTACTCAACAGTTGTATAACATTTCACTATTCTAAACAAGTTAAAAATCACAATCATAAATACACCACACCACTTCCCTTAAATTCCAGACAAGTTAAGCTCACAAGATGAAGTGGGAGCTAAATGGCACTCCAGCAATTTAAAAAGGAGGGAAAGACACAGTTATTAGAAAATAGGCAAAACCAACAGGTAAGTACTCGGGGCAATTGAACAATAGAGAGAATACAGTGAGGAAATCAGCTAGAAAAGGCTTAGGGCCAAAGTCAACGGGTCAAAAGTCTTTTGCTCAAGATCACACAGTTCAGGGTAGTTTGCGGTACAGTTCGTGGCACAGATTCCGGACGAGGTTGGTTGGTAGAAATGTTAGTTCAACGAGACGAGAAGGACAAGCCCTCGGATTGGAGAAAGATTTCAAACACTTTTACCGCGCTGAACAAAACGGACAACCGGATTTGCACAGTACCTTAAAACAGAGAGGGAGCTGTAGCTGAGGCAGACGTTCTTGGTGGTTCCTGCAGGCTCACTGTTCCTGAAGCGACTGTCGGACTGTCACGAAGTAGGAAGACTGGAGGGTCCTGCGCCACCCAGGGAAGAAACCAGCAGCAGAGCAAAACGATGAATAAAAGGTGCGATCCTTAAAACCCAAGCAGAGTCTGACCTTCCTGTCTATCCGGCCCACTGTAGCTCTGTACAGCAAATTCAACCAGAGGAGGGATCCTGGCTTGTAGTTTGGCCGAACTGGTTGGTCCCACCAGCTCAAGGGAAGAAGTTTCCTGGAGGATTTTCTCTGTCGTAGGATTCGGAGATTCAGACCTGCAGCAGGGCTGCACCGGGCGGTTCAGTCGTGGTAGGGGTCCTCTTCTTTCAATTCCTCGTTGGTTCTTTCGTTCCAGTGGCGACTCTGCCTTTCCAGTCCCAGAGACCTTCTTTTTATGCAGTTTTCCCCATTCATACAGCCTGACTGTCAATCACACAGCAGGGTGGCTGGCCTGGTAAAGGCCAGTCCCCTTAGCCAATCAGACAAGAGTGCGACTTGGGTTACCTTGGCAGGGGTCCGAGGATCCCTCCCTTACATCCTGCCTACCTAGACTATCGGGCGCCTTAAGGAGGGCTTCTGTGCAGAAGCTCGCGAAAATACAGCGAACAAAGGAATCATCCCCGGTTGGGTGCGCAGAGAAAAACACGAGAAAGACTTTAACAAAAAGAAATGGTGAATAAACACAGCCGGAACCAAAATAAAATGTATTTGGTCAAGCGGGTTTATGTTCGAGGCTAATATAATAGCCTAAAACAATACCATGTTTATATAATATAATTGCGGTACAAAAGTTAGGGTAGTTACCACTGCCACCAGCCAAGTCTTAATGTTAAGGGAGCGAAACAAGGCTCCAAGAGGCACAGACAAAAAGGGGTAAGAGTTGACCCTTTCCAATACTCCATGTAAGATGAGGTGTACTGGCTCTGTGGTTTAAAGTGACTATATAAAGTTATTGGCAACTTTACCTGTTTCTGCGGGACAGTAGTCAGCCCCAGATAAATGGAGTCAGTGGGAAGTCTCAGACAACCCTGTGTTACTGCACTGAAGGTGCTGTGTAACACACACAAAAAGTCGTGCTCATGGAGTAGGTGAGGCTCCAGTGCCCAAGATCACACAAAGTGAAAATACACACAGCAAAACACATCTAAGAGTGGGAAAAAGGCTCACACTCTTACCAGGTGAAAGAAATAAACCCTAGAAATCCAGCAAAGCTGCTTAGGGACTCATTATGTAAGGGAAATCAGCCATTTATGAGAATTCTCCCTAACAAAGATCCACGGTGGTGCTAGTTTACGAGTGCTGAATCCGCAAAGTGCTGCTGATCCGAAAAAGGCCCAAAGCTGCCGCCGATCATCGAATTGCTGCTGCAAGAGTCCCCAGACGTCCTCCCTCTTGTCCCCATGACTGAGTACCAGGAACACGGCATCTGCATCGCTGCAACCCGACAGAGGCCAGCTGGGCCCTCTTCTTCTAACCAAAGTTACTGTTCTGTCTTAGGGTACTTACATCAGTGTGTGTAGCTTGCTCTTCTCAGTTGAGACTTGCAGTAGCTGCTTTTTCTTGAGTTGATCTCAGCTCTAACTTTCACAAGGTTAACAGCTTGTGACCCTACAGTGATTTTTCTTCAACGAACTCTCTAACTTTGTGCAATACTTTTCCTATCTAAGAAGTGCCTCAGTTCCATAGACTTTGCTGCAATTGACTTTGACTGTCATGGCTCCCTGCAGACTCTTCTATTCCATTTGACTTTGATTCTTACCGTCCCTCATAGGTGATTGTTAAAGACTCCAATCAAGCAGTCCCACTAAGTCAGTGCCTTGTCTGGGATTGCTCAAGGGAAGCCCTTATTTATATATTTTTATATCCAGTTTGTGTACTCTGGATGACAACCCTTATATAACACCCCTCTCTTAGAATCCCCCTGACCCCACTGATCAAGAAGTAAGTTTGTTTTGCAAATTTAAAAGGTTTATTTGCGAATTAAACAATATATATATATATCGCACTTGATAACTGATATCACACTTGTGAATATGAGCAGTAATCAGCAATAGGTAATCCTACAATAGCACAGCTCTGGTGACTTATGACTAGGAACAGGGGAATATAAGGTATCAGAGAATGCTTTATGGTTTCAAGGAGATGCAAAGATGAATAAGAGGCAGTACAGAAATACACTTGATATGATTTCAGCAAAAGATAATGTGATCACTTTTTCTTCGACAATTCACTCCCCCCCCCCCCCCCCTATGCAATGTAAGGAGATGGAAGTAACACACACAATTCTCAGGAATACACACAAATGCAATACAAAGATCCACTCCCTCCCCCCCCCCCTCCAGCGAGCTTAGAGGAAAACAGATATGATTTTAAACACAGGCAAAATCCTTTTAAAGGTGGTGGCAATGAAGTGAAAAATATACTGAAATTACTTTTAATTCCCTATAGGAGGTTCAGGGTGAGTGATAGCTACTTTAAATTAGTTCAGGATCACTTTAGCAATGCTCTATGAATGATTGTCAGGTTGCAAACGAATTTCAGCAAAGGAAAGCAAGGAGCTGCTATTTTGACACGTGAAGAAATTTGAGCCAAATCGCTGCACTTTTTCCGAGTGCGTCGAGCGCGATTACAGAAAAAGTATAATGAATGCACAGTCCTAAGGATACCCACTCCTAATTTTGGAAGGACTGGGCCTTGTTACGGATCTGGTCAGGTTTGGACTGCGGTTCCCTCGCCACGGACGGTCTCTGCCTGGTTCGGCTCACAGCGATCTCTGGTCTCTCTGGATAATTCTGCCTTCTGGGACTGTCAGGCACCGGTTCTGCTCACAGCGGACTGGTCTGGGTACAGCTCTGCTTTCTGGTCTAGTTTGTGGTTTTGGATTCAGCACTGCTTTCTGGGTACTGGCACAGGGTACTAGCCAGAATCCGACAGCTCAGCCCGGCTGTTTGAATAGTTTGGTTTGGTTGCTAGGTTTTGAAGGCCTGCTGATAGGAGTTCAGCTGTTGGGTTCTAGAGTGCTTGGAGTTTTGTTCTGGAGTCAGGAGTCTCTGGATGTGAAGTCAGAAGTCTGGATGTGAAGTTGTCTGTCAAAATGCTCTGCAGAAAGTGAAAAAGAAAGTGTCTATCTGGCTTCCAGTGGCTCTTTTTATGTGTTTTGAAAATGGGTGGGTCGGCTAATTCTGCATGCCCAACCCTCTCAAGATTTGATAGGCCAAAGGATTCTTTGGTCCCTGATTTGAGAAAGGATAGTGTGTCAGAGTGATGTCAGCCATTTACGATCTATTGAAGAAACGCCGCCTTTGCTTTTACCTTAGAAATCATTTTTCATAACTACACATATTTCCCAGATACACAGTTGTTTGACATTACATGTACATATTACAGATTACTTAAGGTACAATCTGGTCCAACTCTGATCTTCCTGGGGGCTTGCATTAAAAAATGACAACTTATTTTCGTTTTTAGTTGATTTACCAATATCGGACGTTTATCAAAAATGGCACACATGTACACCGCCTTTCTACCCATATTCCATTAATTTACTGGGTCTCTGGCATAAACACTGTCTGTAGTATTAATAATTAGCGGGTTTTTGGCTCAGAACATCACAGAGCGACCAGCCTAGTTTTGAACTGGGAGTGAATGTGTCAATTTAAAGATCCCAAAGTTGTACATTTCTGTCATCTGGTTACAATTAGTTATCAGTGTTTTTATAAAACATATATTTGCCTTCAATTCACTTCAGTGTTTGGGTCCGCACCCAGAAACTTGGGAGTCAGGGATCACATGTCTCTTCTTCCAGGCAGAGCTCTGTTTACAGTCAACACCCGAATTAACATACCCCATTCAATTGCAAGAGTCTGTTGTGTCGGCTGAGGTCAGCAGGCCAGGGGGCCGCTCTGCATTTGGTTAGCACGTCCATGTGATCTCCTGGCTTGCTGAGGTGAGAAGGTTTCCCAGCCTCTTGCAATGTTAATTGAATCAGCCTGTCTTCAGGGGACAGCAGGTGTTTAAATTCTTAATTAACCAAAAAGGCTTTGAAGTTTCCAGCTGTCTCAGGAGGCTGGCAACTCCTGAAGTAAAGTTCTACTGTCAGAGTTTAGACCGCTAGTGCCAGCTTGTGTCCAAAGCTGGTACTGCAGCTATTTTTTTAGGAGTTGAATTTGACAGGAGGATTTTGCTTGACAGCTCTAATCCTTGCTGCCATTGTTTTGATGGGCACCCTTACAGTAGAGTGGTGATGTGGAACCCCCCTCAAGGAGGTTGAATCTTTAGAGTGGTCTTGTGCCCATGATTTTAGCAACTTTAAAAACGGATTTTGAACAAATTGAAATGGACATTTTGAGCTTGCACTTCAGAGAAACAGCAGTGATTTCAAGGCGCTTTTGATCTAACAGGCACTGCTATTTTTCCTTTGGCACCACCTTTCACCCCTGGCGCTTCCGGTCCATCACGCTTGCACTGGTGGGTGGCAGGTTAGGCGACCATTTTGGTGTGCGCAAAACTGTGCGTTCCTCCTGGTTCTGGGATAGAATGATGGGCGGCGACAACTCAATCCCCACATCTACCCAATCTATTGATTTAGTTTTGTTCTGGGATAGAATGATGGCCGGCGACAGCTCATCCCCACATCTACCCGGTCTATTGATTTTAGTTTTGTTCTGGGATAGAATGATGGTCGGCGACAGCTCATCCCCACCCCTACCCGGTCTATTGATTTAGTTTTGTTCTGGGATAGAATGATGGTCGGCGACAGTTCATCCCCACCCCTCCCCGGTTTATTGATTTAGTTTTGTTCTGGGATAGAATGATGGTCGGCGACAGCTCATCCCCACCCCTACCCGGTCTATTGATTTAGTTTTGTTCTGGGATTGAATGATGGGCGGCGACAGCTCACCCCCACATCTACCCAGTCTATTGATTTAGTTTTGTTCGGGCCTAATAATTCAACATGGGTCAAAACCCTTCACATGATTTATTGGTTTTAAACTAATACTTGCTGGGAAAGGTTTTTAGCTAGACTTCATTGGACGATTTAAAGTGCTCACATGCTTTGAGAACCTGTTCCACCTTTTTCTTTCCTTTAACCTCTCCTTTCTACCAACCTCAGAATTTGCAAATTTAACAAGTGATATATAAATGTCATTACTGTCCTAGTTAGTTAAGTCACCTCAGGGTGTAGGAAGTGTGTATGAAGCATCTCAAAAGAGTATCTACTTGCTTTGTGTTGATTCTGAGAAAGTATTTTAAAGTGTATTTGATTGCTACATATATTGCCCTTTTTGAAGAATGCGTATTTAAAAATGACAGTTAAATACATAATTATTTTATCTAGAGACCTTGAGTGTAAGTGTTATTTGGATACTTGTATTTGTGGATTGCATTGCTACAGCTCTACTGCTCACATTTGCCACTCTTGAGATAAGTCTGGCTGCTCAGTCACACTACCGACTTGTGTAGTACAGACCTATACCAATACGTGGGTTACCTAATACCAAGAGGACCAGGGTTATGTAGTCTCCCACAGTGTTACTACATCAATTCTTGCCTAACAATTACTTTGCCACAGTTCAGAGAATAGATTAGCTACAGTTCTGGGATTTTTGCTTTGACTTTATGTATCGGAATCATTAGGCATTTTAAAGACAAGACACTTCGACCTCTACAGGTAGGCAAGGCACTCTTCTTTCTTATGCTCCAAGATGAGGGCAGCCTCTTTGTCTCTCCAGTCTGCTTTACTGCCACAAGAATAACCTGCCTCTGCTTCCAGACTGACTTTCTCCCAACTTCAACAGTCTCTGCATTACAGGTTATTTGCTCAATCTGCTTACAAGCACCCATCTTCCTTCCCCAGCTTTGTACACACCTTCTTGGTTCCAGTATCTACCTTGAAGCTGTATTGCCACACTTCCAACTTCAGATAACAATGTCTCACTTGTTTGCCCGTTAGGTGGATTGAATTAAACATGGTTTTCTTCACTAGGGTTCACCTCTTAGCTTGGGTAATGCTTGGTCATATTAATACAAAGTCTTCTACGTTTAAGAAATATTTGTTCTTAAGGTTACAAGGTTCAGTCTTCAAAGGAAAAACTATTTAGGCTTACAAGACCACTCTTTAAGATAGATCTTCAACCTTGAGTGTCTGTAAGGGTTTTTAGTCCCACATATTAACACAGAGGCACTTTCTACTGCGGTCGGTCGGGAATCGCAATAGGTCACACACCATCTTCCTTTGATGCCATAAGATCTTGTAACAATTAAGTCAGCTTCCGAATTTTTGGAGTACTTTTGAAAACATCCCACCTTTTTATTGGAGACACGCAACCATTTCGGTAACATTTAGAAGTTTGACAGTGGGAAATGACAGGCCTTTCTAAACACACAAGCACTATATCTTTTACTAGAAGTGCGTGTGATACATTTCCATTGTAAAGAATAGTGTTCACAACTACAGTTTATACTCGCTTCTACTCTTAGCCACTTTAGAACTGGTAGCTGTTACTTGTATGGGTTTAAGAGTGAACCTGAACACCAAGCTTCACTCACCAGCTCCAGGAACACTGCGGTTGCGGGCTGCTTCAACGTCCCGACTTCTTCTACTACCGCCCCACTTAGGTACGATTTAAATAGTAATGATAAATCCTCCTGACCTGTGTTAACCCCAGAACCTTTGACTTTTACTGGTGGATTATTTTTCCTTACAACTCCTGTAAATTAGAACCTTTTCCCACACTTACAGAATCGTTTACTCTTTTTATGGGTGTCCCCGGGATCCCAGAAGCCAGGAAAGTCCATCTCAACTGCCAGGAACCGCAGTGTTGCTCTTTGCGGTAGACGCGAGGAGCTGACACACTGAACAGCCACTGAAAGTGAAGTTTGACGGTTGCAAGTTTTGACCATCCCAGTGCATTGCAGGAGTCCCCCCAACATTCTCCCTCTTGTCCCCACGACTGAGGCCCAGGAACCAGCGTTGGATTGAAACCTCTACAACTCACAAGCCTAATCAGCTTGTGGCCCTACATTTGATTCTTCTTTTCATCAAAGACTCCTAAGAACTTGTGCAAAAACTTTTCAATTTACTTACCAGAAGTGATTCATCCTACACAAGACTTTTGGCCATTGACTGTGGCGTAGCCTATTGAATTGCATGACTCTTCTTGGGGGGATCCAAAAGTATTTGCCTGCTTAAGAATATTTGTGATCTCTTGTTGTTCTAATAACCTTTGCCTTTTACCAATTTCTAAAAGTATTCTGAATGCCAACAGTAAGATATTAATGTGCCCAGCACCCTAGTTATTGAAGTCACCTGTGGGTTATGTCTGTGGGCCATCCCAAAAGGGTCTTAACTGGTTCAGAAACCTAGAGTATTGAAGTGTATTTGTGGGTTACTATTATATTGCTCTCTTCTAAAGAAGTCTTTACAACTGACTGATAAATAAATTAATAATTGTTTATGCAAGAAACCTGGAGTATGAGTTTATTTGAATACCTGTAACTGTGAATATGTGTGTAACTCCACTACAGCTCACATTTACCCCTCTTGAGATGAGCCTGGCTGCTCAACAGGCTACCATAACTGTGTAGTACAAGCTTATATCAAAGGTTGGATTGCCTATACCTGTAGTCCTAGTTGTTTGTAGTGTTCCCAGAGGGTACTGCATACAAACATTGCCTAACACATGGGAGAGAACCGTTTTATTAATTCGGTGCGCCTTTACCGCAGGCTGTTTCCACAGCCCAGGTAAAGGCACCCATGGGTGTTCATTTTACCAAAATGGGCCGTGTCTTCTATTTTCACCATTTTAGTGCTCCTTGTCCTTTCTTGTTCCATCCCCTGACATCCAGGGCGGGAAATTCCTTTGTGTTAACTTTATCTTTTGCCAGAATCCTGTGCACTCCCTGCACAGGCTCCAGAGTGTCTGTGAAGGCAGGAAGTGAGGGAGGAGTCCAAAACTCTGCAGTCCTTTGTCTTCCAGCCTGACTGCGAGAATCCAGTTAAAACTGGAAGGCTTGCTGTCCTGAAAGGACTGCCACCCCCCAAGTTTGAATGTTGCACGGCCGTTTGTTTGACTGGGTTCCTGCATACATTTCCGATCCTGAAAGCTAAAGAGGTAGTCGACCACTGGAACCAACACCAAAGAGGATGATGAAGGAAACGCGATCGAGATGATTTCCAGCTATCAGAATGCCTGCTGTGTACCCGGACTCTGCTGTAGCCCTTCCTCCCAATCGACCTGGGGTCTCCGAAAATGACACCCCCGGCCCAGAGCATGGTGAGACCCACTAGACTCAAGAAGACCTGCATTTTGAGCCATCCCACACCATACTGAGACTGCGCCATACTGCGACCTTGCAAGGCTGCAATATCCCAGTACCCTGGGACTTCGAGCCATTGTGCGGTGCACGGTCTTCCGAATCTCACTGAAACTTCGTGGGCATCCCCCTGGGCCTCCAGAGATGTGACTAGAGTCTGGAAAGTCCCCTCACCAGAGTGCTGGACGTTGCAAACGACAAGAATCTGATCATCGATATTCTGTCCTTCTGTGCTCCTGAAAAAGGTGCCAAATCCACAGAGCCACATCAAGCCGCGAGGAAAACTTTGCCTAGAGCCTTTCCTGTGATACTTGCTGCAGAAGTCCTTCCAGTATCTTGTCTTCCGTCTTTTTGATGAAGGAATTCTATGACTGGGTTTTTGGTTACAGATCCTGAAGTCCACCTGCTGCAAAATCATCTTCGGTGCTGAGGTTCTGTGCTGGCTTGGGTATTTACTTACCCTAAGTCTGTTGTGATTCCTGTGTTGTTTTGGGGTGTTTTTCTGTGATTGGGAGGCCTTCGTTCAGTGCTCACAGGCCCCTGCTAGAATCCTCCTAGGGTGTCTTCTCTGAAGCCCCTGGACCTTTAACTAACTCAAAGTACTTATTTGTTCTAACAGTCTTCCTGGGAACTTTTGCTACCTAAGAACCTATCCTGACCTGCCTGTTGGACACTAGACCCTAGTGACCCCCCTTCTGCCACTGAGAACACTCATGCTCCAAGAATAAGGGAAAGACTTCTAAGGATTGTGCCTTTTGCCTAGTAAAGAAAATAAGTGTTTAAAAGTCACTTACTAGCAAAAGAAGTTGGTTGGTGTTAGGGAGAATTCTCATTTCTGTGCGAATTCCCTTCTACCTTAGAGACCCCCCCCCCAGCTCTTTTTCTGGACTTTGGGACTTTTTGATTTTCTATCCTGGAAGGAGTGAGACCATTTTCTCACACACTCAAGTATTTTTCTCTGATTTATTTTTCTTTTGGTTTTGGAGTCTGACAGACTCCATAGGCATCACCTTTTGTATTGTGACACATAGCAACCTCAGTGCAGTGTCACAGAGAAGTGCTTTGGATTTCTCTTCAAGTTCAGGTTTTACTACTGTTTCCAAGAGTAGTAAAGTGAAATTGACTTTGTTTTTCTTTGGTTTATTATTTATAGGGCGCCCGAAACCCTTAGGTAGCTGGGCGCACGCATATCAAGAATACTTAAAGCGTGGTTACAGTCTGCTTAGTCACAGTTTGCTTAGTTACGCACATTATCTACAGTATAAACATTCTATACATTAGTTACATGCAGGTATAGACAGGTACATAGGATCTTTGCAGACAGTTACACAGTAACAAGAGTTAATAGATAAGATGAGGACAGGGCATAGGGGTAGGCATCATAGGTCTAGAGGTCATTGTGTCGTAGCCAGGTGCGGGTATTATTACGTCTAAAGCTGTTTCCCTTTTTCTCTTTGTAGACCCACCACACACCATCATATGTCGATTGCTGGGGGGGGGGGCGGTTACTTAGTAACCCCTTTTGTCTACTTTCTCATGTTAAAATTGTATTTTAGCCTCACTACAATTAATGGCTGGTGGCAGTGGTTTAATTTTCCTACCATTGTGCGTTTTTACCCCAGGCTGAATCCTCAGCTGCAGTATTGCACAAATGGGTGCCCTTTTTGTCAAAATGGTCCGGTCTTTTTTCGCCATTTCTTGCTTGTGAGGTCCTTCTTGGGTTTTACTCTGCGCGGCAAACCAGGTTTGGTCCCTTTGTCCATTTTGTCTTTGGCGGCATTCACGGGTGAAGCCCGCCTCTGGCTCCAGCGTGTCTGGCAGGAAGCGAGGGCGGTACCCGCAACTCCCTGTGCTTATTCTCCTTGGTTACAGGAATGCACCCAAAGGTGATTGGCTGACTGGCTGTCCTTGGAGGACAGCCACCCTGCTGTGAGTGACAACTAGGCTGCGAATGAATGGGAGAAACCACCATAAAAGGCAAGGTCTTTTGCAAGGAAGGCAGTTGACCACTGGACGAAGGAACTGCAGAAGAAACTGGAAGAGAAGCTTGCTGCACCCTCCTGGACCGTTGGTTTGCCCAGTGAAGCCCTACTTACGGTGCTGAAGCTCCAAGTTTCGAATCGACTAGAGAATCCCACAACGGACAACTTCTTCCCTTGGGTTGGTGGGACCAACTGACCCCAAGACTAACTTGACTGCAACCCCTCTCCCTGCTGGCTGTACTTCTTTGATGCTGCAGGAATGAGTGCCAGGCGACAGGAACACTAGGAGCAGGACCCGAGCTCCAGGAAGACCTTAAGGACTCCTTCGAAGCAGGACAACCCAATCTTGAGCCACCTCAACAGAGTGCTGGACCCCAGATGCAAGGGGAGCCCACAAGGTGTCCCAGTACCGCAATGGTGCTATTGACCGGTAGCTGAAACCGCAAAGTGCTTCTTATCTGGAGTAAACCCATTCCTGCTACCGACCTTCAAACCGTAGTGCATGAGTCCCCAGACGTCCTCCAACTTGTCCCCATGACTGAGGCCCAGGAACACTGGATCTGCAGGACTACAACGGGAACAGAAGCCAGCTGGACCCTTTTCTTCAGATCTAAGGTACTGTCTAACTAGGCTTGCTCTCACTGGGAACCTGCAGTAGCTGCCCTTTGCAGAGTTCCTTGCATCTTTGGTTTTCACGAGCCTCCCAGCTTGTGACCCAACAGTGATTCTTTTCTACAAACTCTCTATATAACATTGTGCAAGACTTTTGTGCTATGTTCCAGAAGTGCCTCAGCTCACCTATACTTTGCTCCATTGACATCGGCTGTCCTGGCTCCCTGCAGGCTCTTCTGACACTTTGACTTTGTGTTTATCTGTCCCTCCAAAAGTCAGTCATACATATGTTACTTGGATAGCTGGAAAAGGGTTAACCTATTCTTCCTTGGGGGATTGTAAAGTACTTACCTGTTCAGAGAACTTCTTAACCTTGGTTTCCTTCCCTAACCTTTTCCTTTTTCCATAACTCCAGTATTGCATTAAGTGTTAAAGTGATATATCAATGTGCACAGTGTCCTAACTATTGAAGTCACCTCAGGGTGTAGGGAGTGCGTGTGTGACATCCCAAAAGGGTATCTACCTACTTCACTGAAACTGAAGGAGTATATGTTTTGTGTATTTTATTGCTGCATATTGCCCTTTCTAAAGAAGGCTTATTTTAAAACTGACTGTTAAATTAATAAATAATTATTTTAACAAAGAAACATTGAGTATAAGTGTTATTTGAAAATGTGTCACTGTGAATCTCTATGTTGCATCTCTACAGCTCACATTGACCCCTCCTTGAGATAAGCCTGGCTGCTCAGTCACTCTACCAACTTGTGTAGTACAGGCCTACACCAAAGGGTGGGTTCCTTATTGCCAAGAGGACAAGGCTGGTGTAGTCTCTCACAGGGTTACTACATACAAACTTGCCTAACAGTTTGTCACTTTAACTCAGAGTGAACGGTTACAAAAGTTATGACTTAACTTAGTAATGTTCTACCATTCTGAAAAGTATATGTAACATCTTTCTTTCCTTGGAAACTGTTTTGCCATTCTAATAGAAAGTAGATGTAAGGTTATTTTACGCACCTGTAAATTGGCGGTGCCTCTTTCTCTTTCCCAAAAGTAATGCTGTTGGCTTCACTAACTATTTCTTTCAGAGAATAGGTGTATACGTTTCCCAACTGGGTCCTTCTTCCCCTGTCTTGCTGTTAGCCTGCCCAGAATAAGTCTGCATTAGGTTTTACCTACCTAGAATAACCTTGAATCATTCATAAAGTGTAACACTGTGTTTTGCTTTCCCTGGTCTGTTTTTACCTGGAGTATAATTGTGTTATCCTAAAATAAGTTATTTATTGCTTTCCTTAGTCTGTGAACTGAAAAGCAACTGTAACTGAATATTACTTCCCAAGGTCCAACTCCCTTACTAGAACTGTGGGTTATGTTATGTTATCGGTACTTATATAGCGCACCGTCACCAACGGAATTGGTCCCCAGGCACTCTGGAGGATCTGCAAACGAGAAGGTGGGATGGGTTAGTAAGGTGAAGAGGGCGTAGGATAGTGGGAGGAGTGGTGAACTGTTGGCAGCTTCAACTCGGTAGACACTGGGTGCTGAGCTTTGGTGCGAGTATTGGATCGGTGTAGGTCCGTGTGTGCTGTTGGTGCGGCTTATGTGTGGTTGCAGTGTGGTGAAGTGCGTGCAGATGGTTGTGAGTTTTTTTTAAGTATGCTGAGAGTTAGTTTATATTGGTTAGTGGGTTATGTGACATTTAACATGCAAGCATTCACAGTTATATCTAAGTGTGGCACTTGCTGCCCTACACAATTCAGTCTGAGTGTGGCACTCTCCAACCCTAACAATACCATCCAGATACCGCACAGGCCAATGTTCATAATTCTATCCAAGTGCGGGACATGCCAACATTCTCAATTCCTTTTAAGTGTAGTGCTTGTCAATTTTCATAATTCCGTCCAGGTGTGGCACATGCTAATATTCACAATCCTGTCTAGATGCGGCGCAGGCTAGTGTTCTCAATTCTAAGTGTGGTATATGCTAACATTCACAGTTCTATCTAGGTGGGACGCAGGCTAGGTTGAGGATTCCAATTAAGTGTGGCACATGTTAAGAATTCTCTAAGTGTGGTGCATGCTAACAATCTTGATCCCATCTAGATGCAACGCAGGCTAATCTACACAGTTCCCTCCAGGTGTGGTACTAGTAGACATTGGTAGGTAAGTTGGTATTTATTGCAGGGCAACGTTTACAGTCCATTTGCAGTGGTCACAAGTCTTTCTAAGTATGCATTATGTAAGTCTATGGCAGTCTATGCTATGGAAAGGCAAGGTAGAGTGGCAGGGGTTTTCTGGAATAGAGTAATTGCTCTACACCGCACCCATGCCACACTCAGTTTTTGTTGGTGTCTGCCGACTTTTGGCTTCCCCTGCAGACACCTGCAGACACTACTGGAGCCGCCTCTGTTGGAGCCACCCTTTGCCTCGAGTCCTTAGCCGCAGCGGCTGCACGGGCTGCCCTGGGAGGGTCGCTGATGACCTTTGGCACTCCAATCAGAATTCGGGTGGAATTGGCAGAGAGCAGGGGTTAGCCAATCAGGGTTGGAGGGAGGTTGGACCAGGAAGTCGGTTTCTGGGCCACGCTGCACACGGGGCCTGGGGCTGCTGCCCTTAATCAAAAATGGGCTTGAGGGCCTTGCTGGGCAAGCGGTTCACCTGTGGTCGCGGGGGGAGAGAGTGGGAGCACGCCGATGGCTCCAAGATGTAGTCCGGCAGTAGCTGGAGGATTAGCCAATCGGGGTTGGAGGGAGGTGGGACCAGGAAGTGGGTTTCTGGGCCACGCTGCACGCGGGGCCTGGGGCTACTGCCCTTATTAAAAAACAAAAGAAGTTCTAGGTTTTTACTGTACCTAGAATACGTGTTCCAATTGGTTTATATGTGATTTCTTGCGGAGCATCACTGTACAACTGCTAGGGTCTACTGCCCTTATATAACTAAATGAAATCTAAAAAGGAACTATTGTTTGTCTTCCCTAGAACTCCTGTTGGGTGTTCCAAATTAGGTTATATGCTTTGGTCTGTGTACCTTCAAGCATAGTGTTGTTTTTCTATAATTTGTCATCTGTGATGGCCCTTATTTCCCCCGTGATTTATCTGGACCTTCTTGTATTTAAATAATTTATTTTTACAATACATAGTGTTTCTTTGGACGACTTGTATTACAATTTCTTTGTACTGATTCTACAGCCCTCTCTCCCTCCTAAGATAAGCCTGGCTGCTCTGTCTACGCTACCCTGAACTCGGTTGGTACAGCCTTATACCAAGAGTGGAGTCTTGTACAGCCTCATTTGAATGGTTTTACTAAGCCCTTAGTTGAACATCAGAAAAACTGTCCTAACACCCCTATGCTGCTTGTGTGTCTCGGGTCTGCTCACGCAACTGGGAGTCTCCTGCACTGTTCTGTCCCTGGACTTGCTTCTTGCTGAGGGCCTCGGGCTACAGCACGGTCACGGCTCTGCAGTTACAGCCAGTAGGCGCACCTGGGAAGACCTTCACTCTCAGCATGTCTCTCTCAGCAAGGCAGGGTTTTTGATCACAGGACCCTCTCAGAACTGTTCTCTCCATGTCCCGGCGTCCCTTGAGTGATCATACTTCCTCATGAACTGCCAGCCTCGTGCCCTTCTCTTTCTACCTTCTTTCTCCTGCTGCAGCCTTTTATGCCTCTTACCTGGGGCAATTGATTTCAGGTGCAGACCATTACTGATAATTGCCTGACCCTGGCAAAGGCTGTTAGGCCTGATCGCATGTCCTCCTTCTTTTCTTTTTTTTTTCTTCATTTTGGTTGGTTAAATTAACCTTTCAAAACGATTTTTTTTACGTAAAACAGTTAAAAAAGAAGTATAAGATACAGCATTTTCATTGTACAATTCACTTTACATTTGAAGAAACACATAATTTTGGAAAGGGAAACATAAATGCAAACCATCATCAAATTAATATATCAAAAATAACATTCATCAGAATATTTAACTAACTCATATCATTCGTGAAACCACACACGAATTAAAAATAAATTTGTACAAATATAAGCATCTAATAACTAAGGATGAAGAGCACTATGCAAAACTAGTTAGAAAGTCAAACTGTGTACAATACTGCGTTTAAGAATTGCATCGTAGCTATTCTTAGCGAGATTTTAGGTGTGGTAAATAGTTCAAACCATAATTTACCAGCAGAGCGGATTATGTAATGTGATTGAGTTAACTTATGGAGGATAGTTTCCCTTTGCTTCTCCAGATCAACACACACAATCAGTATGTTTTTAGTGTCTCTTCCATTCCACCAAGTTAACAAAATCGACAGTGTGATACATCGGCTTTCATTAAGCCTCTTCTTAGTAAGATTTGATTTGTTGGCAATAAATTCATACGGAATCTTAGAATTTGGTTTCTTAATGTGGCTGATAGACATTTCAATAGGTAGTCAGCTGCCTACCGACATTTTTTGTGACCAAAGGATGCTCTGTCAAAATCTTTTAATTCTAGACATTCATGTTGGGTAAGGTGCCAATCAAGTTGATACAATGTGAGCTTAGCTCTATTTGGATTGTTGAGCAGAAGTTCCAACAAAATGTTTGCTTCAGTCTGTTCGAAGAGAACAATAGTTCTCCAGTTTGTCGGAAACGGATGTTGAGAGCGTAATAGTCTGCCAATATTGTCAGCAAATTGTTAGCAGCCAAACCCAAGAGACATTTTCGAAAAAGACAGCATCTTTTCCAGGGTACTTGCATCTGGATTGATAAGGTGCCTAAGTCAAATCGCAGGAGAGCATTTGGTGTTGAATTGGGACGATTGAGCATTTTTTTCCAGAATTGGGCTTCAATTCTATTCCAATAACCTTGCTTTTGTGGAAACCAAGTTTCAGCTCCATAGGTGATGATGGGGATTACCTTTTGTTGGTAGAATGTTAAAACATGGGCACAGGAGAATTTACCAAACTTGGCCAGGAGTACCTTGGCCTGCGAAATTAGAGTGGAGAGTTTCCCATTTATGCTACTTTGCTGAGGCTTATTTGTGGGTGAGTTGCTGAACATAACACCAAGATATTTATATTCATTAACTAGAGCTAGTTTTTGATTTTGTAAAAACCATTCATAGTGTTTTCGATGTTTCAAGTTACTTTTTCTCAGTTCCATAACTTGAGTTTTCCCTAGATTGAGTGTTAAATTGTTTTTGGCAACAAAACGTTCAAGTTGATTGAGCAGCATCTGCAATCCACTTGGCGTTTGTGAAATGAGAACCAGGTCATCCGCATAGAAAAGCCATGCGATTGCCTGCTTGCCGAGCTTAGGTGCATCGTTAATTACCTTCAAAAACTCAACTCCCAGGTTAAAAAATAACAGATTAAATAGGGTTGAGACAAGAATGCAGCCTTGTTTAAGGCTACGTTTAGTGTGAATAACTTCTGATAACAACCCATTCAAGTTCAATTTGACCTGCAGTGTAGTGTTGGTATGAAGCAAATTTATTAACGAGTTGAGAGAAGGTGGGCAGCCAAAGCTCAGCAGTTTGTTGAGAAGTAATTGACGTTCCACAGAATCGAATGCGACTCGAAAGTCAACAAAGGCCAAGTAGAGAGGTTGATGTTTTGTCGTATAGGCTGCTTTAATGGCATTAAGCATAGTAATATTAATAGCAGTACCTAGGCCTGCAACAAAGCCAGTTTGAAAGGGATATTGTCTGTTTTCACTAGAGGCCCCGATCTCTTAAAATAATTTGGGTTAAGATCTTCCCTGGTGCATCGAGAAGTGCTATCGGGCAATAGCTCGCTGGAATCGTGCGATCCCCTTTTTTGTAAATAGGGACTATCACAGTTTGGCACCAAGATAGAGGAATGCTTTGCTTTGTTTGAATGGAAAGGAATACAGTATATAGAATACTGGCCCACAAATCTGGATTCTGTTTTAAAGTGTAATTTGACAGGCCGTCCGGGCCAGGAGCTCTAGATGAGCTGGCTCTGTTTATAGAACAACACATCATCTCGATCAAACTTGAGAGAGAAAGGAGAGTTAGCCGATCCTAACGGCAGTTGAGCAGAGCTATTTTGTGAGAAATCATACATGTTCGTAAAGTAATCAACCCAACCTTTTTCAGATACACCAATAATTTGAGATGATAGTTGAGAGCATTTTGTACCTGAATTATTTAGCTTCCAGATCTGGGAGGTGTTTTTGCTCTGTGCCACCGCTCACCATCCTTTTTATACATTTCTTCTTTATGGGCCGTATCCAATTTTTTATAATCAGTCTTTAACTTGCTTAAAGCTGAGTCGCGATATTTTGGCGGAAGGAGCAGAGTCTGCCTTTTTTGTTTACGAAATAGGGACTTCCTAAGTCTGACAGGTTGATCAAATATATGAGTAGGACAGGTGGTGTTAGATATTTTGCCGCTAGATATACTCGGAGATGCAAATAGGTGCATTGTGTCATGGTATTCTGGTGGAGCATGTCCCTTCTCTAAGAGGAGATGATGGTCGTTCACTAGATCCATACCAAACGCTTCCAAGGCAGGGTTGGACCAGTGTAATCTATTCTGCTGAGGATTTATATTAAAATTGTTCAGCTGTTGGTGTCGTAACTGTACTCTGCCCTGGCCATGAATCATAATTTCAACCGTCAGCATCAGGTGATCACTAGATGTAAACGGCAAAATGATGAACTTGGAAATTTTGCAAAATAGAATTCTGCCTACATACACATAGTCAATGGTTGCTTTTTGTGATCTACTTGACCAAGTGTGAGAGGGTGGAATGTCACTTTTAAATGCACCATTTAACATTATCAGATCCCATGTTTCCACAAAATGAGACCACTGAGTGACCCGTTCCGAATTTCCTTTTTTGGGTAGCGCAAAGAGATGAATATTCAAATCTCCAGCGAGAATAACGTGCAATATTGGGGGTAACAGCAATCTTTTCCATAGTTGCATTGAGATCCTTAAGGAAGGTAGAGGTTAAAATAGCCACAGGATTCCAGTAAAGATTTTATATTCTGAAGCAAAATTATAGAGCTTTGCATAAAGGAATTCGGAGAGGGACAGTCAACTACATTGGTCATGGTGGAAATGTTAGAAATTGTTGATAGGTCAGACATTGGTCTGCCTTTTTGACCTTCCAGCGCAGGGACCAGATGAACGTGGTGATTATCCCAAGACGGCGGCACCACCAGCCATGTTTCTTGTAGAAGCACTAAATCAAAGTTTGTTAAGGAGCAATTTAAGTTGTTCAGTAAGTGCTTATATCCTCTGGAATTCCAGCTCAAAATTACGATTTTGTGTGTCAGAGGACATGACTCGTCAGGTGCTAGTTACGTGTTCTTAAAGCAGCAGCATTTATTGGATTTTGTTACAGATGCTGTATTTTCTCTTGGTAGAGTCAGTGTTATGACCCACATCCCCAGATATCTCAGGCTGTTGTAAGCCCTCAGTTAGAGGACTTTCACTAATGGTAGGAATTAATCTAAACCCAAGGTCAAAGAGAGAAGATCTTGCAAACTAGATGGTATTGAGGATGACACAAGATCTAATCCAGAGACAAGAGACAGTTAAGTCCTTGTCATCAGGAAACTCTACCCGCTCAATATCTCCTGAAGCAAGATCTTCCAACACTGGAATATCAGAGAATATTTCCATAATACTCTTTCTGTTCATAGTATATGTTGGAAAAGAGCCACCTCGGCAACGAAGAAATATGGATTATGGTTGAGGGGGCTTTTTGTTCTTAGTGTCAAGTGTTATTGGAGCCTCTTTTCTACTGTGAGATACCTCTAAAAAAGAATTAGACTTCTCAAACTCTACTGGTAATTTGGATGAGACACTCCTAGAGCTCATCCTCTGATCTGATTGGTGAAAGGTCATGGTTAGAGCCACAGGTAAGTGATTTCATAGCAGACTTAAGCGTCTTCTGTTCCAAGGTTAGAGCCACTAGACAGTCTTTGATCGAGGATAAAATATTATCCTGCGTATTCGTGTGTAATGCCAGTGCGACCGGTGTTGCAGGCAGATTTGTTTGTGGCTGAAGCGTTCATCTCACACAAAGGCGGCAAGGTGGCTGATTTGTCGCTTGTTTGCATACTTTGCGTTGGAGTTTTCAAGATAGAGGAGGCAGGTATCATTAACGGATGAGACACAGCCGGTGTTGAATGGAATTGACGCATGTAATCATCCACTGCTTTCCTAAGTTCTTTGTGAGTATATTAAAGATCAAAGTAATCAGGATTATTCTCAGGAGTGCCTTTGGATGGAACTACAGGCTGGACCTCAGAAGGTAAACCCCCCGGGCTGTCTTCACGTTCCTCCACGGCCTGGACCCGCTCATCCAGTGGAGAGTGAGTCAAATATACCTGCAGGTAATCCGCCCCGTTTTTGACAGTTCTATTTTTTAGTTATAGCATTAGATGTCAATATTGAACAGCTCACTGGCTTTGAGAGTGATTTAAAGAAATGTTTCGATTGGCCAGTGGATGCCACTCTTTCAGACTTTTGATTTTTTGATTTTTTTTTAAAATTCACAGTATGTTCAGGTTTTTGTTGCTTAGAATTTTTAGCAAAAATCGTGTACGCCTCTTTGTGTGGCTGTACACTTTCTGCTATAGGTGGTGTCTCAGCAGAGGAGGCTGCAGGTGATTCATCAGTAGACATCGAAGGCAGCACGGGTGCTACCACCGCCGTCTCCATGGGTGACTCACGAATAATACCCACAACAAAGGGAATAGCAGCCTTTAGGCATTGTTGCTTTATTAGCTGAGCATCGATCACATTGAGGACAAAGATGATTAGTTGTCAATTTTAGCATGAAAATAATCTCTGGTATCTGGTTTAATGACGATAAAGCAACTCTATCATCAAATGCCTGCCTTTGGGCCAAGGAATCAGTAATTGTTTTTTGCCAAATGGCACTGTTTCTAAGATTATCAGCAATGCAATTTACAATAGAATCGAGAACTTCAAATAATTTGGCAAGAGGAATTATAGCAATGTTCATCACTTCTAGCGTTATCATAGGGGATTTCTTTGAAAACGACCCAATGGTTGTGGCAGAGTTCTCTCAATCCGGCCTTTTTGGGGTAGGCGGAATGAATGATATAGCGGTCTCAGATTCAGATGTACTTTCATTCCGGAATAAGACGGGGGATTTAGAGAGATCATGATCATCTTCCCTGGCCGAGAAGCAAGAGTTTGACGAATGTAGATCAATAACAGCATCATCACCATCATTAATAACACTTTTAGACTTGTTTGGTAGAGGCGCAATATTACCTGTGCAAGCATTTTGTAAAATCAAGGTATCACAGTGAAATGTTACATGGTTGTTTACAAACCTTATGCTGACATTTAAGTCCGATACTGTTGGTGAGCTCATTAAACGTAGTTTTGTAGCAGAGCATTCTTGGTTGACAGAGAGCGGCTGGGCTTCTACGTTCCAAACACTTAAATTTGTTAGTTCCGGCATCTTTGCCATCAGGCGACTAATGCGCAGTGTTCCAAACCCAAATATCACCAGCCGGGGTGTTAGAGCGGGTGCGTTTCCCCCCAGCTCGTTTGTCTACTTGAGAGCCTTTGGTGAGAAGACTAGATGACTTTGGAGTTAGTAGGGGACTATATCTACTTGAAGAGTCACAGAGCGCACGTAGGGGTGCAGGACAAGGCATGTCCGTGCGCAGGGTGTAAGCTTTAGTTCTTTTGTCAGCCATAATTTGACAAAAAATAAGCAAACAGAAGGTAACCAGTGAGATATAAAAGGGACGTTATGGTATGATATCGCACACCATTTAGCAGTAGGTTAGAGATGACAACAAATTGAAGCAATTACTCAGTTTTAATAGTGAGCAAGAAAAAATAATAATAAAGAAAAATAGTGATTAATAAAGAAACACACAATCACATGAAGAGTAAAAAATCAGAGGGTGAAAATGGCCTACTCAAGAAAGTATCCTGCACAGCGGCAAAGCGGGACTTTCAGGGGCTTCCACGGGCGCGCGAGCGAGCACAGTTAAATAGGCACACCCACTAGACGTGAGGTGCAGTGCCTAAACAAAGTGAAAAGAAAGACATACGTATCTAGATATAATGGATATCAGTCTTTATACTTCTTTGAAGTAGTCTTTCACCTTGTGGTACTCGAAGTCTTTCCTTTTCATGCAGCATAAAAGTTTGTAGCAGATAAAGTCCAAAGGTATCTGTCAGTATGTCGGAGTAGTATGTTGGAGTAGTCACCAGAGCTGACCTCCACTTCTACATGCCTCTTCAGCCCTCTTTGTCTCAGTCCCTATGGGATTCTGGTACATGTAGTTCATTTTTTATCAGTTATGTTTTTCCACTTCCTGTAACTTTATAGGGGTAGATTTAATTCCCTTAGTATTTTTAACAGAGAGGCTATACGTTTTAACTCTACTAGAGGAGGATACGGTAGAGAATGCAACAATCTAACTATTCCTTGTAGTGTACCCTTGATATTGAGGAAGACATTTGCTTTTAGGGACCAAAAGGGTTCCTTCTGTTACCATAGGGTTGGGTGTTGGTGTTTACCACTGTAGTGTTTACAGAAGGTTAAGAGATAGTAACATGTCAAGCCATAACCTCTTCTGGCATAGTAGTAAGAATATTCCCTTCAGAGGAAAAATACTGCATCTCCTCCCACGGAATCTCCACACTACCCAGGGCCTTGTCTCCAGCCAGGTCATCCTTCCACAGTACACCACCGCCAGGTTTCGGATCAGGAAGCATCTGTACTCCTCTGTCCACCTGGGCAGAGACTTTAGGAAGGGTTCTAATGAGGGATCTGCAGGATTCTTCACATAAGGCAGCACATTACAAAAAGACTTGCATGAAGACTTTGCAGAGCCAGCTCTTGTATTGCTGTCGCATACGATGTACACTTGGGTTATTTCATCAGGTCTTTTGAAAATGTTGATATTGTTACATTTAGTTGCCAAAGTTATGGTTAGATTATCCAAGTTGTTATGTTTCGAGGGAGATTGAAACGACGATTTGCTTAAGACAAGGATGTTTCCTAGCTCTGACACCTTTAAATGTATATTTATCAGATTGTGGAGATTCACTGGATGCCTGTAATTCATCCACTATAAAATGTGAGACATCCAGATTGTCCTAGATTCCCTTTGCCGACAATATAATGCGCTTTGATCATACACAAATAGGGTTACAAAGGAAATTGGTGGCCTTTGAACAATATGCTTTCACTAATAACTTGAAAATAAATTCAAACAAAACAAGTATGACATAGAAAAATCAAAGAAAATGTAAAAACTGTGTGTGGCATCTGGGAGGAATACCTCTACAGTGAGTTTCTGTCATTATCTGGGTTTTTTAATTTCAGAATTTGTTCCGATTCGTGAAAGGTTGGATAATTCCCTGAAGCCTTAATAAAAGTAATCAAAACAAAATACTGTAGATTTCTGTATTCTCCACTTACTGATTTTTATAAGATGAAGGTGGTTCCTGCAATATCCTACAAATTGGAACTTGCACCAGGAACAATTTTTGAGTATTTAAAAAAGATTGAGGCAAAAATGTGGAAACTGATTTTTGGTGTTCAGACACCTGTCCCGATCTCACTTGTGAGACAGTTATTGGGGTTGTCCTCCATAAAAGTATACGTATGGTGGAAAAGAATACAACTGTTTGGAACAATGTTGGTTCCAGTAATGAACTCTTTATTTACCTATATGACATTAAAAAAAATAAACTGGTCCCAGAAGTGGTACACTTTGTAGAAGAAGGGTTATCTTAAATTGATTGGGTCATGTGAATTGCGAGCTACTTGCCACTCTGTTTCTCAAAGAAAAAAGTCTTTACTTTAGGCTGGGCCATAAACAAAGAGGAAACCAAATCCTACCTATCGTATAGAAACTTTGCACTAATTCACAGAACTAGAGGTTCCTTACCGGTTTTTATGAGCAAATTCCTATCGGCCTATTTTAAGATGTGCTTAATACGTTCCTAACTAAATTTAATGCCTAATCTTACCCTCATTGGTTTGCTTTTTAAATTGGTGGAAATCAAAAAATGATGTAGATTTTGTAAGTCCGAAGAGTTGTAATCAATTAAACACTTAATATTGTACTGTGAAGGAATGAAATATCTGCTCAAAAAGCATTTTACTACGCTAGGCGCTGAGAATTTTATTTCAAATGATTAATTTTTATGGAATAGAAAGTCAATGTCAAATGATGCAACCGTTTTGTTCAAGCTTAGCAAGATGCTAGCGGATCTAAATGT
The DNA here is from genome assembly GCF_040938575.1 of Ambystoma mexicanum. Taxonomy (NCBI): domain Eukaryota; kingdom Metazoa; phylum Chordata; class Amphibia; order Caudata; family Ambystomatidae; genus Ambystoma; species Ambystoma mexicanum. The sequence goes on along the minus strand of NC_090924.1, from coordinate 1,012,613,284 downwards.
AATCTTGGTAAAGTTAAAAAGGAAGTTCTCCAAAATTGATTAAGGATCCAATATAGTGGAATGATAAGATTGTGCTGCTATTGTTTGTTTGGCTGTAGTAGGTAATTGATTAGAATGAATTGGTGTAGTAATTCTTTTATGCAGCTTATATTTGACACAGGTTTGATATTAATGAATGGTATTAATATGATGTAATAGGGTGTTATTTAATGTTCGTGTTTGTATATGTCTATATATGTTCTTGTTATGTAATTTGTTAGGAGGGTAGTCCAAAAGTACTGCTTGATAGTAAGACTTTAGTTAGCTATCACAGTGGTTTGTAGATCCCCCAACTCTTAGTATTCTGTACTAACTCAGGACCTTGGTAGAGTGGCAGAGCAGTCAGTCTTATCTTAAGAGGAAGATTCGAGCTGTAGGTAAGTACACTGAACTGTAGTTATGGTGAAGACAGAGCTAAAGTGTAGATGCCACACATTTACAGGACTCCCAGAATCGGGAGACCACACAAGGACCAGTCGTTATTAAAAAGAGATAAACATCAAATTTAATAGGTTCAGAGTCTAAAAAGTGATTAAATAATGTGGTCCACAATACATACAATTCATAAACAAAGTAACAGAAAAACAAACAGGCGTTACGTGACAGGCTAAAATTTAGCTGATTTACAATGTATCAAACTGTAGACACATTCACTGTCTGTAGGTACATTTTAACAAATAGTGTACCATACCCTACACTGGTTAGGTTTAGTTAAGACAAACAATTAATAACTCTGGTGAGAAATACAGAGTATTAGCTCGACATGTTTCAGTTCCTACAATTATTATGGAACATTCATCAGGAGGTATATGATTAACCACGTAACCAGGACAACAGTCAGTAGACAACTAATAACATTCGCGGAATTCGTAGCATCTATAAGATAAAAGACAAAACGCAAAACATAAACTTACAATTAGCAATTCATGTTGCAAGTTCAAAATTCATGAACTACGGAATCAAAAAAGAGGGGAATAGATACCTCCATTGATGCCGAGTGGGTGCTCTCTACTCGAGAAGTAGTAGGCGGTATGGGACCGAAAATCGTTCCTACCTAGAGTAAAAATACATACACATGAGCGCTAAAAAGTAGCTCATTAACAAAAGCAGGAAACGTGCTAAAGCTTAGCAGCTAATGACATAAGTGTAAAGTGTGAACCATCTAGAGATGGAAGTATAGACAAAGAGAGTCTAATGTGGTAAAATGAACAAACATGTCCACAGGGTGCCTCCTACGTAGCTCCGAGCTGTAGTGCATTGGGTAGCTCTAATCAAAGAAGATTCATCAAAGCATGACACGGTGTCTCGTGCTACACCGTTAATAGGCCCTGAAGTAAGGGAATTGGGCGACTAGAGTGGCAGATAATTAGTAAATGCCGCCATTAGAAAGTCATATATCAACGGCGGTCCCCAAACAGGGAATCAGTGTGCATCTAGCCTTACCTACGAAATGTAAATAGCAGTGCCGGGCGAGAACGGATCTGGCAAACGGCTCCAGGAATAGACGCTGCAACCAGCGATAAGTGCTGCAAGGTTAGTACAGCGAGCACCGTGTTCTGGGGAGATAACAGGGTCATTAGGCTGGATGACCGGTGCTTGAACGGTAGTCATGGAGACACAGTGGTCCTACAACTATGTCTGGCCAGGAAGAGAGCAAGCAGACCAACGTAGTTCTGAACGGCCGCCATCTTGGAGTGGCAAGAGCCGGTCGCAGAGCGAAAACAGAACTCCTGAGTGCTAAAAAGATAGACATACGGGGAAGCTGTTGGGGATAGTACCAAAACTATAACAGTTCTTAAGGAGCTACTCCAAGAGCAAGAGGACCGTATAGAGATAATAGAATAAATTATCTGTAAATATACTCATTAGGGAAAATACAGCTAGTATGTAGAGAGATAAGGGTAAACAATTATCCTTATAGGTGTACAGTGCATGGTAAACAGTGTAACAAATAATACAGCTACCAATATTAGTCCTGAGAACTCTGAGGTACCTCGTACACACAATACAGAGATAGCAGAAAAAAAGATCAAAGAAATGGTCAAAAAAACAGGCAATTAGATATTGTACCATTCGACAGAGTCATTGAGACCCCTGATATCACTCTGCAAAGTATAAATCATCTTTTGTTCCATAGTAAACAGTTTTTTCTCACGGGTGGCATAATTAGAACCTTTGAGTGATAACAGTATTGTCCATTTAAAGTCTTCATAGTGATGTTTCAGAAGATTGAAATGCTTCACCATTGGGGCATTTTCAGTCCTGTTTTTAAGACAGCTCCGGTGTTCCATGATCCGAACTTTGGCCTTGCGAGTTGTTTTCCCCACATAATGCAGTCCGCATTTACAAGTGATCAGATATACCACAAATTCTGTGTTAGTTAGTTAAATTTTTTTGTGTCCAGAGCTTTGAGAGTCCAACATCAATATTTTTAGTTACAGAGGTCAATTTGCAGACCCCGCATGAACCACAAGGGTAATGACCGGTGGGTTCAGGTAGACCCCATAGAGTGGTCAATCTGGGTTCCTGGATAGGGATGGATTTAAGTTTGCTCTTACTAACTCTGTTGCCTATCGTTGTGCTTTTTTTATAAGCAAAAATTGGCATGTTCATAGTTGGAGAGGAGGATTGAAAGATTTTCCAATTCTTCTTAATGATGTTGGTAATATCAAAGCTCTGGTTAGAAAAGGTACTCACACAAACAATCCGGTCATCTTTAGGTTTGACTGGTTTAGGTTCTAATAATGCCTCTCGATTGTTATTGAAAGCCCTTTTGGCTGCTTTTTGCACCAGTTTCTTAGGGTACCCTCTCTGTCTCAGTTTTTTTGCAAGGGTGTCGGCCTCCGCCTCATAAGTTTCTTTAGTAGAGCTATTCCTTTTCAGGCGTAGAAACTGCCCAAAGGGGAGGTTGTCACGAAGATGTTTAATGTGGTGACTGGAGTACTCTAGAAGGGAGTTTTTATCGGTAGGTTTATGATAGGGCTTAATTTTCAGGACTCCATTCGAAGCAAAAATGGTTAAATCCAGAAAGTTAGTGAGCTCGTTGCTAGACGTCATAGTAAACTGGAGGTGAGGGTTACGGTTATTAAGCCAGTTGAAAAAGTTGTTAGCTTCAGTCAAGGTGCCTCTCCATATGACCAGGATATCATCAATGTACCGACTCCATTTCACAATGTTATTATTGTAGGGATTAAGATTACTATAGATGTTACTTTTCTCAAAAGTCTCTACATATAAGTTCGCAACACTCGGGGCCATGGTAGCACCCATGGCAGTCCCTTCCGTTTGTTGAAAAATCCTACCGTTGAACTCAAAATAGTTGCGTTTCAACGCCAGTTCGACACACCACAAGATAAAGGACGTGGGAACCGGATCCTTGTCAGTACGGCCCAGAAGTATTTCTTCAATCGCCTCTAAAGATGCTTGCTGAGGAATATTGGTGTAAAGAGATATGATGTCAAAGCCGAGTAGCAACTGGGTATTGGGGTCGAAGGCCAGGTTTTCGTGACTGTTGATAACATCTCGAGAGTCTTTAAGGTAAGATGACATTTTTTGCACAAATCCCTTCAGATAGTGGTCTGCAAAAGTGGAAAGGGGTTCGAGAACCGAGTTAATCCCTGCCACAATGGGTCGTCCTGGAGGATTGACCAACGTTTTGTGTACCTTAGGTAAGATGTAAAACGTAGGGATGCTTGGTTTTTTGTTAATGAGGAAATCCGCCTCTTGCTTCGAGATCCATTCTCGGTCTTTAGCTTTGGACACTTTATCAGAAACAAGTCCTATGAGTTCTGGGGTTGGGTCCATAGTAAGGGGACGATAATAATGAATATCACTCAGTTGTCTTTCGCATTCCGTGATGTAATCAGTGCGATTAAGGACCACGATGCCTCCACCTTTATCCGCCTTCTTGATGACAATTTGAGAATTTTTAGACAAGGAGTCAAGTGCTTGGAGTTCTAGATTAGAAAGATTATGGAACAGTTTCGAAGGTTTACTTTCCAAGGCTTTTATTTCCGCAATCACTCTTTTCAAAAACCAGTGATTCAGGCGAGAAATTCTGTGAAGGAGGATAGAAGGTAGAGGGTTTGCGGAGTCCCGTACAATTCGTAGGTCCTTCAGCGGTGCTCGCGGTGTCTGAGGCGAAGAATTCTTTCAGATGAATTTTCCTCATGAATTTTTTGAAATCAATTAGGAATTCAAAGGGGTCATGTGCTTTAGTCATCACGTAGCCCAGACCTTTGTTAAGCACTTGTTGTTCAGTATTCGTAAGGGTGTAATCAGACAGATTGATCAAAAGCGATTCCCGCTTCTGGTTTGTTTTGGGTCGTCCCAGCTGCTTCTGTTTGGGGCCTGGTATAAAAAACGGCCCTGATTACCTCTTCTTCCTCCGTTGTTTTGTCGTCGAGATGGTTGACCTCTTCCTCTTCGGTTGGGAGTTCTATTTCCAGAGGACGTTCCTTCGCCTGCATCATCAGGATCACTACTATCGTGACTGGTACTGTATGAGGTATTACGAAATCTGACTCGTCTATTGTGTCTAGTGGGACCATTGGTTTGTAAAGATTTGTTGATGTGGTCTTCTTTCACGTATGGAAAAGCCCTCTCATGTGAGAAACGAGCTAAATCTTTTTTCAGACGTTGGATTCTTTCGTTGGTATTAATGCTTTTAAATTCCTTCATCTCTTTCTCTATTTCTTCAAGGCGTTTCTTATAATTGTCCAGAGGTAGTAGTTTCTTTATGTTGTCTTCAATTTTCAGAAGTTCAATTTCGATTTTGGTAGATGTTTCTTTGGCTGTATCTATAATCAAAATCAGCCAGTCACGACCACAGCGATTAGCTATGTAACTCCATTGTACTCTGAATTTCTCGTTATCAAGAAACAATCTAGGTTCGTTCTGGACTGTCAGTCCTTGTGGTAGTGCTTTATTCTTCAGGTATTCAAGCATAATTGCTCCATGAAGTTCTGTCCTCGTGAGTCTTTTCCTTAGCTGTATGAGTTCGTTCCATTCATCTTTGTCTTTCATCATATCCACCGTATCTTCGTGGTTCAGGATAGAAATCGCTTTCATAAGGGCTGCAGCATAATCATCGCTGTAAGCTAGTGTCCTGTCATCTGCCATAACGTTGGTGGCTAGAAGTATGGAGTTAGAAAACTTGTTAGAAGTGAAAAAATAGAATGAGGAAAAAAAAGAGGGGGTAACTCAAAAGGGTGCTAAGCAAGGGCACGTTCTCCACCCCACTTAGAGGGAGTTTCCTGTGACCAATCAGCCACTGTGAACAACTTAAATATGGAGGAAGCCCGGTATACAGTTGACTGACATAAGTTAGCAACGTATACTCTGTCTGTGTCCGGGGGGACAAAGATCTGTAGTTATGGTGAAGACAGAGCTAAAGTGTAGATGCCACACATTTACAGGACTCCCAGAATCGGGAGACCACACAAGGACCAGTCGTTATTAAAAAGAGATAAACATCAAATTTAATAGGTTCAGAGTCTAAAAAGTGATTAAATAATGTGGTCCACAATACATACAATTCATAAACAAAGTAACAGAAAAACAAACAGGCGTTACGTGACAGGCTAAAATTTAGCTGATTTACAATGTATCAAACTGTAGACACATTCACTGTCTGTAGGTACATTTTAACAAATAGTGTACCATACCCTACACTGGTTAGGTTTAGTTAAGACAAACAATTAATAACTCTGGTGAGAAATACAGAGTATTAGCTCGACATGTTTCAGTTCCTACAATTATTATGGAACATTCATCAGGAGGTATATGATTAACCACGTAACCAGGACAACAGTCAGTAGACAACTAATAACATTCGCGGAATTCGTAGCATCTATAAGATAAAAGACAAAACGCAAAACATAAACTTACAATTAGCAATTCATGTTGCAAGTTCAAAATTCATGAACTACGGAATCAAAAAAGAGGGGAACCTTGCAGCACTTATCGCGGGTTGCAGCGTCTATTCCTGGAGCCGTTTGCCAGATCCGTTCTCGCCCGGCACTGCTATTTACATTTCGTAGGTAAGGCTAGATGCACACTGATTCCCTGTTTGGGGACCGCCGTTGATATATGACTTTCTAATGGCGGCATTTACTAATTATCTGCCACTCTAGTCGCCCAATTCCCTTACTTCAGGGCCTATTAACGGTGTAGCACGAGACACCGTGTCACGCTTTGATGAATCTTCTTTGATTAGAGCTACCCAATGCACTACAGCTCGGAGCTACGTAGGAGGCACCCTGTGGACATGTTTGTTCATTTTACCACATTAGACTCTCTCTGTCTATACTTCCATCTCTAGATGGTTCACACTTTACACTTATGTCATTAGCTGCTAAGCTTTAGCACGTTTCCTGCTTTTGTTAATGAGCTACTTTTTAGCGCTCATGTGTATGTATTTTTACTCTAGGTAGGAACGATTTTCGGTCCCATACCGCCTACTACTTCTCGAGTAGAGAGCACCCACTCGGCATCAATGGAGGTATCTATTCCCCTCTTTTTTGATTCCGTAGTTCATGAATTTTGAACTTGCAACATGAATTGCTAATTGTAAGTTTATGTTTTGCGTTTTGTCTTTTATCTTATAGATGCTACGAATTCCGCGAATGTTATTAGTTGTCTACTGACTGTTGTCCTGGTTACGTGGTTAATCATATACCTCCTGATGAATGTTCCATAATAATTGTAGGAACTGAAACATGTCGAGCTAATACTCTGTATTTCTCACCAGAGTTATTAATTGTTTGTCTTAACTAAACCTAACCAGTGTAGGGTATGGTACACTATTTGTTAAAATGTACCTACAGACAGTGAATGTGTCTACAGTTTGATACATTGTAAATCAGCTAAATTTTAGCCTGTCACGTAACGCCTGTTTGTTTTTCTGTTACTTTGTTTATGAATTGTATGTATTGTGGACCACATTATTTAATCACTTTTTAGACTCTGAACCTATTAAATTTGATGTTTATCTCTTTTTAATAACGACTGGTCCTTGTGTGGTCTCCCGATTCTGGGAGTCCTGTAAATGTGTGGCATCTACACTTTAGCTCTGTCTTCACCATAACTACAGATCTTTGTCCCCCCGGACACAGACAGAGTATACGTTGCTAACTTATGTCAGTCAACTGTATACCGGGCTTCCTCCATATTTAAGTTGGTAAGTACACTGAACCCAGGTAGTAAAATATATCAAAGAAACACACTTAAATGTATATTAAAATATATATTATATTTACACAAGTCCCTGTTAAATACCATCACACACATATAGAACTGTCAAACTCCTGTATTGAAAAGTATATCGGTAATAATGTGCATGCACAAACTAATACAGTAATTGTATTTAGTCTGTATACACATGTTAGTGATTTTTGTGAAGGAAAAAAATTGGCTACTGTTATCCTAGTAGAGTTTTGAGTTCTAGAGGCAGTTTTGCAGCATAGCAAGTATTTTAAAGTCAAAAACGCAACCCTATATTCTACAACCAACAGCTCCAGGGACGGCAGCTTGAAAGCTGAGCTCCTGTGTCCTGCATTCATCTCCTGTTATATTACATTTATAATGACTGACATTAATATTTCTGAAACATCTCAGTCTACAAAGAGACAGAAAGGTGGCGGAGAAGATGCTGCAGAGAATGAAAGGCGAGAGGTTAAATTACTGGAACTATTGACCAAAATGACAGCTGATATTGCTGAAATCAAAGCAAATCTGTTTGCTTCTGAAGAGGAATATGTGGAGCTGTTTACCAAGGTTAGCTCAATAGAGAACCATTTAAGCAAAATGGACGATGAAAGAAGGAAATTGACGGAACAAGTAAGAGAGCTAGAAATCCAGAATGAGAAATTAACTCTCATGTTCTCTAAACAAGAGAACTTCTCAAGGAGAAAATAATATTTGCATTGCAGTATTTCCAGATGGATTATTTGGAGAAAACTTTAATTAAACTACTTGACTTGGATCATGAATTGCCTTTAGAGATAGAGAAGCCTCACAGATCCTTTGGACCAAAACCAGCCCTTGGACAGAGGCCAAGACATTTCATTGTGAAGTTCTTGAGATTCCTTGTGAGGGAACTGATTTTAAAGATAACCTGTGAATAAGGAGACCTTGCTTGGGGAGGACATAGAATAATGATATTTTGGGATCTGAGCGGGGATGTCCTAGAGAAAAGAAGAGCTTTCAATGTTGTCAAGGAGAAAGCGAGAAGTAAACATTTGAAATACTACATGGTGTACCCTGCAATTTTTAGGGTTCTGCTAGGTGGCCAGGTATACTCTTTTGTGGATCATTGTGGTGCAGAGGCATTCTTATCTGACTTGGATCAGTAGCTAATGGAGGAATCTACAACCATACAGAGAAACATGATGGCAGGGAAAAAACAAGTTTAAGCTTTGCTTTGGACATAATGGTTACTGCCTTGATTATTTATCCCTCTACATAATGAGGTCTTTAAATAGTTTTTTTCTTTCTTTTATTATAAGATATAAGTGTTAGGTTTATTTACCATATATTTTACTGCAGTCCTTAAAGGCGTTTGAAATAGCATTTTCCGCATGCATACGGTGCACAAGCTCGGAGAAGAAGCCATTGGAGCAATGAACCCTGCAACGTTTCGTCGAATGTCACGAAAATGTAAACAGGAAGATTGCCCGAAACTAAAGGAGGAAGGACTACGCCATGTTTACCGATGGTCGCCCGAAAATGGAGGAAGGACTACAGAATGTTGACTGATGCTGATGAAGGGGACCATGTGAACGTATCTGGAGTTCAATGAGTATTACGCAACTTTTTAATAATGCACGCGGACAACGGTATGCTAGGACAGGAATTGGAATTACTGCTCCTGTGTGGTGAGAACATTGGTAATGTGTCTTCAGGCAAGCAAGGATAGCATTTGTGATCAGTGCTCCTCATGTGGTGAGAAGTCTGATATTGGCATGGCACATGTGGGGAAGGGATATAAGCAAGAAACAACCTTTGTTTTTTGGGAAGTTTACTCTGAATCGGTAATGTGGACAGCCTCTCAAGACATATAATGACATAGGATCCCTGCTACATGCGAGTCTTTGATATAAAACCTGTCACTAACCTTGTAAAAGTTCTGCATCAAGAGACATTTTCCACCATCCCAGCTAATAACACGCATTCTGAATAATCAGACAGTTGCAAAATGTTGATGCACCATACTGGCATTGCAGCTTTGGGCGAGGGCACTAAATGGTGATATTCTTTGTTATTTCGTCCGCTCGTTCTGTGTGTATGATTCAATTCTGGAATTGAATTTTAATGCTATTAAGAGACTAGTTAATTTAGATAGTTACAAGGCACTATGTGAGGCTGCTATTGAAAGATCTCAAGTTAGGAGCCAGAATAGATTGGGTGGGTTATTTGGAATGTGTGTCACAATGTTAGTGGTATGTGGGGTATGTTTTCTATTCTCATTTAATAGGAGTGAATGGATTAATGCATATTAGTGTAAATAATGTCAGGATGGGTCGAATATGTGGGCCCTTCCTACAAATAGACCAATAAGTGTATTGCACCTGTGACTAAAGGTATGCATTAGTTGTGTCAATGAACTAAAATTGACTCATTCTAGCTATGACTTGGTGACGAGTGGCCATTAACCCAGGAGTGGGTTTGATTTGATATATTTATCACGCGCTTAATACCCAGAGGTTTCTAAGCGTGGACCGGGGATCGAACCTGTGTTGCTCGTGTCGTCTTGCTTCCCAGACGAGCACGTTTGCCCCGAAGCTATCCTCCTGAGACGGGTTAAAGTAATATGAGATACATTTTTGAATCAGGCGGGGGGGGGGTTACTTGTTTGGGAAATACTTAGGATGGACACGGTCTACTGGAGGATTATGGTTCAGAATAGGATATGTATTGAAAATAAGATTACTCACTTTTAGTTTGGGCTATTCCAAACAGTTGGATTTCTAACATGTTTTTGTGCTTTTTTGTTTGTTTTTTTAATGTATTTTTTGTCTTGTATGGTTGTTTGTTTGTGGGCTGCTCAATATATTGGATTAGGTATGACTCAAGTTTCAGGATTATCATGCACCAACAATGGTTTACTGTTTTGTTATACTGATGGAAATGTTTTTTCTGTACACAATTGCTGTTGACAGAGTTGAAGGGTTTGGCATGTTGGAAGTAATGGAATTTGGCCTATACATGGAATGAGTGTGTTATCAGATGTGACTTGAAATGTCAAAGGCCTGAATTATCCACAGAAGAGACAAAAGGTGATGGCAAGGATATGGAGGGCAAAGGCAGACTTGGTTTTTCTACAGGAAACGCACTTACTTGATGAGGCAAAACAATATTTGATCAACTCAAGGTACCCACGTGAACAGTCAAGTTGTTACTTATCAAAATTAATAGGGATTAGTATTCTAATTAGGAAGGGCATAGATGTTAAAATAGAAAGGGTAGCAATGGATGGTGAATATCGGATGATTTTTGCGAATGTAATATATGGTGATAGGATGCTTACTTTGGGTTATGTTCATGGCCCTTGCTCTCCATGGAAAGTGTGTTTTGAATAAATCACTCCACTATTGCACAGAATGAATCGGGGAAACAATAATTTTGGGAGGTGATTTCAACTGCGCAATTGACCATAAAGTGGATCGTACTGGTCATTGAAGGTTCACAAATTTGGGAATGTGTAAAGAATTTACACAATTTCTTGAACGATTTTGACTTGGTAGACATATGGAGGGTTGTGCACCCATCTGCGAAAGAGTATACATGTGATTCACCAGTGCATGACTCTTTTTCTAGGATAGATGACATATTATCAGATAAACTTGTAGATCAGACTTTGAGTGTAAATATCCGAGAACGTGAAATTTCAAACTATGCATTGATGGATTTTCATTTAGACCTTGGTAGGGGAGAGATCTTCCTTTGTCAGATGGTGTCTCAAAGCAGGGATCTTGAAAGACCAGGATACAGCGACAGGTATTTAGACATTTCTAGCGTTTAAAAAAAAAAATATGGGTCCAGCTGTTGTCACAATGGTCACAATGGTTTGGGATAGCTTTGAATCGACAAAAAGGGTTAATGGCGCTGAAATCACTTGAGGCACAGCTAGCTCAACTATAACAGAGATGCACAACGCAGGAATATCGCAGATAGATTAAAAATGACTTGTGTACGAGAAAATGTAGCCAATAAAACTAGTTCAATTGCAGAGAAAGGCCTTTTCTTTATGATATGATATGGCATTTATAACGCGCCTGTAAGTGTTTTAAGGCGTGACGAGGCAAGGGAGAGGGAACAGAGGGAAGACGGAGACGATGATCTTACTAGGCAAGGTGACATTGAGATCGGGCAAGTGCAGGGGAAGGGGGAAGGGGAAAAGTGCAGGGGAGGGGAGGAGGGGCAGTACAGTACATGGGATTGACAGTAAGAATAAATAGAATAAATAAAAGCAATAAGTAAAAGTGTGGCCAGCTGGTGGCAAGTGCAAGGTTAAGTGCAGATAACAGGTGTCAAGTGCTGGTATGGGGCTGTAGGGATCCGGAAAACAGTCCCCAAGTGCGGGGGATGCCAGGGAGGCTGTGCAACTAGCGGGGGAGGGGACCTGGGCCGAGATCCCAGGGTAGCCATGTGACCAGTGCAGTTTCAGTTTCAGCCAGGACTTCAGGAGAGGAGGAGAGAAAGCAGAAGCAAAGATGAAGGTTTTGAGGTGCTTCCGGAACCAGAGATGGTTCTCCAAGATTCAGGGAGGCTGTTCCAGAGGGAGGCCCCAGCTGAAGAAAGAGATCTACCACCAACTTGTTGCTTGGAGAAGCGACTGACTCTGAGGGAGTTGGAGGCAGATGAGCGAAGAGCTCGAGAAGGAAGATATTTAGGAAGAGATTTGATACTGTACTGGGACTATTTAGGGCTTAGTAGAACACTAGAGACACTGTCGAATGTTATCCTAAGGTTGCTGATTGAACTGCAGTGAATGGTTACATTAAATTCCCTAATAAATTACGGGTACCTGTGAGACTGGCATGATATCAAGAGATGATACAGACAAATAGATAGATTTGGAAAACCTTTATTTTTGGTGGTCTGGATGGAAAAATACCTATGTTGCCTTGATGTTCCCTAATGAAAAAGAAAACTGAGGGAAGTCTAAGTTTGTCAGTCAAAAGTAAACTACTGTCTGTGTCAATACCTATGCTTGCCCTCACTTCTCACTTCTACAAAGTAATAGGGTGTGTGGGAGTTGACCAACTTAAGTGTTCATAGCAAAGTCTGTGTGAAAATGGAGCTCTTCCACTGCTCCCTTCCCCAAGTTCAAGACACTCAGGGTAAGAAAATTGTACAAGTTCTCAGGATTCACTTGGCAAAATTCAAAGTACCTTTCCTTATCTGGAGTCACTTCTTGAAAAGTTCTCTTGGGCTCCCCTAGCCTTGAGCTTAGACCCTCAATGTACTAATGTTCAAAGTTATCCAGTTTCCAAACACAAAAGTAAAGTTCACAATAGTTCCTTCAGAAAATATCACTTTTCACTTGTTGCGTGCGGGACTCCCTTCCCCATGCAAAACCTAGTCCTTCTGACTTTCAACTTCAGTATCTCAAACAATTTCTTTACACACTTAGCCCCCCCCCCCGATCGTGGCGCGTTTTGCAGACTGCACGGTCCACCCATTAAAAGTTGCGCAAACACGTTCCTAGTTTTACTTAAGTCTCTTATTTGGTCTATAGGGTGGGGTCTCTTCGGCACTACTGGATTAGCCTCCTACCTAAGGGGCCACCCCAATGCTTCACTCACAATTTCTCTTAATTAGTTTTTATGTCGCTCCCCTACTGCAGTGCAGCATTAAAAAAAGGATTTCGAATGGATTGTGTCCTCCTACGTATTCCTTATCTTTGATATTTCCATATCCAGCTTGCTGCTTCGGAAGATTTTGTTCGGTAGAGGTTGCTGCGCGTCGATGACTGTCGAGTCGATGTCCCTCGAAGGCCTCTGTCTCGATGTCGATGTCATCACTGGTATAAATAGTTGCTTGCAGCGTCCGTTGCTCAGTTCCGTTTTTTCCGCGATTCATGAGCTTCGGGAACGTGACGCTCGGTTCTTTGAAGAGAACAAAGTCTTTGAGTTTTGTTAAGAAAAACCTTTGATTCCTCAATACAAGATGGCCACTTCATTGGCTCCATCTACGCCCTGGTCTGGTTTTAAAAAATGTCGAGATTTTGGGGAAAAAATATCCTTGACAGACCCCCACAGGGTCTGCCTATGGTGCCTCGGGGCAGAGCATCCTTGTTCGGAGTGCGAAGAGTGCTTATTGATGACGGCGAAAGCCTTAAGCGAGCAGAGAGGGAACCCGGAGAGAGGTAGGCCTAAAACATCCATTACCTCTACCAAATTCACCTCAGACGAGTCGAGACCGATGTCTCCTCGATGTAAAAAAAAAAAAAAACACTCCAGCTCTAGATCTCGGAGCTGATCGCATCACTCATCCTCTTCGAGGCACATGAAAAAAAGGTGTTATAGGTCGCCTTAGACATCATCCTCCAGCTCACCGGGGAGAGTAACCTGCCCTGCCAAAAACAGCTCCCTGGCTGAGTGGGAGGAATTTCGTAAGAAAATGGTGTTCGAGAATGCGGCGCTGCCCCCCTCTGAGACACCTAGAGGCGATACCCCAGGAGAAAAACCTGGTAGACATAAAAGCCGTGAGTCGTCGACCTCGGCAAGACATACTCCTTGAGAGCGTGAGTAACCCTCTAGTCGAGTCAAAGCCTATTTGACGCACAAGACATCGTTTCACATGTCGACGCCGAGAACTGCATCAACACCTCTGTTGGAGGAGTGGTCCTCGACGCCACGAACGTCGACCCCTTCGGTGTCAGTCACTTCATTTCCCTCGACGACTTCGTTTAAAACGTTGATTAGATCGACGACCTCGAGGCCAATCGCAAGCCCATCGAGGCCAATGACGTCTACATCGACAGTGACGAGTATAACTCCACCTGTAGTGACTGCTATTGCCCACTCTTCATTGGAAAGGAGCTACACTCCTCTACTACGCTCTGATTATTTCAAAACTTTATCCTCAATTTATGAGGGAGAGGATTCCGATGCAGAAAGACCCTTTGGTCTAGAATGTGTTAGACCTCACATTCCAGAAGACCTGATCCCAGAAGAGGTCAGATTGAAAGACCTGCAGGATTCCATGCAGGAAGCAAACGGAATTGATACCTCCCCAGAGATGGATTTTAGTAAGCCAGAACCAGAGGACCACGCTGAGTGTAACTAAAGGTCACTTATGAACAGGGTGATGGAATATATGGGGTGGTCTAGGCCTATACCTGTATATGAGCAAGATGATCTCATGGATATACTTGATAGGGGACCTCAAGAAGATCCTATCGTACCCTTTCACAGAGCCTTACAGAAAAATGTTTCCACTAATTAGGAAACTACAGAGGTGATTCCTGCAGTCAGTAAGAAACTGTCAGCAAAATATAGAGCTCCAGCTGCAGACCCTCCATACTTATCTAAACCCCAACCCCGGAAAGCTTGGTTGTTCAAGCTGCAACTTCGTCAGGAAGACAATCTGCATATCCCACAATCCTGCAGGATGGCAACGATAAAGTTTGACGCCATGGCCAAGAAGGTTTTCCTGGCATGCAGCATGGCGCTAAAGTCTGCAAACGCCACATGCACGCTGGCAAGATTCAGCCACACCCTTTGGGAGTGTGCTTCAATGGCGGCTGACCGCCTCTCGCAAGGGGAGGAACAAGACAGTTTCTTGAATATTATCAAGGACAGGAAGTATGCGACGTGTGAATCCCTCCAAATCGGTCTTGACTCTGTTGACAGCATCCACAGAGCCATGGCGGCTAGTACCACAATCCACAGATTTGCGTGGTTGCAGAAATCTGGATTTGCTCCTGATGTACAATCCAGACTTCTGAACATGCCCTTTGATGGCACTCATCTATTTGGTAAAAAAGCTGATGACAGTTTGTAGAAGTTGCAAACTACCAAGGCGGTGCCCAAATCCCTTGGAGCTTCGATTATACAAACTCCAAACCGGCCCACAGGTGCACAGGTGTAACTCCTTTCACTATTGGTCCGCATTCGGAAAAGGCAGAGGACAGCTAGCTCAAAGGTGCCCAAGACGATTCACCTGTGGTGGACGGGGTAAAGGTACTAAGTCTGCATCTGCAGGTGCTGCTTTACCCTCAGCATCTGCGTCAGCTGCCCCAAAACCTCTCTGAGGGCTTACATCACAAGATATCAGTAGGAGGCAGGTTAACTCAACATCTAAAAGAATGGCAGGCTATTACTTCAGATGCTTGGGCATTGAAAACAGTTGCACAAAGTTACTGCCTGCCTTTCCTACGCACACCTCAGAGTCATCTGCCTGGGAACAACCCTTTGATGTTTCCAGACCTGCTCCTTATGCAGGAGATGCTAGACATGCTAGAGAAAGGGGCTATAGAACCTGTAGCGTAGAGGAACAAGGGTTGGTACTCACCTTATTTTCTAATTCCAAAAAAGGACAGAGGAACAAGACCCGAGAATTCAACAAGTTCCTCAGGAAAGACAAGTTCAAGATGGTTAGACTTTCTCAGATCCTTCAGGCCCTCCAACTCCAGGATTGGTTGGTATCTCTGGACCTTCAGGGTGCTTACTTTCATGTGCCAATGCATCTGAAGCACAGAAGGTACCTGAGGTTCACCATTGGCAGCTTTCACTATCAGTTTCGGGTTCTGCCATTTGGGCTAACCTCTGCCCGTGAGTTTTTCACCAAGCTAATGGCGGTTGTGGCAGCGGGTCTCAGGAGAGGGGGGGGAATTCAGGTCTACCCCTACCTGGATGATTGGTTGATCAGAGCGAGTTCCCCGGATCAAGCTCAGGATCATCTAGACTTTGCCACTCCCGCCACAGGCTGGGCTTCTCCCTCAACTTCAAGAAGTCCCATATGATACCATCACAAAAACTCCAGTTTATTGGAGCAGTCCTGGACGCATCCCTGGGAAAAGCCTTGCCACCCGAGGTGAGGGCTCAAGACATTCTGCAGATGGTGACGAAGTTCTAAAATGTCCAATATCTTCCCGCCTTAGACCTTCTGAGGTTGCTAGGCCTGATGGCATCCTGCATCTTTTTGGTGCCACAGGCCCGCCTAAGAATCAAATCTATCCAGTGGTGTCTCAGGACCCAGTGGTCACAGTTCTCTGGAAGGATGTCAAATCTCTGAACAGAGTTGCTCTGTACCTTCAATGGTGGTCTGTTCGAGAAAACATCTTGAGGGGAGAACCTTTTTGGCAACCATGGCCGGAAATAGTGGTAGTGACTGACTCCTCATTTACGGAGTGGGGAGCCCATACCAATGATTTGACCATCAGCATTCGTTGGTCTCCATCGGAGTCCGAACTACACATCAACCTTTTAGAGCTGAGGACAGTCAGACTAGCGCTGAAGGTTTTTCTGCCCTCTGTACGGGTAAAGAATGTCCGGATAATAACGGACAACACAGTGGCCATGTACTACCTCAACAACAGAGGAGGTGTAGGATCACTACCACTGTGCAGAGAGGCAATGCAGCTCTGGTTTAGGGCAATACAAGAAGGAATCTCTCCGTCGGCAGTTCACCTAGCTGGAGAGATGAACGCGGCGGCGGACCCTCTGAGCAGGCAGAGTGCAGTATCCCACGAATGGGAAATAGCTCAGGAAGTCCTTTGAGATCTTTGCCCTTTGGGGAACCCCTCACGTAGATCTGTTTGCAACAAATGCCAATAGGAAGTGTGAGCTGTACTGCTCCAGGGAATTTCCCCTGAGAGGAACTCTAGGGGATGCGTTTGTTGCGGACTGGGAATATCCACTTCTTTGCGCATTTACTTCAGTCCCCGTCATTCCTCATGTAATAAGGATGTTGAGAAGGTTCAGGAAAACCATGAGCCTAATTGCCCCGGATTGGACCAGGAAAACGTAGTACCTGGACCTTCTAGACATGTCCATCTGTCCTCCAATTCGTCTTCCACAAAGAGAGGATCTTCTCTCGCGAGAGGAGGGTCATGTTCTCCATCCGGATATCAGGACTCTCGGGATTCACGCATGGTTTCTGAAAGGCTGAAGTACAAAGATTGGGACCCCCTGGATGACGTAATGAAGGTGTTGCTATCGGCCAGAAGGCCAGCGACCAAATCACTATAACGCTGCCGTTGGAACCAGTTCTGCAGCTGGTGTAGAGATAAGAATGTTGACCCTTTTTCATGCAATACATCAACAGTGTTATCTTTCCTTTTACACCTAGCTAATTTAGAACTCCAAATCGGCACAATTGGGGTTATCTAGCAGCGCTGTCCATTTTCAAATGCACTGCTGAAGAACCCTCGTACTTCAAAATGCCCTTGGTTATTCAATTTTTGAAGTGGTTGACCAATGTTTACTCCCCAACTCCTTTTCAAGTTCACCTATGGGACCTAAATTTAGTCTTAAAATTACTAATGAGTACTCCTTTCGAACCTCTTCATTCGTACCCCTTGAGATTCCTTACCTTCAAAACTGTCTTTCTGGTGGCAATAACGTCTGCCCAGCAGGTGAGCGAGTTACAGGCTTTATCCTGCAAACCTCCTCCCACTGTCTTTCATAAAGATAAAGTTGTTCTGCAAGTGAAGCCTAATTTCCTCCCCAAGGTTGTGTCGGAGTTTCATATTACTCAAAAAGATAACCTTGCCTTCATTTTACCCTCTTCCTCATCCGGGGAAAGAGGAAGAAAGGCTGCACAGACTTGATCCAAAGCGTGCTTTGAGTTTCTATATTAGCAGACTGGCAAAGTTAAGACAAACAGACCAATTATTTGTGGGATATGTGGGTCACAAGCTAGGCCTAGCCATCACCAAGCAAACAATTTCAAGGTGGATCATTCTAACTATTAAAGAATGTTGCAGTTTGTCAGGTAGAGACCCTCCAGACCATCTGAGGGCTCATTCAACCAGGGGTACCACAGCTTTGTCGGCTCTCCAAAGGGGAGTTCCAGTAAAAGATATTTGTGCAGCTGCCACATGGTCATCTGCGCACACCTTTACAAGCTTCTATAGCTTGGATCCCTCCACTAGCCAAGAAACCAAATTTGAGAAGGCAGTATTGCATTCTATGCATACTTGGACAATACATTTTTACTCCCTCCTCCTACATACATTACTGCTTTGCGATTCTATCAAAGATAAGGAATACATGGGAGGACACAATCCATTCAAAGAACAAGTTACTTACCCATGGTAATGTTCTTTCGACTGGATGTTCCTCCCACGTATTCCTTATCGCCCATCACATCCTTCCCCGCAGTAAAACTTCCTTTGTAATTGCAGTCTGCACTCCCTCAAGCGTAGTAGCCGTTCCATCCTGCACAATACCTAACTCTTCAAAACGGAACTGAGCAACGGACGCTGCGTGCGACTATTTATACCAGTGATGACATCGAGACAGAGGCCTTCGAGGGACATTGACTCGACAGTCATCGATGCGCAGCGCCCTTTACTGAAAAGAATTCCAAAGCAGCAAGCTGGATATGGAAATATCAAAGATCAGGAATACGTGGGAGGAACATCCAGTCGAAAGAACATTACCATGGAAAAGTAACTTGTTCTTCTATTTCGTCACACTTCATCCGCACACGGTTCTGCCGTCACCATGCGTCTTCATAGGGAGAGACTTTCGAATGTGTATACTGATATACAGGACCACTCTGGTACTTTATATCCCTATATCCCTTCATGCACTCATTCTCATTGTTCACCACTCAACTGTGTCCCGACAGCTTTCTCTGAACAAGTGCTCTTTCACTCGCGGTTACAGGGTATACAGTCTTTTCTTAACTGGTACCAGGTGAAACTCACCGGTCATGGACTTCACCGCTCCTTCCTTCAGTGGCTTTTCCGTCTGAGGTCAGGGTCTCTCCACATGCCCCTCAGACCCTTCTGGGCCTTCTGCTTTACCCAGGGGAACGGGCACCTCTCTGGCCACACAGAGTAAGGGAATGATTAGCCCCATGGCTCTCGTCTGGCCATTCCTCCGGCTCTCTGGAGACACAACCTCTCACTGCGCTTTCTCCTGCTACCCCTGGCAGTCTGACAGTATCCCGGTGTCTTGCTTTCCGTGGCCTTGGTTTGACCAGCTCTGGCTCTGCTTGCTGCCTCTCGTGCTCTCCATCCCAGGGTCTCTCCAACTCATTCTCTCATTCGCTCTCTTTGCCAAGCATGTGTGTTCTTTATATACATCTGAATAGTTAACAGGCTGCAAGTGGGTATAGTTGAAGTCAATGGCCTGACCCTGCCTGGCCTCGTTAGTGGGACTTGTCCATTGGGGAAATTGGTGTTCCTTGATCTGCTTCTTCCTTGTCCCAGTACCAGTGGTGTTTCTCATGGGAAATCTGCACTCCACTTGATGTCCTCTTCTTCGTCACAGTATTTGGATAGTGATTAGGGAAAGGAGGAGTTTGTGCTTGAACATACCCTATAAAGACTGAGGGGGAGTTGAAGAGTTCCCTATCAAGAAGGGGTGGATACTATGTCTCACCCTCAAGTATTCCCTCCCCAATCTCTGAGGCCCTTCTACCCAGGTGATCCTCCCTTGCCTGTCCACCCCCAGGGTTTGGACCCAAAAGCTATGGCCCACCCCTGGCCTCCTGCCTAGAAGATCCCCGGGCAGTAGATGGGGGAGGGGGGGCGGTTTGGGGAAGACCCTTAGGTTTTTCACATACCCTAAAGTCTGTTTTTAACAGAGAACTCCGGGTACCCACTGGTGAAGTGCCAACAATTCCAAAGTCCTGGTAAGTATGTCTTCAGTGAGTTTGTAGGCGTTCAAAGGGTTGCTAAAAGTTGAATCCATTGAAAGCAATGGGACAAATACCATAGGCCAGCCACGGTCATGAGATAGTTCATGACGAACCAGTTCTATCCCACAGATGCAGCCAAAAAACTATCAACCCCAGAGAACTACAAGGAGGGAGACCAGCCGCCCCCATATTCTCCCCCTCCCAGCTCCCTTGAAGAGCTCCAGCTGATGGTTCAAGACCACAGCTGTCAAAGAGGGATGAACACGTTAGGGGAGTTTTCCTAAAGTTGACCTGTGGTAAGACTTTATACAACTATCCCTTTGTATACAGAGCTACAACTTCTAGTGCAGGCCTGTACCACTCGCGGTATTGGTAGTATAAGCAGAGCAGCCAGGCTCATTTTAGGAGAGTGATGTTAGCTGTAGGTAAGTACAAATAACTTAGAATTTACATAGGTCCAATGAAACACTTGGTTATATCAAAATGACTATTTATTTTAAATACACAAGGTTAAGCTAAATCTTCAGCTAATGAAGCACTATTTCAAACTAATAAACACAATATAAAACCAAAGCAGTACTTCAGGTGAGTAAATCATAAGGTAAGACTTATAAAGTTGTTGGGACAGTTTTTCTGAAGTCCAACTAAGGTCTTAGTAAAACCATTCAACGGAGACAGTACAAGACTACACTCTTAGTATAAGGCTGTACCACCTGAGTAGATGGTAGCGTAGACAGAGCAGCTAGACTTATCTTTGGAGTGAGAGAGGGCTGTAGAATCAGTACAAATACATTATCATACACATATGGTCCAAAGAAACACTGACACACTATGTATTGTAAAAGTAAGTGCTTTATTTAAATACAAGTAGGCCCAAATAAATCTTGGGGGAAATAAGTACCATCACAGATCATATAAACACATTATAAAAACACAACACTATGCTTAAAAGTACACAGACCAAAGCATAGACCATATAACAGTGTTCTAGGTAAGTCAAACCTTATCATACACATTCAGTATAGGCCACACCTATTCATGGGGAGTAAAACCATAAGTTACTTTCAGATTACTTTACAATAATTCAAGGGTAGTAGACCCTGTCTGTTATGCAGTGACGCTCAGCAAGGAAATCTCATAGTAAACCAACTTGCACATTTACTTTTCTGAATAGTGGGACACTTATTCAAGGAACAATAACAACCTATAACTATTATTCAGTAATATACAATTACAGGTGCTTTTTAGATCAGTGCAACACAGATTGAGATAAGCAACAACTCTTAAACTTGTTTTAGGATGCACACAGCCAACACAAGGTAAATAAAACATTTTTAGATGGGCTATCAGCAACCTAAAAGTAGGTATAAACCTGAGACTGCCTTAGAATCTGTTTAAAACAGACCAGGGAAAGCAAAACCCAGTTGGGGAACGTACACACTAATATTCTGTAAGAAATTGTGAAGTGGAGCCAACAGCATTACTTTTTGGGACGAGACACAACCAATTCACAGGTGATTAAATCAACTTTGCATCTACTTTCTGTTGGAATGGCGAAACACTTTTAAAGGAAAGCAAGATGTTATATATACTTTTCAGAATGGCAGAACATTCCCAAGGTAGGTAAAAAAACTCTACATTTGCTTTTACAAGTGGTAGAACACTTTCAAGGTAAGTAAGAACTTTTGTACTAATGCACTATCAGAGTTAGTTACCAAGCAACTCATTTTCAAGTAAGTAACATTTCAACACTTGTTGTTGATTTCGAGGCAGACCCCTGTAATTACCCAGCCCTTCCATATTCTATTGCATATGTTCTTGCAGAGGCAGAAGAGGGACCCTAGTGGTCTAGGTGCCAGCTGTAGGCAGGGTGAGATAGGGCTCAGTTGCAGTAAAAGGTCAGAGTTCCTGAGGAAGACTATTGAAACAAGTAAGTAGTTCACTTTAAAGTTAGTTGAGGGTCAAGGGACTTCACAGAAGGCACCCTACGAGGATTCCAGCAGTGGGTCTGGGTGAACTGGACGAGAGGACTCCCAATCACAAGAAACACTACAGAACTACACAGGAATCACAAGAGACTCAAGGTAAGTAAATACCACAGCCAACACAGTACCTCAGTACAAAATAATAGTTGCAGCAGGAAGACTTCAGGATCTGCAGCCAAAAACCCAGTCGATGTATTCATTTGTCAAGAAGATGGAAGACAGGACTTTGGAAGGACTTTTGCAGCAGGGATCACTGGAGAAGGCTCCAGGCAAGAGTTTCCTTGTGGCAGGAAGCGGCTCTGTGGATTTGGCGCCTTTTCAGGAGTAAGAAGAAAACTGAATATTGCTGGTCGGATTCTTGTTTGCAAAGTCCAGCAGACTGTGGTGAGGGGATTTTTCAGACTCGATTCACGTCTCTGGAAGTCCAGCAGGATGCCCACAAAGTTTCAGCAAGTTTCGGAACACTGTGCACCTCACAATGGCTCAAGGTCAAAGGTTATTGGGGTATTGCATCCCCGTAAGACCGCACAATGACGTGGGGTGTCTCAAAATCAGGTCGTCTTCAGTCTAGTGGATCTCAGCAGGCTCTGGGTCATGGTCACTGTTTTGGAGTCCATAGGTCGATTGGAAGGAAGGGTAACGGCAGGCTCCAGTTACACAGCAGGCTCTCCAGTCGCTGGATATCATCTCAACCACGTTTTCTTCATCTTCCTCTTCGGATTTCGTTCTATTGGTGGACTACCACTTCAGCTTCCAGGTTCAGACTTTTATGCAGTAACCCAGCCAATCAAACAGCCTTGCAACATTCAAACGTGGGGAGCGGGCAGAGCAATCAGCCTCCCATTTTGAACTTGATTCTTGCAGTCAGGCTGAAAGACAAATGGCTGCAGAGTTTTGGACTCCTCCCTTGCTTCCTGCCTTGATCAACACCCTGGAGCCTGGGCAGGCTTGACTGAGGTCTCCCGCCGAAGATAAATTGACACAAAGGATTTCCCCTCCCTGGAGGTCAGGGGAAGGAACAAGAAAGGACAAGCAACACTGAAATGGCGAAAAAAGAAGATGGGGCCAGTTTGGTAAAATAAAAACCGATGGGTGCCTTTACCGGGGCTGTGGAAACAGCTCACAGTATAGGTGCACCGAATTAGTTCAAAG
Source organism: Ambystoma mexicanum (assembly GCF_040938575.1). Lineage (NCBI taxonomy): Eukaryota > Metazoa > Chordata > Amphibia > Caudata > Ambystomatidae > Ambystoma > Ambystoma mexicanum. Next base: position 1,012,590,284 of record NC_090924.1, on the reverse strand, counting down.
GTTCACTGCCACCACCCATTAAAGGTAAGCTTGTCCCTGTAACAGAAATGTTAGTTGGAATGTTAAAGGGGATATGTTGTATCTCCCCAGCACTCCTCAAGGTGTGGGGGTGGGGGGTTGCTGGTCTCACCTAATGAAATGTAAAAGGGATTCAAAGATCTTTTTTACCTCTGGGAACTGTAGTTCTCACAAGATGTTAAGGAGAATTCTCAGAAATGTGCTACTTCGTCTGTACCGCAGAGAACCCCAGAAACTTTTCTTCTTTTTAGGACTTTACATTTTTAACCTGGAGAGAGTGAGAGACTTTTTTTCCACTTTTTTCATGTATTTCTAATGTGATTTGAACTCTGTTTCTTTAAATATGGAGTCTGACAAACTCCAGAGGCATCATCTTTACATTGTCGCACAGCACCTTCAATGCAGTGGCACAAGGAAGTCTTTCAGAGTTCCCAAAGGTTTAAATACCTTCTCTTGGATAAACTACTGTTTCCAAGAGCAGTGAAGTGAAATTGACTTACATTTGTAACTTTCTAGACTCGGCACACACTATCTTACACTAGGGTGCTGGAGGGGTTGCTTAGGATCCCCTTTTGTCTAGCTTCTCATGTAACATTTTTATGTTACCCTTTCCTTGCTGAATAGTTGGTGGCAGTGGTGTACTTTTAATTACCGTGGTGTGCTTTTACCGCGGGCTGCGTTCGCAGCTGCAGTAAAGCACCCAAGGGTGCAATTTTTGTCAAAATGGCCCTGGTCGTCTTTTTTTGCCATTTCTATGTGGAAATTTACTCTGAGATTACTTCTTGAGATTTACTCTTTGCGCCAAACCAGGGTATCTGGTGGGGGCAGGAAGCGAGGGAGTTGGCCGAAACTCCCTGTGCGTAGTCTCCTAGGAGACAGGAATCCACTCCTAGGTGATTGGCCGGCTGGCTGTCCGGTAAGGACAGCCACCCTGCTGGGTGACTGACAGCTGGGCTGGAATGAACGAGAGAAACCTGCATAAAAGGCAGGGTTTTATGGCTTGGAAGGCAGAATCGACCACTGGACTAAGGAATCCGAAGAAGAACTTGGAAGAGATGCCTGCTGCAACTCCTGGACCATTGGTTTGCCCGGTGAAGCCCTGCTGCTGTGCTGAAGCTCCAAATTCGTCTTGACTAGAGAAGCCCTGCAAGGACGACTTCTTCCCTTGAGTTGGTGGGACCAAACAACTCCAAAGTAAGCCACCTGGACAGCCTCTCGAAGCTGGTTGAATTTCCACTGCAGTTGCTGCTGGAACTGAAGAGCCAGGGAGAGGAACACCAGATTCTGTGCGTTGCTTTTATGTTGGCCAAGAGCTCCAGGAAGATCCTCCGGACTCCCAGGAAGCAGGACTGACCAAGCCTGAGCCATCTCAACAGAGTGCTGGACCCCAGATGCAAGGAAAGCCCATCTCAACAGCCAAGAGTCCACGGTGGTGCTATTTGCTGAGACGCGAGGAGCTGAAACCGCAAAGTGCCACTGAATAATAGTTGGTCCTTTTCTGTCGCCGACCGTCCCTTTGCAGTGCAGGAGTCCTCTAGACGTCCTCCCTCTTGTCTCCACGACTGAGGCCCAGGAACACAGGATCTGCAGAGCTGCACAGGAACAGAAGCCAGCTGGAACCGTTTTTCTTCTAACCAAAGCTACTGTACAGTCTAAGAGAACTTAACTCTTGTTGTGTAACCTCACTTGTTCTCAGTGGAGACTTGTCTGGTTGCTCCTGTAGAGTTGCTAACAGCTTCTTTACCTCACAGGCCTAATCAGCTCTTGGCCCTACTTTGATTACTTCTTTTCTACAAAGACTTATAAAACATTGTGCAAGACGTTTTACCTACCTCCAAGTATTGCTTCAGCTCTCCTAGACTTTTGGCCAATTGACTTTGGCCTGGCGTGGCTCCCTGAATGCCTCTTCTTCCCTCTTGACTGTGTTTTTTGCCTTCCTTCCAGGAAGGGGTTAACTTACTTTGAATTGGGGGTTACTAAAAGTCCCAAGGTCTCTTTTTTTAAGTAAATTCACCCCATTAACAGGAATTATGGAAGAGTGGTGGTTTACGTTGTTGTCTGGAAATAACACTAATTTAACTTGTGCAGTAATCGATTACATGGATAAGATTTTAATAACATCTTAAAAATGCCATGTAACAGCTAAGGACTTGAGAGCTGCACAAAAAAAGAGAGATCTTGAAGTAGTCTGACATTTTTCAAAGACTGATGAGGTGGAACAATTCTGTTTAATAGATTTAATGTGATGGGTGTACAATGTAATAAAAGTTTAGATAAACTATGTTGCAATAAAAAATAAATTGTGGAACTTTAAAAAAAAAGTACTTACCTTCTTCAGAGTATTTGTGAGATTTTTTATGTTCTAATAACCTTTTTTCTTTTGACATACTCCTAAGTATTGATATAATTAACACAGTAATATATTAATGTCCACAGTGTCCTAGCTATTTAAGTCACCTGAGGGTGTAGGAAGTATCTGTGCTATCCCAAATGGGTGCTTGCTGATTTAGAGACACTAAGAGTGTTTATTTTGGAGTGTATTTGTGTGTTTATATTATATTGCCCCTTCTGAAGAAGGCTTACTCAAACTGACTGTTAAATTAATGATTGTTTAATCAAGAATCCCTGTGTGTAAGAGTTTATTTGAATACTTGTCACTGTGAATGTCTGTGCAACTCCCAAAATGCTCACATTGACCCCTCTTGAGATAAACCTTGCTGCTCAACACGCTACCAACCTGTGTAGTACAGACATATACCAAAGGTTGGGTTCCAATTGCCAGGAGGTCTGGGTTGTTGTAGTGCACCGAAAGGGTACTGCATACAATCTTGCCTAACACAAGGTTAGCCAGAAAAAGTTAAAACGGGAGCCCCAGGGCTAACCCAGCAATAATAGGCAGTTTGTGCCAAAAGTTGTCAGAGGGTAAAATTAAAAAGGCACTATAAGAGTCTTAAAGATGACACCCAAAAAAAAAAGAGTAAGATTCTCTGTGTGTGGAAAACGGTTCCCATTCACTGAGTTTTGTTTGTTGATTTATTGATATTGCGCCAGTAAAGCAGAGTTCCAGGATTGAAAGAGGTCAGGAAGATTTATCATTGCTGGTCTCACCTAATAAAATGTAAAAGGGATCCAAAGATCTTTTTTACCCTTGTGAACTGTATTTCTAACAAGGTTAGCCAGAGAAAGTTAAATCGGGAGCCCCAAGGGTAACCCAGCAATAATAGGCAGTTTGTGCCAAAAGTTGTCAAAGAGGGTAAAATTAAAAAGGCACTATGAGAGCCTTAAAAATGACGCCCAGAAAAAGAGTAAAAGATTCTGCGTGTGTGAAAAAAGGTTCCCATTCACTGAGGTATAAGGAAAAATAATCCACCAGTAAAGCGAAAAAGTTCTGGGGTTGACGCAGGTCAGGAAGATTTCATTGCTAAGTTAATTGAACACAGTTCAAAGGAAGGTAAAATCACTGTTTTACTAACTCCCAGCAAAAGATTCTTCATGCTCCAACGTCAATCTGTGGTTTTGGTGCTTTTCACAGATTCCAATAAAGAATGGTTCTAGTCCGAACAATTCACCTCGCGTGCTCGGACCTGCACTCTGGTGAGGAGACTTCGAGGAATGGGATCTTGCTTCTGGAGGTCCGGAAGGAGTCAACCAAAGATTCGGGAGAGTTTGTTCATGGCAAGATGATGCACTACACTTTGGCCATAGGTCCCAGGATATTTGGCTTTTAGGGAGAATTTTCATTTATGTGCCAATTCCCTTTAACCCTAGGGACCCCGAGCTCTTTTGCTGGACTAAGGGCTTTTTAATTATTACTCCTCATAGAGTGGGACTTTCCCCACTACTCCCTCATGTGTTTTTCTGACTAGGATTTCGGGATTCTTACTGTTTAATGGAGTCTGGTAAACTCCATAGGCATCTGCTTTTTGCATAGTGGCACACAGCACCTTTTGTGCCATGCCACTGAGGTCATTTGGACTTCTCTTAATTTGTTAGTACAAGAGCAGTAAAATGAATTTTCTTTTGTGGGTCCAGCACACACCACCCTATGTGGAGTGCTGGCGGAGAGGGGTTACATAGCAACCCTTTATCCCACTTCTCATATAACATGTTGTTACACTAACTGTTAGGCAAGATTGGATGTAGTAACCCTGTGGGAGACTACACCAGCCTTGTCCTCTTGGCAATAGGGAACCCAACCTTTGGTATAGGTCTGTACTACACACGTTGGTAGAGTGACTGAGCAGCCAGACTTATCTCAAGAGGGGCCAACGTGAGCTGTAGAGATTCATGGTGACAAATATTCAAATAACACTTATACTCAAGGTTTCTTATTAAAATAATTATTTATTAATTTGTCATTTTTAAAATAAGCCTTCTTTAGAAAGGGCAATATGCAACAGTAAAATAAACTTCAAAAATACACTCCTTCAGTTTCATTTAAGTAGATACCATTTTGGGATGTCACACGCACACTTCCTACACCCTGAGGTGACTTCAATAGCTAGGACACTGTGGGTATTGATATATCACTTTGCCACTTAATGCAATACTGGAGTTAATTGAAAAGAGAAAAGGTTAGGGAAGGAAACGAAGGTTAACAAGTTCTCTGAATAGTTAAGTACTTTACAATCCGCCAATGAAATATTGGTTAACCCTTTCCCAGCTATACAAGTAAATTATGTATGTCTTTTTGGAGGAACAGATGAACACAAAGTCTGAGGGTAGAAGAGCCTGCAAGGAGCCAGGACAGCCAATGTCAATTGAACAAAGTCTAGGGGAGCTGAGGCACTTCTTGAAGATAGCAGCACAAAGGTCTTGCACAATGGTATATAGAGAGTTTGTAGCAAATAATCACTGTTGGGCCACAAGCTGGGAGGCTTGTGAAAAGCAAAGATGCAAGCAACTCTGCAAAAGGCAGCTACTGCAAGTCTCCAGTGAGAACAAGCAAGATACACACAACAAGAGGTAAGTGCCCCTAGTTAGACAGTATCTTAGGTCTGAAGAAAAAGGACCAGCTGGCTTCTGTTCCTGTTGTAGTCCTGCAGATCCTGTGTTCCTGGGCCTCAGTCTTGTGGACAAGAGGGAGGACGTCTGGGGACTCCTGCACTACGGTTTGAAGGTCGGCTTCAGCAATGGGCTTACTGCAGATCAGCGGCACTTCATGGTTGCAGCTACCGGTCAATAGCACCACTGCAGTTCTTGGACACCTTGTGGGCTCTCCTTGCTTCTGGAGTCCAGTACTCTGTTGAGGTGGCTCACGCTTGGGTTGTCCTGCTTCAAGGGAGTCCTTAGGATCTTGCTGGAGTTCGGATCCGGCTTAAAGACGATCCACTCTTTCCTGGTATTCTTGTCCCCTGGCACTCGGTTACAGCAGCAGCAAAGAAGTACAGTCAGCAGGGAGACGGTTTCCAGTCAAGTTCATCTTGGGGTCAGTTGGTCCCACCAACCCAAGGGAAGAAGTTGTCTGTTGCGGGCTTCTCTAGTTGATTCAAGGGTGCAGCAAGCTTCTCTTCCAGTTTCTTCTCCGGTTCCTTCGTCCAGTGGTCGACTCTGCCTTCCTTGCAAAAGACCTTGCCTTTTATGCAGGTTTCTCCCATTCATTTGCAGCCTTGCTGTCACTCACACAGCACGGTGGTTGTCCTCCAGGCACAGCCAGCCAGCCATTCACCTGTGGGTGCATTCCTGTAACCAAGGAGACTAAGCACAGGGAGTTTCGAGGAACCTCCCTCGCTTGCCAGACACGCTGGAGCCAAAGGCGGGCTTCACCAGTGAATCCTGCCAAAGACAAAACGAACAAAGGGACCAAACCTGGTTTGGCGCGCCGAGTAAAACCAAAGAAGGAACTCACAAGCATGAAATGGCGAAAAAAGTCAACCAGGGCCATTTAGACAAAATGGGCACCCATGGGTTCAATTCAGCCTGCAGTAAAAACGCACAATGGTAGGAAAATTAAACCACTGCCACCAGCCATTATTTGTAGTGAGGGTAGCGTTAAAATGTTACATGAGAATGTAGACAAAAGGTATAGTAAGTAACCACCCCCATCCCCCCCCTCCACTACACATAAAATGGTGTGTGCTGGGTCTACAAAGAGAAAAAGGTAAGTAAAGTCAATGTCACTTTACTACTCTTGGAAACAGTAGTTTATCCAAGAGAAGGTATTTAAACCTTAAGAGAAATCCAAAGGACTTCTCTGTGACACTGCACTGAGGGTGCTGTGTGTCACAATACAAAAGGTAACGTCTATGGAGTTTGTTGAGTCCAAATCAGAGAAAAATACATGAGAGAGTGAGAAAAAGGTCTCTCTCATTCCAGGATAGAAAATCAAAAAGTCCCAAAGTCCAGCAAAAGTGCTGGGGGTCTTAAGGCAGAAGGGAATTAGCACAGACATGAGAATTCTACTTAACTCTAGTCCTCCCCAGACTAAGGTACATGAGGATTTAATCCACTCCTGGATGAATCGCCTATTCCAGTCGGTCATACTTTCTGGACAGACATAAGCATTTTGGTGATTACACCCTGACCTGTGTTCTATGGTGAAAACAAACCCTTGGAGGCTGATTGACCACCTTAACAATTTAGGATTCTCCCCCTTCATCTGCTTTAACCGACTTATAAAAGTAGATCCATACAAGTATGGCCAGAACTTCTTCAAGGACCACACAATGGCAAAACATTTACGTTCTATTGTTGCCCACCTTGTTTCTCAGTCCTTCAGTTTTCTACTGCAAATAGGGTGTTCCTTGCCTTGCTCATGCAGTTGGCTCAAGGCTGCCCAATTCCTGTATTTGATGCATCTGTCTGTACAATAAAGGTTTGGTTGCTATCAGGAGCTCTCAAGACTGGAGCTTTGCAGAGGGCTTTTTTCAGCCCGTCAAATACCTTGGCACACTTTTCATTCCATCTGACCTTCTTAGGAAATTTGGGGGAAGAGATGACATTCAGGGGAGAAGGTACGGTGCCATAGTTATCAATAACATTTTGGTAGTACTCAATGAGACCTAGGAAGGCTCATATTTAGGTCTGAGTAGTGGGGGTGGCCCAGTCCTGTGAAGGTTGTACTTTACTAGGCAAGGGCCTAATCTCACCTCCTCTTACCTCATGTCCAAGGTAGGCCACTTTGACATTTACTTGCCTTTATGGTCAGATGGGCATGTTCAGGAGCCTGCAATACATATCCAAGGTGATGAAGATGGCCTTCCCCATTTAGAACATAGTTCACCATCCTTTGGAATGTAGCAGGTGCATTATTTATTCCAAAAGGCATAACCCTAAACTGGTAGAAGCCTCCTGGGGTGGAAAATGCAGTTTTCTCCTTGGCATGGTCTGTCAGAGCTACTGTCAAATTAAAGTTGCAGAGGAACTTGGCAGCTCCTATGTTGTCTACCAGCTCATCCTAGGTAAACGATAGGCATCAGTCTCTGTGACTACATTCAGAACCCTATAGTCCACACAGAATCTCAACTCTTTGGTTCCTGCTTTTGCCACTAGTACAACTGGACTAGCCCATGGACTGGTAGATGGCTCAATAAACCCAAGGTCAAGCATCTTGTTGACCTCCTCCTCCTCCTCCTTTATATGAGATCTTAATTGATATAACATTCTGTAGCCCCTGCTTTCGACAGGGAGACTGTCACCAGTGATAATAGCATGCTGGCCCCAAGGGGGTCAAGCCTGGTGTCAGAAAACAGGGAGGCAAACAGAGTCAACAGAGGTGTGCTGCTCTCCTGTTTTGCAGAGTCAGATCTGAAGAGAGCTTAATTCCTTCAATTGTTGCATTTGAAGGATGTCCCCTGAGGAGAGTGGGGAGAGGCCTACTCTTCTCCTCTTGATCAGAGGCTAGATGGAAAGCTCCTGGTTCTGGTCTAGAGAGAACGATTAGAGTGAAAGACCCTAGGGGCCTCTTTGGGGTTGCCCAAATCCACTAAATAATTAACTTCCATGTTTGCCTACAACTTTGAACGGTCCAAACCACTTATCCTGTAAGGCCCTCTGCCTTTTAGGAACCATAAGGACTAGCTGGTCTGGAGTAACCACCAGGCCACAACGGGGAAATGTGTTGCGCATCTACACCTAGGTAGGGTATAGACCCTCCTGTTAAATAATCAATAGAGTATCACACAAAAACAAGGATACGATGCATAAGTATTAACCACCAGTGACGCTTGTCTGTATGACATATCGGCTAATTTTCATCTGTTGAATGTTTTTTAAGCTTTTACTCTGAGATAGACCAAATAAATCGAGAAAAAAAAACAAAATCGGAGCTATGAGCTGTGAAGATAGCAAATGCACTATTGTCTAAATCTTACTGTGTTTAGAGACAACTTCTCCTTTCCGCATTCTATGTACACATTTCAACAAGGGTGAATAAATATTGGCAAATGTGCCAACAATGAACATGTGAAATGTCTAGTGTGCGACTGGTTATGGGACTAGACCCCAGCCTCTTTTCGCTTTTTTTCTCAATTCCATTGTGGTGGTATGGACAGTTTCTCCTCCATCTATTTTGTTAGATAGGTGGTGCACCACCTCCTGTCTAGGGAGAGCACGCCCCACAGGGATATGGTGTGCTTCTGGTTAGGGATAGCATATGGTGGACACGTTGATTGGTAAACCTATATGAAAACGCATGCTCTAGAAGCGACTGATGGCCTATTCTGTTTTTGTGTGATACTCTGGAGTAAACTCCACCATGTTAGCTTTCTGATCATGCCATTGCTTGATCAGGGTGTGACCAGCCTTCAGTTATCTGAAGCTTTAGCCACGAGCTGTACCATCCTCTTTCTGAGGCCTACTACATAGTCAGTGACACAGACTGGCTTTTGGGAAGGAGCACTCTCCAACCCTTCTTTGGTCAGGGCCAGGGGCCCTCTGACAGAATGGCGATAGAGGAGCTCAAAGGGGCTGAAACACACTCCAGCTTGAGGCATCTCTCTATAAGCAAATAGAACGCATGGCAGTAGAAGGTCCCACTTTCTTCTCAGTGGCACTTCTAAGGCACCCATCATGCTCTTTATTGTTCGATTACTGCTCTATACCAGCCCATTTGTTTCGTGGTGGTAAGATGGTGAGAACCTATAAGTAACTCCTCAGTTCTTCCACATGGCCTGCATGTAGCGGGACATAAAATGTGAACCCCTGTCAGAGATGTCTCCCTTAGGAAAACCTACCCTGATAAAAATACCAAGGAGGGTCTTAGCTACTGCTTGGGCAGTAATAAATCTCACCGGTATTGCCTTAGGGTACCGAGTAGCATGGTCTACAACAACCAGTATAAATTGGTTGTGTGAGCTGTTTGGCGGGTCTAGGGGACCAACAATGTCGATCCTCACCCTCTCATTCTTGGAACCACTTTTGCCAGAGGGCTGGCAGGTGTGAAAGCTCCTACAATGTTTACCAACATCTGCACCCATCTTGGGCCAGTAAAAGTACAGAGGAACCCTCTCTTTGGTTTTCTTGGAACCCAATTGACCAGCCAGAGATATCCCATGTGCTAGTTGTATGAACCTTTGTCGAGTTTCCTGGGGTACTAGCAGTCTCCGGAAGTCCCCAGGAGTGGACTCTGTAGGTTCACTGTAGAGAAGGCCATCCTCCCAGTAGTCTATGGTTCCATGGCTCTTGCCCTTCCAGCTGGGAAGCTGTGCAGTGTTTTAGACCTTCTAGAGAAGGACACTCTTTGCCCTCTCCTGAAATATGCCCTAGAGGGTCCACCTTCTGCAAGCAAGTCTGCAGCTCAGGATGGTCTCTAGGATCCATATCTTCCAAGCAGGGTAGGATCTCCTCCAGCTCTGTTTCACCAGTAGCTGTTTCTTCAAGAGTTTGTTCAACTACCAACTCAGCTTCAGCTGGAGGTGGGTCACTGGGGTGACCTGGAACTTTCCTCTGGGGGAGGTCCTCCTTTTGAGTGCAGGTTTGGGTTGAAAACCCTTTTTCATCCCAAAGACTCTGAATTTCTCCTTGGTCTCTTTTTTATTTCTTCCTAGAAGTAGAAGGTTGGCCAGCTTTTGGGTTTGAGATACTGGGTTGCTCCTTGATCTCAAACTGAGAGTCTTTCAAGGTTGCCTCTCTGGCAAATCTTCTCAGCTCTGGCTTCTTCATACTGGGAGGCCTGGGGGTACTGTAGACTACGCCAAGTGTTTTTAATACATTACTCAACAGGATCCTCCCTGGTACTTGAGATTGAACACTAACAGGAATTTGTACAGTCATGTTATTGCACTGAATAAGGGCTGGGAAAATGGGGTCCATTTGGCTATGGCTTCCAGCAAGTTTAGTGGGACCTTTGGGTGACTTGGCTACATCCTCAGGTTTGAAAAATCAAATCGTTCATCAACCACTGTAATGCTGGCCCAGTGTCTCTAATTGCAGGAGTCTCCTGTCCATCTACAAGTACACCGTCCTTATAATAATCTTTGGTGTTATCCGGTATGGTATAACACACATCTATATTCTGTTGTTCCCACAGACCCAAGGATACTACAGAAACACTAGCTTGATCTCCAATGTGTTCTTCAGCTAGTAAGTGAAAGGGAGCACCTGTCATTGGAGCTTCTTCCTCAGGGATGAAGGCTAAGGAGACAGATTGGACCTCTGAAGGTTTACCCTGGCATCTGGGATCCCCTTTGACATGGTCACCAGACCCACAAACCACACTTATCAAAGCCTTTCTGGATTAGGTTTTGTGGTAACCTCCCTCTGGTTTGGCCCCACAGGTTTCACTAGACCTGTATGGTTTGCTTTGGTATTTACCCTTATTGTTTTTGTGGACCTGCTTTGGTGGTGGAGGATTATAATTTTCCTCTTCCTTGCGCTACTTTCCCTCATCCTTTTTCTGAGTTGCCCCAGAATTCTTGTGAGTGGCCCTGTTGGCTACCCATAAGTCAGCAGCCTGAGCTAGGATCAGGTTCCTTAGAGTCAGCCAAGTGCTGTCTTAACTCAGGGGACTAGGCTTCAAAAATAGCATCTAGTAAAAATACATTTCTCATTCCTTCAACGGAGTTCACTTTGTAACCCTTGACCCAACCATCTCAGTTTTTCATTTATTCACACACCCAGATAGCCCAAGGAATCCCATCATTTTTCTCGTGATCTCTAAATCGTTTTAGGTACTGGGAAGGAGTCTTCCCAAACCGTTCTAGAAGAGCCTGTGTGACTAGTTCATAGTCCAGTCTATCAGTAGCATTCAGTTCCATCACAGCCATTCTGAGGGTGCCTGGACATTATCCATGAAACTAAAGCATTCCTTTTTTTTTACCTTACAAACCATAAGTGAATTCAAATGTAGTCAACAAATCCAACACATCAAGTTTAGGATTATACATATGCACTGCTTCTTGTGGTAGGCGAGGTCTCTTAGGACTGTCAGACCTATAAGACCCTGAAAAGGAAGCAGTGTCAAGAGACATCTTTTTCATATCATATTCTTGCTGCATTTCTCTCTCTCTGGACCTTTGTGAATCTTCTGAACCATTTGGCAGATTAGCTAACTAAGCTCTAAACATTCCTTCTCCGAATCTTCTTCGGATTTGATGTTCCAGTGGTCGACTCTGCCTGTGGTCCTAAACCCCTCGCCATTATATGGAAAACACATTCATTCACAGCGTTGAGCTGTCAATCACACGGGGGAGGGAGTCCTCTAGGACTGCCTCCCGCCCAGTCGGAACTGGTTTAGGTCAGGCATGCCTACTAACAAAGGACAGTGATGTTGCGGACTCCTCCCTCACTTCCTGCCTTCCCAGACACACTGAAGCCCGCCAAAGACAAACCACCCAATGGACTCAAACCTAATCTAAACTACAGAGTAAAAGCCCAGAAGGAAGTAACAAACAAAAAAGAAGACTGGGGCCATTTTGGTAAAAGGGTCACCCTTGGGTGCTGTATTGCAGCTGTGAAATCAGCCTGCAGATACATTTTACAAAAGGTAGTAAAAAGAAACCACTGCCACCAGCCATTCAAGTTAGTTAGTGTAACAAAAAGTTATAAGAGAAGTGGAATAAGGAGTTACTATGTAATACCCCAGGACGCCACATAAGGTGGTGTGTCCTGGACCCTCAAAGGACAAAGGTAACAAAGGTAAGTAAGACAAAAGTCATGCATTTAAATATTTGGAGGATGCCAAGGGACTCCTCAGTGGCACTGCACAAAGGGTGCTTTGTGCCACTATATAAAAAGCAGAGGCATATGGAGTTTACCAGACTCCATTAAAACATAAGGAACACAAAATCTTATTTTGTATTTGTATTTTATTGAATTTATATAGCGTTTTAATCCAAAACGCTTTACAAGAGGAGCAAGCAAGATACAACAAACATTAGAAACATCAAGCATTAGATAACACATTGAATCAAACTAGAGAACAGTACAAGAAACAATTTACATTATAGATGAGGATTGGTGAGAGAGAAGAAGGAACAAGGCATGAGAGGGAAAAGAGGAATGAGTAGTGATAAAAGCAGAAGTAAAGAGGAAGCTGGCAGTGAAAGGGAGAAGAATGGAGGAGATAAGAATTAGAGATGCTGGAAGGAGGGTAGGAGGGAGTAGAGTGGAAGGGTTAGGGAGGTGAATGGAAGAGATAAGATTTTAGAGAGGTGCGGAAGGGTAGGAGTATTCATAGGAAATGGGCAAGAGTGGGTGGCAAAAAGGCCCACTCCCTCAGGATGTTAAAATCAAAAAGGTCACGGGGACGTAGCCTGAGGCGCCAGCAATGCAGTTGCCTTGTTGAAGAGACTTTGCCATCATATGCCGCTATAGGAATGTGAGAAAGGCGTGGCGATAAGCAGCAGCTGGCAGAGCCCCCGTGGATCAGCTAGCCAGGACCTGAGGCTGAATCGGAGCACGGCAACTACAAAACCTCGCTCGCAAAGACAGAACTGGGGAGACGCTCAGGACCAAGACGGTGGTGCCCTGAGAGCACTAGGATAGAGGGAGGAGGAGCTGGCTGCCCGTCGCTGGGGCTCCCTCCCTGCAACACTTGACCTCCCTGGAGCAGCAGCGTAATATCCTGAATGCCCCACTCAACAGGCAGACATTGGGGTCCCGTGGCTGATGTGAACACCCTCAACCTCGAGGTGAGGATGCCCCCCCCTCCCCCACCTGAGCCGGCTCTGGCATCTTGGGCGGGAACGGAGGTGGCTTCGCTGATTGAGCCCACCCCCCTCCTAGCAGCGGGCCCAGTTGGAGTGACCGGGCGGCACTGAACATCACACAGCGCCCCAGGAGCCAGCAAGCCAGCAGAAGCCCCGCAGGAAAGGAGGATCCCGCTGCACCATTGCAGGGCCCCGATCTTCCCTAGTCGCCCACGGCTGAGATGGGGAGAGCGCTGCCCTTCCTTAAGCAGCCTGTTATTTCGGAGCTGCAGGGGACTGAGGACGGTAAGGAGCCCCTCTCATCCTCAATGCACAAGACAAGCTGGCCCCCGCAGCGCCAGCACGGCCGCCCTGCGGGTCATCAGAGCCCTACGCCGCGTAGTACCCAAGGCCCAGGGTGAAGAGGGGAGGACGAGTCAGCGAGGGCTGGGGGAACAGCACTTGGTTGGCTGGAGCCCTCCTAAACATCACGGCCCTGCTAGAGCATGGGCAGTGCTTAATATCGCACCAAGCAGCACATCAAAGGCCCACACGGCAGCAGGGGCCGGCAGAGGCCCCACACACAGAGAAGATTCCACCATACAGTCAGCTGGGAGGCGACAACAGCCAGAACCCTCCACATCCCCGCCCCCATCCCAGGCACATGGCGCAAGGTTGCCCCAGCAGCATTTCTAGCATGGCCACTCTGGAGGACACTTGAGCCCCACACTGCTCTGCCGCATGAGACCCTCGCCCACAATCCAGCCACCCTGAATCTGGGAAAGAAAACATCGGCCCCATTCCAGGGGCATACAAAGAGCCACACAAAGCCACCACTCAACCCAGGTAACCCCAAGAGCCCTACAGCGCACCGGGGCACGGACTGGAGACTTTAAGCCACCCAAACCACTGTTCCGTCTTGCTCCCACTCTCTCACCAAGATGGCCAAACAAAAGCACATGAAATTGGCAGACATTGCCAACATGCTGCCCCTACAGGAGAAATCTAGAAAAGCTAATCCCACTCGAGCCCAAGCCACATCGCCCGAAAGATCCCTGGGCCAATGGGCCACGAAAGACGATATTCAAGCCCTCTTAGCGGACATAAAGCTAGAGGTTCGACACTGCATGACAGAGGTATTGGCTAAAATAGAATGGGCTAGATAATCGAATGGAGGAAGTTGAACACAGGGTCGGCCAAACGGAGGATCAGGTCCTAAAACTCGACCTGCAGCGAAAACTCCAAACCCTAGGGGAAAATAGCAAATATAGGGCCCACAGGAATAACATTTGCATCAGAGGGGTCCCTGCCTCGATATCGGACCAAGCCCTGCCAGCTTACATTATCGACCTCTTCCAAACCTTCCTCCCCGAATGCAACAAGTCATTACTCCTGCTGGATCACACACACAGACTCCGAAGTTGTAGAGGCTCCCCAACAACAGACACACTTGAAGTAATCACTAGGGTCCACTTCTTTTCCATGAAGCAGGAAATCATGTCTGCAAGTGGCACCCAAGGGGAACTAACGTATCAGGGGGTCTCTACAAATCTTTCAGGACCCGGCACCCACTACAGTTCAGCGACATAGAGCCCTTGGGCTGCTGGCGGTCTTCCTCTAGGACCAAAAAATCAAATACTTGTGGCTCTTCCCGGCAGCACTCCAATTTTCCTTCGAAGGCCAAACCCGCATAATCCACTCGATCGAAGAGGCAGGAGGAATCATGGGAGGGAACCAGCTACCCTGGACAAAGACTTGATGAATCCGTCCCCAGACAAGAAACAATGCTCGACCCCGAAATCGCAGCAAAATCGCTGGATGAAGGTTCCAACGGGGGGAAAGCCACCCGCCACTTAAAGCAAGATTAAGCTCTCCTCCCCCCACCCCCTATAAGGAGGGGGAAGGAGCAAGAAGTAACCTGTTCTCCATGCCGGAACACATTCTCGGCGCTCGGGCGTCCCACGATATGCCCCAGCCGAATAGATGGACATACACTCCGGGCCGAGGCCAATTTGGTTTGGTTTTTGATTTACTTCATTGTTGGTTCGCTTGGTTTTCGGGTCACGTTCGGACCCGGACTGGATAAAGTTAATACCCGGTTGCAGCGGGAAATAATTTGCAGCTGAGCACCAGAAGGCAAACCTCTGCAGACAGCCCCCCCACCCGACTACTGAGGCGGTTCTGCAGGATACCCCCCACCACACTTTAAACTGCCCGATATCTCGCTGAATGTTAGGGGCCTAAATACCCCAGAGAAGCGTAAATCCACCTTCCGGCACCTAAAGGACCTCCGCAGGTCAGTGGTATGCCTCCAAGAGACGCACCTGCTCTCCGCGGACTTCCCACGACTGCGAGACAGCATTTCCAAAATAATACCTGGCATCTGAGACACCAAGAGGGGTGGCACAGCGATTCTTCTAGGAAAAAGGAACACCATTTAGGGAACAGGTCTTGCGAAGCTTGGAGGGCAGATTCATTGCAATAAAATGGGACCTCTATGACCAGCTACACAAGTGAATCGCAGTCTACGCCCCGAATGAGGGCCAGGAATCCTTCTATGCAGAGCTGGAAACAAAGCTTCGCCCTTTCCTCGATGGCCAAGTGGTCATATGAGGTGACTTCAATGGAGTCCCGAACCCCCTACAAGACCAATCTAATCCCCCATCGCCCCAGGACTTTAGGATCGCACTCATCCTCTGCCATTTATTCAAGTCCCTGGGGGTTCGTAGACACTTGGAGGGTCCTCCACCCGGAGACCTCGAACTTCTCATTCTTCTCGCATGTCCACCGCTCCTCTTTGTGGATTGACATGATACTAGCCAGCCCACAACTTCTCTCGTTCACGGATGAGGTGGAAATAGGTACAAGGGTCCTCTCTGACCACATTCCGATACTGTTGACAGCCCAGGTTTTTGACCCCGACCCCCCTCCCCCATTGAAACCTTGATGCCTTGATGGGCTCTCTATGAACCAATGCTACACAAAATGGCAGTTTGAGACGCCATAACCAAACCGATTCACAAGTATTTCAAAGAGTGTCGGTCTGAAAAAAACAAATCCCTAACCATCGTCTTGCCCCCCCCACCCCCGGGCAAGCATGCTCCGGTCTCAGACAATCTTTGATAATCCCCTAGGGGGTTATGGATCACTATACCCCCCCCCTACCCCCACTGCTGCATTTGTATCTCAGGCCCTATGTGCACTGTGTTACTCCTATCTTACTATTGTGGACACAAATAACATAAGACACACATAAGAAAACACATGAATCAATTCAATTATAACAATGGAATACATTTATTTATGCACACACAGCTAAGCATAATAATACAGCCAATCCTAATGCAGACAATCCTAATACTATGTCTAATTTGCACCTTTTATACTTCTGGTGCAAAGCAAATCTACCATGCAATAACTATAAGCCTTACAGGTTTCTAATGCAAGCCTGTAATGCAAATGCAGTCTAAATGCAAGCGTCAACATCCATCACCTTCATGCAGGATCAAATCCACACCAATCCTTCACACTCACTCACTAAACAATCCCTGTCTGATTTCTCCTTCTATCAAACACAAAGCACTCTGTTTAGTCTAGGCCATGGCCCATACTTCCCATTTGCTTCCCTTGGTCTCCAGCTCTGTTTTTGCCAGGTCTCTCCTCTATGCACGACTCTGGAATCAGTCAGTCAGTGGCAGGCTTCAAGATCTGGTAACTGCCAAGCTCTCGATCTCATCAAAGCCAACGGATTTTGCTGCACCAAGACACCTCTCTCTCATTGCATCTCGTACTCCATCTTGCACCATCTCCAACCAACAGCCAACAACCTCAGCAACTAACTCCAGTCAACTCCAGCCCCCTTGGTTATACTCTTTCAAATGACGTACTCATCCATATGGTTACTTTAAACATTCTCTACTAAGAATGTCTCTGTCAGCGTATAGCAAATGCCTGCCAGTCTGTGTTTATGTGTTCTGTCTCGTATTCTGGTCACTACGTGTGCTGTGTCAAAGTGACATTGGATATCATATCTCTTTCATGGCCATCTGAGTGCGGTGCAAAACACCAGCTAATTCCATCTATTTCCCCATTTACTGCACTGTTGGTATCACAAAATGCTCTCTTAGTGCCCATTTTCAAAGCAACTCCTTGTGTGAAGAGGCTTCTCTCCTCTCTACCCAGGTCGCTCTCCCTCCCACCTTTGTCTCCGCGGCACACCAGCTCAAACTGATTAGTCACCTTCCCTCTCCCCACTCAGAAAAGGGTTCATGTTATCTGTGTCTGCCAAGCAAATGTTTGCAAATTCCTTCTTTCAGTGTTCCATAACAATCTTCGCGCTGAGCCCAGTGGCAGAGGCAACTTCTGTGTCTCTCCATCAGAAATGGCTCATAGGCATTGTGCTAAATGCTTCCTAGCGTTTACACTATTCTCTCGCAATGCAAGCGCTACCTACATGCAAACTTATTCTAAGTGCATACTCAACATACCTACATACGTGTCAAACATATCTCTAAATGTGTAACTACAAAGCATAACAAAAACTGTCATCATACTAAATGGCTCTTTATTGCATTTCAAATATGCACTGTGTGTGTCATTTCCAGGCCTCATTCGTTCTGCTCTCCTGCAAACAATACCTTTCTCTCTCAGCCTAAGCGCTGTGATTCATATGCAAAACATCATCTCTACATGTCATGATGCAAATATACCATGTCTCAAAAGCACAATCATGGCACTCTAAATACGTACAAATGTCATTCTATTGCAAATGGCAAAGTGGCAGTCTAATATATGGATAACTGTAATGATGCTACTTCTGCAATGTACAATGGATAGCTAAACAGGATGAATACATTCTTAAAGGGATAATACTGGGTAACGATGATTAATGGTTCTCTATCAATGGGTACTAATGGGTATTGGTTCTGTAACAAAAAGTACTGATTCTCTCCAATGGGTCTTATGATTCTTCTAATGATAACAATTCCAGGCTCCTCATTTTATCAGATTTTACAAGAGAACCCGCCAGATATCACCTCCACAGCGACAAGTTGGGTGGCCATGAAAGCGGTGATCAGAGGAGAACTAATTGCCCAAGCAGCAGCATATAGGAAAAGACGCAGCGAGAGGAGAGAGCAGCTGGAGGGAGAAGTTGCAACAGCTGAGACACTCCACAAGAAGAAATGGTCATTTAAAGGGGCCAAGCTCCTGAGACTTGCCCGCACTAAACTGGAGGCACACTACGCGGAAGACATAGCCCAGACCCTGATCAGAACAAAACAAAGCTATTATACAAACACCAATAAAGCCAACAAGTTCTTGGTCAGCAAATTAGCGAAAACACAACAGTGAAACCTCATCACAGTCCTGAGAAACCCAGAGGGCACCACCCTACCCGGGGAAGAGGCATACTGCAGCTAGCAGCATCCGACCTTACCAGCACACTGACGGCCTCCCCCAGTCGCAATCGCAGCAGGAGCAATTCAAAGCACAAGCCAAACTTCCATGCATATCAGAGGCAGACAGATCTTCTTTGGAAAGCCCAATCACAGCCGAAGAGGTCGAGGAAGTGCTCAAAGTCTTGTAGAAGAGTGCTCCAGGCCCTGACGGCTGTACACACCGAAATTTTTTTTAAAACTTTTCCGATACCTCATTCTGAGCCCGATGACAGAACTCTTCATATCTTTCTGTGACACAGGCGCTATAACTCCTTCTATGCAAGAGTCCACCACGATCATGCTCCTGAAACCTGGAAAAGACCCAAGAGAGTGCACATCATTAAGGCCCATATCCCTACTCAACATGGATGCAAACGTCTTCTCTAAGGTGCTGGCCAACAGGCTGGCATTGGTGCTGCCAACCATTATAGACCCGGACCAAATAGGCTTTATCAAAGGAAGAATCACAGGAGACATCCCGCGAGACCTCAATCTCATTGAAGTGGTCGCTCAAGATCAGCAGGAGCTAGCAGTGCTAACCGTGGACACCACAAACGTTTTTGAAAAGGTGGACTGGGTCTTCATGCGACTCATGCTGGAAGCTGTCCAGTTCGGCCCTACGTTGCGCAAGATGCTACTGGCCAACTACCAAGCCCCAAAGACATCACTAAGGGTGAACCAAAAGCTCTCGGCCCCAATCTTACTCTTGTGTGGAACGAGACAGGGTTGCCCGCTCTCCCCACTGATTTTCGCCCTTGTGATGGAACCCTTCGCACAGAGAATTTGCTTGAACGATAATATAACAGGGATGGACATAAAAGGGGAACAATTTGTTATCACTATACGCAGACGATGTGATGCTCTCCCTCACCAACTGTCAAACCTCTCTTCCTGCCACCCTAGCGGAACTGGAAGCCTATGCACAGCTTGCAGGGTTTGCAGTTAACTTTACCAAATCGGAGGCACTAGGAGTGAACATGTGCAAAGATCTCATGAGGAACCTCCAAACAACATCACCACTGAAATGGAGCACCACATCTTCCTCCTACCTATGGATACACGTTGTTGCGTACCCGTAACAGCTATGCACAGCAAACCTTCCCCCCTGTTCAAGGAACTGGAGGCTGATCTGAAGAGATGGGAGGGAAAGGAAATCTACTTATTAGGCAGAGTCACAGCATGTAAAATGAATCTTCTGCCCAGATTCCTGTAATCTTCTGCTCAACCTTACCTGTCCAACTCCCAAAACAACCCCTGATGCAGCTACAGAAGCAGCTATTGAAATTCGTCTGGAAAGGAGGTAGGGCGAGAATCCCACTGAAAGTAATCACTGGAGTGGCCAAATGGGGAGGCATGGGTCTACCCAGTCTTTCTAATTACTACATAACGGCTCAACTAACAAACGCCACTGCCTGGTTCGAGCATACAAACCTCCCAAAATGGACACAAATTCAACAAGCTAAATGCCCCTCCGGCCCCCTGCTTCACGTATCGGGCACAGCGCGCAGCCATTGACTGACACCTATTTTCCACCAGAACCACCTTGAACACTTGGGCCTGGGCTTTGCGTAGGAAGAAGCTCCCAAGGGCCTATGCCCTCTTTCCCTTATCCTCCGGAAGCCAGACTTCTCCCCGGGTATGGACACAGCATACTTTAGCAGATGGGCCTGGGGGGGAATTCAAACTCTCTCACAGCTGTTTGAAAATGGCGCCCCACTCTCCTTTGAAGAATGCAAGACCCGCTTCCACCTAGCAGAAACTGAGAGGTTCACCTATGCCCAGATCAGGCACTGGATTTCGCAACCAGCGGTTCGACGGGGGGTCCCAAGGGACCTTCACTCTTTAGAACACGCGATAACGGAGGGCCCTTGCCAGGGTCTGATTGCCAAACTCTACAAACTACTGCAGGATGACATGCTAACGACTAAATCAACGTACATGGTCAGATGGGAAGCAGATCTAGGGCACCCTATAGATGACCAAACATGGGTGGACATTTGGACTAGGATGAACTCTGCCTCTAGATGCGTAACCAATGAGGAATGCACACTAAAACTCCTTCACCGCTGGGATTACCCTCTGAAGCGCCTACACCATTTTCAGAAGTCCATAGACCCGAACTGTTGGAGGCAATGTGGCACCTGTGGAACTTTTTTCAACATGTAGTGGGAATGCCTGAAAGTGCGGGCCTTCTGGGAGGAGGTCGTACAAATCGTTGAGGCTATAACCCAGCGCAAACTGCCCATGAACCCAGAGGTGATACTGCTAGGAGTGTCAAGGCCGGAGTGCTACCCGAAGGCGGGTCGCACCACCGAACTGCTCACGCAGCTGCTTCTGGCGGCCAAAATAACCTTGGCCCGTAAATGGAAAACACAGGAGGGCCCGCTCATACCCCCATGGTCGATAAAAGTTTGGGAGATCCTGGTGGCCGAAAAAAGTTACAGCGGCAAAGGAAGGAACATTACACGGCTTCACTAACTGTTGGGCCCTGGTCCTGGAGTACAATAGCCAGTTCCCGGCATTGACCTTCCAGCCACAGCTTGCCCAATGCTTTTTAAGATCATAGAGGCCCCCGCCCTATCTGCAAGCGGGGGAGGACACGCGAACATGGGAAAACACAGGGGGAGGTTGGTGGGGGGAACATGGAGGGAAGGTGGTTAATTTAAGCTGCTTAATGTAACTGTCTGCTTATACATAACTGCCAGGAACCTGCTGTAACCGTAAATAAATGAAGTTGTTATATAAATAAAATCCAAAAGATCCCAGATTACAGCAAAGGGCTGGGCAGAGTCGACCACTGAAACATCTCTAAGGTTAAAGGTAATTAGCACAGAAACGGATCTTTTTGAGGATCTGGGCCAAAATCTACAGTTTTATAAAATAAATAAATGGTCACAATATGAAAGGGAAAGGAGAAAGAGGGGGAGTGACGGGTGAGCTGTGGCGTGGTAGGCAAGAAAGCAGAGGGAGAGCCGTGGTTTAGAGGGGACGTAGTGGGCAAGAGAGCAAAGAGGACGCAGTGAGTCGGTGGACTAGAAATCTCAGAGGAAGCCGAGGTACAGAAAGTAGAGAGAGCATGGGCTCGGGGGGGAGCAGTGGGCCAAAAGCAGAGAAGGGTTGGCTGGAAAGAGGCAGTGAGCTGCAGATTGCGAGAAAGGATGAGAAGAGTGTTAGAATGGGCGAAAAGGAAGCAAGATGCAGAAGAAGCACGAAAGAATGAAGGACTGTAGACTGCGGGACAAACGGGGGAGTATAAGGTGCGAGTTGGGAGTATGATGTGGAATTTGGCGGGACTGGAGAGTGCCTATTGTGACTTGGCAGTGTGACAGAGCACGTGAGTGTGTATGACTGAGTGAGAGGTTTGGGAATACAAGTTGTGAGACGTGCGAGGTGTGTTGGTGAGATGGGTGTGGGTGTTTTGAGGACTGGAGAACATAGAAGGGGAGTATGTTCAGCATTACAACTAATCTCGGAGAACAACTAGCCTCACAAAGCAACTACAGCCCCCACCAGCCCGCTTATCAAAGGATATATATATATATCTCCATATCCAGATCTCTAGTAGCACATGCCACGGAGATTGCAGACCTAGACTTTCTCGCCATCACCAAGACATGGTTACACGCTGCAGCAGGCCCTATGCTCATGTTAGCAGTCCCAGATTCCTATACTATTTTGAGACAAGACAGACAAGGAACTAGAGGAGGAGGTATTGCCATTATCTGCAAATGTAGTCTCGCCATGAGACTTGCCCCCCCTTACGATTTCCAATCGTGTGAAGCACTGTCAGTCAAAGTACCTTTGACCAATTCTCAAACACTTAATATACACCTGATATACCACCCCCCAGGCCCAATCGGAACATTTGAGGATGACATTAACACGATCCTAGCTAACAACCTCAAAAACTCGACGCAATCACTACTATTAGGAGACTTCAGTCTGGGTTTCAACGACCCATCAGATTTGCCTGCCCTGGCAATATAACTAATATACTAGCAGAACTAGGCTTCACCCAAAAAAGTACTAACCCTACCCACAACAAAGGTAGAATACTAGATTGGGTGGTAGACCACAACTGCCACGCCAACACCCTCTCTATCTCACCGCTAGCCTGGACCGACCACTGTCTAGTCTCATTTACACTCTCCACTAATAGACTCCCACCCACTCCTCCCCCTATTGCTCCTCCCACACTTACTAGAAATAAAAAGAGCATCACAGCGGATAGGCTTATCCCTGCCTTACTCCCCACCCTTAATGCACTTCCAGACAGTGCCGACCCAGAGAGCCTGGTTGAGGAGTTCAACAAAATTATGGATTCCTCCTTGGACCAGATCGCCCCCCTTAAACTCAGACCAAGCAAACCTAAAAGCCATCTAAACAAATGGTTTACACCCTTCCTAAAAAACCTAAGACAAAAAAAAAAGAAATTGCGAGGCTGCCTGGAAACTACTAACTTCGGAAACTAACAAATTAAAGCTCACCAAACTCTCATCCTTATACAAAAAAGAAATCTGCCTAGCTAAGCGGGCTTCTTATGACTCTCGAATCTCCCAAGCTAATTCCAATATGAAATAATTATTTACAATTCTCAAAGAATTGGAGAACCCAATCACTATACCCGATACATGCAACAAAAAAATGGTGTTCAGACATCCGACATGCACTGGCTAACAAAATATCTACTCTACAACATACAATAGCCCAAAAGAAAAACTCTTTAACAAACCCACCATCTCCCAAAACTATTAGGATCACAGCTGAAGCCCAACCTACCCGATTCAACTTCTCTAAAGTCTCCATTCTTTAGGTAGAAAGAATTATTCTGTCCCTCAAACCATCCAACTGTCAGGTTGATCTCTGCCCGGCGCAGCTCATCAAGGATGCGGCTCGAGAACTATCACCCTTCATATCCAAGCTCATTAACGCGTCTTTTACCACTGGCACTATACCCATGAACCTCAAACAATCATGGGTACTTGCACTCTTAAAAAAAGAAAAACTACGCTAGATCCCTCAACACCTACCAACTAAAGGCCAATCACTACAGTCCCTTTTCTTCTAAAAATATTAGACAAGGTAGCCTATACACACATTCAAAAATATTTGGAATTAAACCACCTTCTCGGAGCTAGACAGTCAGGATTCCGCCCACAACATGGTACAGAGACTGCCCTCATTGATCTCAAGACCCAGGTCGACGAACTTGGAGAGAACAGCAAATCAGCCTTGCTCCTCCTCCTGGACCTCTCAGCTGCGTTCGACCTGGTGGACCATACAATATTATGTTACCATCTCGACACAGCAGCACACTTCTCTAAGCACGCTGTAACTTGGATTAGGTCCTTCTTAAGTGTCAGAACCATGAAGGTCTTCTCACTCTCTGCAGCTGCAGACCCCATACCTAAAACTTGTGGTGTTCCACAGGGATCTTGCGTCTCACCGACACTGTACTGCATATTCATCCAAGCCCCTTTTCGACGATCTGGACCATCCTGGTATCACCTACACTATCTATGCAGATGATACTCGGATCCTCCTCCCACTTTCAGGGGATTATGACAAGGATTTGCCTTGGTGAACAGAGTGTACATCATCATCCAGGTATGGATGGCCACGCATAGCCTATGCCTGAATGATGATAAAACAGAACTCATTATCCTGGGCAACCATACCAATCTAAAAAAAAAACTGGGACCAGGCTACTCTTCATTCGTAATCGACGGTAACTGCATTAAGGTAACACAGGAGGTAAAAGGTTTTTATCTTGACTCCACGCTCTCATTCTCCAAACAGGTCAACACGCTAGCGTCCTCTACGGCCTATACGTGCAAACATATAAGAACAGGTAAGCCATTTCTCTCCAATAACAGTTGTACCATCCTGGCCAGATCACTCGTCCTGTCTCGCTTGGATTATTGCAATGCCCTGTACATAGGCTCCAACAAATCCATCATTAGAAGAAATCAAACTCTCAAAATAATGCCCTCAGAGCGGCACTAGGCATCTCCTAAAGAAACCACATTTCTGAAGATAGACGACAGAATAATTGGCTCCTAACCAATGACAGCCTGCTAAAAACCCTGTCACTCACTCACAAATATCTCAATAACGCTGCACCTATCTATCGAGAGATTTCATAAACAGACATCCATAATACCCACCAGATCTGTAAACAGGGACTGCCTGACCATCCCCAAATTCAAACTAACCACGATCAGAGGCAATAGTTTCCCCATTAAAGCGGCTAAATTATGGAACTCCCTGCCCTCTCCACTGAAAATAGACCAACCCTACCTCAACTTTAGAACCAACACCATCCTGTGGCTGAAAGCTAATGGCTATTAAATCACTTGATGTCAACTGAACTGTATTGAATAACGCCTATCTTGCTACCACTATTTGCTGCCCTTCGCATATAACAGTTGTAAATATTGTAAATCCTGCTATTGAAAGAACTGTATTTCTCCAGCATGGGGTCTGGCATGGATTCACATGCTCATGAATATTCCCCGTCGTCAGGCTGGGAATCCTCGGTAAAGAAAAAAACCAGTATCCGTTTCGTTTCTGATCTGTCTTTCGTAGTAATAACCAATCACTGGTCTCTGCGTCATACTGACCACAGCCAATGACTGCCCTCTACCTAAGCACCGCCTCTGGCAGCCATCTTCAGATTTTTACCGCACGTTCATGTGTTGGGATCCTCGTGCTATTGCTCTCGAGCGTTAGTGCTATTTTTTTCACGGTTTTTCTCAAAAACTTCGTTTTTTTCGGTCAAAAGAGCCTCAAGCTCCACCGACTCTCCATCCGATCAACAGGGACCCGTGTCGGATTCGTCTGCGCCCCTCAAGGGTGAAGATCTCGTCGAGCTACGCTTTTGGAGGACTCCAGAAGTTTCTCAGGCCCGGTCATGGCCCAGGAGAAGGGAAGCTCGACGCCCGGAAAGCGGAGCGGACCATGAAGGACCGCCATCAACGTCTCGCCAACTGGCTGGAAGGGAAGGGCCCGTCCGGCGAGAAGAAGAGGAAGAAATCCGAGCGGTCTTCTAAGACCTTTGAGGACGCCCCGGCGACAGGGGTCCAACATAAGGCCAAGCACCGCGAGTCCGCTGGCACCGGGAGCGCCGAACGGTCGGGCTCTACGGGCGCCAGGCTGGGCGCACCCTCCCCGGCACCATCAACCACGAGCCAACGCTCTGGCTCGGGTAAGAGGAAGGCCGAGCACCCGGCGAGGCTCCTGGAGAGGCCCCGGTCGAGCTCGAAGGCGGAGGGGGAGCGAGGCACTGTCACCCCCCCTCAAGGATAAGGCGGTGAGCGCACCTAAGGTGGTGAAGGCCTTAATCCATCCGGCCAAGCCCTCTATCGAAACTGTCGCGGCGGCCCTGGCCCAGCCTGTGGAGGCTACGCCAGTGGTGGCGACCTCGGGGCTCAGAGTCTCCCTGCCACCTCGGAGGGAGTCCTCTTTTGTGCCCATCGATAGGACCCCCGTGAAATCCCCCGTGGGGAAGAAAAAGGGGGGGCAGGGCGTCGTCGTAGATTCGGCCTCAACCTCGGAGGAGGAGCTGGTCGAGGTCTTAAGCCACGGCCTCGGCGTGGAAGAAGACCAGCCCCTGATCGCCCGTCGGATTCCCCTCTGCCAGCGCCGCGAGACAGCTCGGCGGCCATTTTGTTGGCTATACAGTCCTTATGCTCAGAGATAAGGACGAGACTAACGTTGCCGACGGAACCTCTCCCGTCGGGGGACCCAGAACCGGGACCTTCTGGGGTTCCCCCTACCAAGAAAAGAAGTCTCCACCCTCCTCCTCCTTTTCAGCCGTCGCGCCCCTTCCAGCCCTCCTCCCCGTCCACCCGAGGGGATGATACGGGGACTGACACGGCAGCGACGGGTACGGACGACGAGGTATACGACGAGGATGTACCGTCGTCGCCTCCCACCAGGGCTTCTCCGCCCAACGAGTTTGGATCGTTCCACTCCATGATCGCCAGGGCATCCGAGCTTTTCCAACTCTGCCCTGAGGAGAAGAAGGAAGGTTTCCTTTATCAGCGGCGCGAGGCCAAGAGGAAGACGGTCCTCGCAGTGCCTCTATTGGACAACATTTGGGATGAGGGCCTCACCCTCCTCAAGAACCCTTCCACGACGCCAGCTAGAAGAGACCGGTACGAGAAAAAGTACCGGGTCCCGGACACGGCCCCCCTGTGCCTCCGGGCGCAGCCTACCCCGGACTCCGTCGTCTCCGTGGCGACCAGGAAAAAAGCGGGGGGGGGTGCGGCCTCAACAAACATCGACTTCCCCACCGGACGGCGAGGGAAAGAAATTGGACGCTATGGGACGCAGAGTCATCTCGTCTGCAGCGACGACGATTAAAGCTGCCAACGCTTTGGCTATCGTGGCCCGATACGACAGGGAGCTCTGGTACAAACTGGCTCCCCTGCTGGACTTCTTGCCGGACGACAAGAGGGCAGAGGCCCTGGAGATCCTGCAGGAAGGTGTGGTGGCTTCGGACCAC
This sequence comes from Ambystoma mexicanum, assembly GCF_040938575.1. NCBI lineage: Eukaryota > Metazoa > Chordata > Amphibia > Caudata > Ambystomatidae > Ambystoma > Ambystoma mexicanum. Next base: position 1,012,563,252 of record NC_090924.1, on the reverse strand, counting down.
GCCATTACCGTTGCGACGGACATCGCCGACACTGGGTTCCGCCAGTTGGGCAACGGCGTTTGCCTTAGGCGGCGTGGATGGCTCAAGGCTACGGACTCAAGACGTTTAGACCAGAGTCCTGGACATGCCCTTCGATGGGAACAACCTGTTTGGGGAAAACAGTGGACGATTCCCTTCAGGCCATTAAAGCGGACACCGAGACGGCCCGGGCCCTTGGAGTTCTGCAACAACGACGGACGCCCTTTCGGAGCAGCGGAGGCAAGGGCGAGGCAAGTCTGGCGGACCCCGCCGTCGTCGCCAAGGAGGTCAAGGCGGCAAAGCCTCGTCGAAGCAGGATTGAACCGGCCGTGGGGTCGGGCCCCCACCGAAGCACCCCGGTGGGAGGCCGGCTGGCGAGCTTCGTCAGCTTGTGGGAGTCCATCTCCACCGACCGTTGGGTGCTGGACGCCTTGGCCCGGGGCCACGCGCTCGAGTTTCAAAGAAAGTGTCCGCGCGTCCCCCCCCGTGGCCAGGAAAGAACTTCACGCCCCTCAACTTCTCCTGGAGGTAAAGGCGATGCTCAGGAAGGGCGCCATCGAACTCGTCCCAAAGAGGCTTCGGGGCTCCGGAGTTTACTCGAGATACTTCCTCGTGAAGAAGACGACGGGGGGATGGCGCCCCATCCTGGACCTGCGACGTCTGAACAAGTTCATCAAGGCGCAAAAGTTCCGGATGGTCACCCTCCAGCACGTCCTGGGTCAGCTGGAGGAAGGAGACTTCCTGTCGTCGTTGGATTTGGAGGATGCCTACTTCCATATTCCCATCCTAAAGGGGCACCGAAAATTCCTCAGGTTTGTGGTCCAAGGGCGTCATTACCAGTTCAAAGCCCTCCCCTTCGGACTACGGTTGGCACCCAGGGTGTTCACCAAGTGCCTCGCACCGGTGGCGGCGCAGCTGCGCCGCGAAGGGATCCACGTCTACCCCTACCTGGACGACTGGCTCATCCGAGCCAAGACAAGGGAGCTCGCCGTGGTTCACACGGCAAGGACCGTCCAACTTCTCACGGACTTGGGATTCTCCGTGAACTACGCCAAATCCCACCTGGTGCCCGCGCAAGACGCTCTGTTTCTGGGAGCGAGGCTCAACACAGTGTCCCTTCTGGCCTCCCCGTCGGAGGAGAGGACCAGGACCATCCTGGGCAAGGTGCAGCGGATGTTGGTGGCCGACGCGGCCAAGGTGAGGTCCATCAAGTCCCTCCTCGGAATGATGTCTTCCTGCATCTACCTCATTCCCATGTGCAGGCTCCGGATGCGCCCGTTGCAGGAGTTCCTGGACGCGCGCTGGATCCAAACGACGGGCAGCTTCGAGGAAAGGATCATACTCGATGAGAGTTTCCGACGAGCGATCCGGTGGTGGGGCACCCGCGCGCATCTGACGGCGGGCATGGACTTCCAGACCCCAGCCCACCAGGAGACAGTGACCACGGATGCCTCTCTGGAAGGGTGGGGAGCGCACACCGAAAATCTGCACGCAAGAGGCCTTTGGCTCCCGACGGAGAAATCCCTACACATCAACGTCCTGGAGCTCCGTGCAGTGTTTTGGGCCCTCAGGTCCTTCCTTCCGTCCCTCAAGGGCAAGGTGGTGAGGATCTTCGCCGACAACACCACCACCATGTTTTACATCAGGAAACAGGGCGGAACCAGGTCCCCAGCACTGTCCAAGGAGGCGCAGGACCTGTGGCATTGGGCAGTCGCCCAAGGGATGTTTCTGGTGCCGTTTCATCTAGCAGGGATAAAAAATACCATTGCCGACTCACTCAGCAGGGAGCTGCGCTCGTGCCACGAGTAGGAACTACGGCAGGATCTAGTGGATCGCCTCTTCCGACGGTGGGGCACACCCCAGATCGACCTGTTCGCGACGGCGACGAACTCCAAGTGCCGGAGGTTCGCCAGCAGGTTTCCCCAGACGAGGAGCATGGGCGATGCTTTCTCGTTCCCCTGGGAGGGCCTGTTCCTCTACGCGTTCCCTCCTTTGCCACTGCTAATCCGGCTCGTCAACCAGCTCAAGAGGTCACGGTGCAGGATGATCCTCGTCGCACCTGCGTGGCCGAGGCAGATATGGTTCCCGGACCTTCTGGACTTGTCAGCGTCCCCGCCAATCAAGCTGCCGGTGGACGCGGATCTGCTCTCCAGGGAAGGAGGTGCCATCCTCCACCACGACCCGAAATCGCTGAACTTGCAGGCCTGGCTCCTGCAGCGCTAGAGTTTGGAGGATACGACATACCGGCCGACTGCAGAGAGGTTCTTGCAAAGGCCAGGGCGTCCTCGACTCTTAAATGCTACGGACACAAATGGAAGAGGTTCTCTGTCTGGTGCCACGCACAGAAGATTAACCCTCTACGGATTACGGCTCCCCAAATACTGCCGTACCTTCTGACGCTGGCCAAAGCTGGACTGGCACACGCGTCCATCAAGATTCATCTTGCTGCGATCTCCCGATACACCAGAACCACGGGGCGGACGTCCTTGTGGTCTCATCGTCTGGTGAAAGAGTTCATGAAGGGACTGTTCAGATCGTTCCCGCCGGTGAAGGCTCCGGCCCCGGCGTGGGAGCTCAACGTGGTGCTGACCAAGCTCATGGGACCTCCGTTCGAGCCTCTGCACTCGGCCCCGTTGAAGTTTCTGTCGTGGAAAACAGCGTTTCTTGTGGCCATCACCTCTGCACGACGGGTGGGAGAGATCCAGGCCCTTTCCTGCAGGGCCCCGTACTTGACTTTTCACGACACGAGGGTAGTGCTCAGGACGCACCGCTCCTTCATGCCCAAGGTACCGTCGGACTTCCACCTCAACGAACCCTTGGTGTTGCCTGTATTCTTCCCGTCGCCTTCGTCGCCGGCTGAGAGGACTTTGCACTCGCTGGATGTGGCTAGAGCGCTGAAGTTCTACGTGGACCGCACGAAGTGTTTTCGGAAGACGTCACAACTCTTTGTGAAATTTGGACCTGTCAATCAGGGGAAGGCTCTCTCGAAGGCTTCTATTTCCAGATGGCTCTCCGGCTGTATCATGTACTGTCATCGGTTGGCAAACCGACGGCTGCCTGGCCGTCCGAGAGCCCATTCCACCAGAGCGATCGCAGCTACCACGGCGTTCCTTTCTGGTGTGCCCCTGCTGGACATATGCAGGGCTGCTACGTGGAGGTCGACGCACACCTTCACGAAGTTCTACTGCGTCGATCAGGATTCCAGGGAGGAGTCCAGGGTCGGCCAAGCAGTGCTGCACAAGCTGTTCGCCTGAGGTGAGCCTGGTGAGGAGGTAAGATGCTTAATGTTGAGTTTGATGCAATGCTTAATGTTGAGCCTTTGCCACCTCCCGTGGTTGTGCATGTGTGTACTGCTATGTATTCTTTATTCATGAGCATGTGAATCCATGCCAGACCCCATGCTGGAGAAGGAACAAGTTACTTACCTGTAACTGTTGTTCTCCAGCATGGGTCTGGCATGGATTCACATGCGAACCCTCCCGCCTACCCCTCTGCGGCTCTTCACTTGGTCATACTGCCACTTCACATGCTTCCAAATCTGAAGATGTCTGCCAGAGGCGGTGCTTAGGTAGAGGGCAGTCATTGGCTGTGGTCAGTATGACGCAGAGACCAGTGATTGGTTATTACTACGAAAGACAGATCAGAAACGAAACTGATACTGTTTTTTTTCTTTACCGAGGATTCCCAGCCTGACGACGGGGAATATTCATGAGCATGTGAATCCATGCCAGACCCATGCTGGAGAACAACAGTTACAGGTAAGTAACTTGTTCCTTCACATCCAAGACTTAATATATGCTACCCCAAGAGGAGAACTATAACATTGTACATAATGCCTGTAATTTCTGTAAATAGCAATGTATCTTATGTAATCTATGTTTCACCACTGACCCCCTGAAACTAAGCTTTGCATGATCCTGTAACTGCTGCGCCTTGATACCTCTGGGTCCTGAGCGCATTATAAATAATAAACAAACAAGAATGAATGAAGGGAAAAAGGACCCCTCATTCAGGAGAGAAAGAAAAAGGTCTAGAAGTCCAGCAAAAAGTGCTAGGGGTCTCACTAGGAGAGGGGATTAAGCCCAAAACTGAAATCTCCCTAACACCAGGGACGCCTCCCAAAACTCCAGATGGCAAGGCACCAAGCAGACATATGGAATGGTTGGTCCCACCACACCAAGGGTCAAAGCTCCAACTAAGGACTTCTAAAGGTCACCAGCCAGACAGGGCTCATCCAGAACTGCAGCAATAGTTGGTTGCCAGGCCTTCTTTGAAAGGGTCCATGGGTCTTCAGACGTCTTGATAGCTGCGCAGGATACTTGGCTCCTCACAGCATCTCTGGGGCATGGCTGCAGGACTCCTCTTCTTATCCCAAAAATGTATGTGCTGGGAGACGTATCTGTTCAGCGGGTGTACGCCTTGCATGCTCCTAATGCACGCGGGCGGCGTGCAAAAGTCAAGGCCGCCTGCCTGTCTGTGCCTGGACAAGCCTGCAGGACTGTACCTCCTCGACAAGTACTCTCAAGGTCTCTATGCCTCAATTATTGCATTCACTGATTTTAGAGCTTGGCCCCCTCTTACAAAATTCCCCAATGGTTTTTCCTTGTAGAATAGTGTTGATAGCTCGTCCCCTCTCCCAGAGACGTTAAAATGTTTCCTCCTTAATGCTTGATCATTTATGGCCCATACTGTTTACTGCCACAACATGCTTATGAACCATCTACCTGATGTTTGTAATGGAAACTTGGTTCATTGCTTCATCGGCTCCTGCCTTAGTTCACCTTCTCCCTAATACATTCAATATTCTGCAGCTTGATCATGTCGCCCTCGCCCTGGAGGGGGCGGGTGGCTATTTTCAACTCTTTCCTGTACCATTATTGCCCTTGGACCATAGTATCCATATGGGAAGCCCTTTTGGCCCGCTTCACTATCTCCCCCACTGTATTTATACATTTCCTGGTGGTATATTGCCCTCTGGGCTTTGACCCTTAATTTTGCTATAGTTTTTGAGCTCGCAGCTGATCTGCAACTCTGCAATCCTTCCCTCATAATTACTGGCAATTTTACTTAAAAATGTAACAATCTCTCAGACTGTAAAATTCAGAGATTTGTGCAGTCTATGGACCAACTTGCTCTTCCACAGCGCATGTCTGGCCCAACCCATCGCTTAGGCAACACACTTGACACTTTTTCTTCTGTTGCTGATACCACAGGATTTCCTGGCCTCCCTATTGTGTGGTCAGACCATGTTCTTATGGTTCCATGTCATGTCATCGCGGGATGTTTTTTTCGCTGGGTTTTTTACCGAAAATCTTTTAAAAAAAACCCATAAAATGTTTTCTTTTTTTTTTTTTGGGCGGCTATCCTGCCAACCCCCCATACTTAAGTTTATATCTATTACCAAAAACCCCCATCCCATATATATAATGTTTTTGACCGCCCCCACAAAAATTCGATGGGTGTTTTTCGATAAAAGAATTCACGCTAAAAAACCCAGCAAAAAAACGTTCTGCGATGAAAGGACGTTGTACTATTTCATCGCGGAATTCCTTTCTCTTGGAATCTCCCCTCACCTTTGGCCATAGCCAGACCTTCGCCAGGCTTTCGACTTGTTTGGCATTCGGTCTCCCTGGAGGCAATATCGAACTGTTGTTTCTTATTCAGGTAGCCTGGCTATCGATCTTGGTACTATTGCCCAGGCATTTGACTCTGTTGCTGATGCCCTCACTCCACTCACCATAGTCAAGCCTAAAGTGCATACCTTGCAGCCTTGGTATAGAGTTCAACTTTGTGCACTTTGCCTTCAATGTAGACCAGCAGAACGCATGTGGCGTAGGAAATGCGACCTTGCTGACAAGGCGACCTGATCTGCTCTATCCAGCTCCAATAAAGCCTGTAATCCCAGCTCTAGCACGGGGAGGCTGAGACTGTCGGATCCGGGGTTCGTGGCTGCTGTGGGTCTATCAGGGCATCCCAAACAAGGCTGAACTTAAATGCATAAAAAAAATGATCAGAGTCCAAAAAAGAAAGCCATATATATTGCTAAATGCTGCTATTTTTCTAATCCGGTCGAGAATTCTATTAATCTCCCCCTAAAGAGCTGTTTAAGGTTGTTCGCTCCTAATCTTCTCATCCGTATGAACCCATCCTGACTTCAGTCCTTATGCTCCTCCCTCTATGCCTACTTTGTATAGAAAATCATTACGATCCGTGACAAGATCGGTTCCTCTGGGTCTCACCGTTCAGCTCCTGATTCTATAGCTTGCAATCCTCTTCCTACTTCATGTTGGGCTGTATTTCCTGTTTTCTCCACTGCCGAAATCTCATCGGCTGTTTTCAAGTTGAAATCCACTTCCCCGGTGGACCCCATTCCTCTGGATTTTGTGAAAGACATTCTGCCTCGTATGTGTGAGCTGATTACTGCTGCCATCAAATTCCTTTTCTTCAGGGCTGATCCCGTCTTCTCTTAAGCACTCCCTGGCAACGCCCCTCTTAAAAAAATCGACACTGGACTCTGCTGTTCCTGCTAACTATCGTCCCATCACTTTTCTCCCCTTTCAAATGGAACATCTGGAAACCCTAGTTGGTCCCCTTGGCAGCTCTTTTCTTGAAAAATCATTTTTGTTTCATATGTCTGTCTGTTTTTCTCCATAGTCGGGACACAGAAAGTATGTTGGTTTCGGTGGTCAATGATCGTGCACTTCTGCATGATCAAGGCTGGGTCAAAGCCTTGTTGCTCCTTGATCTCTCTAGCGCGTTCGATACCATTGAACACACAGTTCTTCTCAATCGCCTCGCCATGGTGGGCCTTTCAGGTACTGTTCTCTTGGTTCTCCTCTTTTCTATCTGATAGGACTCAATCCTTTCATGTGGTGTTCCCCCAAGGTTCGGTCCTCTCCCCTGTTCTGTTTAATACCTACATCCAACCGCAGGCTAAGCTTATTTCTTCCCACGGCTTCAGTTGCTATTCTTATGCTGACGACACCCAAATCTTGGTTTTCTTAGATCTTACTCTTCAGGACACTGCAACCAGATTTCAGGGGTGCCTAGAAGCCGTGGGGGAATGGATTTAAGCCAAATGGCTTACACTGGATGGAGAGAAAACGAAGGTGTTGGGGTGGGTCCTCCATCTGCTGCGGCCTAAGGCATGCCAGCTTTCTGGCCCCTTAGTCTTGCTCCTTATCCTACTCCTGTTTCATCAGTGAAGGACCTGGGCATAAAAATAGCCTCCTTTTTCAGCCAACCTTCCGATCAGCGCCATTTGTCAAAGGATACTTTCAGTTGAAAACCTCGTGCAAAATCCTCCCTTACCTCCGCTCTCAATTTTGCGCCCCAGTTGTACCCTCATTTATTATATCAAGTATGAACTATAGCAACGCTTTACTATTGGCACGGCCTGCCTTCTGCAGCACCTACAAGTGCTGCAAATCACGGCAGCAAGAGTTGCCACCTCGCACCTAGGTGTGCCCACATCTCAGTGCTTTGCCATCTTCACTTGCCCCCTGTGGCTAAACAAGTGCATTTTAAATCACTTTGTTTGGTCCATTTGGCTTTTTATGGTTGCGAAGCAGAATACCCAAAGGAAAAATTCTGGCCATATGTCCCGGCTCCTGCACTTCGCTCTGAGGCTCGCCTGATTTCTGTACCTCGTTTTAGGACTTCCCGCATTAGCGCCCCATCTTTTTCAGTGGCTGCAGCCTAGCAGTGGAATTCCATCCCCCAGACATTTAGAGCTATTGAAGAGCACCTTACGTTTCACCAGTCACTGAAAACGTATGTTTTCTTGTTCATTCTCCCCCCTTGTTGCTTCCAGTAGCGCCATGATACCTTTGTTGGCGCCCGTACGATCTATAAATAAAGTTTAACATAACATAAAAGGATGTTCTGACCTGGCCGGACAGAAAGAAGGACTTGGAGACAAGATGGTCAAGGAACAAACGAAAAACCTTGTGGTACTACCATGTTGAGACACTAGCCACTGTTAGTAGCCAAATGTGGTAAGGCCAACACAAAGTACAGTAAAAATCATCAAAAGTAACTGCTGCCACCAGTTTGTCCGTAGGCGAATCGAAGGTAACCAAATAATAACTTTGAGTGAAGTTTAGGGTCATACAAAAGAAACCCCATTGGCACTACATTGTAAAATGCATTGTGCAATAATAAAAAGTTACCCAAAGAATAGATAACGTGTAAAAAGACTGACGGTCTGAAAAACTGATCAGTTTCCCCTTAACAATGAGCAAAAGTCTGGAAAAAGTCGGTACAGAGTACAAAAATAAAAAATTTGGGGGTTCAAGGAAATGGAAGCAAAGTTGCTTAAAAGGGAACATCTAACTGTTGGTTTGTGTGTGCCACTTACGTTTTAGGAGTGTATTGAGACCATTTAGATCTGGTATTAGGAGTCTAACTGTAGCCTCCCTTTTGGTGGCCCTCTAGACCTTATTGCCGGTTAACCCCTTTTCCTCCCTCAATGTGCTATGTGTAATATGAAGTGTACATTTGTATCATTAATGCTGCTTTGTGGTAGAGGTGTGATGGGATTACTGTGACTATTTGCGTGTGGCAATTTGGATCCTGATTAGAATGTTGTAAATTAGTTTTTCTGTTGTCTAGGGCTCCACGCCCCTTGCTCCTACCACCCGGTAATGGGCATACATTTAGCTTAGGAGTGTGCAGGGTGTCGCTGTGTCCCTTACTGTTTTTATATATACTGTCTACTACGGTATGTTGGACCTTAAAGATATTCTGTGTGTGATTTTATGATGGTGTATTTTTTCAGTATATCGGCGTGTTGTATTCCCTAGGGGTAACTATTAGGAAAAAAAATGTACTTTACTACCAGCCTACCTCCTCCCTTGTGTTAATCCAGACTCCTCTGCCTTGGTGCATTTGATATTTCTTTTTGTTGGACATTCCATCTTGCCCTTCTCTAAGATGATTTTACATCCCTGTACACACTGCCCCTCCGGTGTCTCGCACTGGCCTTCTTCGCCTCATTGAAAGTTGCGGATTCCGCGACCTGCTTCGGCTCCACCTCCACAAGGCGTGATGATGTCGGGGGATCTTCTCCTGTGCATAGCACTCTCTTCCTCTCTCCTTACTCCGTCTAGTCCCAGTTAAATATATGCCTATCGTTAGAGACCTCCTCTTTTTTTTCTTATCTGTTTTATTGCCTTCAGCCAAATTTAAAGATGCCATACTACTCTTTATAGCAGACAGTGCCATGTATGTGGTATGAAGAATCAAGGGAACATAGGGGATGCAGTACCCTTTTGGTGCCCTACAACAACCCTGACCTTCTGGCAATAGGAACCCAACCTTTTGTATAAGTCTGTACTACACAGGTTGGTAGCTTGTTGAGCAGCCAGGCTTATCTCAAGAGGGGTCAATGTGAGCTGTAGGGGAGTTACACAGAGATTCACAGCGACAGGTATTCAAATACACTCTTACACACAACGTTTCTTGATTAAACAATTATTAATTTATTTATCAGGTAGTTTGAGTAAGCCTTCTTCAGAAGGGGCAATATAATAGTAACACATAAATACACTCCAAAATACACACTCTGAGTTTCCCTAAATCAGGAAACTCCCATTTGGGATTGCACACAGACACTTCCTACAGCCTCAGGTGACTTCAATAGTTAGGACACTGTGGACATTAATAGCAGGTAAGTACTTTTGGTAACCCCCAATGCAAAACAAGTTAACTCCTTCCTGGAAGGAGGTCTAAACACAGAGTCAGAGGGAAGAAGAGTTATTCAGGGTCCCAGGCCAAAGTCAATTGGACAAAAGTCAAGGTGAGCTGAAGCCATTCTTGCAGGTAGGTAAAAGTCTTGCACAATGTTTTAGAAGTCTTTGTAGAAAAGAAGAAATCAAAGTAGGGCCACATGCTGATTAGGCTTGTGAGGTAAAGAAACTGTTGGCAACTCTACAGAAGCAACAAAGACAAGTCTCCACTGAGAACAAGTGAGGTTACACAACAAGAGGTAAGTTCTCTTAGACTTTAAGTACCTTTTGGTTAGAAGAAAAAGCTTTGGCTGGCTTCTGTTCCTGTGCACCTCTGCAGATCTTGTGTTCCTGGGCAGCAGTCGTGGGGACAAGAGGGAGGACGTCTGGAGGACTCCTGCACTGCAACAGGACAGTCGGTGACAGAAAAGGACCAACTTCTATTCAGTGGCACTTCGCGGTTTCAGCTCCTCGCGTCAACAAATAGCACCACCACGGACTCTTGGCTGTTGAGATGGGCTTTCCTTGCATCTGGGGTCCAGCACTCTGTTGAGGTGGCTCAGGCTCGGTCAGTCCTGCTTCCTGGGAGTCCGGAGGATCTTCCTGGAGCTCTTGGCCAACTTAAAAGCAACGCATAAGAACTGGTGTTCCTCTCCCTGGCTCTATGGGTTCCAGCAGAGACTGCAGTGGAAATACAACCAGCTTCGAGGGGATGTGCAGGTGGCTTTCGAGTTGATTTGTCCCACCAACTCAAGTGGAGAAGTCGTCCTTGCAGGGCTTCTTGTCAAGGAGAATTCGGAGCTTCAGCACAGCAGCAGGGCTTCACCGGGCAAACCACCGGTCCAGGAATTGCAGCAGGCGTCTCTTCCAAGTTCTTCTTCAGATTCCTTCGTCCACTGGTTGACTGCCTTCCAATCCAAAAAGCCTCGCCTTTTATGCAGGTTTCTCCCATTCATTCCAGCCCAGCTGTCAGTCACCCAGCAGGGTGGCTGTCGTTGCTGGACAGCCAGCCGGCCAATCACCTAGGAGTGCATTTCGGGCACCTCCCTCGCTTCCTGTAAATCGCAGGAAGGACATTTTCACAAAGAAATGGCAAAAAAAGGAAGACCGGGGCCATTTTGACAAGAATGGCACCCTTGGGTGCTTTACTGCAGCTGTGAACGCAGTCTGCGGTAAAAGCACACCACGGTAGTTAAAAGTAAACCGCTGCCACCAGCCATTTGTCGAGGAAAGGTTAACATAAAATTGTCACATGAGAAGCTAGACAAAAGGGGATACTAATAACTCCTCCAGGACCCTTTTGTAAGATAGTGTGTGCTGAGTCTAGAAAGTTGCAAATATAAGTAAAGTCAATTTCACTTTACTGCTCTTGGAAACAGAAGTTTATCCAAGAGAAGGTATTTAAACCTTTGGGAAATCTGAAAGGCTTCCCTGTGTCACTGCACTGAGGGTGCTGTGTGACACAATGTAAATGATGATGCCTATGGAGTTTGTCAGACTCCACAACCAAAGAAAATGACATTTAAAATACATGAGAGAGTGGGGCAAAAGGGTCTCACTCTCTCCAGGTTAAAAAATGAAAGTCCTCAAAATCCCACAAAGTTGCTTGGGGTCTCTAAGGTAGCGGGGAATTAGCACATTTCTGAGAACTATCCCTAACAATCCCTCACCGGATGGCTGTGGAAAAATTCTCCTAACACATACAAGAGCTCTTAAGGTTTGGATATCTCCTACAAAACATGCATGCAAGAAGTGGGTGGTTTTTCCACTACCTTGAAGGCGTTTTGACACATTTGAAAGAAGTGGCAAGATATTGCGATGTGTAATTCTTTCCAAAGTTATAGCAACAGAGCAGTCTTAAAGTTGAAATCTAAATGCCAATGTCATAGTTGTTGTCCTAATGGAAGTTAATTCAGGATGGGCTTGGAGATAGGTCTGCTCTGTCCACTGTATTTTGTATATGTCAATTTATCCTGAGACTATTTGTACTTGTCAGTAGTCCATGTTCTCTGTGCAGTCTTTCAGCACCTTGTGTTTTGCTTCATGTCCTCTCACTTTGGCAGGAACGATTTTAAACATGTTGCTATAAACATTGCTTGAACATTTCCTACTCTTGGGACTTTTAAGGGACATCAACAGTGACGGGTACCTCAGGATCATTCCAGTGTGGCAAATCCTCTTAGCTTTCAGGCCAATTAAACAGGTTCTAAAAATGAGTTTTTCTTTTTTAAATTTAAATTAACACTGCAAGATAATCCAAATATTAGCGTAAAACAGTGCTTTCATGGGTTTAATAACATTTTCTATGATAATTTTGCAGGACAAAATGAACCACTTACTGCATCTGCTCCAAAGCACAGACCCAACTGATGGTCAGACTGATCCCATTGAGTTACTTCATCTTGAAGGTAACACCACTCAGTAATATATAGATAAACACAGAATACCAATGTTGAACTAAAGTTTTTATGGCCATTCTTTTGTACTTATTCTTTTAAATGAATTATTTTCCATGAATGTTTGTACTATTTTGGATCTTTATAACTTAATTATGAAACTGTTCCTCACTGAGGCTACCTCAACAGAAAAGCTACTGTGTGGCACTTGTTTTGTACTTGTATGACACGGCTTGCTCTTTGCAGCTTTAAGCGTATTTTAGGCTATGTAGGAGTTTGTGACTGACATTCACAGGCGACTTGCTCCTTTTAGAAGTTATGCACTTTGAGAACAGTCAAACAAAAATCACCCCCCAACACTAGCTTTGCTGGCCTTTTTTTGCCCTGTTGGGTGCAGGTTAGAGTCCCGTGGGTGGTGGATTATCCCTTGGAGTTTGCATCCATACTATTAGTTAGGGAATAGTCATGTGATTTGTAGAGCCATGAGCTTGCTCCAGTCACTTTGCTTTGTGGACGTTTATGGACCGGGGCAAGAGCTTCTGGAGACACTCTACCTGGAGGCAATACATTGTTCCTTCATCATTGTTGCCCATTAGGCATGCTCTACTGGGCAACGGTATAACTTTTTAAATGCCATCTCCTCCACTGCTACTCTGAATGTGTCTCAAGTACAGATGCACTTTCAGGCGCTGCCCATTGGATATATTTAGCAAACTGCACATATGCGTGTTCCGCACATCATGATTTGTTGCATTGTTCTCATTATATTCCTAATCCTTAGTAATTTACTAGAGCACCTTTTGTGCTATGAAGAGGCATGCATCTGTATTTTGGATCACTACTGGAACCAGTTGCATGTTTTTGCAATAGGGTAAATTGAGACGAAGTCTGAGGCCATTTGTGATTTAAGTGCACTTTATTATTGGTTTGTATTTCAGGATTTACTGTGGAAAATCACATTTGAAGTAGGGAATTGACCTGGAAATAAGTGTAGACCTATAGAACAGTGTCAACGATGGAACAAAACAAAGTGGAGGCTCCATGCATCCCTGAATATGGATTTGTACAAACTGAAGAAAATCACAAATCCTGTTCTTTTAAGTCTGCATCCCTTCAGGGACGCCCTATTCTAATAACCAAAGTTTCCAAGGTGGTGGCTACGCAAACTCTAAACCTACTCTTCAAAGTCAAAATAAATGAACTTTATTTTGAAGACCAAACTACTTCATGAAAGATACCAAATAGCAACCTCAAAATAAAACTAGAACTTAACAATTAATCTGTTATCGAACAAGCTTGACAAACAATTAAAATGATCAGCAGCCTGTACCAAAACCGTCCAAAAGTAGACTGTTGCAGCACCTTCCATTCTTTCCTTATGGATAACATGTGTTCAGTATAACATTACAAATCATGTGCAGTATGTCTACTATATAGGGAAAGTAAACAAAATAAGGATTGACTTGCCTCCTTAATACCAGCAAGCATCAAAACTTAAAACTTCCTTCTTGGGGAAACATAAGAAGGGCAAAACAAAAATATATAATAAAAGTTCCCTTGCAAGACCATGCAATCTTTTAACGCTCTATGATTTCCCCAGCTACTATATGCCAGAACACATTTGTTCGCAATGAACGAAGGATAGCGGAGGGGCAACATGCTGGTCTTGGAAGCAAGACCATGCAGCGCTACAGAGGTTTGAATCCCGGATCCGTGCTTAGAAACCCAACTGATGTATTAAGTGCGTTATAAAAAACCAATTAAATAAATTCTCAAACTAAACAAAAAACCCTGCCGTGGTGAGGCTTAACAAAGCTAGGTCAGATATCCCATTCGAGCATCAACCGCTTTGAGCAATAGGTGATGCTTGAGCTTTTGAATGAATCCGTAGCTATTTCCTGAGACAAGCGAGAACGAAAAAGCTACATTAAGACCTGAATATTTTCTACATATATCCTACAGAAAATACCTTAACAAATCTCAGCCAACTACTTTATGAAGCACATCAGAGTTAAGTAGATCCAAGACCATATTGTGCATTCAATTATGTTTGTGGGTTTTCCATAAGATAAGTGATGCCAAAACACTAGCAGTCTCAAATATGTTATATCTGATACAAATCCAATCCAGAATCTAGGTGAATGTGAAGTTCAGAAGCACCATGCGCCAAACCCAAAAGCGCACTCAATAAGGGATTATCCGTAATTTGAATCAGATTTGTTTGTGTGTGCCTTCAAACTACAGCGTCATTTGTTGAAAAGGAATCAATTGGGCAAAATACATATGAAGATTTCAGTTCAATGGAGAGACCTTGAAAGTTTCTTACTGTTCTATGGTGATTTTTGAGCATTCATCTTCAGGTCCTATGCAGCCATATTCTTTTCATAACCTTTGAGCTGGCCCTGTTTTAGGAAAAATTCAATTTTTCATCGTTCCCTCAATTCAATATCTATCTGTGGGAATTCTGGAATAATTTATTTAGGTCCCCTCCACATTTTGCATTTTATATTTCGTGTGTGTTTTTGGATCTCAGATTTCTTTTTGGTGGTAAGAGGCACTTCTATATGGTATTGGGTGGCCCCTAATGTGCCCAGCCCAAGGTTGCCTCTCAGGTTCACCATTTCTGTTCTAGGGTGACCTTATAACCTTACCCAGGCTTTTTGGGAGTAGATTGGTGGCAGTTAGACTTTCCTTTTGGCTTCAGCAAGGATGCACGACTTTTTACTGCTTTGGCAGGTCAATGTACCTTTTAGATAGCCATTAGGGTACCAATGGCTTTTTTTAAATCATGTTTGTAGCTGTTTTGTTTTTCAGTGCTCCTTTGTTTGAGATGAGCACAAGGCACATAATGACCGTTTTGTCCATGTGGGATATTTTATGAGCAGATAATGGCATTCTCCATATTGGCCCTAACTTGTTTAGGCCAGTATAGGTCCTTGGAATATCTCGTTCACTTCCTATGGGTGTGTCTTTGGCTAGGTGGCAGTTCTAGTGGTCATCGGACCATTTGCCCGCAACCCACCCAGTACTTAGGATTTGTCCGGTGCCTGCTCTCTTGCTGCTTCATTCCTGCAACTGCTGCTATTTTTTATCCCTCACTTACCAAAACTTGGAAATTGCAGTGGCTTGGGCATATCATGGATTGTGTTTTTGTTCTTTGGAGGTCCATTCCGGCTTTCTTACACACATTCCATATTGCATCAAAAGTCTTGGTGTTCCCTTTTAGGCCCACTGTCAGCTTTCATATTGCAACAATTACCCATATTTCCTTAACCAAATTCTCACTGGAGGCATCGCCTGTGTTTCCAAAACATCCGTAGGACTAGTTTGGCTGCAAACAATAACTTTGCCACACGTGTGTGTGTGTTTTGTGAGGTTCACTTATTTATCATGACAAATGACATCACTCAGTTTATGGTAGGGGCAGACTTACAACCCACACCGACAAGGCTATGATTGGTCAAAGGCACAGTTCCCGCCTTTCTCTTTGCTGGTTGGATGACGGAAAGGGTTGTCATGTTTTATGATCGGGTCTGGAAACCTCCCATAGTTATTGGGACCAAAATGTAACTTTCCCACAAATACATATTTATGTACTTATGCCCTCTAAGAAAATCGGATACATAAATTACATATTTTGTGGGCCACATTTACATGCAACTCCCAAGTCGGTGTGACCTGGTTTTGTCTTGCTATTGAATTTTGGCAATTTCAACCATAAAGGTTTGGCTTAACATTTCCTAATTCGGTACATATATGTGCAATCAGCCCAAGAACATGGGTACACAATATTAGATTTGCAACATTAATAGTTTCTGCGCAATTGGTCTTTTTTCATAACTTTTTTCCTTACGCAGTAAGAAATCCTATCAAGTTTTCAAATGGCTAGCATAGGTTCAGATTTATATGTATGTACTTTTCACTTGTTTACTTATTCTTGCGGCAAATTTAAATGTCTTGAAGTTCAGTGGCAAAAAGCATTTGAACCCAAAAATCGCATGTCAGTTTTTTTCTTCCTTCCCAAGTGTGAACAAATGGCAAGTCCTTTGAAGTTCAATGAGAAGACTCCTCCTGGAGAGTGGAGCATTCTGCCCCTCCCCTGGAAGGATGAGTGTCCAAGCCTGCTATTGTCTTTGCCTGGGGCCCAGACGAATGTCTAATGAGGTCCTTTGTCATGAGTATGCGAGGCCTCCCAACAACAATTAGCCTTTCCTGCCAGCAGTGAAGTGTCAACCTTTACCAGGCTAAGGACTGTCAGAGCAGAATTATTTTATCTTAAAAATAGTTAATTAACTCAAGACTGGGTTTAACTTTAAGTTTCACCTACATCTTTCCTTTAAACATATAAACAGTTTATAGGTGGATTTTTACATTAGCAATCCTTTGTTATTCTTAAAGAATTAAAACTTTAAACAAAAACATGCTTTCACAACAGGCGATTTTGCACTTCATTCATAAAAAGCACATCAAACTGATTTCCTATGCAGCACCTACACATTTTATTCAGCATTAGTTCTTCCCTTGAGTGCTGGGATTGTTTGCAGTTTGGATACATGTATCATGCCTTTGTTCAGAGTTTCTCTCTGCATAGCTGATTCTGTTACTTGTTGCAAAGTTAGCCGCATTTTTCCAGTGGAAAATGAAAACAAAGGTTCCTGGGTTGCTTTTTCATTAGATACATTTTATAGAGCGGTCAGTCAATGAGGCCCGGTTCCACTGAGCCACACTGGATGATCCTGGGCATTGCAGTACCCTTTTAATCTCAATTATTCAATGGAAATTAATGGATCTAGTGCCAAAAACAGCACTTTTTAAGGTTGCAAAGCTAACATTTTAAAAGGCATTTTTGGTTACCAGCACATTTGTGCTGCTTTGCTCCATGTTAAATGTGGCACAGCCCACTGGCATGCTCCTGCAGTGAGAACTCTGTTTTCACCCCCCGCCCCGCGTGTGGCAGGGTGTGCAGCCTTTTTCTGGTGGTGACCCAAACGCAGTTTTGAAGATTTTGGCGTGCACATGAGTCAGCGCATCCATTTTGGGCTGTTTCTTTGACCATTTGTAAAGTGATGCAGTGGGACACATTGGAATGGGTCAAAATATCCCACACTGTAGCCCTTCCTCCCAATCAACCTGGGGACTCAAAACGGCAGTCCCGACCTAGAGTCTGCTGCAACCCACTAGACTCGAGAAGACCTGCATTTTGAGCCTTTCAACGCCGTGGTACGTCCATACGAGTCTGCAATACCCAATACCCTGGTTCCTCGAGCCATTGTGCCGTGCACGGTCTTCTGAATTCCAAATCTTGCTGAAAATTTGTTGGCATGTGCTGGATCTGTCCGGAAAGTCCTATCACCAGAATGCTGGACCTTGCAAACGACGAGAATCCGACCAGCGATATTCTGGCTTCTTCTCTGCTCCTGAAAAGGCGCAAGATCTACAGAGCCGCATCCAGCCACGGGAAACACCTTGCTTAGAGCCTTCCCTGTGATCCATGCTGCAAAGGTCCTTTTAGTGTCCTGTCTTCATGAAGGAATTCAACAACCAGGGTTTTGGCTGCAGATCCTGAAATCATCCTGCTCCAAAATGTTGTTCTGTGCTGAGGTACTGTTCTGGCTTGGGTATTTACTTACCTAAAGTCTCTTGTGATTCCTTTGTAGTTTCCGGGTGTTTACTGTGATTGGGAGGCCTCCCGTCCAGTGCACCCAGGCCCCTGCTGGAATCGTCCTAGGGTGTCTTCTCCGAAGCCCTTGGACCCTCAACTAACTCTAAAGTAAAATACTCATCGGTTTGAACAGTCTTCCTTAGGAACTCTCACTTTTGCTACTTCAGAACCTATCTTGACACTGCCTGTTGGACACTAGACTAGTAACCCCCCTTCTGCCACTGAGAACACTCATGCGCCAAGAATAAGGGAAAGACTTCTAAGGATTGTGCCTTTTTGCCTAGAAAAGAGAATACGTGTTTAAAAGTTCCTTACTTGTAAAACAGTTGGTTGGTAACTGTAACTCTGAGAGTGAACAGTTACACAAGTAATTACATACCTTAGAAATGTTCTGCCATTCTGAAAAGTAGATGGGTTATTTTACTCACCTGTGAATTGGTTGTGCCTCTTCGCCAAAAGTAATGCTATTTGTTTCACTTCACTATTCTTTTAGGATACATGTATGAGTGTGTTGGGGAGAATTCTCATTTCTGTGCTAATTCCCTTCATCCTTAGAGACCCCCAGCTCTTTTGTTGGACTTAAGTCCTTTTCATTTTTATGCTGGAGTGAGTGAGACCTTTTTCTCACTCGTGTATTTTGATCTAATTTGGATGCTGTATTCTGTTTGTTTTTGGAGTCTGACAAACATTTTGTATGGTGACACACAACACCTTCAGTGCAGTGTCACTGAGAAATCCTTTGGATGTCTCTTGAGGTTTAAACACCTTCTCTTGGGTTACTGTTCCCAAGAGTAGCAAAGTAAAATGGACTTAACTTATATTTTTTCTCTGTAGATCCAGCATACACCATCTTATGTGGAGTGCTGGGGGGTTAATTAGTAGCCCCTTTTTTCTACTTACATGAGTAACATTCTTTGTTGCCTTCACAAATTTAAATGGCTGTTGGCAGTGGTTTAATTTTCCTACCATTGGGCTTTTCTACTGCAGGCTGAACCCTCAGCTGCAGTATAGCGCCCATGGGTGACCATTGTGTCAAAATGGCCCAGTCTTCTTTTTTCGCAATTTCTTGTTAGTGAAGTCTTTCTTGGGTTTTATTCTGCGTGCTAAATCAGGTTTAACCCTTTTGTCTGGCTCCAGTGTGTCTGGCATGGCAGGAAGCGAGGGAGGTGCCCGAAACTCCCTGTCCTTGGTCTCCTTGGTAACCTGAATACACCCAGTGCTGATTGGATGGCTGGCTGTCTTTGCAGGAGAGACACCAAGCTCTGTGAGTGACAGCCAACCGGTGCTTGAATGGGAGAAACCTGCTTATAAGGCGAGGCTTCTTGAACAGAAGACAGTCGACTATTGGACGAAACATCCGACGAAGGAATCTTGATGAGAAGCTTGCTGCATCCACCTGGACCATTGAACAGCCCGGTGAATCCCTGCTGCTTTGCTGAAACTGCTTTTCCGAATCAACTAGAGAAGCTCCGGAGAGGACGACGACTTCTAGTCGGACCAACTAACCCCATGACAAACTTTGCTGGAAGACCTTCCCCAACTGGCTGTACTTCTTTGCTACTGCTGGAACCGAGTGCCAGGGGTCGAGAAATCCATAGTCGAGTGCATCGTCTTTAAGCCAGACCAAAACTCCAGAAACATCCTGAGGACCATCCCGAAGCAGGACGATCCAAGCTCAGTAGAGTGCAGGAAGCCCATCAAGTGTCCTCTGCAGTGGTGGTAGTTGCCAGTAGCTGAAACCACAAAGTGCTGCTGAACTGAAAAGAGCCTGTAGCTGCCGCTGACCTTCAAACTGCAGTGCAGGAGTCCGCCAGACGCCCTCCCTCTTGTCACCACGACTGAGGCCCAGAAACCCAGGATCTGCAACCCTGCTACCAGACCAGAAGCCAGCTGGATCCTCTTCTTGAAACCTAAGGTACTGTGCTAACCAAGGGGTACTTACCCCTTTTGTCTGTAGCTTGCATTATCACGCTTGAGACTTGCATTTGCTGCTTTTTGCAGAGTTGATCTCAGCCCTGCCTTTTACAAGCCAAACAGCTTGTGGCCCTACAGGGATTCCTACAAACCCTCTAACTTGGTGCAAAACTTTTGTGCTATTTAAGAAGTTCCTCAGCTCCATAGACATTGTTCAAATTGACTTTGGCTGTCCTGGCTCCCTACAGACTCTGCTGACCTATTGACTTTGATTCTAACTGTCCCTCATAGGTGGTAACCTGTTAGAATCATTCCCAGTAATAAGAGTTTCAATCTACACTTCATTGGGAGATTTGAAAGTGCTCACATGCTCTGACAACGTGTTTACCTTTTTGCTTCCATTAACCTTTCCTTTCCACCACCTCCCAATTTTACCAAGTGCAAAAGTGATATATAAATGCCAATACTGTCATAGTAATTGAAGTCCCCTCAGGGTGTAGGCAGTGTGTGGATCTACTTGCTTATTTTGATTCTGAGAATGTGTTATGAAGTGTATTTTTATTGTTGCACATTGACCTTTTTTTAAACAATGCTTATTTAAAACTGACCGTTAAATAAATAAATGAGTGTGTTATTTGGATACTTGTATGTGTGGATTTCGATGTTACAGCTCTAAAGCTCACATTTACCACTCTTGAGATACGTCTGGCTGCTTAGTCACTTTACCAACTTGTGTAGTACAGACCTATAACAATAGGTGAGTTGGTGTGGCTAGGCAGCAGGCCATGCGGCTGTGTTTGCCATGAGCTCCGTGTCAGGGTGCCCAAGTCCAGTGATTTTGAAGCTTCAAAACAGAACTTTTCACCCGATTCTTATCCTCGGGGCAAGACTGAGGGAATGGCAACGATGAACGAAGGTTTGTGAGGCCAACACACCCCGAATTCGGAACTATCTCGTGAAAGCAGCATGGTGAGGAGGGAGGAGAAAATGGCAGCGCGCGCCAACTGGAGCGAACGTTGGAATTCAATGTCACCGGCCGCACTGCATTGACGCCGTGACTTTGTCGTTTTGGCCCTTTGGCTGTGCGGAGTGGGAGAGTGTGTCCAGTCGTCCCCGCTGGGGCTCTGTGGGGCATGCGGGACTCGCCCGGAGAAGAGCGTCCCCCCGTCTGGCGGCTGCGGGGGAGAAGCAGAGCGGAGGTTTGAGCCTTCCGCCTGTGCTCACGGCGTGCGGGCCCTCCCTGTTGCCGGTGCTGGAGCACTGGAGCACCGGGGCATGTGCGGGGTCCCTTCCCTGCCAATCCCTGCCTGCCGGACACCCGCCCGGAGCGGCGCTCACGCTGGAGGTCCATGTGAGCTGTCGTCGGGACCCATCGCTGTTCAGCGTGGGAGGGAGGACCTCGGCGCCCCCCGCTGGAGCTAGGTGGGGGCCTGCGGGGCTCGAGTGGAGTGGAGCTTCCCGCCGCCCGGCGGCTGCGGGAGAGGTGCGGAGCTGAGGTCTGAGCGCCCGCTGCCCAGCAGTGTTATCCGGGGCTGCGGCTAAAGATCTGCGCGGCCCAGAGTGGAGACCCGACGCATGGGCATGGATTCCTTGGTGCCCAGTCAGCGGCTAGCGGGTGAGTGCCGGAGGGAGCCAGGGGCACTTGCTGAGAAGCCTTGATCCTTCCGGGTCTAGATATAGACATTGTGAGCGGTACTGGGGGATCTGTCGATGGCATAAGAATAAAGTTTAAGGCAGCCCTCCTTCCTCCGCACACAGGCTCTCGGAGCCCTTCCCCGGGGAGGGAGAGCAGTTCATTTGGGTGGCCTTCTGATCGCGAGCACGGCGCTCGAGTTAACTACATCCATAGCAACTGGACACTCACTCTGGGTCCTTCCTCTAACTCAGAGCAAAACGACCACCCGGAGGCAAGGGGAAGCGGATCCTGCTCCCGGCTGGGTCAGGGGACTGGAGGACGGCATAGAGCTCAGAGGGGGATCCCCAAATCTCACAAACCCCAAAGCGCCTTGTGTCCAAGAAAACAAGCTGGAAACCAGAGTATATCTGCTGACAGCGCCAGGAGATATCGAGGAGTCAATAGAGCGACAATTACGATTTTTGTCGAGGGATGCCCAAGAATATAACCAAAAAGAAGCCTTGCAGCATTCAGGCTTACTTAAAACCACAACTGGGAGACCAACTCCACTCATACCCCGCTTCAGCTGAAATTCACTCGCCTCTATCCCTGCAACTGCCTGACAACATGGCGATATCCAATGAGGACTTGGAGGGAATGTTCAAGTCTTTCAAGCAGGACATCACACAGGAAATAAAAAAAGAGATTAAAACTTCCAAGGACTCTTTGGTGCAATCCCTGGCAGAGCTCAAAACTCACTTCGGTGGACTGGAGTCCAGAGTCAACGATCTGGAGAACGTAACCTGCGTACAATCTCATGACACCGAGGCATTAGCGGGAAGAGTCCGGGTTATTGAGGAACACCTTGAAGAGATCTGGGCCAAACGAGCTGATTTAGAAAACAGATCACAGAGAAATAATGTGCGACTACGGGGGATCCCAAGGAAAATACCCAATTGGGACTTAGCTGAATACGTGGAGACATTTTTCAGAGCCCTCTTAGAACTGCCACCAAACGAGGGTCTGAAGCTGGACAGAACACATCGGGTATACTCCACGGCGCAGATGAAGAAAAACCAGATGTACTCACTCGGGTGCACTTCTATCGACAAAAGGAAGACATCATGGCAGCAGCCGGGAACTCAGACTCAATACGGTTTCAGGGCTCAGAGATTCAGCTATTCCAGGACCTCGCCCCTCACACACTGGCGCGCAGACGGCGGTTACAGAAGGTTACAGCTTGGTTGAGAGAGCGGAAAATTAGATATCGATGGGGATTTCCATGCAAGCTGCTGTTCAAGCTCCATAACCAACATCACATAATTTCCTCAGAGGAAGAAGCGGAAGGTTTAATGGGCGAGACATCGCCTGAAGAGGGGACTGCAAACAGGCGACCCCGGGAAGAGAATGGATCTGCTTCGGGTACTCTACCAAAAGCCAGGCGGGGAACGTCTCAGCGTCTACAGCAGCACACCACGTCCTCAAATCATAAAGGCGACCCAAGGAAAACAGCGGCAACCCCGGAGGAGGCATCTCCCCCAGCTTCATCAGAGGGAGAAAGCTGGGCGGCAACTTGATCAGCTCATGGGGGGGGCGACTGAAGAGGAGCAAGCGGGTTCTAGGCCCCTGTTGGGCATTAGTGAACATTCAGGGAGAATTATCTGATTAGCAAGTTGAAGAACTCTGGACAGCGCTGAATTCTTCCCTTGATTATGGAGAAAGCTGCTGATCTCCCAGATAGATGATTAAATTGAAGCCCAGTAAGAGGCTAACACAGAACAACTGCAGGTTTGGAGGGGTGTGGGTGTTTTTGTACCCCTTGACGTATTTACGATTAAGTCAGATGGAGTCTGGGCTTGAAGATTCAGGTTAATAAGTTGACTTGGGCGCTGATATGGATGGCGTCCGACATGTTTTGTATCGGGTTTAATACACCCTTGGGACCCAGGAGGTTGCAAATATTGAGGAAAGTAGTATGCTTGTCGGCTATTATTTGTTTTTATTGTAATTTTTCAGTTAATATTTTTGTGTGTACCCTTGTCTTGAAGGGGAGAGAACTGCATCTTCCTTCACTTCACCACAACACTCATTTAGGTTACACCAATAGATTCAACCCTAGAAGTAATACATCTTCAGAGTTGTCCAAAAGAGGCTATATAAGACAGACCCTTGCACTACTATATCATGGCAACCCCTAGCTACAAATTAATTTCGCTTAATGTACAGGGGTTAAACTCCCCCCTGAAACGCAAAGCCCTCTTCCTCAGACTGAAATCCCTAGACGCATCTGTCTTATTCCTTCAAGAGACCCACTTGCAACCGTCGGATGAATTTCGCCTCAACGATAGGCTATATCCCACCAAAGTTTTTGCCTCTAGCGGAGTGAAAAAACGAGGGGTTGCCATCCTGGTGCGCAAGGGGACTTAGTTTCGGACCCAGGGAGTGGTCCGAGATGAAGAAGGGAGATTCTTGTTGGTTAATGTCATACTAGAGGGTCGGAAAGTAACCTTGATCTCCATTTACGCCCCTAACACTAACCAAAGCCAATTCTTCTTGAAGTTATCAAAAGCTATATTTGATCATAGCGAGGGGGAAGTGATTTTAGGCGGGGACTTCAATGCTGTGGTCAACCCATTAGTGGACAAAACCTTGCCGCCTACAGCAAATGATGGGAACAATTTTAGGGCCCTCACCACCTTATTGAAAGACCGCTCCCTGATTGAAGTATGGAGATACTGTCATCAAGAGGAAAGGGACTATACATATTTTTCGGCAGTCCACAGAGGATTTTCAAGATTAGACATGTTTTTTGTATCGGATTCCTTGATTCACGATGTCCTGGCAATAGATATACTACCTGAAGCATTAGCGGATCATTCCCCGGTCAAATTGGGCAAACACACGCACTCTGAAGAGGACAAATGTCGCATTATAGAGGAGTTTTTTAGGGAAGACACAAGTCCACACACGGGAGACCCGCGAGCAGTTAAAGAATTTATAGCTAAGGCGAATCTCCCACAACTGCCACAAGCCTCATTAGAAGTCCTAGAGGCCCCAAATTGGCGGAAGAAGTCGAATCCGCCATTAAAACTCTTTCAATTGGCAAAGCCCCAGGCCCAGACGGATTCACCAACACATTTTACAAAACATTTACAAAAGAACTCACACCACACCTCACAAAATTGTTCAACATTATATGGGACACTGGATCCGTCACCCAATCCATGGCTGAATCAAACACAAATCTACTCCTGAAACCCGGTAAAGATCCGACAGATTGTGCCTCTTACCGGCCCATAGCTCTCCTTAACACCAACGCCAAATTGTTTAGCAAGATCATAGCTCAATGACTGGGGGAAACATTACCCACTCTAATAGACAGGGATCAAACAGGATTTATCCAGGGACGATCGGCCCATGATAATATTCGGAGGGCAATAGAATTGATAACTCTAGCTCCCTCAATAGCAGGTCCCCATTCTCTGCTCTTGTTAGACGCCCATCGGGCCTTCGACAGCATGTCATCGGACTACTTAAGCCGGGTCCTGAAGGGTTTTGGCTTTAGTTCGCATTTCTCCAAGTTGATTCTGGCCAATTTTCAAATCCCCTCTACTCAAATACGAGTAAATGGTCACTGGATGCAACAGATACAGCTCGGAAAGGAAACCAGGCAGGGATGTCCGTTATCGCCCCTAGTATTTGCTTTGGCCATGGAACCTTCAGCCCAACACATCCGCGTCCAGTACGAAATTCAAGGGTTCGAGGTAGGAGACCAAAGCCATAAAGTAGCATTAATTTTTCGGATGATGTGCTTTGCTTTCTGAGAGGGGCACAGACCTTGGTTCCGCCGCTCATGAGATTACTGGGAAGATTTGAACAGGTAGCAGGCTTCAAAATAAATATGGCCAAGTCAAAAGGCCTGAATCTTTGTGAAACACCAGAAGTGCTAAATGGCCTTACGAACACCTTTTCGCTTGAGTTGGTGAACACCAAGATAACATACCTTGGGGTGCATCTAACCCCAACATATGATGGCCTAGCGAGAGCCAATATTCCTTCCCTGATAAAAGACGTGAAGGATTCAATGCTAAAATGGGACCTCCAGGAGATATCTTGGCTGGGACAGGTAACAGCCATCAAAATGACGCTACTACCCCAACTACTTTACACCTTTCTGGCGCTCCCAGTCTACATCCTTGAACGAGATTTACACAATCTGCAGAAAGATATAGGCAGATTTATTGGCAACGTAAAACACCCAGACTGCAGTGTAAGATTCTCACTAGAAGTAGGCCGCGGGGAGGTTTGGGGCTTCCCTCAATTCTGAGATATTACCGAGCAATGCAAATTGCTCCCATTCTGAGCTGGGCAACGCAAGAGGATCCCCGGAAATGGAGAGACATTGAACAAATGTTTACAGGGGCTCCCCTCTCCCACCTCCCCTTTCTACCTCGGGAAGTCAGGAATTCCCAGAGGCGCCTTCTCCCAACTTCGAGCGCTACACTTCGATGCTGGGACAGGCAGACAACATTAAGAGGACACGCCCCGGATTTGGGTCCATTAACCCCGATTACACAGAACCCACTATTCACCCCCGGGCTTCAACCCAACGCATACCGCAACTGGTCAGGCACAGAGACCCTAAGATTACAGGCACTATATATATACTGATAATGATCCATTAACTTCCATTCAGTGTAAAGAAAAATTCAACCTCCTAGAAACGGAGAGATTTAGATACATTCAAATTAGACATTGGGTCACTAACCGGGCGGTGAAAAAGGCTGCCACCAGACATCCCATGGGCCTAGAACTAACAGTTGCAGAGGGACAAGGCCTGCATAAAGTAGCAACCTGCTCCCGCCTGCTAGAAAACGCCCCGGAGGAGGAAAAACTCATACATGTTAGCATGGGAGAGAGAACTGGGGAGGGAGATGGCTCCGGAGTCATGGCGGAGAATTTGGGACAGAGCACACAGGTCCTCTAGATGTACAACCATCAGAGAGTGCACACTTAAAATATGTTATAGATGGTACTTGACACCACAGAGGTTGCATGCGATGAATACAGATTACTCGTATGAGTGCTGGCATGGCTGCGGTGCTAGGGGGATCTGGGGCACATGTGGTGGTATTGTCTGATAATTCAATCCTTTTGGTTGGAGATCAGATCTAGAATTAAGGACATATGTGGTACCCTCCTCCCCTTGGACCCATTCATAATGGTGCTGGGTGACACCCCGGACGCTGGATCCTACCCCCAATCTGGTCCCAGAGCGCGGCTCATCACACATCTATTAATGGCAGCCCGCCTCACACGTGCTTGTTTCTGGAAAGAGCGGGAGGGCCCTCACATCCCTCACTGGTGGGTCAACGTCTGGGAAATTCTGGGAATCGAGAAATTAACGGCTGCTTTAGAAAACCGAACAGACAAATTACAGAACATCTGGGGTCCATTTCCAGAGCATGTGGAGGAAAGGGAACACATGTTTTTCCTACCCAGATTGACCAAATTCCTTCTTCAACCCTGAACTCCTCGAGAATAAGGAGATGATATGTGGACTGAGAGCAAAGAGGGGGGGGGATTCAGAGAGAGTCCGGGGATAAAACTTGGAACTAAAGATGGAATCGATGAGAAGTGTAATCTTAACTGTAGCCAATTGCATTTAACAATGACTGTGGTGAAGAAAACAATTTAAATTGGTAATTCCTTTTTTTTCTTTCTTCCCTTTCCCCACTCCCTCCTTTCTTTTCCCCCCTTTTCCTCTAGACAAGCACACTATAGATCACAAAAAGCAAAATTAGATCCCAAGGGTATCTATGAAACATAGTAGTTAACAGGAACTATAAAGTTGATGAAATGGAATGTAATGCACTGACATAAATGAAGTGGATTGTAAGATACAGTGACAAAGGTTGATCTTTATGAACACTACGAGTTACAATAAGTGATTTTAGGGACAGGAGCCAGAGGGCGACTGACCGAGGCATTGTGTTTACTGACTAGCATTGTTACTGTCTTGTTTTATTGATGAATTCAATGTTTTGACATACCAATAAAAAAGATTTTGACAAAAAACAATAGGTGGGTTACCTAATACCAAGAGGACAAGACTGGTGTAGTCTCCCTGAGGGTTACTGCATACAATCTTGCCTAACAAAGTGTCCCCCAACTGGGTCTGACTGTTAGCCTGTCCAGAATAAGTCTGCCTTTGGTTTTACCTACCTAGAATAACCTTAAGTCATTCATAAAGTGTAACACTGGGTTTTGCTTTCCTTGGTCTGTTTTAGACGGACACAAAGAATATTAGGTTTACACCTGCCTTTAAGTTGCTTATAGCTCCTGTAAAAAGTGTATACATTTTACTTACCTTGAGTATAACTGCTATCCTAAAATAAGTTAGTTATTGCTTCCCTTAGTCTGTGAACTGAAAAGCAACTGTAGTTGAATGTTACACCCCATGGTCCAACTCCCCTAGAATAACTGTTATGAATCATAGATATCGGTTTATACTGTACCTAGAATCTTGGTTTCACTGGATCAGAAAAGTATATTGTCTAGTTGAAATTACTATATGATTTCTTGCTGAGTGTCATGTTATTACTGAAAGTAATCCAAAAGTAACTATTGGTTTTAACTTCCCTATTACTCCTGTTAGGTGTTCCAAATAAGGTCATATGCTTTGGTATGTCTACCTTCAAGCATAGTGTTGTGTTTTTAATTGTGGTTACATATAATGTGATGGTACTTATTTCCACCAAGATTTATCTGGGCCTACTTGTATTTAAATAAACCATTTATTTTTTACAATGCATAGTGTTTCAGTGTTTCTTTGGACCATTTGTATTACAATTTCTTTGTATTCTACAGCCCTCTTCCCCTCCTAAGATAAGCCTGGCTGCTCTGTCTATGCTAACCTGAACTTGGGTGGTACAGCCTTATCCTAAGAGTGGAGTCTTGTACTGCCTCAGTTGCATGGTTTTACTAAGCCCTTAGTTGGACTTCAGAAAACCTGTCCTAGCACTACAGCTGTGGGATTCTGTAGTTGTGGAGACACTGAAACTTGGGTTTTCAGGGAAACCATCCCCTAGGGCTGGTCACCAAAATGTTTTGTGTAAAAGTAACTAGCACCAAACTGTATTATGGGGAATGTTATGCAAGAGGCTCTTGCTTCACTCTTGAGCAATTTAAGAGACTTCTGTAAAAAAAAAAAAAAAAAAAAAAATTCCTCAGCCAAAAAGGTCCCTGAGAAAACATAGATGGCTGGTGTGATGAATCGTAGATGATTCACAGAGAATACCTGATCTGTAACCCTTCTCATGTGGCCAGGGAAAAGACGCTTTCTGATCCTGATCTTGGGGGTGCTATTAGCCGGGAGGACCTCATTGGAGGGGAAACAAGTCGGGAGAAATGGGAGACCCCCTTAGGGAATTTCCTCCAAGACCCTAATCTAGCATATTGTAAAATAGAAGTTGTTGAACAGAGTAATTTTGATGTTGTGGACTTCAAGTCCCAGAATTCCGAAAGTACTGGGACGAAGAAGAAAGCTGCAGAGGCACAAGGTTGCAAAGTGCAGCTCATTAAGGTTGGTGACTCACATCTGAGGGTTGCTGAGAGGCATAAAAGGCCCCATCATGTGCAGGCCAGGAGACCAAGTTGGAGGAAGGAGTAGCAGTCGAGGCAGCAACAGCAGCAGGAGTGCGGCAGTAGTAGTGGGTGGAGGAGTTTTGAACTCTCCACAAAGCAGCAGAAGAAGAAATCCTGGAAGAGCCAGGATGCCGGACCACAGCCGCAACAGAAGTTAATGCTGGTCTTGAGAGGGTCACAGGTGCTCCAGATTTGATCTGCAGCGGAAACGCACCCTTCTGTAACTTTTCCCATTGTGGAACATTCGCCAGTGGCAAGCGAGCAGCGGATCGCTGGCATAGCCTTGAGAGCTCGGAAAGCAGGAGACGTGAGCTGTGGGAAGTTGTGCAAGGGAGGTTGCTGCGTCGTGCAGGAGCAACGAAGCAGAGGAGCCACAAAGCAGAGGAGCTGGAAGCAGCAAGACACGCACACACCAGACCCAGTGAGTTCACTGTTGTACTGTGACCCTGGAGCGTTCCATGCCTGCCCGCTGGCCGTGTCCAGACCCCCTTTTGAATACCGAACAGAGATAAAAGAAGTTAGCAATTGTGATGCACACCAAGCTGATGTAAATTGAAGTAGTTGGTATAATAAGAACTTAAACATCCAAACTGAAGGCTGTGTGTGTTATATACTGGGTTACAGTAAGAAGTCAAGCACACACAGGGGAAACAGATCAAAAAGATAAAAGAAACCAATATTACCAAAGAGAACAGAGATTCAAATTGAGGCAATTGATAACCAGCAAGTGTTACCCGAACCAAAAGATCATTGAGCATTTAAGTGTTTTGTGAAGAATGTTGCCCATGTGTAGGATGTTAAGATGGTTAAAACATACAATGCCAATGCCAGAGAAGTGTGAAAGAGAAAGAGTTATCTGCATTTGGTTAATAATACAGAGGTGGCAGGAGGGCTTCCCTTCTGACAAAAAAAAGGTTCAGGAGGAGGAGAGCATTGCCTGTCTTTTTTTCATAGAAATGGTAAATCATCCTGACCTGTGTCAACCCCAGAACTTTGTGCTTTACTAGTGGGATATTTTTTCTTAATACCGCTGTGAGTGAGAACCTTTTTTCCACCCTCGCAGAATCTTTTACTCCTTTTATGGGTGTCAGTTTTTTGACTCTGCATAGTGTCTTTTTAAAGTTATCCTCTTTAACAGCCTTTTGGCAATAAGTGCCTGTTGCTGATGGGTTGCCCTAGGCACTCCCCTTTTAACTTTCTCTGGCTAACCTTGAGAGAACTACAGTTCCCAAGGGTAGAAATGATCTTTGGATCCCTTTTACATTTTGTTTGGTGAAACCAGCACAGTTCACCTTATGTAGAGTGCTGGGGCATCCCCTTTCACACTAAAACTGTAACAATTCTGTTACAGGGACAAACCTACCTTCAATGGCTAGTGGCAGTGATACTTTGTATTAATTTAGTGCACCTTTACCGCGGTCTGTGTTCAAAGCTGCAGTAAAGGCACCCAAGCGTGCTCATTTTACCAAAATGGCCTCTGTCTTCTTTTTCCGCCATTTTAGTGTTTCTTGTCCTTTCCCTGACAACCGGGGCAGGAAATTCCTTTGTGTGATTTTTATCTTCGGCAGGCTCCAGTCTGTCTCTGAAGGCAGGAAGCAAGGGAGGAGTCCAGAACTCTGCAGCCCTTTGGTCTTCCTCCTTGCGTGAATGGGGACAAATCCCAGTGGGGGGCTGGCTGTCCTGATTGGACAACCAGACCCCCCCTTGTAAAATGCAGGGAGAGAATGCAGAAGTTGTGCTGTAGTTCCTGTTCAATACTGCAAACCTGGAAGCTGAAGACAAGTCGACCACAAGAACTGAAACCGAAGAGAATGGTGAAGGAAAAGCGGCTGAGACGATTTCCAGCGACCAGAGAGCCTGCTGTGTAACCGGAGACTGCTGTAGCCCTTCCTTCCAATCGGCCTGGCGACTCTGAAAATGACGACCCTGCCCCAGAGGCTTGTGAGACCCACTAGACTTTAGAGGACCTGCATTTTTATCCATCCCACATGTTGCTGCGACCTTGCGGGGTTGCAATACCCCAATACCCTGGGACCTCGAGCCACTGTGCGATGCACGGTCTTCCGAATTCCGAATCTCCCTGAAACTTCATGGGCATCCTGGTGTATCTCCAGAGACACGAATCGAGTCTGACAAGTCCCCTCACCAGAGTGCTGGAACTTTGTAACAACGAGAATTCAACCACGATTTTCTGTCTTCTGTGCTCCTTGAAAAGGCGCCAAATCCACAGAACCACATTCAGCCATGAGGAAACCTTGCCTAGAGCCTTCTGAATTGATGCCTGCTGCAAAGTCCCTTCCAAGTTCCTGTTTTCAGTCACCACAAGGAATCCACTGACCGGGTTTTGAGATCCGGAAGTCCTGCAGCAAAATCTGCTTCAATGCTGAGGTACTGTCACGGCTTGGGTATGTATTTACCGTAAGTCTGTTAGGATTTCTGTGTTGCTGTGGGGTGTGTTCTCTGATTGGGAGGCCTCTCATCTAGTGCACCCAGTCCCACTACTAGAATCCTGCTAGGGTGTCTTCTGTGAAGCCCCTGGACCATCTCTAACTCTAGAAGTACTGACCTGTTTTCCCAGTCTTCCTAAGGAACTCTGACTTTTGCTACTTAAGAACCTATTCTGACACTGTCTGTTGGTCACTAGATCCTAGTGACCCCCCTTCTGCCACTGAGAACACTTGTGCTCCAAGAATAAGGGAAAGACTTTTAAGGGATGGGCCTTTTGCCTAGAAACGAAAATAAGTGTTTAAACATGACTTACTTGTGAAAGAGTCTGAAGTTTGTACTTAACTTGGAGGCGTGATGCATTATTCTCAAAAGTTTGTTTAACATCTTTCTTGCCTTAGAAACTGTTCTGCCATTCTAATAGAAAGTAGTGTGAGGGTATATTACTCACCTGTGATTAGGTTGTGCCTCTTCCCAAAAGTAATGTGTTGGTATCACCAGATTATTCCTGTTAAGATAATTGTATGAGTGTCCCCCAACTGGGTCTTGCTTCCCTTAACTTGCTGTTAGCCTGTCCAGAATAAGTCTGCCTTGGGTTTTACCTAACTAGAATAACTTTCAGTCATTCAGTAAAGTGTAACATTGGGTTTTTGCTTTCCCTGTGCTATTGTAGACAGACACAAAAGAGTTTTTGGTTCCAACTGTCCCTCATAAGTCATATATAAGGTACTTGTATAGCTGGGAAAGATCTAACATGGACTTCATTGTGAGGGTTAAATATATGGGTTTTACTTACCTTGAGGTAGCTGTGTGCCATCCCAAAAATAAGTTACACGAGTTACTGCTTAGCTCAATCTGTGTTTCACTGATCTCAAAAGCACCTGTAATTGAATATTACATCCTTAGGTTTTCCTCATCTAGTTTAACTGTGTGTTATCACAAAAGTAGTTATAGGTTTTTACTGTACCTGGAATAAGTGTTCCACTATTCACAAAACGTACTGTCCAGTTGACTGATTATGTGATTTGTACGGAGCGTCATGCTACAACTGGTACGGTCTACTGCCCTTGCATTACTGAATGTATTTGTGAAAGTAACCATTGGTTTTTACCCCCCAATAATAGGTGTGACCTATACTGAATATGTATGAAAAGGTTTGGACTTCCTTAGAACTGCTGTTAAGTGTTCCAGATAAGGTTTATGCCTTGGTCTGTGAACCTTCAAGCATAGTGTTGTGTTTTTATAATTGTGATTACATATAATGTGTGATGGTATTTATTTACCCCTAGATTTATCCGGGCCTACCTGTATTTAAATAAATCCTTTAGTTTTACAATACATAGTGTTTCAGTGTTTCTTCGGACCATTTGTGTTAAAATTTCATTTGTACTGAGTCTGCAGCCCTCTCTCCCTCCTAAGATGATCCTGGTTGCTCTGTCTACGCTACCATGAACTCGGGTGGTACAGCCTTATACTAAGAGTGGAGTCTTGTACTGCCACAGTTGAATGGTTTACTAAGCCCTTAGTTCGATTCCAGAAAAAAAGGTCCTAACAGTAAGACTATATAAGACAATTCCTTGGGCAATAATCCCCTACTCCTGTACCACTCAAGATAGAGGTAGCTATGCTAGAGCAGTGAGGCTCATCAGGGAGAGAGGGCTGTAGGAAGGTACAAAGAACTTGTAGCATACATACGGTCCAAAGAAACACTCTTATATATGTACAAATAATGGTTTATTTATGTTGGATACTGCTTTGGATGGATGCATGAGATTGATGATGTAAGAGCGAATGCTGATACAATGTTGTGGTATGAGTGAGAGAATAAAGGTTGAACACTCGGGCAGTTGAAGAGAGCTTGCCTGGGTGATGGGTGCCAGTGGTTTTCCTATAAGTCACCTTAATGTAACAGGATAAAGCAACTTACTAGTAGCTAACCTGAAGTGTCGGCAGACCTACTTTACATCAATGGCGACAAGTTGGTCTCTTGGAGGGACCTGGAAATGGACCTGCGTGGCAAAAAGGTGAAGATGAGCTAAGAAGTCTGCTGCATGGGGTGCAGAAAAGAAGAGAGGAACCATTGCCCCTAAGAAGTATGTCCCATCATCCAGGGCGAAGAGAGGGGTGCTGTGTCCCCTGTAGAAGACCCAGGGTGAAGGAAGGGTTGCTATGTCCCAGAAAAAGAACTAGGGCACAGTTGAGTAAGAAGGCCCATCGCAGAGAAGCAAGAACCAGGATGAAGAAAGTGGTGTTGTGCCACTTCTTGGAAAGGGATGGACATTCCCCGTACTGCGGGTGCGATCTGCCTGCAGTGTACCCCGACGTCAGAGTATTGTGGTACCTTGGCTGCTTCAACGTTGTGTGGACCTGCCACAGTTGGATTATGCGGGGTACGCCGCCTTTCCACATCGGAATGGTTTGTCGTGCGCTAGGACTGCATCGTTGAAGAATTGAGATGCTCTAGGTATTTTGAACTGCAATGCGGGACAAATGGAGTTAGTTATTGTGGAACGTTGCACTGTATAGAGCCCCGTGAGGTATCCTGCTGGCAAGAGGCAATAACTGTGTCATTGCTAGCGAGTGTTGACACTGATGTAATTTGCAGTATGTTTATTGAACCCCAAGAGACTGCGTGTACGTCGGCTTGTAAAAATACAGGATGACCTATGTGCTTTAAAAGTGTGGTTTGTTTAGTTTTCTGTTTCTATTTTGCAGCGTAGAATTGGGTTCTACACAGAAAGCGCGAAGATGTGTGCTAGTGTTTCAGCTGGGACACGTCTTCGTTGCATTGGATGCATGCAGAAAATGTGTTGTAGCAAGGTTACTGTGGAGATATTACAGTATGTATGTGAGCTATGGTAACTTGATTGGGTTACTATAGGAGACTGCCTTTGCACTGCAGGAGGTTTAGTGCAATTAGCAGTAAAGAGTGACATGCTTTTTATTTATAGTATTGCAAGAGGTTCAATGCTGGTATGTATAAGGTCTATTATAACATTGCAGGAGGTTCAATGTTATTAGCAATACCTTTAAGGATTTTCAGTTCAGGGCTGCAATGTCAGCTATGGACGTTTATGCACTGATAATACTTAGTCCTTTTAAAGGCAAAGGCAATAATGGACTTTTAAGCTAAAACATGCAGGGCTTAAAGTGTTGTGTGTTCTGAAAACCGGAGAATGTGGGCAAGTCCTTTTGAAGAGTTAAACTGTTTGAGGATTTGCAGGAGTAGAGCTGCTCAGCCAGTTATGGACTTTTAACATTTAGCACATATTTTTGTTTTCCAAAAATGTTAATTGTCATAATGTATTGAACTGTGAAGAAGTGTCCGAACGTGTACTAGTAATAGCATGTTTGAGTGTGAGTGTCTACACTAGGCGCTCTTAGAATTCCACATTTATGTATGTGGTTAGTATGGGACTACATCCAAGATGTGTGAGTAGTGTAGGGGATGCATGGTGTCACATAAGTATGATACTGACGCAATGGGTACAGTTTGTAAAACCTTTATTGAAATTGTTGGGGCTGGAGAAACTCCTACTTTTCCCTAAAACTAATATCTGAGTAGTCTCGACCATCAAAAAATAAATAACGTAGTTCTAGCAGAGTCTGTCAAATCAAAATGACCTATGCGTACAAAACCTAATGCCTGCCCTATCTCTTGTACATAAAGTGAAAAAAAAGGAGAAATGTATGCAAAAGGAAAAATCAGTGTTCAAAATAAATATGGTTGAACCAGGTCTCCTCCCCAAGTTAGACCTCACAGAGTAAGGCAGTCCCTGTAGGCAAGATGACGCACTCTGGCTTGGCTTCCAACACAACAAACCGTTCCAAAACGTGGATCGAGGCCCGCCTGGCCTTCCACGTTAAAGTCTCTTTTCCTGACTTCAAAAATAATGTCTCATCAAAAAGCTCACAAAGGTCCCCCTCTGTCGAGCTCAGACCTCTTACGATAAAGTTCAACAAAACTGGGAAGTGGGGCTCCCGTCCCTAAGCTTATTATACTTCGGGGCTCCCTCTGTCGTGCTCAGACCAATTTCGGACGTCGAAGACTTTCAAATTTGCGTGGCTTTGTTTACAGACCACCGCAGGACCACTTTGACTCAATGTTCACTGTTTAACTTTCACTTTTGCCTTTTGTTGAAGTCAATCTTGTTTTACTTGACTTTTGCTCTTCATTCTCTTCAAACAATGTACCTTTCACGAAGACATTTGTGTGGGCTACTTCCTTTCGCCGGACCACTCCATTACTTAGTATCGATGATTTTGCAGCTGTCCTCACTTCAAAGTTCATTCACAGGTCTGCCTTTCTTTGCGTCTCACAACCCACACATGCGGCCTTCACTTGCGATATAATGTTGCTACTTCAAACTTTAACACACACTGGTCTCTCGGGTCGCTTGCCAATTCACCGGCTCTTAGGCAAAAATTGATGTAGTAACACTGTGTGAGACTACACAACACTTGTCTACTTGGTATTCGGTAACCCACCTTTTGGTATAGGGCTGTACTACACAAGTTGTTAGGCCTTGCTGCTCAGTCACACTATCTCAAGAGGGGTCAATGTGAGCTGTAGCAATGAAATTTTCAAATGCAAGTAGCCAAGTAACACTTATACTCAAAGGTTTCAGTTATAAATAGTTATTTATCATCAATTTTTAAATAAGCGTTCTTTTAAAAGGGCAAGATATGTAACCATCAAATATACTTTTCCAGAATCAGCATAAGCTTAGTAGATACCCTCTAGAGATACTTTTTACACACTTCCTACATCCAGAGATGGCTTCAAGCTTCATCGCAAGGACAGTAATGATATTTATATATCATTGGTATACTTTGCAGATTCTGAGAAAGGAAAGGTTAAAGGAAGGAAACAGGATAAACAGTTTCTCAGGGCATGTGAGTATACTTAAATCTTCCAATGAAGTCTGGACAAAACCTTTCCCTGCAAAAACAGTATAAAAACAAGTTATCACCTCTGATGTACAGGACGTATCAAAGTCAGTAGACTAGAAGAGGCTGCAGGGACCCAGGACAGCCAAAGTCATTTGGAGCACAGTCTATGAAGCTGAGGCACTTTGTAGTTAGTAAGTCTTGCACAAAGTTAGAGAATTTTGTAGAAAATCACTGTAGAGTCACAAGCTGTTACACTTGTGGAGTGCAGAGCTGAAATCAACTCTAACAAAGGTAGCCTCTGCAAGTCTCAACTGAGAGAAGCAAAGCTAAAGACACTGAGGTAAGTAACCCAAGTCTGAACAGTACCTCTGGTTTGAAGAAGACTGGTCCAGCTGGATTCTGTCCTGTTGCAGCGATGCAGATTCTGTGTTCCTGAGCCTCAGTCGTGGGGACTAGAGGTAGGACGTCTGGAATATTCGCCTGCAGCTACGGGCTCTTTTCGGATCAGCGGCACTTCGCGGTTTCCAGGCCCAGTAAACAGCACCACGCGGATCTTGGATACCGGTTGGGCTTCCTTCACTCGAGTCCTGCGCTCTGGTGAGGGGACACGCGCTCTGGTTGTCCTGCTTCTGGAGGGCCCTTAGGAGACTCCTGGAGCTTCAGGCCGGGTTGCAGACGTTGCACTAGACTACGGATTTCTCGATCCCTGGCACTCGGTTCCTGCAGCAGCAAAGAAGTACAGCCAGTCGGGTAAGATGGTCCAGTGGAGTTCGTCTTGGGGTTAATTGGTTCCACTAACCCAAGGGAAGAAGTCGTCTCTTCTGGAGCTTCTCTTGTCGATCAGAAAAAGGAGTTTCAGCACAACAGGAGGGCTTCACCAGGCAATTCAAAGGTCCAGGAAGATGCAACAAGTTTCGTTCACGGTTTCTTTGTCAGGTGTTCTTCCCAGTGGTCGACTCTGCCTCTAGTCCCAAAACCCATTCCCATTCATGCACAGCCTCGGCTGTCAATCACAAGGCAGGGTGGCTGTCCTGAACGGACCCCAGCCAGCCAATCAGGACAGGTTGCATTCAGGCATTCCTAGAGACAAAGGACAGGGGAGTTTCGGGAACCTCCCTCACTTCCTGCCTTTCCAGACACACTGGAGCCAGAGGCGGGTTTCAGGACTGAAGCCTGCCAAAGGCAAACCGAACAAAGGGCTCAAACCTGGCTTGGCGCGCAGAGTAAAACCCAAGAAAGACCTCAGACCGAAAATGGCGAAAAAAGAAACTGGGTGCATTTTGACAAAATGGTCACCCATCAGTGCTATACTGCAGCTGAGGGTTCAGCCTGTGGTGGAAAAGCACAAAGGTAGGAAAATTAAACCACTGACACAAGCCATTTAAAGTAGTGAGGGTAACACAAAATGTGTATACGAGTAGGTAGGATAAAAGGCTACTAAGTAACCCCCAGCACTTCATATAAGATGGTGTGTGCTGGACCTACAAAAGAGAAAAGGTAAGTAAAGTCGGTTTCACTTTACTATTCTTGGGAACGGTAGTTCACACAAGAAAGGGTATTTAAACCTTATGAGAAAGCTGAGCTGTGCGTCACCATACAAAAAGTATATACCTATGGAGTTTGTCAGACTCCAAAAACAAAGCAAACACATATAATCAAAATCGGGTTGAAACCCATAGGAGAGTGAGAAAAGGCTCCCACTCCAGTGTTAAAATCAAAAAGTCCTAAAGTCCAGCAAAAGAACTGGGGGTCTCTAAGGTTGAAGGCAATTAGCACAGACGGTTTAATTCTCCCTAACACTTGTCGCTCCCAGACTAAGGGGCAGGAGGATTTAATCCACTCCTGGATGAATCTCCTATTCCAGTCGGTCATATTTTCTGGAGAGCCCATCAGCATTTTGGTGATTACACCCAGTCCTTAGTTCTATGGTAAAGTCAAACTGTTGTAGGCTGATTGACCATCTCAACAATTTTGGATTTTCCCCATTCATCTGCATTAACCATCTCAAGGGTTGGTGGTCTGTCTGAATAATGAAAGTAGAACCATACAAGTATGGCCTAAACTTCTTCAGAGACCACACAATGGCAAAACATTCATGTTCTATAGTTGCTCACCTTGTTTCACGGTCCTTCAGTTTCCTACTGATGAAGAAGATAGGGTGTTACCTGCCTTTCCCATCTAGTTGGCTCAAAACTGCCACTATCCTGTGTTAGAAGCATCTGTTTGTACAATGAAGGATTGGTTCTAGTTAGGAGCTCGCAAGACTGGAGCTTGATGAAGGGCTTTCGTCAGTGCTGTAAGAGGATTCAATTCAACACTACAGCTAAGTCAACGCCTAGTCTATAATACTGAATGAAAACCCTTATTGATATATCTGTATGTCCAGTTCATGCGTTCTGGATGACTACCCCTA
This sequence comes from Ambystoma mexicanum, assembly GCF_040938575.1. Lineage (NCBI taxonomy): Eukaryota > Metazoa > Chordata > Amphibia > Caudata > Ambystomatidae > Ambystoma > Ambystoma mexicanum. The sequence continues at coordinate 1,012,524,521 of NC_090924.1, read as the reverse complement.
TATAACACCCCTCTCTTGGAATCCCCCTGACCCCACTGAGCCAAGAAGTAGTTCTATTTTGCAAATTAAAAGGTTTATTTGATAATTTAAACAATATATATTATATCACGCTTTATAATAAATTAATAATTGAATATCACACTTAATCTGATATGATAAAGATTAACAACGGAGAATCTGGCACTAACACGCTTCTCTATAATCAATAAGGAGTTGACATGAAATGGATAAGGTAGCACACAGGTGAATAGGTACAGAAGTATAATGCGGTAGAGAATGCTTTACAGGGTTCAAGGAAATGCAAGGTTGAATGAATGAAATGCAGTATAGAAATACTCAATATGATTTCAACAAAACAATGTAATCACTTTTCTCTGGCAATCCCCTCCCCCCCTTGATACAATGCAAGGAAATGGAAGGAAGCACACAGTTCTCAGAAATGCGATCAACTGTAATTCAGTTCACCCCAGCAAGCTTAGACTACAGAAGTTTGAAAACCCAGGCAAATGCTTTGATATGTGCTAGCAATGGATGAGAAATATGCTGGAAATGCTTTTAATTCCCTTTCAGAGGTTCAGGGTGAGTGGTATCTAGTTAATATTAGTCCAGGCTCACACTAGCAATGATGCAGGGATAGTTAGCAGGTTAAACGAATTTCTGGCAAATGGAAGGCAAGCAGCAGCAGTTTTTACATGTGAAGAAATTTGCAAATCGCGGTAAAATTCGCGGATGCGTGTTCCGCGATTGCGGTAAAACTATAAGGGGTAGGAATGCGGTTCTAGGTTCGTAGGAAAGCCACGATTCTAACCTTTCAGATGAAAGTTATTGCAAGTCTCTAGCACAAACGGTTGCGGAGATATGAGCGATTTTGTGAAGGTCGTTTTTCAGATTTGAAATTTTAAAGTTCAAAAAGACAAGTGCAGCTTGCAACTAGGAAATGACAAGTGACAGCTTTACAAATGACAGGTGACAGTTAGGAGGCAGTTCTACTTAGATTAAATAGATTGAATTATATTATTTTAACTAGGAGATTGGTTCTGCACAGTTTTCTAGGTACTCACACTATATTCTTGAGTGAAATGGGCCTCATCACGGATCTGGTCAGGGTTTTAGACTCGCCTCTGGTCTCTGCACTTCACAGTGATCTGGGTCAGCTCTCTCTGGTTCTCTGGTCTGGGTCTCTAGTTCTGGATAGATTGAAGTCTCTAGTTTGGCTCTCTGGAGGTTTGATGGAGGTAAAGTATGGATTTTTCCGGCAGAGCTTCCAGCGGCAGATGGATTTGAAAGTCCCTATCTGTCCTGTCTGTCTGCTTTTATGTGTTTAGAATGTGGGTGTGTTCTAGCATCACTGACCCTACCTCTCTCTCAGCTTCTAATTGGTCAAACTTCCATTTATCATTTGATTGGGGAATGAACTGTGAGTCAGAGGGATGTCATTTTATGGCTTGCAGATAGGACACTCCTCTGTCAGATTGCACACATTCTATATTTGATAATAAGACATATTTCACAGTTACACAGTTGCTTGAAATTACATATACATGGTGTGGCTGAATTTAGCCATGTCTCTGTCCAAATCTGCTGTTTCTAAGAGCTTGCATTCAGAAATGGCAGATAATTGACTTTTTAACTGATTTTTCAATTTCTGACATTGACCCAACTTCACATACATGTGCGCAGGGAGTATGGACATTAACTGATGAAGTTTCAGATTTTTAACATGCATACATTTAGAGTAATATCCACTTTTCCGCTAAAACCCCCCTGAACACGCCACCGGTTCTAAAAACCTCTTAAACTGTGGGCAGAAAAATCACAAGAATTATGGTATCATTTATAAAATTTTCACATGTCCGCTCTATGAGTTATTCATCTTTTTAGAGTTATGTTCTGGCTCCAAAGGGGTGTGGTTTCCTCTCAGCACAAGGTAGAAATACTGGTTTTTCCAGTTCTGCCAAGCCAGCTTGCTCTCACAGGCAGTGCCCCTCCCCTTTCCTCAGGAGGAAGCCACTTTTTTACGACCATTTACGACTCCTGCCAATAGCCTGGACAGGGCTTTGTTCACTTTCCTGCAGAGCACAGGTAATTCAATTATCAGATAGATGGCATATCCTTAGTGTGGCCAGCAAAAAGGCAGATGGGCCTGGGAACACAGCTGTGACTCAAGTTTCACTCCTGATGGGGGTAGTTGCCAGGCAGAATTCAGTTCCTTAAGCCAAGTTTCAGATAAAATGTCACTTTTTGTTCCCCAGTTTAAGTCAAGACATTTTTTTACATATGCAGCTAGAATGCTGATTCTAAGTTCAAAACTATGACCTTTAAACAATTGCAACCTATGTGACACTCAAAAGTAGGTCACTCAGTCAATTTAAACATTTAGATTTTTTTTAGTGTCTTTCAGTCCAAATTTACTTAAACTGCTGAAATCCACAGCGCAGCCAGTCTTGTTATAAACCTTCAAGTCACTTCAGAATATAACTTTACATTGGATCCACCTCTCAGTAAGTCTTTCTTTGGCCTGTTTTGGGTTCATTTATTCAGTTTTCTACAAAATCTGGTGGTTTTAAAATGCCGGCTTTTGGATAGTGGTGAGTACTGGTACTGCACCCATTTTTGGGATTTAAGAATGAATTCCCCACAATTCTAGGTTGCATTTGGTAATCAGCATTTCCATTCCCAATGGTTTCAGACTACTGTGCGGGTAGTCCAATGGTGGTTTTAAAGCGCTTTGAAGCTAACCGGCGCTACTGTTTTTCCTTTGGCAACCCATTTCCCTCATGGCAACCCGGCCTTTCATTCTCGCACTGGTGGGTGGCAAGTGAGGCAACCATTTTGGTGTGCGCACAAACTGCGCAGCTTTCCTGGATTTCGGCGCACATGTGGGTTTTCCGCCATCTTGAATTTTCTAAGCCCACAGCACCAAATGTTGTAGCATGATAGCTTAAACGTGGGTCAGGACACCCAACAAGCCCCCCCACGCGACTGCACTTTGAATTTGAGTCGATGGGGAGTCGCGTGCCCAAGGGTTTTGACCCACGCACCGGTCTGTCCGCATAATCTTCTTCCTACTCTGTAGATGGCACAGTTCATCATCTTCTTCTCCATCCGGTACTGATCGATCGGTTCTCCTCGCCGGTCCTGATGGGAATATTGGGCTGTCCACTGGGCCCATTGGATCTTCGTACCCGGTCTCCGTATCATCCTCCTTGGCCCGTCTTCAGGTTTTCTTTCTCCTAGGACGACAAAGGAAGAGCGGCAATACCTACTCATAGACTTTTTCCACCACTGTTGAGATAGTGGGGCAGCATATGCATTTCATCATAACAAAACATTACATTTTTATTTTGGAAAAAAAAAAACAATATAACTAAGAGACAGTTTCATGCAAATCACAATATTTTAGAGACTAGATGTGGTATGTTTTATGGTTGGAACAGAATTAGTCTGAGACAGTACCCGCTAGGATTCCAGAGGATTCCTCCAGTTGTTGCAGAGCGTGCCTGGGATGGCAACACTTCAACTGGTTTATGTGTACCCACTTGTCTTCCCCCGCTGCCAAAGGACCTTTGGGGATGTGGATTTTGTAGGCCACAGGGGAGATCTTGTCGATGATCTCAATGGGTCCCTTCCATGTAGGCAAAAATTTGCGCTGCGTGGCCTGGTTCCTTTGGAAGTTGTATAGATAGACCCGGTCTCCCACCTGATATTCCTTCCTGGAAGTTTTCAGGTCATAATGGGTCTTCATGCTATCAGCTGATCTTTCTAGATTCCGCTGAGCATAAGCAAAAGCATGTTGGAGGTGTTTCCTTAAATTCTCCACATACTCATGAGTAGTGGAGGCATTTATCAGTGTCTGCTCTTGGGTCCTGTAGAGCAAATGCTGCGGAAGCACCATCTTGCGCCCAGTCATCAACTCAAATGGTGACATTTTGGTTGCAGATGAAGGGGTAGATCTGATGGCCATTAGGACCAGAGGTAATCGGATATCCCAACTTGGCCCAGAATCTGCCACAAACTTCTTTAATATGCTCACAATTGTCCGGTTATATCTCTCTACTGCCCCAGAAGAAGCTGGTCTATAAGCAATATGCAGCTTTCTCTTGACCCCCAGTATCTCCCACATCTTTGTCATTACTTCACTGGTGAAGTGGCTACCTCTGTCTGACTCAATCCTTTGAGGTAGACCAAAACGGGAAAAGATGTGGTTAATCATCAAGGCAGCTGCCGTTTCTGCCTTGCAGTTTGGGGCTGGGAGACATTCCACCCACTTGGTAAACAAGCATGTCACAGTCAACATGTACTTATTCCCCCTAGCCGAGCGAATCACAGGGCCTACAAAGTCGATTTGTAAATCTGACCATGGCAGTGTCATCCCCCTCTTTTGGAGAGGCGCGCGGTGCGTGAGGGATGATGGCTGAAATTGTGCACACACAAGACACCCCTTCAAGTATTGGTCGAGGTCCTGCCCCATGTGTGGCCAGTATGCAACCTCTCTTAAGATTTCCAATGTTGTGTGAAACCCCCTATGACCGGCGGTGGCCGCATCATGGGCGTGACTTAACATCAGGCTTCGGAATGAGGTAGGAACCACCCACTGATCGTGGCCAGCTTTGGATTTCCTTACCAACAAACCGTCTTGGATTTGGAACATTTTTGGACATTTCATCAACACTCTTAGGTCCTCTTTCCCAATGTAATCGGTATCCGTCAGGGGAAAGTTCTCAGGGTCCTCAAGGTGCTGGTAAAATTTACCAATTATTGGATCCCCTTCTGAGCGGTAATCAAATCAGCATCAGGGGTCTCCTTGCTCCATTGTGCAATTGAAAGGTCGTTGTGAGCATTTGTCTGGGACCTAGTGATAGCAGTGACCTGGATTTCCCCCAATAGGGACTCAATCTCAATTAGATCCCCTTGGATGGCCCCGGTTTTGGCCAGCTGATCAGCTAAGTCATTTCCAGTTTTGTCTGGTCCCTCTACTTTGGAATGACCCTTGATCTTTTTCCAATAGATGGTCATCTCATTCGAGGTGACCAGATCATCAATGTTTTGGATCAACTTCCCATGTTTCAAGGGTTTGTTGTTAGCACATAACATGCCCCTGGCTTTCCAATTAACCAGGTGCTCCACGAACCCGTTCCGTACATAATCCGAATCTGTGATTATGACCAGTTCGTGGAGTTGATGCTGGACAGCAGTGAGGATGGCCTGATGCACAGCCATCAATTCTGCCACCTGACTACTTCGGGGACCAATTTTGTATCCAGCGGAGGGTTCTGGGGACTCATTCACCCATGCATTCCCTACGCCGGCCACCAGTTCTTTCTCCCCGTCGTTGTCAACATGGTAAGAGCATCCATCCACATAGACAGTCGGCATTCCCTCACACTTGTCTTCTTCAAAGACTTTGTGTGGGGAATTAAGGTATGCCTCCATGTTGTCCTTTATTTTTAGACTTTCGTCCTCGAGACAGTTTTCTCTGGCACAATCATGCAAGTCAGCCAGACCTTGCGCGAGGGGACTCTTCTTGTTTTGGCCATATCTGACCTCCACAGGAAAGCCTTGCATTGACAGAATCCAGGAAGTAATTCGGGAATTACTCACATTTCCAGCCCGGATTCTGTCACTTTGGAGATATTGAAGAGGCTGGTGTGGAGTCTCCACTATGATGTGTTCCCCCTGGATAAACGGGCGGTAATTCTTCAATGCCCACACCGTTGCCAGGAGTGCCTTCTCACAATCGTTGAATTTTTCCTCCACAGAGGATAAAGTTTTGCTCGCATAGGAGATTACTTTATTGACCTTGTCATGCTTTTGATATAATACTGCCGTCAAGCACGTATTAGAGAACCCTGTCTCCAGGAAGAACTCCTTGTTTCTGACCGGGTAAGCTAGGCAAGGCGCTTGTGAGAGGCTTCTTTTGAGTTGTTTTACTGCCTCGGCTTGTTCTGGACCCCATTCCCACTTGACCCCCCCCCTTCAGGAGATGAATCAGGGGTCTGGTGATCTCTGCGTAGCCCTCAATGAACTTTCTGCTGTAATTAGTCAGTCCAAGGAGGCTCCTTAGTTCCCGCAGAGTTGTGGGGTCTTTCAGTTTCTGAAGTGCTTCCACTTTCTTTTCCTGGGGACAGAGACCCTGAGGAGTAATCTCATGCCCCAAGAAATTAACACGGGTTCTACACCACTGTGCTTTCTGAAAGGAAAGTTTTGCTCCGGCGGCCCTCAACTGTGTCAGAACATAACGGATCTACGCTATATGTTCCTCCACAGATGAACTTTTGATGAGGACATCATCTACATAAGCCAGGTTACCCCTCGCACCCAGGTCGGGCATGGCCTTATGTAGGAAAATGTTGAATTCATTGCCGGAGTTGAGGTATCCGAAGGGAGTCCGGGTCCATGTGTACTGCTGGCCCCCAAAGGTAAAAGCCAGCTTGTATTGGTCCTCCCTACTGACGGGCACGGTCCAGTATCCATTGGTCAGATCTATTGCAGTGAATACCTGTGACCCCTGAATCTGGGCCAGCCCTTGGTCAATGTAGGGCAGAGGCCATCGGGAAGTATGGACCCGTTTGTTGAGCTCCCTGAGGTCGGCGCAGAGTCTCCACTGGCCGTTTGGTTTCAATATTCCCAGCACCGGATTATTGAAGGTGCTGTGGATGGGACGGATTATTCCCCTGGACTCAAGGTTCTTAATTATTTCAGTAAGGGACTCCATTGATGCGAGAGGCAAGCGATATTGCTTCACAAACACAGGAGTCATGCCAGGGTCCGTGGGGATTGTTGTTGTGTGGATATCAGTGCGACCACAGTCATATGAGTCTACCGCAAAGAGATCTTGGAAATCCAAGAAAACTTGTTTCAACTTTTGCTTTTGTTCCAGAGTCACACAGGCATCAGCTAGGTTGACTCTCTCTTCCACCATCTGCCTGAAGCCTGGAAAGACTTCTGGTTTGGCTATCTCCGCGGCCTCCTCCAGCTGGGTGGAGAAGTCCCTGGTCAGAGTGCTGATTTGGACCGGAGGCTTCAGGTGGGCAAGGCAGCCTTCATGAACCTGGAAAATCACCTCATCCCTCCTGAATTCACAAGTCACCTCTTCCTTACCATAGGGGCAGGAAGTGTACACCAGGAAGTTCCCCCCATGCCGGGTAAAAATCCTGTCTGGTGTTGTATTGTCATCACTGTCACTGTCAAAGCAGTCCTTGGGGAGTGGTCCTAGCAGTTCATTTACTAAGTCGATGGAAAAATGTCGGTCATCAACCGCCATTCCAATAATGGTGCCTGCGGCTAGAGTAATACTCTTTAAGTCGCTGTTATCCACCTCTATTAGAATGGTGTCATGTTCTATGTTGACTAATGGAGTTGGGTTTACCCCCAACCCTTGCTGTGGGAGAGAAGCATTTAGATGTATGTAAGCATCAGGGTTTTTCAACTCTTGTCCCCTTTTAACTTTCACTTCCAGGGAGAATTGTCGGGTCCTTTCTGGGATGGTGACTTCCTCTTTGATCTGAATCTCAACTGCATAAGGTAGCAATTGAGCTGACCTAAATGCTTTTTCTGGATCATCAAAGCCCATGGGATTATCCGCTAATCGGGATCAAGCTTTGAAGTTTATTAGGTCCAAACTAATGGCAAAGCGATTGAGAATGTCACTGCCTAAGTAAAAGGCGGCAGGGACGTCTCGCACGACCCAACAATTGTGGACTATGCCCTGGTTGCCAATGGAGATTTTGAGCATACACCTGCTTGGCAGGAGATGTTTGGAATTAGGTGCTTCCAGGTCCATTTCCCATTTGTCTATCAGTTTGAATGTGGGAATGGCTGGATCTTTTGGGAGTTGGCGGAACATGGCTTCGCTGATGAAGCTCTTACCGTTGTTCACACACACTCGAGCGAGAACAGAGTCCTTCCCATCATTTAATTGGACAGGGATGAACAACTGCTCTCCAATTTGCTGAATATCAGCCAGGCTCTGAGCTGATTTCACATCTTTTTGGACTATAGGAGTGGGAGTTTCTGATTGGGGATTAGTATAGAATCTCAGAGTGTTTCCTTCCAGCGTGGAGTACCACTTTAGACTGGAAGGAAGGTTGATTTTTAGAAATAGAGAGGACCCCCCATCACCAGTCTGTTGTCCTACTGCTATTACTGTCACGTCTGGAATTTGGCTATTCTGGAAGTGAAATTCTACTTGGTCAGATCAACCATGTGGCATGTGCCGTTTAAACTAACATGGTTGACACTCTGTTTTAATTTTATTGGTCGGCTAGTCTGGGTCCAGAGGACCTTGTTTACACAATCTATTAGGGGTGACAACCTTCTCAGGAGGTCATTCCCTCGTAAACAAGGGGTGCCCTCCGGGGTCACAACTATGACCGGGTGTTTCAACTTATGTCGCCCAATTTTAATGTCCAAGTCTGCAGTCCCCTCAACGGGAATTTCCTTCCCGTCAAAGTTCTGTAGTTGTCCCGGGAGAGAGGTGAGAGGAATTTGGTAATTCTCTCCCCTTCCTGCATTCAGTTCATCAAAGGCCCTTCTGGACAGAAGGGTAGCTTGAGATCCAGTGTCCACCAGTGCCGAGATTGTACCCTGCCCCTGTACTTGTACCGGGGCATAGTATCTTCCCTCCCTCTCCTCAAGGGGGCACAGATAATGCACCTTTTTGGACAACTGGTGGGCTAACTTTCTGGCTTTAGACATTGCAAGAGAAGAAATTTGGGCAGAATTCTGTGGAGAGCCTTGGGAATCTGAAAGAAAAAGTTGGCAACTGGAGATCAGAGCCATTGTGGGTTCCCCTGGCTCCGGTTCCGGGCCGCCCCCCCTTTTTGGAGGCAGTCACCAGGATGGGTTTGAACCAGGGGATTTTCTTGCTGTTGGTTCTGGGATGAGATGGTGGGCGGCGGTAGCTCAGTCTCCACATCTCCCCAGTCTGGATTTTCATCCCTAAGGACCCATTTTTCTTTGGGAGGAGTTCCCCCCTCTCTGAAGGAGAAGATCCTTTTCCCAGGATCCTCTGAGGATCCCTCTCCCTCAAATTGGAAGATCTGTACCTCCTCCTCAAACTGAGTCTGTTTGGGTCTTTTGTTTCTCCTACCCCCCCTCTGCTCCTTAGGAGGCAGACTTTCAGGGGCAAGAGATTTTGTTTCCGGTTCCTGGGTTTCCAGGGGCTGTTTACAAGTGAGGAAGGAAGCTTCCTCCAAGGCTTTACACCCCCCTTCCCTTTGTGCCTCCTCCCTGGGAACCGGTGAGTTATCGGGGTGCTGCCCCCGTCATTGTTCTGGAGCACCAGGTCCAGAGTTGGGTGCGTTCTGCGCCGGCACGCCCATCTGAGGGTTCTGCTGAGCCCTCAGTATGTGACCCAGGTCCCGCGTCATGTTTTGAACCTGGCGCTCTAACTGGGAAACCCGCTCAGGCTGATACGGGGCCCTGTTTTCTCCCCTGGGCTGATCCCGGGAAGGGTAGCTGTCCCTCCTCTGGTAATACCCCGGGTTGGGAAGATTTGGGTACCCCTCCACCCTTGGCCTCCCCTCTCCCGGATTCAGTGGTCTGGGCTCAGGGAATTGGGGAAAGAAGGATGGATGATTTTCGGGTTGGAAGTCGGGTGGATATCTGGGGAAAAAGTTCTGCCCAGGGTTTGGTAAATTTCTGCCCTCCTGTGGGAAGTTTGGAGGGAAGTTCCCTGGGTTAGGTGCTTGGCTGGATCCCCCCCCTTGGGCTGGAGGAGTCCACACATAACCCAGGATGGGTCTGTTTCCCTTGTAACGGGGACTTACATAATCAGGAGAGCGAGGGACCCCATTTGTGGGGCTGCCTCCCTGGCTCCCTGTCTGTGACTGGCCCGAGGACCTTCTGGGCCTAGCATTATTAGGTGCAGGTAGGTTTTTAGGCCCCCCTATCTCCAAATCCAAAACAGGGGTGACCTTTACCTCTGCCACCTTGGCAGCAGCAGGGGTGCTGTTGGTTTTGGGGTTTTTCTGGGCATTACTTTTGCTATCTACCGGTTTCTGCACCTCATAGATCCGGGTAGCCTGTTCAATGACCCAGTCTAAAGATCTTTTCTCGTGAAAATCCCTCACGAGCTGGGTCATGATATATTTGGGCAAGGCATGGAAAAACGTATTAATAAACTCTCTACTATCTGTGCGCACCCTTCTGGTGGTTTGCGCAAAAGCACGTTTCAGTTCTTGCACAAATTCTTGTGGGGCCTGATCCTCCCCACATTGCAAATTGTAGGCTGCCTTGCGAGCCTCTTGAGGATTTCTGTGAACAGAAAAATGTTTCAAGATGGCCGCCTTATAGGTGGACCATCTTAAATGATTTTGGTCCTCCAGCCCCGCAAAGAAACTGGAGTATTCCGGGGAGAAGGTCCACTTTACATATTGAATACAGCTTTGGCTGTCCTTCAAATGGAAAGTCTCCATCATTTGTTCAAGCAACTCTAAGTGCTCCCAAACAGAATACTTAGCGTTCTTATGGTAAGGCGTGATGACGCTCCTGATCGCCTTAATCTGCTTTAAGGGGTCCTTAAGCAAGGCCCTTTTTGCCTTATTGGCCTTTTTGGTTCGGGTAACCCTTGTCCATTCATCCTCGGACTCAGAGGCACTGCTCCCAGAGGTTCCCGTCTGTTCTTCCAGGTTTTCCCGGATTCTGCGAGCCTGGGAATGGCTGGCAGAATGTGGGGACCTGGTCTCCTGTGTCCTGCGCAGTTCAGAGGAGTCTTCAGATTCCTCCTTGCTGCCAGGATTTGCTGGGTACCCCCCCACTGACCTAACTGGGCAGAGGTTTTCAGGATGCCCTTAATGGGCCTATTCTCCCGGGGTTCCCCACTGAACTGTACTGTACTTGGGTGCCCATACCCGGATGCCCACCCCTCCATTCCTGAGTGGTACTGGCCTATGAGCCCCATACTCTTAGCTGGATAGTAATCTGCCATCCCTGTGGCCCTGTGCTCATGTGCGCCAGGGGACATGGGGGTGGTAGAGTCCAGGGACTGGGGGAGATGAAGGCCCCTGGTGTTAGGGCTCCTGCGGTTATGGTCAGGAGTCTCTCTTTCCCAGCGGACCTCATCTCTATCCGCCCCTGCTCCCTGTTGCAATGCAAGAGCCTGCATTTGTGCTTTCAGTTCCTCTTTTAAGGCCTTACTCGACTCTATCAGTCTCTCCTGCATCGCTACCTGTTGTTGGAGCCTATCATTGTGTTGACAGAGGGCCTCATTTTCCCTCTGTGCTTCCTGGTTGGTCCTGGAGAACTGGGCCAGTCTTTGCTGCAGGAGGGTTACCTCCTGAGCTATGTCCCTATTGGCCTGCTCCTTTCTTGCTAGAGCATCCTCCACCCTCCTGGTGTGCTCTAGCAAGTTCTGGTGTTCTTTTTGGAGGTCACCCAGTCCCTGGTGGGCCAGGTGATTTTCTTCCATTTTTCTTTTTAAATGGCAGACTTCCTGGCCTAAGGTATCCCTTTCCTGACTAAGAGCCTGCATCTGTGCCGCCAGGTCGTCCCTTTGCCTTTGGAAGGCACCAGCATTCTGGCGCTCCTGATCAAACTCTGCCTGGGTATCCAGGTCTTTCAGAATTAGTTTGTTGCTCTCTACCTTCACTCTATCTAAATGACTTTGCAGGGTGGCTACCTGCTCCGTGCATGCCCTGTTAAAGTCTAATTGTTGCTCCAGCTTTTTCTGGCTCTGCAGTAAGGAGTCCAAACTGTCTTGGTGCTCCTTCTGCAGGGCCAGAAATCTGGTATCCTGGTCAGCCTTTTCCTGTTGCAGTATATCCATATCCTCCTTTATTTTAGTGATGTACCGTCTGCTGTCATTTTCTGACCCCTGGCTCCTCTGCAGCCTCTGCTCAGAAGAGTCCAGCTCAGATTGGGCCTTCTGTAATGCCAGCAGTTGCCTACTCGCCAGATCTTGGCCTTCAGCACATTTGTCCTGCATGGCTCCCATATGTAAATATAAATATGCCGCTACCCTGGCAATCTTATTGTGTTCATCTTTGGCTTTAGGAGCCATATATAGTTCACTCAGGGCCACATGTAATGGACCCTGATCTCTCCATAGGTCTGACCCTGTTTCAGTGACCTGTTGTGTGATGGCCTGCAACCACGCATCCTGGCCCTGTTCGGTCCATTCACCTCTCACAAATAGCTTATGCAAGAGGTGCTCTCTGGCTATTTTCATGTCTACTAAGGTCGTCATTCTAGAGATTGGTCTCTGTCCTGACTTACAGAAGTTAGTATTTTATTTTTGCAGAACAGAACTTTTCTTGGAGTGTCCCTTTTGAGGAATGCTTCACAGCGTAATGCAGCGTGGTGATCCGACCGGATGTGTGTATCCCGTCAGTTAGCACACTGTATTAAGCTGCACAAGTGGTATTCTAACCCAAACGTCCGGCTCGAGCCCCCAATTTGTAAGAGGATTCAATTCAACACTACAGCTAAGTCAACGCCTAGTCTATAATACTGAATGAAAACCCTTATTGATATATCTGTATGTCCAGTTCATGCGTTCTGGATGACTACCCCTATATAACACCCCTCTCTTGGAATCCCCCTGACCCCACTGAGCCAAGAAGTAGTTCTGTTTTGCAAATTAAAAGGTTTATTTGATAATTTAAACAATATATATTATATCACGCTTTATAATAAATTAATAATTGAATATCACACTTAATCTGATATGATAAAGATTAACAACGGAGAATCTGGCACTAACACGCTTCTCTATAATCAATAAGGAGTTGACATGAAATGGATAAGGTAGCACACAGGTGAATAGGTACAGAAGTATAATGCGGTAGAGAATGCTTTACAGGGTTCAAGGAAATGCAAGGTTGAATGAATGAAATGCAGTATAGAAATACTCAATATGATTTCAACAAAACAATGTAATCACTTTTCTCTGGCAATCCCCTCCCCCCCTTGATACAATGCAAGGAAATGGAAGGAAGCACACAGTTCTCAGAAATGCGATCAACTGTAATTCAGTTCACCCCAGCAAGCTTAGACTACAGAAGTTTGAAAACACAGGCAAATGCTTTGATATGTGCTAGCAATGGATGAGAAATATGCTGGAAATGCTTTTAATTCCCTTTCAGAGGTTCAGGGTGAGTGGTATCTAGTTAATATTAGTCCAGGCTCACACTAGCAATGATGCAGGGATAGTTAGCAGGTTAAACGAATTTCTGGCAAATGGAAGGCAAGCAGCAGCAGTTTTTACATGTGAAGAAATTTGCAAATCGCGGTAAAATTCGCGGATGCGTGTTCCGCGATTGCGGTAAAACTATAAGGGGTAGGAATGCGGTTCTAGGTTCGTAGGAAAGCCACGATTCTAACCTTTCAGATGAAAGTTATTGCAAGTCTCTAGCACAAACGGTTGCGGAGATATGAGCGATTTTGTGAAGGTCGTTTTTCAGATTTGAAATTTTAAAGTTCAAAAAGACAAGTGCAGCTTGCAACTAGGAAATGACAAGTGACAGCTTTACAAATGACAGGTGACAGTTAGGAGGCAGTTCTACTTAGATTAAATAGATTGAATTATATTATTTTAACTAGGAGATTGGTTCTGCACAGTTTTCTAGGTACTCACACTATATTCTTGAGTGAAATGGGCCTCATCACGGATCTGGTCAGGGTTTTAGACTCGCCTCTGGTCTCTGCACTTCACAGTGATCTGGGTCAGCTCTCTCTGGTTCTCTGGTCTGGGTCTCTAGTTCCTGATAGATTGAAGTCTCTAGTTTGGCTCTCTGGAGGTTTGATGGAGGTAAAGTATGGATTTTTCCGGCAGAGCTTCCAGCGGCAGATGGATTTGAAAGTCCCTATCTGTCCTGTCTGTCTGCTTTTATGTGTTTAGAATGTGGGTGTGTTCTAGCATCACTGACCCTACCTCTCTCTCAGCTTCTAATTGGTCAAACTTCCATTTATCATTTGATTGGGGAATGAACTGTGAGTCAGAGGGATGTCATTTTATGGCTTGCAGATAGGACACTCCTCTGTCAGATTGCACACATTCTATATTTGATAATAAAAGACATATTTCACAGTTACACAGTTGCTTGAAATTACATATACATGGTGTGGCTGAATTTAGCCATGTCTCTGTCCAAATCTGCTGTTTCTAAGAGCTTGCATTCAGAAATGGCAGATAATTGACTTTTTAACTGATTTTTCAATTTCTGACATTGACCCAACTTCACATACATGTGCGCAGGGAGTATGGACATTAACTGATGAAGTTTCAGATTGTTAACATGCATACATTTAGAGTAATATCCACTTTTCCGCTAAAACCCCCCTGAACACGCCACCGGTTCTAAAAACCTCTTAAACTGTGGGCAGAAAAATCACAAGAATTATGGTATCATTTATAAAATTTTCACATGTCCGCTCTATGAGTTATTCATCTTTTTAGAGTTATGTTCTGGCTCCAAAGGGGTGTGGTTTCCTCTCAGCACAAGGTAGAAATACTGGTTTTTCCAGTTCTGCCAAGCCAGCTTGCTCTCACAGGCAGTGCCCCTCCCCTTTCCTCAGGAGGAAGCCACTTTTTACGACCATTTACGACTCCTGCCAATAGCCTGGACAGGGCTTTGTTCACTTTCTTGCAGAACACAGGTAATTCAATTATCAGATAGATGGCATATCCTTAGTGTGGCCAGCAAAAAGGCAGATGGGCCTGGGAACACAGCTGTGACTCAAGTTTCACTCCTGATGGGGGTAGTTGCCAGGCAGAATTCAGTTCCTTAAGCCAAGTTTCAGATAAAATGTCACTTTTTGTTCCCCAGTTTAAGTCAAGACATTTTTTTACATATGCAGCTAGAATGCTGATTCTAAGTTCAAAACTATGACCTTTAAACAATTGCAACCTATGTGACACTCAAAAGTAGGTCACTCAGTCAATTTAAACATTTAGATTTTTTTTAGTGTCTTTCAGTCCAAATTTACTTAAACTGCTGAAATCCACAGCGCAGCCAGTCTTGTTATAAACCTTCAAGTCACTTCAGAATATAACTTTACATTGGATCCACCTCTCAGTAAGTCTTTCTTTGGCCTGTTTTGGGTTCATTTATTCAGTTTTCTACAAAATCTGGTGGTTTTAAAATGCCGGCTTTTGGATAGTGGTGAGTACTGGTACTGCACCCATTTTTGGGATTTAAGAATGAATTCCCCACAATTCTAGGTTGCATTTGGCAATCAGCATTTCCATTCCCAATGGTTTCAGACTACTGTGCGGGTAGTCCAATGGTGGTTTTAAAGCGCTTTGAAGCTAACCGGCGCTACTGTTTTTCCTTTGGCAACCCATTTCCCTCATGGCAACCCGGCCTTTCATTCTCGCACTGGTGGGTGGCAAGTGAGGCAACCATTTTGGTGTGCGCACAAACTGCGCAGCTTTCCTGGATTTCGGCGCACATGTGGGTTTTCCGCCATCTTGAATTTTCTAAGCCCACAGCACCAAATGATGTAGCATGATAGCTTAAACGTGGGTCAGGACACCCAACAGTGCTTAAAAAGCATTTGTGCACTCCTCATTCCACCTGACCTT
Organism: Ambystoma mexicanum; assembly: GCF_040938575.1. Lineage (NCBI taxonomy): Eukaryota > Metazoa > Chordata > Amphibia > Caudata > Ambystomatidae > Ambystoma > Ambystoma mexicanum. The sequence goes on along the minus strand of NC_090924.1, from coordinate 1,012,508,995 downwards.
CTTGGGGAATTTGGGTGAGGTGATCACATTCAAGGGAGAAGCTATGGTCCCATAGTTCGCTATGAAGTTCCTGCATTACCCAGTGAGACCTAGGAAGGCTCTCACTTCGGTCTGGGTTGTAGGGGTGGCCCAGTCTTGTACAGCTTGTACTTTACTAGGCAATGGCCTTATTTCACCTCCTCCTATCTCATAGTGGTCCAAGGTAGACCACTTTACTGTGACCAATTTGACATTTACTAGCCTTTATGTTCGGATGGGCCGGTTCCAGAGCCTGCACAACATATCCTAGGTGGTGAAGATGTTGTTCCCAAGTGGGGTTGAACACTGCGCTGTCATCCAAGTATGCCATGCAGAAGACCTCTAACTCATTCACAACTTGGTTCACCATCCTCTAAAATGTAGCAGGTGCATTTTGAGTCCAAAAGGCATACCTTTAAACTGGTAGAGGCCTCCCGTGGTGCATAATTCGGGTTTCACCTTGGCATGGTCTGTCAGAGCTATTTGCCAATAGCCTGAGGTCAGGTCAAATGTACTGTGGAACTTGTCTGAACCAGGTTTGTCCACCAGCTCATCTGTCCTGGGTAGGATAGGCATCAGTCGTGGTGACTGCATTAAGAGCTCTATAGTCCACACATAATCTCAACTCTTTGGTTCCTGATTTTGGTACTAGTACAAATGGACTAGCCCATGGTCTTGTAGATGGCTCAATAACCCCAAGATCAAGCATCTTCTTGACCTCTTCCTTTATGTTGGTTCTTGCATGATCTGACATTCTGTAACCCCTGCTTTTCACAAGGAGACTGTCACCAGTGAGAATATCAGGCTGGCCTCAAGGTGTCAGAGTAAAAACAGGGAGGTAAACCTATTCAACAGAGCCTTGCACTAATTGTCTAATCTGAGGGTTGTCCCCTAAGGAGATCAGGGAGAGGCTCACTTTCCCCCTCCTCTGGATCAGATGCTACAAGCAAAGCTCCTAGCTCTGGTCTGGAAACATAAGCCTTCTGACGGTTAGTGTGATAGACCCTAGGGGTCCGCTAAATAATGAACCTCTCCAGGTTTACCCACAATCTTGAAGGGTCCAATCCATTTGTCCTGTAAGGCCCGCTGCCTTGTAGGTACCATATCCAAGACATGCTGGTCTGGAGTAAACTCCACCATGTTGGCCTTCTGGTCATGCCGATGTTTGAGCCTGACCTGCGTTCAGGTTTTCTGAATCTTCTCTCATAAGTGCTATCCTCTTCCTGAGGCACAGCACATAGTCAGTGACTCTCACTGGCTGTAGGGAAGGTACACTCTCCAACCCTTCCTTGATCAGGGCCAAAGGGCCTCTGACTGGATGACCATAAAGAAGTTCAAAGGGGCTAAACCCAACCCCTGCTTGAGGGAGTTCTCCATAAGCAAAGAGAAGGCATGGCATTAGACGGTCCTACTTTCTTCTAAGGGGTTCCTTTAAAGAACCTATCATGCTCTTCATAGTACGGTTAAACCTCTCCACCAACCCATTGGTTTGGGAATGGTAGGCTGTTGAGAACTTGTAAGTCACTCCACAGTTCTTCCACATGGTCTGCATACAGTGGGGCATAAAATGATATCCCCTGTCAGAGATATGACTTCCTTAGGAAAAACTACCCAGTTAAAGATACCAAGGAGGGCCTTAGCCACTACCTGAGCAGTAACAGTTCTCATAGGTATGGCTTTGGTGTACCTGGTAGCATGGTCTACCACAACCAATATAAATCGGTTGCCTGAATAAGTTGCAGGGACTAAGGGACGAACTATGTAAATCCCCACCTTCTCAAAAGAGACTCCCACTACAGGGAGAGGCGATAAAGGTGCCACATTCTTGGACCAACTCTTGCCAGAAGTCTGACAAGTGTGGCATCTCCTACAGAATTTATCTACATCAGCCCCCATCTTGGGCCCGTAGTAGTAAAGAGATAACCTCTCTTTGGGCCTCTTGAGACTCAAGTGGCCAGCCAAGGGAATCTCATGTGATAACTGTAGGAACTGTTGTCTCACCTCTTGGGGCACTACCAGTCTGTAGTCCCCAGGGGTAGATTCAGTAGGTTCACTGTAGAGGGGGCCATCCTCCCAGTAAGGCCTATGCTTCTCTGGCTCTTACCCTTCCAGCTGGGAAGCTGTCTGCTGGCGCAGACCTTCTAGAGAGGGACACTTTGTCCTCTGCTGAAGTGTGCCCTAGAGGTAAAGTCTGCAGCTCAGCATGGTCTCTAGGATCCGGATCTCCAATGCAGGGAAGTATTGTCTCCAGTTCTGTGTCACCAATAGCTGATTCCACAGAGTTTGGTTGGTCTTCCCACTCAGCCTCAGCAGGGGAAAGGGCTAACTGGGGACTGGAGGTATCGAAAATCTCCTCAACCTCAAAATGAGTCTCTCAAGGTTATCTCGCTGGCCCATCTTATTTGCTCATGCTTCTTTTTGCAGGGAGGCCTGGGGGTACTAAATATAACTCCAAGAGTTTTCCAATCATTTCCCAACATGACTCTCTGGCACTTCATCCTGCACACTACAGGAATTCTAACAGTCATATTATTGCACTGGGTGAGAGCTGGCAGAATAGGAACCATTTGTATATGTTATGCTGCAAATTTAGTGCAACCTTTGGGTGCCTTAGCTACATCCTCAGGCTTGAAAAAACATTCAACTGCCACAGTAACGCTTGCCCCAGTCTCTCTGGTGGCAGGGATTCCTGACCATTTACAAGAGCACTGTCCTTATAATATTTTGTGTTATCTGGAATGGAGTTATACACTTCCACATTCTGTTGTTTCCACAGACCCAAGGACACTAAAGAACCACTGGTTTGAACTCCAATGGGGTCTTCAGCTAGAAGTTGAGTATGCACTTACCAATTGGGTTTCTTCCTCGGGGACGAAGGCTAAGGAGGCAGCGTGGACCTCTGAAGGTTTACCCTTACATCTGGGATCCCTTTCAACATGGTCTACAGACCCCACTTACAAAACATTTCCCGAATGTTCTCTGGAATGGGGGTTTCTGTTGACCTCCCTCTGGTTCCCATGGAATTTAACCTTGCTATGTTTGTGATTTGCCCCAGAGTCCTTGTGAGTGGCCCTATTGGCTACCCACAAGTCAGCAGCCTGTGCTAACTTTTTGGGAGCAATCTCTTTGGAGTCAGCCAAGTGCTGTCTCGGCTCAGGAGAGCAGGCATAAAAAATAGATGATAGCAAAAAAGATTCCTCATTCCTTCAAAGGTGTGTACTCTTTACCCATTAACCTTCAAACATTCACATACCCAGGTAGCCCAAGGGGTACCATTAGTTTTATGAGGGTCCTAAACCTCTTAAGGTACTGGGAAGGAGTTTTCCAAAATCTGGCTATTAATGCCAGTTTTACTGATTCATAATCCTTTCTCTCACTGGTGCCCAATTCCATCACCGCCATTCAGGGGGAGCCTAGACATGAGCCATGGAATTAAATAATTCCCACTTATTCCTTGAAGACCATAGGTGTATTCAAACGTACCCAGCCAATTCAACACATGAAGTTTAGGTTCATACATGCTCACGCCTTCTTTAGGCAGGCGAGGCCTCTTGGTACTAGCAGACCTAAAAGACCCTGAAAAGGAACCAGAATCAAGGGATATCTTTCTCATATCCATTTCATGTTGCATCTCTTTCTCTTAGTTTCACCTGTTTTGTTTGTCTTCAGCCTGGACATTTAGTTTCTTGAACTCCAACTCTAATCTTAGTCTTTCAAGAGAAATATATTCTGGGCTTAAATGTTGACCTTGTGGGGTCCCAATGGGACGTGACTGAGGCAGAAAGACACTCTGTGGTAGAGGGGGGGAATCTCTCTTCCTGAGACTCCTCTACCTGTGGTTCCTCTTGCAGATTGGAGTTTGACTCTAAACTAGCATCCTCATCATTATCTTCCACATTACTTCGGTGAGTAGGGGCTACAGGCCTACTACCCAAATGTTGGTGATTTAACAACCTTGTAATCAATTCATATTTTTTTCCTTTAAGAGTCAGATCCCTAGTTTTACACATCTTTCAGTTGTTCTACTATTCGGACAATCAGGGCTGCCTCATTAAAGTTATCCATATTTGGCATGTTACAATTGCAGAACTTTTTGGTGGAGCCTAGCCTTATGGCTGGTTTAGTTTGGCACAAATAAAGCCAATAGTCAATGTAACCACTCTACGCCAATCCCACCGCCTGCCACCAGTTTTAGGCAAGAATTGATGTAGTAACACTGTGTGAGACTACACAACACTTGTCTACTTGGTATTCAGTAACCCACCTTTTGGTATAGGGCTGTAGCAGTGAAATTGGCAAATGCAAGTAGCCAAGTAACACTTATACTCAATGTTTCAGTTATAAATATTTATTCAACATCCATTTTTAAATGAGCGTTCTTTAAAAAGGGCAAGATATGTAACAATCAAATATACTTTAAAATACTTTTCCAGAATCAGCATAAGCTTAGTAGATACTGTGGCAATGTTTTTTACACACTTCCTGCACCCGGAGGTGACTTTATTCACAAGGACAGTAATGGCATTTATATATCACTAGTACACTTTGCAGATTCTGAGGTTGCAGAAAGGAAAGGTTAAAGGAAGGAAACAGGTTAAACAGTTGCTCAGGGCATGTGAGTATACTTAAATCTTCCATTGAAGTCTAGACAAAACCTTTCTCAGAAATAACAGTCTAAAAACAAGTTATCGCCTCTGAGGGTGTTAGGCAAGAATGCATGCAGTACCTGTGGGAGACTGCATCAGCCTTGTCCTATCGGCAATAGTTAACCCAACCTCTGGTATAAGCATGTACTACACAAGTTGATAGAGTGACTGAGCAGCCAGGCATATCTCAAGAGGGGTCAATGTGAGCTGTAAGTGTAATGAAGTGGGTTCCAGGCTCAATTAGGTTACTTTTAAGTAGCTTTATTACCAGTTCTTAAGATACCGTTACAATAGGGCATAAGGAAATACCAACACCGGCACCCATCACCCAGGCAGGGAGGGACTATGAGCATTCTCCCATTCACACATCAACAATCTACATGACATCACGAGCCAGATCAGACACAGACAGGCACTATATAACACATCTCCCTTCGTTAGTGGAACACACATGCACAGGAACACACATACACTAGCACGTCACAGACAGGCACATCATAACACATCTCCCTCCTTTATATTCATACAGAAACGACATGGGCCTACAAAGAACGTCTTCAACCATCACAGATCGAGAGCCCAGCCTAGCGTGCCACTACCATTTGAGTCTCCCCACAGTTATGACGACCCGAAACTCCCCCTATACACATCAGGATGACTTTCGTACAATAAGCACATCTCCTTCTTTCTGTTCCTGCCATGAACAAACTGTAGACTCTCACTCCAGACACCTACCAGCCCAGATCAAAGATAAACTGACCTACATCCCTATACCACCACACAATTAACTTTTAACCTTCCTTTCCCTCTAATTCCCTTAAGTGGCACACACCTGACCTTCACATGGGATCCCCAACACACATGACGGCATGGCACTTTAACACATCTCCCATGCTTTTCTCACTAACATTTGTCATTGCCCACTTCTTAAACTCAATAGGCTTTACATAACATTTCTTCGGCTTTTAGCCGTTGAAGCTATTGCTTGAGCATCATCCAACTAAAAGTCCATGGCCAATTTGTGAGCTTAAAAGTCCATGTTGTTGTTTAACAACCTAACACCTATAAATCCTCAAAAGGTTATTTCAGCCCACTCACACCAATAGACTCTACATTCATACCCTTGCCTAACCATTCCAAGCACTTCATTTGTAGCAATAAAAGCATTCACCAGATTATTATGTTGTTCATCATAGTCCATTAACCTAAAATTCCTCAAAATGGTTAATGTTAACTTCTACTGTAATATCATACCCTAAAACGTTTGCCACTCTGACACATCAAGCACTTGTTACACCCGGTTTGCACAAAGCATTTAAAACTGCTACATCGCCACAATACTTAACCTTTAATTTCCAGGGCACATGCTTTTAAAAAGGCTACTCCAATACACTGCTTCTCATTTTCAGAATCTTTCCACTGTGTCGCCCACCGGTGAAAAGCACTTTCCGTCTTCCCTCTGAACGTTCCGCGATGAATGGCAGAAACAGCCACATAGCAAAGCCGCTCACCGCACAATGGCTTTCTACTCGCATTCATCTGCATAGATGCCCCTTCCTTTTTCCGTGTACGGTACACCCCTTTCACGATGACAGAGCCCACTTCTTATAATGCTGCTCCTTAGGCATAGGTACATTTTCTTTGAACCATGGATAATGTTTATTATCTTCGAGCGAAACGCAACACATCCTGCTCATCCTCACGGCACTGCTTCAGAGCGATACCCCTAACATCTACACTTGTTATCCAGGGAGACAGCGTTCCATTGCTTCGCCGATTCCCTCTGCTCCCGAACCAACATCATTAGTCTCAACATGAAGCAGAAGGCAGGAGAACTCCTACGCAGACCAACGGTCCAGCCCAGCAGTCGACTCTGTACCGTAACAATGTTTTCCACATTACGTTATGGCCACAGTCCCTTTCATCATTCATTCTTCGTACTTCTGGGGCTGCTCATACTTTTGGGGCTGCTTATACTTCAACCCTGGGCACTACACAGGAAACACTGCCTCTTCACCATATTTCCTCTTCTTGCCTCAACATCAAATTAGGCCTTCATAAGTCTTACGCCCTCTTACTATTGTTCACGGGACTCTTCCCACCTTACGGCCTAGCTCGCACTACCAAACTTCTTTTCATCTGATGGCCCTTCCTGTCCCTTAAATCTCCAGATCAGCACTCCCATCAATTTGTGGGCTGCTGATCCTATCTACTAAGGGGCTCTCCTCCTCTCCTCTCGCGCCCTGGGTGATGGGGTCTTACTTGGATTGGGGGCGGTGTTGTCCTTCTGCTTGTCCTGTCCTTTCCTGCATCCCCCGCAGCAGGCTTCTTGAACTATTTAATCTTGCTTCTTTGTCTTCTACTTGGGTTCGCTTTCTCCAAGACCAGCTTGTCGCCAATGTAATGAAGTGGGTTCCAGGCTCAATTGGGTGACTTCAAGTAGGTTTGTTACCAGTTCTTAAGATACAGTTACAATAGGACATAAGGACATACCAACACTGGCACCCATCACCCAGGCAGGGAGGGACTAGCTGCCTCTAGATGGAACCTTCACCAAGAGCATTCTCCCATCAACATTCCACATGACATCTTGAGCCAGATCAGAAACAGACAGGCACTATATAACAGTAAGGTTATTACACAGAGATTCACAGTGATAAGTATCCGAATAAACACGTACTCTCAAGGTTTCTTGATTATACAATTACTTATTAATTTAACTGTCAGTTGAGTAAGACTTCTTTAGAAGGGAGCAAAAATATGTAACACAATAATATACTTCAAAACAACGCACTCTGTTTCAATAAATCAGTAGATACCCATTTTGGATGACACAGACACTTCCTACACTCTGAGTTGACTTAAATAACTAGGACACTGTGGACATTGATATATCACTGGCACATTTAGAGCAATACTGAGGTTAGTGTCAAATGGAAAAGATGAGGGAATAAAACAATGGTTAACAAATATTCTTCAGCACGTAAGTACTTTTTGAATCCTCCAATGCAAAGTAAATGAACCCTTTCCCAGCTACACAAGTTATCTAATGTGTGACTTTTGTTGAAGGATAGTTAAAGCACAAAGTCGGAGGTAAGAAGTGCCTTTCAGGGAGCCTGGACAGCCAATGTCAATTGAGCAAAGGTCTTGGAGGTAGGTAAAAAGTCTTGCACAATGTTTTAGAAATCTTTGTAGAAAATGAAATCACTGAAGGGCCACAAGCTGTGAGGGGCAAAGCTGCAAGCAACTCTGCAAAAGCAACCAAGATTCACGGGTGGAATTGAAGGTCAGCGGCAGCAATGGGCAAACTTCAGATCAGCTGCACTTCACGGTTTCAGCTTCTTGTGGCTCTCGCAAACGGCACCACTGCGAGTCTCGGATACCTTTATGGACTTTCCTCGAATCTAGGGTCCAGCACTCTGTTGAGGTTGCTCAGGCTTCGCCAGTCCTGCATCATGGGAGTCCGGAGCATCTTCCTGGAGCTCGGGTCCGTCTTAAAACACGATGCACTCGATGTGGTGTTCCTATCCCTGGCAATCGGTTCTGCAGCAGCAATGGAAGTACAGCCAGCTCTGAGAGGATGTCCAGACGAGTTCGCTTTGGGGTTGATTGGTCACACCAACCCAAGGGGAGAAGTCTTCAGTTGCAGAGCTTGTCGAGGCGAATTCGGAGCTTCAGCAATGCAGCAGGGCTTCACTGGGCCGGTCCAGGAGTTGCAGCAAGCATCTCTTCCAAGTTCTATTTCAGATTCCTTCATCTAGTGGTCGACTCTGCCTTCCAAGCCAAAAGCCTTGCTTTTTAGACAGGTTTCTCCCATTAATTTGCACACTCACACAGCAGGGTGGCTGTCCTAAAAGGAAAACAGCCGTGCAGTCACCTTTTGGGTGTATTCCTGTAACCAAGGGGATTAAGCACAGGAAGTTTCGGGCACCCCATCACTTCCTGCCCTGACAGACACGCTGGCCCCGCCAAAGACAAAATTAACAAAGGGACCAAACCTGGTTTGACACGCAGAGTAAATCTCAAGAAGGTCCTTTCCAATAAGAAATGGTGAACAAAGAAGTCCAGGGCCATTTTGACAAAATGGGCACTCATGGGTGCTTTACTGCAGCTTCAATTGCAGCCCGCGGTAGAAACACACAATGGTAGGAAAAAGTAAACCACTGCCACCAGCCATTAATTGTAGAAAAGCTAACATAAAAATGTTACATGAAAAACTAGACAAAGGGGATACTAAGTGACTCCTCCTGCACCCTATTGTAAGATAGTGTCCTGGGTCTAGAAAGTTGCAATGTAAGTAAAGTTAGTTTCACGTCACTGTTCTTGGAAACAGTAGTTAATTCAAGAAAAGGTATTTAAACCTTGGGGAAATCTGAGACACTTCCCTGTATCATTGCACTGAAGGTGCTGTGTGACGCAATGTAAAAAGTTGCCTATGGAGTTTGTCAGACTCCAAAACCAAATGAAACACAGAAAACACATAGGATTAAAAGTACAAAGTCACAACGTTCAGCAAAAAGAGCTGGGTGTCTCTAACGTGGAAGAAATTAAACACTAAAATGAATATTCTCCCTAACAGAGGGACATACAATATCAAAGTCAATGGACTAGAAGAGTTTGCAGGGAGCCGGGACAGCCTAAGTCAATTGGAGCACAGTCTATGGAGCTTAGACACATCGTAGTTAATAACAGTCTTGCACAAAGTTAGTTTTGTAGAAAATCACTGTAGGGTCAGAAGCTGTTACACTTGTGGAGAGCAGAGCTGAAATCCACTCTAACAAAGGTAGCCACTGCAAGTCTCAACTGAGAAGAGCAAAGCTAAAGACACTGAAGTATGTGGGATATTTTACTCATTCCAAGGTGCCCCACTGCATCACTTTAGAAATGGGGAAAGAAACAGCCAAAAGGGATGCGCTAACCCCTGTGCGCGCAAAAAAGCTGCAAAACTATGTTGGGTCACAACCACAAAAAGCTGCACACCCTGCCACACATACTCAAGGGTGGGTGAAAACAGAATTCTCACTGCAAGAGCATGCCAGTGGGTTCAGTTACATTCAACATGGAGCAAGGCAGCAGAATTGTGCTGAAAACCGAAAATTCCTTTTAAAATGTGTGCTTTGCAAGCTTCAAAATTGCTGTTTTTGGCACTAGATGCATTTATTTTCCAGTGAATCCTTGAGAGTAAAAGGGTTACAGATCATCCAGTGTGGCTCAGAGGAGCTGGGTCTCATTGACTGACAGCAGCTAAGAAATGTATCTCATGAAAAACCAGCCCAACAACATTTGTTTTCATTTCCACGGGAAAAACACGGCTAACTTTGCCACAAGTAACAATTTAACATATGTGCAGACATAAACTTTAAACAAAGGCTGGATACATGTACCCAGACTGCAAACAAATCCTATCACTTAAACTGGTGCTGAATAAAATGCGTGTCTGCAGAGGAAAATCTGTTTTAAAGGACTCAGCTTAATGTGCTTTTTCAGAATGGAAGTGCAAAATCGCCCGTTTTTAAAGCATGTTTTGTTGAAAGGCCTAATTCTTTCAGAAATGTCAAAGGATTGCTAATGTCAAAATCCACTTATAAACTGTGTTCATTTTATATGTTTTAATGAAAGATGTAGGTAACGTAAAGTTAAAACCCAGTCCTTAGTTAATTAACTAATTAATAGTGGGTGGGTGACAGCCTCAGCCTGGGAAAGGGTGACGCCTCACTGCTGGCAGGAAACGACTAATTGCTTCTGGGAGGTTTTCGCAAACTCATGACAAATAACTCATCAGACTTTCTTCTGGGCCCCAGCCAAAGACAATGGCAGGCTTGAACACTCATCCCTACAGGAGGGGCAGGATAATCCATGCTCAAGGAAGACGACTCCCACCCTGATCAAAGGAATTTGACAGCTGCTGCCAGTTGAAAGAAAAGTAAAACAAACTGCTAAGTACTTTTGGTGGTTAAATGACTATTTGTAATTCAGCTTTAAAAACCTTTAACTTTGCCACAAGAAGGAGGATAAATCTAAAAGTTGGGAGTTGTAAATCTAATTTTACGCTCTTTCTTTGAAGACGTGATTGAACCCTGTACTGCATAAAGAACAAAAGTTAGACAAAAACACTGATTGTGCAAAGACTATTAATGCTGCAAATATAATATTGTGTACCCACGTGCTAGGGGTGAGTGCACATATATGTACTGAGTTAGGAATTGTTAGGCCAAACCTTTGATCAAATTGACAAAATTCAACAAGAAAGACAAGCCAGGTCTCACTACCGTGGGAGTTGGATGTAAATGTAACCCTGGGAGTTGGATGTAAATGTAACCCACAGAATATGTAATGTATGTGTCCGGTTTTATTAGAGGGCATAATTATAGAAATTAGTATCTGTGGGAAAGTTACATTTGGGTCTTAATAACTGTGGGAGTTTCCCAAGTCACATTATAAAATATGACAGCCCTTTCTGTCTTTCAACCAGAAAAAAAGCAAGTGCCTGGGGCCAATCACAGCCTTGTGGGTGTGAGTTGTAAGTCTGCCCCTACCATAAACTTAGTGATGTCATTTGGCAGGATAAATAAGGGAACCTCACAACACACATAGACACACATTGATCTTTGACTACTTCCTGATTTCCGCATGACGCCCTGTTCCAGATCTCTTCATCCTGTTCCAGAATTCTTCATCTTGTAGCTGATTCCAGACTTCTCCAGCATGGGGTCTGGCATTGATTCACATGCTCATGAATATTCCCCGTCGTCGGGCTGGGAATCCTCGGTAAAGAAAAAATCAGTATCAGTTTTGTTTCTGATCTGTCTTTCGTAGTAGTAACCAATCACTGATCTCTGTGTCATACTGACCACAGCCAATGACTGCCCTCTACCTAAGCCCTGCCTCTGGCAGCCATCTTCAGATTTTTACCGCACGTTCAAGTGTTGGGATCCTCGTGCTATTGCTCTCGAGCGTTAGTGCTATTTTTCACGTTTTTTCTCAAAAAAATGTCTCTTTTTCGGTCAAAGAGCCTCAAGCTCCACCGTTTCTTCATCCGATCAACGGGGACCCGTGTCGGATTCGTCTACGCCCCTCAAGGGTGAAGATTTCGTCGAGCCACGCTTTTGGAGGATTCCAGAAGTTTCTCAGGCCCATCTCGGACATGGCCCAGGAGAAGGGAAGCTCGATGCCCGGAAAGCGGTTCAGGGTCTGCCCTGGATGCCAGCTTCAGAATGTCTTTAAGGAGGACGAACACTCCCTTTGTCTTTACTGCCTACATGAGGACAAGACTCACGTGGAGAAGGACTGTGCGTTTTGCGGCAATATGTCGGAGCGGACCATGAAGGACCGCCATCAACGTCTCGCCAACTGGCTGGAAGGAAAGAGCCCGTCAGGCGAGAAGAAGAAGTCCGATCGGTCTTCTAAGACCTTTGAGGGCACCCCGGCGACGGGGGTCCAACAGAAGGCCAAGCACCGCGAGTCCGCTGGCACCAGGAGCGCCGAACGGTCGGGCTCTATGGGCGCCAGGCAGGGCGCATGCTCCCCGGCGCCATCAACCATGAGCCAACGCTCTGCCTCGGGTAAGAGGAAGGCCGAGCACCGGGCAAAGCTCCTGGAGAGACCCCGGTCGAGCTCGAAGGCCCCATCGGAGGGGGAGCGAGGCGGTGACCCTCCCCCCAAGGAGAAGGCGATGAGTGCACCTAAGGTGGTGAAAGCCTTAATCCATCTGGCCAAGGCCTCTATCGAGACAGTCGCGGTGGCCCTGGCTCAGCCTGTGGAGGCTACACCAGTGGTGGCGAACTCGGGGCCCAGAGTCTCCCTGCCACCGCGGAGGGAGTCGTCTTTCATGCCCATCGACAGGACCCCCGTGAAATCTCCGACGGAGAAGAAAAAGGGGGGGGGCAGGAGGTCGTCGTGGATTCTGCCTCAACCTCTGAGGAAGAGCTGATCGAAGTCTTAAGCCACGGCATTGGCGTGGAAGAAGACCAGCCCGTCTGGAGGGACCCCCCGACGTAGGAGACGACGAGAACGTCGAAGGTGCCGACGGGGCTCCTGACTGCCCGTCGGACTCCCCTCAACCAGTGCCGCAAGACAACTCGGCCATTTTGCTGGCTATACAGTCCTTATGCTCGGAGATGAGGACGAGACTGCCATTACCACCAACGGAGGAACCGCTCCCGACGGGGGACCCGGAGCCATGCCCTACTGGGAGCCCTCCCCCTAAGAGAAGAAGGATTCATCCTCCACCTCCTTTTCAGCCATCGCGCCCTGTTCAGCCCTCCTCCCCGTCCACGACACGTGGGGATGATACGGGGACTGACACGGCCGCGACAGGCACAGACGACAAGGTTTACGACGAGGATCTCCCGTCGTCTCCTCCCACCCGGGCTTCCCCGCCCGACGAGATTGGATCTTTTCACTCCATGATCGCCAGGGCATCTGAGCTTTTCCAGCTCTGCCCGGAAGAGAAGAAGGAAGGTTTCCTTTATCAACGGCGCGAGGCCAAGAGGAAGACGGTCCTCGCTGTACCTCTACTGGACGATATTTGGTTTGAGGGCCTCGCCCTCCTCAAGAACCCATCCACGACGCCGGCTAGAAGGAATCGGTACGAGAAGAAGTACCGAGTCCCGGACGCGGCCCCCTTGTGCCTTCGGGCACAGCCGACCCCGGACTCGGTCGTTTCCGCGGTGGCAAGGAAGAAAGCGGGGGGGCGCAGCCTCTACGTCTACCTCCCCGCCGGACGGCGAGGGAAAGAAATTAGACACGATGGGACGCAGAGTCATCTCGTCGGCAGCGACGACGATTAAGGCGGCCAACGCCTTGGCTATCGTAGCCTGCTACGAAAGGGAGTTGTGGTACAAACTGGCCCCCCTGCTGGACTTCCTACCAGATGACAAGAGGGCGGAAGCCCTAGAGATCTTACAGGAAGGAGAGGTGGTGTCGGACCATGCCATTACGATTGCGACGGAGATTGCTGACACTGGATTTCGCCAGTTGGGCAACGGCATGTGCCTTAGGCGGCGTGGATGGCTCAAGGCTACTGACTTCCGTCAGGACGTGCAGACCAGAGTCTTGGACATGCCGTTCGACGGAAACAACCTGTTTGGGAAAACCGTGGACGATTCCCTTCAAGCCATCAAGGTGGACACGGAGACGGCCCGGGCTCTTGGGGTTCTCCAGCAACGGCGGCCGCCCTTTCGGAGCGGCGGAGGCAAACAGGGTGCCTCCAAAGGTTCCAGCGGCGGATTTTCCACCTACCATCAAGCGGCCCATTCGTCGGCACAGGAAGCTTACAGGGGACGAGGCAAGTCAGGCGGACCCCGCCGTCGTCGCCAAGTAGGACAAGGCGGCAAAGCCTCGTCGAAGCAGGACTGAACCGGCCGTGGGGTCGGGCCCCCACCGAAGCACCCCGGTGGGAGGCCGGCTGGCGAGCTTAGTCAGCGTGTGGCAGTCCATCTCCACCGACCGTTGGGTGCTGGACGCCCTAGCTCAGGGTCACGCGCTCGAGTTTCTAAAGAGGTGCCCGCGCGTCCCCCCTGTGGCCAGGAAAGAACATCACGTCCCTCAACTTCTCTTGGAGGTAAAGGCGATGCTCAAGAAGAGCGCCATCGAGCTCGTCCCAAAGAGGCTTCGGGGCTCCGGAGTTTACTCAAGATACTTCCTCGTGAAGAAGAAGACGGGAGAATGGCGTCCCATCATGGACCTGCGACGTCTGAACAAATTCATCAAGGCGCAGAAGTTCCGGATGGTCACCCTCCAACACGTCCTGGGTCAACTGGAGGAGGGCGATTTCCTGTCGTTGGATTTGGAGGATGCCTACTTCCATATTCCCATCCTAAAGGGACACCGAAAGTTTCTCAGGTTCGTGGTCCAAGGGCGTCACTACCAGTTCAGAGCCCTTCCCTTCTGATTGAGGTCGGCACCCAGGGTGTTCACCAAGTGCCTTGCACCGGTGGAGGCGCAGCTGCGCCGAGAGGGGATCCACGTCTACCCCTACCTGGATGACTGGCTCATCCGAGCAAAGACGAATGAGCTCGCCGTGGAGCACACGGCAAGGACCGTCCAACTACTCACGGGTCTGGGATTCTCCATAAACTACGCCAAGTCCCACCTGGTACCTGGTGCCTGCGCAAGACGCACTGTTTCTGGGAGCGAAGCTCGACACAGTGTCGCTCCTGGCCTCTCCGTCGGAGGAAAGGACGAGGGCCATCTTGGGCAAGGTGCAGCGGATGCTGGTGGCGGACGCGGCCAAGGTGAGGTCCATCAAGTCCCTCCTCGGAATGATGTCTTCTTGCATTTATCTCATCCGCCTGTGCAGGCTCCGGATGCGCCCGTTGCAGAAGTTCCTGGACGCGCGCTGGATCCAGACGACGGGCAGCTTCGAGGAGAGGATCACACTCGACGAGAGTTTCCGACAAGCGATCCGGTGGTGGGGCACCCGCGCTCATCTGACGGCGGGCATGGACTTCCAGACCCCCGGCCACCAGGAGACAGTGACCACGGATACCTCCCTAGAAGGGTGGGGAGCGCACACCGAAAATCTGCACGCGAGAGGCCTTTGGCTTCCGACGGAGAGGTCCCTCCATATCAACGTCCTGGAGCTCCGTGCAGTGTTTTGGGCCCTCGGGTCCTTTCTTCCGTCCCTCAAGGGCAAGGTGGTGAGGATCTTCACCGACAACACCACCACCGTGTTCTACGTCAGGAAGCAGGGCGGAACCAGGTCCCCAGCCCTGTCCAAGGAGGCGCAGGATCTGTGGCATTGGGCCGTCACCCAAGGGATGTTTCTGGTGCTGTTTCATCTGGCAGGGATAAAAAACACCATCGCCGACTCGCTCAGCAGAGAGCTGCGCTCGTGCCACGAGTGGGAACTACGACAGGATCTAGTGAACCGCCTCTTCCGACAGTGGGGCACACCGCAGATCGATCTGTTCGCGACGGCGACAAACTCCAAGTGCCGGAGGTTCGCCAGCAGGTTTCCCCAGCCGAGGAGCATGGGCAATGCTTTCTCGTTCCCCTGGGAGGGCCTGTTTCTATACGCGTTCCCTCCATTGTCATTGCTGATCCGGCTCATCAACCAGCTCAAGAGGTCACGGTGCAGGATGATCCTCGTCGCACCTGCGTGCCCGAGGCAGATATGGTTCTCGGACCTTCTGGACTTGTCAGGGTCCCCGTCAATCAAGCTGCCAGTGGACGTGGATCTTCTCTCCAGGGAAGGAGGCGCCATCCTGCATCACGACCCGAAGTCGCTGAACTTGCAGGCCTGGCTCCTGCAGCGTTAGAGTTTGGAGGATACGACATACCGGCCGACTGCAGAGAGGTTCTTGCAAAGGCTAGGGCGTCCTCAACTCTTAAATGCTATGGACACAAATGGAAGAGGTTCTCTGTCTGGTGCCACGCACAGAAGATTAACCCTCTACGGATTACGGCTCCCCAGGTACTGCCGTACCTTCTGACGCTGGCCAAGGCTGGACTGGCGCACGCGTCCATCAAGATTCATCTTGCTGCGGTCTCCCGATACACCAGAACCACGGGGCGGACGTCTTTGTGGTCTCATCGTCTGGTGAAAGAATTCATGAAGGGACTGTTCAGATCGTTCCCGCCGGTGAAGGCTCCGGCCCCGGCCCCGGCGTGGGAACTCAACGTGGTGCTGACCAAGCTCATGGGATCTCCGTTCGAGCCTCTGCACTCGGCTCCGTTGAAGTTCTTGTCGTGGAAAACAGCGTTTCTTGTGGCCATCACTTCCGCACGAAGGGTGGGAGAGATCCAGGCCCTTTCCTGCAAGCCCCCGTACTTGACTTTTCACGACACGAGGGTAGTGCTCAGGACGCACCCCTCCTTCATGCCCAAGGTGCCGTCGGACTTCCACCTCAACAAACCCTTGGTGTTGCCTGTTTTCTTCCCGTCACCTTCGTCGCCGGCCGAAAGGACTTTGCACTCGCTGGATGTGGCTAGAGCGCTGAAGTTTTACGTGGACCGCACAAAGTGTTTTCGGAAGACGTCACAACTTTTTGTGAACTTTGGACCTGTCAATCAGGGGAAGGCTCTCTCAAAGGCCTCCATTTCCAGATGGCTCTCCGGCTGTATCATGTACTGTCATCGGATGGCAAACCGACCACTGCCTGGCCGTCCGAGAGCCCATTCCACCAGAACGATCGCAGCTACCACGGTGTTCCTATCTGGTGTGCCCTTGCTGGACATCTGCAGGGCTGCTACGTGGAGGTCGACGCACACCTTCACGAAATTCTACTGCATCGATCGGGATTCCAGGGAGGAGTCCAGGGTTGGCCAAGCAGTGCTGCGCAATCTGTTCGCCTGAGGTGAGCCTGGTGAGGAGGTAAGAATTGCTTAATGTTGAGTTTGATGTAATGCTTAATGTTGAGCCTTTGCCACCTCCCGTGTTGTGCATGTGTGTACTGCTATGTATTCTTTATTCATGAGCATGTGAATCCATGCCAGACCCCAGGCTGGAGAAGGAACAAGTTACTTACCTGTACCTGTTGTTCTCCAGCATGGGTCTGGCATGGATTCACATGCGAACCCTCCCGCCTACCCCTCTGCGGCTCTTCACTTGGTCATACTGCCACTTCACGTGCTACCAAATCTGAAGATGGCTGCCAGAGGCGGGGCTTAGGTAGAGGGCAGTCATTGGCTGTGGTCTGTATGACGCAGAGATCAGTGATTGGTTACTACTACGAAAGACAGATCAGAAACGAAACTGATACTGATTTTTTCTTTACTGAGGATTCCCAGCCTGACGACAGGGAGGGAATATTCATGAGCATGTGAATCCATGCCAGACCCATGCTGGAGAACAACAGTTACAGGTAAGTAACTTGTTCCTTCTTTGAAAAGCCAAGGCCTCAGCAGTGCTGAACTCTTCTTCAGCTACGCCCAAAATCCTGAAGCCATCGCAAAATTTAAGGGAAATAATTCTGATCCAGTCTGGCTTGCTACCATTCATGCTTGCCTGCTAAAACTCGCAATCCTGCTGATCTACAGTGTCCAGTGACTAGAAGGGCCAATCCAATCCAGTCTGAGGTGCCAGTCCAATTGACCAGAACCGCTCAGCTGACCATCCTGCCAGAAGTGCCCTGCTGTCTGTAGACCCGATCCGCGATGACCAGAACCTGATGGTCCAAAATCTTAATTTAAAGTGGACTGTAAATATAAATGGGAATCATAGTAAACCATAGCATATCTTGTTTCACCTTGTCCTATCCCCATCTCTCAACCTATCCCATCTTTAACTTAAGAACCCCTAATATTGTCAGAACCATTCTTGCAGCCCTGTTTGTAATCCCTAGTGTTGGCGCTGATTTTCTCTCATTTGTTTAACTAGACCATAAGCCATTAGTGATTTGGAATAAATAAAGTAATTCCCATAACGAAAAATGGAGTATCCGCCACGCGAAGGGTTACAATCGGCTGTGCGTAACTGTGGAGATTCACGGGTGGCATTCTCTTTATTCTTAGTCATTAATATAGTTTAAATAAAACCAATCTGTCATTTTAAAACCGATTTTCTGCTTTTCTCTGTTCTATTTTTCTGAAAACACCTCTCATTCAATCTTTCATAACTTACTCAATGTTATAGCTAGAGACGTAGTTTCAACTCTGAGTTAAACCTAAGACCCTTACTTACATCCCAACCGAAACAGTGCATTTGACCCATATTTCTTAAAAATCGCATAGGGAAATTTAGGCGGGAATTCGCAATTTTGCAAAAGTTTTACACGTGTTTTCTCATTCAAAGTATTTCCAAACTCCCATTCTGATTTAAAGTGTGTACTGTTGCTCATCTTGTAGCTTATGTTTGTTAGGACCTTTTCAGTGTTGCTTCCACAGGATTATATATCAATTTAAGGATTTTTGCACACTTTTCATTCTTTTCTAAGCCATTCTCAACTGCCATTTTAAAAGTGTAAAATTTCCAAAAACGTTTTTCTCTCTTGTGCGGGGAGGGAAGATTGCATTTAAACACTATACACCGTTCCTTATTCCTCAATGCCTGCTGCTTACTTACATCTGTGTAGACCTGTTCATTTGTGAATTAAGAACTTTGCAGAGGGAAATCTTAACTTAAACGCAATTTTTTCACACAAGCCAAAACTGTTCTTTTCTCATTGTTCTAAATTCTGTGTTGCTAAAAGTGATATCAACGGCCTTACCTACTTTCTGATTTGTATTATCACCACATTGGTGATTGCTGCCTCATAAATATGAAAACTTGTGTTTGATTTGAATTTTAATAAATAAATAATACCTTTACCAACCAGCCTTATTCTTGGTCCATTGTGACCATGGGGGTATTTTGAGAAGGGGTATGTTATGAGTGGTATATCACTCAGAATATTGAACCTATAGACACAATAAAATAAGTATTTCATTTGTGCATTGCATGCTAGGCTGAGACCCGGGTGTATTGCCTGATTGAAATCCTTAACAGGTAGGTACCTCAAGTCTGAACAGTACCTCTGGTTTGAAGAAGAGTGGTCCAGCTGGATTATGTCCTGTTGCAGCGATGCAGAGCCTGTGTTCCTGAGCCTCAGTCATGGGGACAAGAGGGAGGACTTTTAGGAAGAATTCTCATTTCTGTGCTAATTCCCTTCTACCTTGGAGACCCCCAGTTTTTTTGCTGGACTTTAGGACTTTTAAATTTTAACCCTGGAGTGAGTGAGACTTTTTCTCACCCCCTCAAGTACTTTTATCTGATTTGGACTCTGTTTTTCTTTTGGTTTTGGAGTCTGACAAACTCCATATGCATCATCTGTTTGTATTGTGACACACAGCAAGCACCCCCCCGTGCAGTGTCACGGAGAAGACCTTTAGATGTCTCTTAAGGTTTAAATACCTTCTCTTGGATAAACTACTGTTTCCAAAAGTAGTAAAGTAAAATTGACTTTACTTACCTGTTTCTCTTTGTAAACCCAGCACACACCATCCTATTTGGAGTGTGGGGGGTAACTTGGTATCCCCTTTTGTCTACCTTCTCATGTAACAATGTTATGTTACCCTCACTACAATTAATGGCTTGTGGAAGTGGTTTAATTTTCCTACCATTGTGCATTTTTACCGCAGGTTGAATCCTCAGCTGCAGTATTGCACCCATGGGTGCCCATTTTGTCAAAATGACCCAGGTCGTCTTTTTTTGCCATATCTTGCTTGTGAGGTCCTTCTTAGTTTTTACTCTGCACGCCAAACCAGGTGAAGCCTGCCTCTCACTCCACCGCGTCTGGCAAGGCAGGAAGCGAGGGAGGTTCCCGAAACTCCCTGTTTTAGTCTCGTTGGTTACAGGAAAGCACTCAAAGGTGATTGGCCAGCTGGCCATCCTTGGAGGACAGCCACCCTGTTGCGTGAGTAACAGCTAGGCTGCGAATTAATGGGAGAAACCAGCATAAAAAGGTGAGGTCTTTTGCAAGGAAGGCAGAGTCGACCACTGGACGAAGGATATGAAGAAGAAACTGGAAAAGAAGCTTGCCGCACCCTCCTGGACTGTTTGTTTGCCCAGTGAAGTCCTGCTGCAGTGCTGGATCTCCAATTTCCGAATCGACTTGAGAAGCCTGGAACAGCGACTTCTTCCCTTGGGTTGGTGGGACCAACTGACCCCAAGACGAACTTGACTGGAACCCCTCTTCCTGCTGGCTGTACTTCTTTGCTGTGGCTGGAACCGAGTTCCAGGGAACAGGAACACCAGGAAAAGAGTGCATTGTCTTTAACCGAGCCCCAGGAAGATCCTGAGGACTCCCTTGAAGCAGAACGACCCATGCCTGCGCCACCTCAACAGAGTGATGGACCCCGGAAGCAACGGGCGCTCACAAGGTATCCAAGAACCGCAGTGGTCCTATTGACCGGTAGCTGAAACTGCAAAGTGCTGCTGATCTGGAGTAAGCCCATTGCTGCCGCCGACCTTCAAACCATAGTGCAGGATTCCGCAGACGTCCTCTCTCTTGTCCCCACGACTGAGGTCCAGGAACACACTCTGCAGGACTACAACAGGAACAGAAGCCAGCGGGACCCTTTTCTTCAGAATTCCGGTACTGTCTAACTAGAGGTACTTACCTCTTGTTGTGTGTAGCTTGCTTGCTGTCACTGGAGACTTGCATTTGTTGCCATATGCAGAGTTGCTTGCATCTTTGCTTTTCACAAGCCTCCCAGCATGTGGCCCAACAGTGATTTTTTTTTTTTTTTTACTACAAACTCGTTATATAACATTGTGCAATACTTTTGTGCTATCTTCAAGAAATGCCTCCATTCTCCTACACTTTGGTCAATTGACATTGGCTGGCCTGGCTCCCTGCAGACTCTTCTTCCCCTCTGACTTTGTGTTTATCTGTTCCTTAAAAAGCCATACATAAGTTACTGGTATAGCTGAGAAAAGGTTAACCTATGCTTCATTGGGGGATTGTAAAGTAGTTACCTGTTCAAAGAACTTGTTAACCTGTTTCCTTCCCTAACTTTTAGGCTTTTTCCACCATTTCAGGATTGCATTAAGTGATAAAGTGATAAATTAATGTCCACAGTATCCGAGCAATTGAAGTCACCTCAGGGTGTAGGAAGTGTGTGACATCCCAAAAGGGTATCTACTTACTTTACTGAAACTGAAGGAGTGTATTTTTTAAGTGCATTTTATTGTTGCATATTGCCCTTTCTAAAGAAGGCTTATTTTAAAACTGACTGTTAAATTAATGAACTATTATTTTAATATGAAACCTTGAATATACGTTTTATTTGAATACTTGTCACTGTGAATCTCTATGTTGCACCTCTACAGCTCACATTGACCCCTCTTGAGATAAGCCTGGCTGCTCAGTCACTCTACCAACTTGTGTAGTACAGCCCTATACCAAAGGTTGGTTTCCCGATTGCCAAGAGGACTGGCTGGTGTAGTCTCCCACAGGGTTACTACATACAATCTTGCTTAACAAGGACGTCTGGAAGACTCCTGCAGCAGCAATTTGGAGGTTGTCTGCAGCTACAGGCTCTTTTCGGATCAGCAGCACTTCACAGTTTCAGCGCTCGGTAAACCGCTCCACTGCAGATCTTGGATACCAGTTGGGCTTCTTTCACTCTGAGTTCTGAACTCTGGTGAAGGGACTCTAGCTCTGGTCGTCCTGCTTCTAGAGGGTCATTTAAGAGACTCCTGGAGCTTCAGGCCAGATTGTAGGCGTGGCACTCGACTACAGATTTCTCGACCCCTGGCACTCGGTTTCTGCAGCAGCAAAGAAGTACAGCCAGTCAGGGAAGATGGTCCAGTGGAGTTCGTCTTGGGGTTAGTTGGTCCCACTAACCCAAGCAAAGAAGTCGGCCCTTCCGTGTGTCTCTTGTCGATCAGAAAAAGAGTTTCAGCACAGCAGCAAGGCTTCACCTGGCAATTCAAAGGTCCAGGAGGATGCAGCAAGCTTCGTTCAGTTTCTTCGTCCGGTGTTCTTCCCAGTGGTCGGCTCTTCCTCTATCTAGTCCCAAAACCCTTGCCTTTTAAGCAGGTTTCTCCCACTCATGCGCAGCCTAGGCTGTCAATCACACAGCCAGCCAATCAGCACTGGTTGCATTCAGGCATTCCTAGAGACAAAGGACAGGGGAGTTTCGGGAACCTCCCTCACTTCCTGCCCTTCCAGACACATGGGAGCCAGAGGCGGGTTTAAGGAATGAAACCCGCGAAAGGCAAAATTAACATAGGGCCGAAAACTGGCTTGGCACGCAGAGTAAAACCCAGGAAAGACCTCACAAACAGCAAATGGCAAAAATGGTCACAATTGGGTGCTGTGCTGCAGCTGAGGGTTCAGCCTGCGGTAGAAAAGCACAATGGTAGGAAAATTGAACCCCTGCCACCAGCCATTTAAAGTAGTGCGGGTAACATAAAACATGTCACATGAGTAGGTAGGATAAGGGGCTACTAAGACACCCCTAGCACTCCTCATAAAATGGTGTGTGCTGGACCTACAAAAGAGAAAAGGTAAGTAAAGTCAATTTGACTTTGCTATTCTTGGGAACGGTAGTTCACACAAGCAAAGGTAGTTAAACCTTCTCCAGCATGGGGTCTGGCATGGATTCACATGCTCATGAATATTCCCCGTCGTCAGGCTGGGAATCCTCGGTAAAGAAAAAAAAACAGTATCAGTTTCGTTTCTGATCTGTCTTTCGTAGTAATAACCAATCACTGGTCTCTGCGTCATACTGACCACAGCCAATGACTGCCCTCTACCTAAGCACCGCCTCTGGCAGCCATCTTCAGATTTTTACCGCACGTTCATGTGTTGGGATCCTCGTGCTATTGCTCTCGAGCGTTAGTGCTATTTTTTCGCGCTTTTTCACAAAAACTTCGATTCTTTCGGTCAAAAGAGCCTCAAGCTCCACCGATCCTACATCCGATCAACGGGGACCCGTGTCGGATTCATCTGTGCCCCTCAAGGGTGAAGATTTCATCGAGCTACACTTCGGAGGACTCCAGAAGCTTCTCAGGCCCGGTCTCGGAGATGGCCCAGGAGAAGGGAAGCGCAACGCCCGGAAAGCTGTTCAGGGCCTGCCCTGGATGCCAGCTGCAGAACGTCTTCAAGGAGGACGAACACTCTTTCTGCCTTTACTGCCTTCATGGGGACAAGACGCACGTGGAGAAGGACTGTGCGTTTTGCGGCAACATGTCGGAACGGACCATGAAGGACCGCCATCAACGTCTCGCCAGCTGGCTGGAGGGTAAGAGCCCGTCTGGCGAGAAGAAGAAGAAATCTGAGCGGTCTTCTAAGACCTTTGAGGGCGCCCCGGCGACGGGGGCCCAACATAAGGCCAAGCACCGCGAGTCCGCTGGCACCGGGAGCGCCGAACGGTCGGGCTCTACGGGCGCCAGGCAGGGCGCACCCTCCCCGGCACCATCAACCACGAGCCAACGCTCTGGGTCGGGTAAGAGGAAGGCCGAGCACCCGGCGAAGCTCCTGGAGAGACCCCGGTCGAGCTCTAAGGCAGAGGAGGAGCGTGGCAGTGCCCCCTCCCTCAAGGATAAGGCGGTGAGCGCACCTAAGGTGGTGAAGGCCTTGATCCATTCAACCAAGCCCTCTATCGAAACGGTCGCGGCGGCCCTGGCCCAGCCTGTGGAGGCTGCACCAGTGGTGGCGGCCTCGGGGCCCAGAATCTCCCTGCCTCCTCGGAGGGAGTCTTCTTTCGTGCCCATCGATAGGACCCCCGTGAAACCCTCCGTGGGGAAGAAGGGGGGGCAGGGCGTCGTCGTAGATTCGGCCTCAACCTCAGAAGAGGAACTGATCGAGGTCTTAAGCCACGGCCTAGGCGTGGAACAAGACCAGCCCGTCGGAATGGGCCCCGACGCAGGTGACGACGTCGAGGATACCGACGGGGCCCCTGCTCGCCCGTCGGATTCCCCTCTGCCAGCGCCGCAAGACAACTCAGCGGCCATTTTGTTGGCTATACAGTCCTTATGCTCCGAGATAAGGACGAGACTACCGTTACCGACGGAGGAACCTCTCCCGTCGGGGGATCCAGAACCGGGACCTTCTGGTGTTCCCCCTACCAAGAAAAGAAGGATTCATCCACCGCCTCCTTTTCAACCGTCGCGCCCCGTCCAGCCCTCCTCCCCGTCCACCCGAGGGGATGATACGGGGACTGACACGGCAGCGACTGGTACGGACGACGAGGCATACGACGAGGATTTTCCGTCGTCGCCTCCCACCAGGGCTTCTCCGCCCGACGAGATTGGATCGTTCCACTCAATGATCGCCAGGGCATCCGAGCTTTTCCAACTCTGCCCTGAGGAGAAGAAAAAGGAAGGCTTCCTTTACCAACGGCGCGAGACCAAGAGGAAGACGGTCCTCGCAGTGCCTCTGTTGGACGACATTTGGGATGAGGGCCTTTCCCTCCTCAAGAACCCTTTCACGACGCCAGCGAAAAGAGACCGGTACGAGAAAAAGTACCGGGTCCCGGACTCGGCCCCCCTATGCCTCCGGGCGCAGCCTACCCCGGACTCCGTCGTCTCCGCGGCAGCCAGGAAGAAAGCGGGGGGGGGTGCGGCCTCCACGTCGACTTCCCCGCCGGACGGCGAGGGAAAGAAATTGGATGCCATGGGACGCAGAGTCATCTCGTCGGCGGCGACGACGATTAAAGCGGCCAACGCCTTGGCTATCGTGGCCCGCTACGACAGGGAACTCTGGTACAAGATAGCTCCCCTGCTGGATTTTCTGCCGGACGACAAGAGGGCGGAGGCCCTTGAGATCCTGCAGGAAGGTGAGGTGGCCTCGGACCACGCCATCACCGTGGCGACGGACATCGCCGACACTGGGTTCCGCCAGATGGGCAACGGCGTTTGCCTTCGACGTCGCGGATGGCTCAAGGCTACGGACTTTCGGCAGGACGTCCAGACCAGGGTCCTGGACATGCCCTTCGACGGGAACAACCTGTTTGGGAAGACAGTGGACGATTCCCTTCAGGCCATCAAGGCGGATACTGAGACGGCCCGGGCCCTTGGAGTACTGCAGCAACGGCGGACGCCCTTTCGGAGCGGCGGAGGCAAGGGCGCCTCCAAAGGTTCCGGCGGCGGTTTCGCTTCCTACCGTCAAGCGGCCCGCTCGTCGTCGCAAGAGGCCTACAGAGGACGAGGCAAGTCTGGCGGACCCCGCCGTCGTCGCCAAGGAGGCCAAGGCGGCAAGGCCGCGTCCAAGCAGGATTGAACCGGCCGTGGGGTCGGGCCCCCACCGAAGCACCCCGGTGGGAGGCCGGCTGGCGGGCTTCGTCAGCGTGTGGGAGTCCATCTCCACCGACCGTTGGGTGCTGGACGCCCTGGCCCGGGGCCACGCGCTCGAGTTTCAAAGAAGGTGCCCGCGCGTCCCCCCCGTGGCCAGGAAAGAACTTCACGTCCCTCAACTTCTCCTGGAGGTAAAGGCGATGCTCAGAAAGGGCGCCATCGAACTCGTCCCAAAGAGGCTTCGGGGCTCCGGAGTCTACTCGCGTTACTTCCTCGTGAAGAAGAAGACGGGAGGATGGCGCCCCATCCTGGACCTGCGACGCCTGAACAAGTTCATCAAGGCGCAGAAGTTCCGGATG
This sequence comes from Ambystoma mexicanum, assembly GCF_040938575.1. Taxonomy (NCBI): domain Eukaryota; kingdom Metazoa; phylum Chordata; class Amphibia; order Caudata; family Ambystomatidae; genus Ambystoma; species Ambystoma mexicanum. Next base: position 1,012,483,307 of record NC_090924.1, on the reverse strand, counting down.
GTCACCCTCCAGCACGTCCTGGGTCAGCTGGAGGAAGGAGACTTCCTATCGTCGTTGGATTTGGAGGATGCCTACTTCCACATTCCCATCCTAAAGGGGCACCGAAAATTCCTCAGATTCGTGGTCCAAGGGCGTCATTACCAGTTCAAAGCCCTTCCCTTCGGACTGCGGTCGGCACCCAGGGTTTTCACCAAGTGCCTCGCACCGGTGGCGGCGCAGCTGCGCCGCGAGGGGATTCACGTCTACCCCTACCTGGACGACTGGCTCATCCGCGCCAAGACGAGGGAGCTCGCCGTGGTCCACACGGCAAGGACCGTCCAACTCCTCACGGACCTGGGATTCTCCGTGAACTACGCCAAATCCCACCTGGTGCCCGCGCAAGTCGCACTGTTTCTGGGAGCGAGGCTCGACACAGTGTCCCTTCTGGCCTCCCCGTCGGAGGAGAGGACCAGGACCATCCTGGGCAAGGTGCAACGGATGTTGGTGGCCGACGCGGCCAAGGTGAGGTCCGTCAAGTCCCTCCTCGGGATGATGTCTTCCTGCATCTACCTCATTCCCATGTGCAGGCTCCGGATGCGCCCGTTGCAAGAGTTCCTGGATGCGCGCTGGATCCAGACGACGGGCAGCTTCGAGGAAAGGATCAAGCTCGACGAGAGTTTCCGACGAGCGATACGGTGGTGGGGCACCCGCGCGCATCTGACGGCGGGCATGGACTTCCAGACCCCAGCCCACCAGGTGACTGTGACCACGGATGCCTCCCTAGAAGGGTGGGGAGCGCACACCGAAAATCTGCACGCAAGGGGACTCTGGCTCCCGACGGAGAAGTCCCTGCATATCAACGTCCTGGAGCTCCGTGCAGTGTTTTGGGCCCTCAGGTCCTTCCTTCCGTCCCTCAAGGGCAAGGTGGTGAGGATCTTCACCGACAACACCACCACCATGTTTTACATCAGGAAACAGGGCGGAACCAGGTCCCCAGCGCTGTCCAAGGAGGCGCAGGACCTGTGGCATTGGGCCGTCGCCCAAGGGATTCTTCTGGTGCCGTTTCATCTGGCAGGGATAAAGAACACCATCGCCGACTCACTCAGCAGGGAGCTGCGCTCGTGCCACGAGTGGGAACTACGGCAGGATCTGGTGGATCGCCTCTTCCGACGGTGGGGCACACCCCAGATCGACCTGTTCGCGAAACCAGCTCAAGAGGTCACGGTGCAGGATGATCCTCGTCGCACCTGCGTGGCCGAGGCAGATATGGTTCCCGGACCTTCTGGACTTGTCGGCGTCCCCGCCAATCAAGCTGCCGGCGGACGCGGATTTACTCTCCAGGGAAGGAGGCGCCATCCTCCACCACGACCCGAAGTCGCTGAACTTGCAGGCCTGGCTCCTGCAGCGCTAGAGTTTGGAGGATACGACATACCGGCCGATTGCAGAGAGGTTCTTGCAAAGGCCAGGGCGTCCTCAACTCTTAAATGCTACGGACACAAATGGAAGAGGTTTTCTGTCTGGTGCCACGCACAGAAGATTAACCCTCTACGGATTACGGCTCCCCAAGTGCTGCCGTACCTGCTGACGCTGGCCAAAGCTGGTCTGGCACACGCGTCCATCAAGATTCATCTTGCTGCGATCTCCCGATACACCAGAACCACGGGCCGGACGTCCTTGTGGTCTCATCGTCTGGTGAAAGAGTTCATGAAGGGACTGTTCAGATCGTTCCCGCCGGTGAAGGCTCCGGCCCCGGCGTGGGAGCTCAACGTGGTGCTGACCAAACTCATGGGACCTCCGTTCGAGCCTCTGCACTCGGCCCCGTTGAAGTTTCTATCGTGGAAAACAGCTTTTCTCGTGGCCATCACCTCCGCACGACGAGTGGGAGAGATCCAGGCCCTTTCCTGCAAGGCCCCGTACTTGACTTTCCACGACACGAGGGTAGTGCTCAGGACGCACCCCTCCTTCATGCCCAAGGTACCGTCGGACTTTCATCTCAACGAACCCTTGGTGTTACCTGTGTTCTTCCCGTCGCCTTCGTCGCCGGCTGAGAGGACTTTGCACTCGCTGGATGTAGCTAGAGCGCTGAAGTTCTACGTGGACCGCACGAAAGGTTTTCGGAAGACGTCACAACTCTTTGTGAACTTTGGACCTGTCAATCAGGGGAAGGCTCTCTCGAAGGCTTCCATCTCCAGATGGCTCTCCGGCTGTATCATGTACTGTCACCGGTTGGCAAACCGACCGCTGCCTGGCCGTCCGAGAGCCCATTCCACCAGAGCGATCGCAGCTACCACGGCGTTCCTATCTGGTGTGCCCCTCCTGGACATATGCAGGGCTGCTACGTGGAGGTCGACGCACACCTTCACGAAATTCTACTGCGTCGACCGGGATTCCAGGGAGGAGTCCAGGGTCGGCCAAGCAGTGCTGCGCAACCTGTTCGCCTGAGGTGAGCCTGGTGAGGAGGTAAGATGCTTAATGTTGAGTTGATGTGATGCTTAATGTTGAGCCTTTGCCACCTCCCGTGGTTGTGCATGTGTGTACTGCTATGTATTCTTTATTCATGAGCATGTGAATCCATGCCAGACCCCATGCTGGAGAAGGAACAAGTTACTTACCTGTAACTGTTGTTCTCCAGCATGGGTCTGGCATGGATTCACATGCGAACCCTCCCGCCTACCCCTCTGCGGCTCTTCACTTAGTCATACTGCCACTTCACGTGCTTCCAAATCTGAAGATGGCTGCCAGAGGCGGTGCTTAGGTAGAGGGCAGTCATTGGCTGTGGTCAGTATGACGCAGAGACCAGTGATTGGTTATTACTACGAAAGACAGATCAGAAACGAAACTGATACTGTTTTTTTTTCTTTACCGAGGATTCCCAGCCTGACGACGGGGAATATTCATGAGCATGTGAATCCATGCCAGACCCATGCTGGAGAACAACAGTTACAGGTAAGTAACTTGTTCCTTATTAGAAATCAAAAGGATTTCTCTGTGACACTGCACAAAATGATGCCTATGGAGTTTGTCAGACTCCAAAAACAAAGGAAACAAATTATCCAAATCAGGTCAATACACATGAGAGAGTGAGAAAAAGGTCCCACTCGCTACAGGGTTAACATCAAAAAGTCCAAAAGTGCTGGGGGTCTCTAAGGTTGAAGGGAATTGGCACAGAAATGTGAATTCTTCTTAACACTGTCCGTCTTTTGCTTGGTTTTGCGATTTCCAATTCACAAGTCAAGGTTAGTACCACAGGCTCCTCTGCTTTGTGGCTCTTGCACAGCCTGGCAACCTCCCTTGCGCGGCTACTCGCAGCTCACGTCTTTCGCTTCCAGAGCTCTCAGGGCTCTCCCAGCGATCTGGTGCTCGCCTGCCACCGGCGAACGTTCCACAATGGGAAAAGTTACAAAAAGGTGCGCTTTCTGCTGCAGATGAAATCTGGAGCACCTGTGACCCTCTCAGGACCGACATTAACTTCTCTTGTCGCTGTGGTCCTGTATCCTGGCTATCCCACGATTTCTTCCTCTGCTGCTTTGTGGAAAGTTCAAAACTCTTCCACCTACTACTACTGCCGCCCTCCAGCTTCTGCTGCCGCCTCAGCTGCTTCTCAGCTGCTTCTCCTTCCTCCAACTTGTTCTCCTGGCCTGCACCTTAGGGGGGCTTTTATGCCTCTGAGCCACTCTCCGATGTGAGTCATCATCCTTAATGAGCTGCACTTTGCAACCTTGTGCCTCTGCAGCTTTCTTCTTCGCCCCAGTAATTTTGGAATTCTGGTACTTGAAGTCTACAACATTAAAATGACTCTGTGCAACAACCTCTATTTTACAATAGGCTATTAGAAGATTAGGGTCTTGGAGGAAATTCCTTAAGGAGGTCTCCTATTTCTCCTGACCTGTTTCTTCTCCCATGTGGTCCTCTCGGCTAATACCGCACCCACGGGCAGGATCAGAAAGCGTCTCCCGTTACCTGTCCACATGCAAAGGATTCCAGATCAGGTTTGCTATGTGTATCATCTGATTCCGTTTCTTCAGGGACCTTTTTGGCTGAGGCCCCTTTTTCTTTTTTTTACATAAGTCTTTTTAGTTGCTCAACTTTGAGTGAAACAAGAGCCTCTTGCATAACATTCTCCATAATACTGTTTGGTTCTAGTTACTTTTACACAAAATCATTTGGTGACCATCCCTAGAGCATGGTTTCCCAGAAAACCTGTATCTCCAATTTTCAATGTGTCCACAACTACAGAATCCCACAGCTGTAGTGTTAGGACCGGTTTTCTGAAGTCCAACTAAGGGCTTAGTAAAACTGTTCAACTGAGACAGTACAAGACTCCACTCTTGGTATAAGGCTGTACCACCTGAGTTCAAGGTAGCGTAGACAAAGCAGACAAGCTTATTTTAGGAGGATGAGAGGGCTGTAGAATCAGTACAAAGAAATTGTAATACAAATAGTCCAAAGAAACACAGACACTATGTATTGTAAAAAATAAATGGTTTATCTCACTTCAATTAGGCCGAGATAAATCTTGGAGGGAAATAAGCACAATCAGAGATCATATTAACACATTATAGAAAAACACAAACACTATGCTTGAAGGTACAAAGACCAAAGCATATAACCTAATTTGGAACACCTAAAAGGAGTTATAGGGCAGTCAAACCAATAGTTACTTTTTAGATTACTTTCAGTAATATAAGGGTAGTTAACCCTAGCAGTTGTACCATGACGCTCCGCAAGAAATCGCTTGGTAAACCGACTGGGCAATATACTTTTTGTGAATAGTGGAACACTTATTCTAGGTACATTAAAAACCTATAAGTGCTTTGGTGATAACCCACTAGATTAGTAAATCTAAGCAATAACTCTTGTAACTTATTTTGGGATGACCGTTCTCTCAAGGTAAGTAAAACCTATGCTCTTTTTAAAGGAGTGATAAGCAACTTAGTCATCTATGAACCTCAGACAATTTTTGTGTCTCACTAAGACGGACCAGGGAAAGCAAAACCCAATGTTACACTTTATGAATGACTCAAGGTTATTCTAGGTAGATGAAACCTGATGCAGATTTATTCTGGACAGTTTAACAGCAAGTCAGGGGAAGCAAGACTCAGTTGGGAAACCTACACCAATTCTCTGAAAGAAATAGTTTGTAAAGCCAACAGCATAACTTTTGGGAAAGAGGCACAGCAAATTTACAGGTGAGTAGAATAACCTTACATCTACTCTGTATTAGAATGGTGAAACAGTTTCTAAGGAAAGAAAGATGTTACATATACTTTTCAGAATGGCAGAACATTACTAAGGTAAGTAATAACCTTACATATACTTTTCAAAATGGCAGAACATTTTGTTAGATAAGAATTTGTGCAGTCCAGTTGGTATGGGACTACACAAGACTTCTCTCTTGGTATTAGGTAACCCACATTTTAATATAGGCCTGTACTACAAAAGTTGGTAGTGTGACTGAGCAGCCAGGCTTATGCTTAGAGGGGTAATGTGAGCTGTAGAGCTGTACAATGAAATCAGTAAATACACGTATCCAATTAAACACTTACACATTTAAAGCTATATAATAAATTATTTATTTATACACAAAGATATGTAAAGCATTCTTTAAAAAGCACTAATTAGATGTAACATTAATTCCAAGTTAAGTTTCAATTACAAAAGTGAACAATAAAGCAGGTGAGTAATTCATTCATTCATATGCTACACATTTTCCCGCACCCAGAGGTGATGTCATTTGAGGTCAGTATAACTGACATCACCTTTGCGCTATTGAGTTTTCAAGGAGGGAAAGGTTAGGGTTAGATCAGAACAGACTGATGGTTCTAAGAACTGTTAGTTTCCCAAAAGGATGCAGGCAGTCAATTATCCCAGCATTAAAGTGTTCAACATTTAAAACCTGTTAGGGAACAAGCACTGCCAACGCCAATAGGTTCAGATGGAGGCCTTTAGGGAGCCAGGACAACCAAAGTCAATGGGCAAAGTCACAGTTCTGATGCTCTTCTTCTTAGAAATATGTTCTTAAATAGTCAGTGTGTAAAAGCGAAATGAGAGCAACTCCAAAGGACTCACCGTACGAAAGCACAAGCTGTAAGGACATTGCAGGTAAGTTAAGGTCAACTTAGTGTAGGGTTAATTTGCACTCCAATGATGGGAAGCACCCCAAATGGCAAAAGGATAACATACTCCAAGCCCCATAGTACCTTTGAAATTAAGAAGTGGTTACAGCTGGTTGCCTTCACAATGCAATGTAGTAAACCCTTGTTCCTGGTTCCTGGTCGTGGTAAACACTCAAGAGAGAGGGGGGACTCGGCAGCAATGGATTTCCGTCGATTCATCGGCTCTTTGTGGTGTTAACGAAGTACGAAAAGCTCTGGTTAGGATTTCCTTTATCCCTCAGTCCTGGACTCTGGTGAGGGGACTCTGGACATGGATATCTTACTTCTGTACGGTCCTCTGGTTGCCCACAATGATCTGGCCCGATTCGGACTTCGGAAGACAATACACTCACAAGTGGTTGAGCTACCCCGGGTATTGGGCTTCTGCAGCCTTGAAATGTTGCAGCAAGTCGGGGCTTGCACCAAAATAGTTTGCCTCGAGGCTAGTAGGTCTCACCAGCCTAAGGGAGGAAGTCGTCCTTTATGGGTCTTCCCTGTCGAGAACACAGCTGCAGGGCTTCATTGGGCACTTTGCAGTCCAGGAGGGTGCTGCTGGCGTCTTCTCTTGTATTCTACTCCGAATGTTGTACTCAAGTGGCCGACTCTGCTCTTAGTCCCAAAAACCTTGCTTTTTATGCAAGTTCCCATTCATTCACAGCCCTAAGCTTTCAATCACACAGCAGGCTGGCTGTCCCTGCAGGACAGCCAGCTGGCCAATTGGAACTGGTTTCACTCAGGCACACCTAGAGACAAATGACAGGGAGGTTTTGGGATCCTCCCTCACTTCCTGCCTTTCCAGACACACACTCGAGCTTGGGCGGCCAAAGGCAAACTACACAAAGGACTCAAACGTGATGCAAACAGAGTCAAAGCCCAGAAGAAACAAACTAACAAGAAATGGCGAAAAAAGAAGACAGGCCATTTTGAGAAAATTGTCACCCTTAGTTGCAGCAGCTGAGGTATCAGCCTGCAGATACATTTCACTAGGTAGTAAAAAAGAAACCACTGCCACATCCATTCAGGTAGTGTACCAGAATGTTACATGAGGAATAGGTTAAAGGAATTAGTATGTAACCCCCCAGCACTCCACATAGTGGTGTGTGCTGCTCCTATAAAGTAAAGGTAAGTAAGACAGGGGATCTTCTTACAATTCTTGGGAACAGTAGTACACCCAAGAAAATGTAGCTCAACATTAAGAGAAGTCCCATGTATCACAATGCAAAAACAGATGCCTATAGAGTTTACCAGACTCCATAAAACAGTAAGGAACATAGAAAATCATAGTCAGGAAAACACATGAGTGAGTGAGAAAAAGGTCCCACTCACTCAGGAGTAAAACTTTAAAAGCCCTGAGTCCAGCAAAAGAGCTGGGGGTCTCCAAGGTTAAATGGAATTGGCACAGCAATTAAAATTCTCCCCAAAATATTTCTAAGGTAGATAATAACATTTGTAACTGTTCACTCTCAGAGTTAGTTACTAACCAACTTCTTTTGCAAGTAAGTAACTTATAAACATTTATTCTCTTTTCTAGGCAAAAGGCCTAATCCTTAGAAGTCTTTTCTTTATTCTTGGAGCATGAGTGCTCTCTATGGCAGAAGGGGGGGTCACTAGGGTCTATTGTCCAACAGAGGTCAGGATAGTTTCAGATGTAGAAAAAGCCAGAGTTTCTAAGGAAGTCTGTTAGAACAACTAAGTACTTTTAGAATTAGTTGAGGATCCTGGGGCTTCACAGAGACACTCTAGGAGGATTCCAGCAGTGTGTCTGTGTTAATTGGACGAGAGACCTCCCAATTACAGAAAACACTGCAAAACTACACAGGAATCACAAGTAAGTAAATACCCAAGCCAGCACAGTACCTCAGCACAGAAGATTTTGCAGCAGGAGGACTTCAGGATCTGCAGCCAATAACCCAGTCGATGAATTCCATCATCAAGAAGACAGCACACTGGAAGGATAACGGGGAAGGCCCTAGGCAAGGTTCTCCTAATGGCTGAATGCTGTTCTGTGGATTTGGCACCTTTTTAAGGAGCACAGAAGAAGACAGAAAATTGCGGTTGAATTTCGTTGTTACAAAGATCAGGCACTCTGGTGAGGGGAGTTTTCAGACTCAATTTGTGTCTCTGGAGATGCACCATGATGCCCACAAGATTTCTGTGAGTTTCAGCATTCTGAAGACTGTTCACTGCAACGTCGCAGTACAACATGTGCTGGCTCAAAATGCAGGTCTTCTTGAGTCTACCTTTTCAGCTCCCAGGATCTGACTTTTATGCAGGAACCCAGCCAATCAAACAGACGTGCAACATTCAAACTTGGTGCCTTGGCAGTCCGTTCAGGACAGCCAGCCTCGCAGTTTGAACTGAATTCTTGCAGGCAGGCTGGGAGACAATGTGCTGCAGAGTTGTGGACCCTTCCCTCGCTTCCTGCCTTCACAGGCACTCTGGAGCCTGGGCGGGCTTGACTCCGGTCTCCCACTGATAAAATCACACAATGGAATTTCCCACCATGGAGGGCAGGGGAAAGACCAAGAAGGGACAAACGCAAAAAGGGCAAAAAAAAGACTGCCCCCTTTTGATAAAATGGGCAACCATGGGGTGCCTTTACCGCCACTGTGGAAACAGCCTGCTGTAAAGGTGCACCTAATTTGTAAAAGATTTGACTGCCAAGCTATTTAAGGTAAGTTTGTCCCTGTAACAGAATTGTTACAGTGCTAGTGAGAAAGAGAATACATTGTATCCCCAGCACTCCGCATAATGTGGGGTGTGCTGGTTTCACCTAACAAAATATAGAAGGGATAGAAATATCCTTTCTACCCTTGCGAACTGTAGTTATCACAAGGTTAGCCAGAGAAAGTAAAAGCGGAGCCCAAAGTGCAACTCTTTTAAAATTAAACGCTATATACCAAAAGTTGTCAGAGGATAATATTAAAAGGACACTATAGAGAGTGTCTTAAAAATGACACCCAAAAAAAAGTGTAAAATGATCTGTGTTGAAAAATGTTCCCACTCACTATGGTATAGGGAAAAATAATCTTCCTGTCCAGCAAAAAGTTCTGCAGTTCTCACAAGTGAGGTAAATTGAGCATTACGATTAAAATCTTACCTAAAGGAGTCCTATCAAAAATAATAAAATTGTCAGCATAGGCTGCCATGTAATACATGTTTTCCCCACCTTACGGCTCACAAAAGATACCTTCTCTCGGGTCTCGCCTATGTCTACCACGTAAAGATTGGAAAGCCAGGGGGCTAAAATGCACCCCTGTCTTAAACCCAAACAAGTTTTGATTTTATTTTTCTCAACATAGTTCCATCTACATGAAGTCTACATTAAGTCAAACCTCCACGGAAGTATCCGAATGCAGATGGATGAAAAAGTCTAGCAGCCCTATCGGCAGTCCCCAATTGCATAGCTTGATCAATAGAAGGCTACAGGCTACCAAGTCAAAAGCCATTCTAAGATCAAGGGCTGCCTGCGTAAGTACTATCACAGAGTAGCATTAAACAGATAATAAAACCAATAAAAAATGGTTTCCAAAAAAATAATATATTTGCAATATCCAAAGGAAAAAAATATATTTAGAACAGTTTTAAAAGTAACACAGATTAGCAGAAACTTCTGAAACAACTTCATACTAACTTGTATAACTTTAGTTAGGGCCTGCTTAACTAATCTTCAAAGGTCCAACCCTATTCAAGGAATATTTCAGAGTCAAGGGGGGCAATGGAGGTCCAGATACCGAGGGTGGTGGAAGCAAAAGGTAGGTAGACTGTAAACAAGGTAGTCTATGAAGTGTTTGCCAAGTTTACTGGTAAGTAGCAGGAGACTTCTTTGGTATAGAGCACAAAGGGTTGTCCACCCCAATGTAGCTCAATGTAGGCCTAGGAGGTTTCGGTCATCTCGTCCACTTCTTGTCATTTCAGTCACTCTGAGAGCCTTGGCCGCCTTTCCAATGGACGCCTGCCAAAGACAAAAGACCCATGAAGACCTACCCCACCCAGACAGGTAAAAGAAGGCCCTTACTGCAGCTGTGATGGCAGCCTGCGACAACAGTCCAAAAAAAGTCATGCAAAAAGGTACACTTCCACCAGCCTGCCAGATGAACTTGGATCAGTAATTAGAAGTTACGGGAAAAATGATAAAAGGGATACAATGTTTCCCCTCAGCACTCCACTTAAGGTGTGGTGTGCTGATCTCACAAAATAAAATACAGGTGGAACAAAAAGAGCCCCCTGCCCTGGTAACATGCACCAACACAGGTAAAATAAAAAGGGAACCTCAAGGAGCTCCCGAGCAACACTGCACAGAAAGTGCAATAATACACTTTAGATACCAGAAAACATGGAGGAAAGCATAACTCCATTAAAAACTATCAAAACGAGAAATAAAAAAGGGTTCCCAATGTAAGAGTAAAAGAATGAGTGAGCATGGAAAAAGGTTCCCACTCACTCAGGAGAATCGGTCCAAACATCCAATAGTACTATAAAAATGGTGCGGGACTCCCAAAGTGGGGAGAATTTTGTTCAAGAAGGAAAATCTACATAACAACCCGTCTTTGAAATGTCCTCTGTCTCCACGTTTTCCTTCTGACCCACCACACCGGCTATGGTGAGAGCCGTGAGAGAGCCGAGCTCCGAGAGAACCAGGGGAAGCCTCTTGTACGTAAGAGAAGAGAGGCGGGACTGTCGTAGAATGTGGGGCCCGTGTAAGTCAGAGCAGCTCTGACACGGAGCAAGAAACAATGGAAGACAGGTGTCTCAGAGTGAAGGAATTCCAAGTCCGGTAGAAGAGAGTTCGGTGGTGGCATGATCACGAAGCAGTCGTGGTGAGCAGGCCGCCCACACAACACTGCTGACACCACCTGCCGGAGGAAATCACTCCTGATCCGAGTCACAGCACCAGTGACATTTAGAAGACTAGAGAGAGTCACAGAAGGACAATGTGTAAAGTAAGCTGCAGAGCTATTATGCAGACAAAAGATAATTTGATGTCCATTTGGTACTGGCATCGTTGCCCTTGAACACAGACTGTAATACAGGGAACAGGAATACCGGAAGCACAAGATGGGACTTAATGTAAAGCAAACAAAACTCATCGAATCATTGGTGTGAAGGGAATTGGAAATGAAGTAAGAAACCAGAACTGTGTTAATGAAATAGAAAGAAACACAAATATTACAGTGTGAGGGAAGTAAAGTTGGAAACTGAACATGTTGTGAAAAGGAAAAAGACAACCCATATCCAAAGGTAAAAAAGAGAATATAAGTGGGTAATACAATCTTCTGACAGCAAGAAGATAAATCTCATACATGAAAAAGGTATTTGAGAAGGGAACAATATACACTGTACCCAGAACCCTACAATAGAGAGAGAACAAACCTGAACACAACTAAGATAATTGGAGTGAAGGAGAAAAAGGAAACTAACAGTCCCTTAAGGAAGCTACAGAACTTAACGGGAAAGATAACAAAAAACTATTTGCATTTAGTCTATTGAGTGGAATAGAAGACTTGTTTTGGATATTTACACTGACGAGCACCTTAGTTAAATAAGTAGGGAACACCTCATAGACATAGGGAAAGATGGGCCTTATTTTACTTTAAATAAACCTCACAGTAAAAATGTCATTAACGCGTTGTGTCCTCCTTCTGATCCGCCAAATAGCCCAGCATTGATTTTTTTAAAATCCATCTTAACAAAGACAATGTCTTGACATCTTGCTTCTGTTAGTATACGGTAGATCTTTCCAATCAAATCTTTCATCCCTTCAGCCTGCAGTAAACGGAATTCCAAGCTGGTCAGGGATCAGGAGACCCCCTTTTTGTTTGCTGGTTGTATTGTCCAGTGTCTCAACTTCCGATAGTGAAACATTTCCTTCCTGACTTACCCAAAATCCTTCTTGCTTGTTAGAACATGTTTTATTTCACCCTTCACCCAGTTCCCTACAGCGCCCTCTGCCCCATTTAGCGTATCCTTAATCAGCTTCTGTGCCGTAAGGTGTTAGTCTGGGGAGGACATTCATCTTTATAATGGATAATCTGCTATAGCCATTAAATATATAGGTTCTTTTCCCTGTGAAGATGCATTTGAATAGATTTAAATATCTCTGGGTAATTTGCTTGCTGAATTTTTCTACAATTCCTTAGTAATGGTCACCTGCCCCAATTCCCATTATGATATGATATTTTATTTATATTGCGCTCATACACCGGTGTTTCAGAGCGCGACCAGGCAAAGGGAGGGGAACAGGGGAGAGAACAAATACAACAATCTTACTAGGCCCAGTGACATTGAGAACGCGCAGGTGCATGAGGAAGGGAAAAGCGGGAAAGTGCATGGGAGGGGGGAGAAATTGGAAAGTGCAGAGCATAAGAGAGGACAAGATAAATAATAAGTTAATAAATAAATACGGTGATCCAAAACAGTGGTAGTGCAGCCTGTGAGGGCCAAGTGCAAGGTTAGTCAGATAGGGCGTATCTGATCAGTGCAGACCAAGAGTGGGGGGGCCTGTATGGGTACAGATACAGGCCCCAGTGCAAGGGGTGGCCAGGGGGCAGTGCAGGAGGGTGGCAGGGTAAGCAGGTACCTGGGCCCAAAGGGCAGAGGGTGGCCAGGTGCAGCATTGCTGAGAGAGAAAGCAGATCAGCAGGGGAGAAGAGGTGCAAAGGCAGAGGTGAAGAGGATGGTCTTGAGGAGCTTCCGGAACCGTAAATGGTTCTCTTCAAGTTTCAAGGTGGCAGGTAGGCAGTTCCAGAGGGAGGCCCCCCCAGAAGACAAAGATCAACCACCAGCTCGTTTCTTTGAAAAACGACTGACCCTGAGGGAGTTGGAGGTAGAGGAGCAAAGGGCTCTAGAGGGGAGGTATTTACGGAGGGATAGTTGAAGATAATTTGGACCCGGGCCCCAGAAAGCCTTGTGGACAATGCAAAGGGTTTTAAATGTAATCCTTGCAACCACAGAGAGCCAATGAAGGGATTTCAGAGCTGGAGAGATACGATCCCAGGGCTTGAGGCCAAGGACAGGATTTATGTATATTAACTTGAAATTCAGATACTTTACTGAATGCTCTCATTTTTTTCATTAGTCCTTTCTATGTGTTAAATGGATCAGTCAAAGAGAGAATCACATTGTCCGGAATAGGCTAATTTTGTGCTGTTTTTCCAGTGTTTACTATGGTTATTTCTGTGTTTTTTTTTAAATCCTCTCTGCAAATAGTTCCATTAACCAGCAGATGGGAGACAGTGGACAACTCTGCTCTGTCTTGCTCCTCTATGGAGCCTAACGAGGTCAGTTGGGGAGCCATGTTGATCTATTCCTGCAGTGGGGTTCCTATAATTAACCATGACCATATTTGTTATACATGGACCAAACCCGAATTTATCCTGAGCTTTTGTGAAAAAAAGTCCCTTCCACCCTATTAAATGCTTTTTCAGCATCTGAAGATACTAACAGGGATGGACCAGACCGCCAACCAGTTTTATCCACCAGCATTAATATTCTTCTGGCATTGTGACTAGTAATAGTTCCTTTGATGAAGCCCGATTGATCAGGGTATATCCAGCTCTGACTGGTTTTCCAACCTAGCTAATAGAAGCCTTATAAAAAAAAATGTATATTTTTAATTTTAAATGGGATATAGGCCTATAAGAGAAACATTTGTTTGGATCTTGCCTTGTTTTGGGGAATCACTGTAACGTAAGCTTCTCACATGGACTGGCCCAGATCACCCCCTTTCCTAAAAACATTTTAAATGAATCGGTCAATGGGTTTTCGTAATTTTGGGGTGAAATATTTATAGAACAAAGCGGTTAATCCGATGGGGCTCAGACTTTTCCTTATCTTTAATCTTTTTTTAATTGGTGCATCTAACCACCTCTTGCACTCCTCCAAAATGTTGTTTAATGTCCATAAACCCTTGAGTTTTTTCATCTTAGTCTCTCTTTGAAAATAAAGTTTGGTTATATTTCTGGAAGCAATCTTTTATGTGTCTTGTCTGTGCTTTATTTACCTTGATTGTAACACGTTGTTTGAATGAACGCCCTATTTGATATTAGATTAACCTATTGGCCACCAGTCTCCCTGCTTTGTTTCCACCTCATAACATGTTTGTTTAGTTCTCAATAGAATTTTGTATGCTTTATTTACAGATAGGGTATTTAGTCATTGCCATACCCCCACCAGCCTCATTATGTAGCTCTGGTGTGATTGTTTTGTGTAGATTTTCTATAAGTGCCAAGTCAATGAGTTAAACCTTCTATTCCACAAGTGTGCTTCAGCTCAGTGGCTCCCGCAACAAGGTTGCCCCACATCACTGCTTTCAGTATATTCTAATAGCATACTTTCCCATAGCCACTGACAATGCCAAAGAAGAGTGGTCTGACATGGTACTCCGATTTATTTTGAGCCTTTACAGTTTGCCTAAATTGGCTGCTGACATGATTATAGTAAGTCGCTGAATATTACAAGTTAGAATTTGAATAACACAGCTTCTCCCAACACCCAATCCCAGTAGGTCTTACATTTCGGTCTCCTCTCCATTGTGTTCAGCCCTGGACCTTCTATAGCTTAGAAACAATCCATGTCCTCGATTGCACCGTTTCGAGGAACGTCTCGAATGGTATGAGCTCTTGGAGCAACCCTTCCCACCACCCTAAGCCCAGAACCAGACCTTTAAGTCTAAGGTATTGGAATATTCTACTACCCCATCTTCTGGACCTCACGGAAGTCCTTAGAATTTTCACTGACAAGGAGATGGCCAACCCTCTTCAGGTCTATATTAGACCACTTTTGGGTCCTCTTGGCCCCTATCCTGTGAAACCAAAATGGAGGCCCCCTCAGTGAGCACAAGGGGGAAGGCAATTTGGATAAACCTCTGTTTCTCATGTTTTTTCTCCACAGTAGCCAAAGAATTCCTAGGGTTTGGTGTTAGTGTATCTACTGAGGGACAGATCTTATAGGAGCCCATAGAAACTCCCTCACCTTTTTCGAGTATGTAATGCAATCTTCTATGTATGTCCAATAGGTCCTCAGATCCCGTGACATGTTCCAACATCACCGTAAGTTATGCTGCCTAATATTATAAGAAGTAATCTGGGAATCCAAAACCACCCCTCTCCCTTGGGAAGCACCAGCACTCTCCCTGCTATATGAGCCCTTTTATTCTGCTACCAAAAGCCAAAATGACCTCCTTAAATAAACTATCCGGCAACAGTTTTGGGAGCTTCGTAAACACAAATAACAGACGAGGGAGTATGGTCATTTTAACCACTGTCATTCTCCCCTCCCTCCCAAGAGAGTGTGAGGATCTCTGCAGATCTCGCTTGAATTCCCCTATAAGGGGTCATAATTAAGCCTGTGCAAATCCTTAAAGTTCCTCGACACCCTTATACTCAAATAAGTTATAGCCTCCTGTATCAGGGACAGTCCGTACAAGTCCTGTCTGGAATGGTGTGAAATCACTGGTGTCCCCACCTGGAGAATAGACTTGATGTGGTTAATTGTAAAGCCCACCAAAACACCATAGCCATCCAGCGTTTTCATCAGCTTCTTCAGAGAGCCCCTCAATTCCGTCACTTAGCACAGAATATCATCTGCAAATAACAAGATTCTAAATTCCAACCTCTAGTATTCCGTGCTGTGTATCCCCGGATTTGTCCTAATTGCCTCTCCCAAGGGCTCGATTACCAACGCGAAAATGAGAAGGGACAAAGGAGAACCCTGTCTTGTTCCTCGAAATAGCGGGATGCCCTCCGAAAGAACCCCATTGACCGTCCCCTTGGCCAAAGGCTCTCTATAGTGATGTCACCAACGCCCTAAAGATCTCTCCAAACCCAAATTTAGTTAGTACTACCCTCATAAAGACACATTCCACCCGATCAAACTCTTAAATTGCGTGAAGAGAGCCCAAATATGCCGCCTTGTTTTGTTTTTGGGTGCAGTAGATCAGGTTTAGAGTCTTCTTCTCTGATCCTTTTCTACCTCTAATAAAACTCACCTGGTCCCTGTGGATAAGCAACGGAAGAAATCCATCAAGCCCGTTCCCCATGATCTTGGCCAGGACCTTTACATTTGTATTAAGGAGGAAATGGGTCTATATGATGGGATACTGTCGGATCTTTCCCCTCCTTTAGAACTGTAATACTGGCTGGAGCATCAACTGGGGAAGTGGTTTGCCCAGCAGAACCTTGTTAAAAAGCTTTGCCAGTGTAGGTTCCATGAGTGACCAAAGCATGTCATAAAATCAAACAGTTTACCCATCCTCTAGCGGTATTTTCCACTTTTAATTCCCTTTATATTCACTGTAACCTCCTCCACCGTGGTGGGAGACTCTAATATGGCAGCATCCTCAGGGATGGGGGGGGTGGGGTTTTGTTGGTATCTCCAACCCATTAAGGAACGCCCTTATCTGCTCCACATCCCCCTCCCACTCTGGGGTATAATGGTCATGGACAGGCACGTTTTAAATGACTTATATCTGAATTTGATACAGTCCCGGATACCTTGCACTTTTTGATTGTAAAAGATGACATCCACACAGTAGTTTGATTCTAAACCCAGTGTGGTTTTATTTATGTAGTGAAGACATGTAGTCTTCATGGGTCAGCCGACACGTGTTTCAACCTCTAGAGTCCTTTTCAAGGCTGTCATTGTACATACATGTAGGATAGTGATGTTTATGACAAGTGAGTAATTGTGACATATGTGGACTAAGATCATACGTTTATATTCAAGAGCAGAAGGGGGGGCGGCCTGATTTTCCATAACAGATAAAGTATGTCATTTATACAGTGATTCAACACATATTGCAAAAACACAGCCATCCTATAGTATAATCATCCATGTTTACAGTTCAAATAAATGCATTTTCGGAGGTGGTCATGGGGGAGAGAAAAAGAGGAGAGAATATGGTTTGGTTAGTGTAATGAGGTGTTTGAGCTGCATATTCCTAGCATGGAACTGAATTTACACATTGCTCTTTACTGTTCATACCTAAGCAAGTATAGTGTGATGTCCTCTATGATCCCTGTGCTTCGCCCAGTGGGGGGCTGAGGGCGGGGGAGAGGGGGACCGAGAGGGACCGTACATGGCGGTCCCCTGAGGTAACTGGGAGTACGGGTACTGCATCCAGGGCGGAAGGGTGAGAGGAAGGTATAAGACCTCGGGTGGTAGCCAGAGGACAATGTGATAAGGAAGTGGAATCGGGAGTGAGAGGCCTCACCCCTCCCACCCATGGCAGACATAGGTCCACAGAACTGTGCACAAGCAAGCAACTGTTTATTGACAGATGACAGAATATATACAATACTTTTATAGAAAATTCACAATTAATTACATCATTTGCTTCAAGCCAGTCTATCGTCGCAGTAGAAATGTACGGGTGGGAAGCAAATCCCCAAACTAGGAGGAGGGGGGAGTCATCCTCCTAGATACCCCTTTTTAGTTTATTTTCTTATTGTTGTGCTAGGGCCAGGGTAAGAGTTACAGAAGGATAGGCGGTTTCTTTTATTTTAAATAAAGATCATTGTTAAAATGCCACCTCCTGAGCCCGTCTCCTACTTCTGGCACTGTGCGACAATGAGCAACGGTGCAAGCAAGGTGCCCCATAAGAACAAAGGCACATTGTGGAAAGCAGCAGAGCGCTAAATGCCCATGCTGTAAAAGCGCTGTGGAAAATGGAATACAATAAAGACATGGAACCCTTTGTACCAGTTTCTAGCACTCCTTACTCTAAGCTTTCGTGCTCTGTAAGTTTGCCTGTAAGACCTAGCTAACTTGGTGCAATACCTCTCGAGGTTCACTGGTTGGTTCTGAAAAACGTTGCAAACAACCAACAAAGCCAATGGTTGGTTCATTGTGCATGGCTTGAAGTAATCAAGTTTCCATTCAGGCTGCTGTAAAAAGATAAATGGCTTAATTGTGGCACAGTTACCATGTAAAAAGTAACGCAACCCTGTACATAATTCGCTGTCTGGTTGAGGCGATTCACTGGGGGATAAGAAAGGGACATCTGTCCTAATAGCATGAAAGGCTACAAGGTAGGCACATAGTGACGTGATTAAACAAAAAAATGAACTCGCACAAATTAAATCCAACCATTATGGTAGTCACCAAAAATACTAGAGGCCTCCCGAAGTGAGGTAAAAACAGAAAAAGAGGATATCTTCGAAAGCATGACTGCTCAGTGATGCTCAAGAAAATAGTTTGCTGTGCTTGGTTGCTTCTTAATAGTACATTGCCAACCCCTCCCCCAATTCTTTTTTGCTCATTCTTGGGAAGCCTGTGTGTGGAATGGAAAGTGAGCAAATGGTGTGTGATGGAAGTGTGTGTTGCTACATTACTTGTGTATTCCTAGTGCTTCAGTTATTCCT
This sequence comes from Ambystoma mexicanum, assembly GCF_040938575.1. NCBI lineage: Eukaryota > Metazoa > Chordata > Amphibia > Caudata > Ambystomatidae > Ambystoma > Ambystoma mexicanum. The sequence goes on along the minus strand of NC_090924.1, from coordinate 1,012,464,811 downwards.
CCCCACCACCTTTTAGAATTCTAGATTGTAAACTGGTAGGTATGCAAGTTTGTAAGGGTCATGCTGCCTGGATGCTGGGTGGGACTGCATGCACACTCGGGCTTCCCAGATACGTTGGCAGAGCACTGCAATCCCACATTGCACTGAACAAAAACCGCGCTTTTATTAAGGGGACAGGCTGAAGGATTACAAAGGGTTACTTGTTCTTTCTATACTAGTATACAGAAGAAAATACAAGTACAGATGGTTAATGGTAACATGTTGAAGATGCTAATAGAGCAGGGAGGCTTATATTGAATGACATTTGCACAGACAGTGCTCAGTTTCTGAGTGTTTGCATTACTTAATTTTCATAGGTGTTTGTCCTTTTTAAATTGCTGTTTTTAAAAACAATTATTTTATCTACCTACTCAGCCGCCTGCAATCACATGGGACCGCTCATCGATGAGAAGTTAGAAGACATTGACAGGTATGAACATTTCTAGTTGTATCTGTTCCTGGTGGAATAATCTATGTATCTAGGATAGAGATAGAGTATTTGTTTCATTTAGTAACATGTCTTATCTGGCGGATCTTTGAGGTTTGTACGTTATTTGTTTTTTGTGCGTCATTTTTAGCACTTTATTTGTTGCAAAAAGCAGCGGAAAAACTCCCTCAGCACACTCCCTCAACTCCCTGTTCTATCTACCTAACACACACTCGACATCTATCTTGCTGCGGCAGCAAAGTGTTAAGCAATGCAGAAAAATGTAAATCTGCGAAATGGTCATTCTGCAAAAGTCTCGAATCCCAGGCTTTGGCTATGCCAGGTTTCTCTTAAAACTGTTGCAAGGTTTTCAGTGGATCAGACTGGCTTCCTAGATGGCTAAAGAAAGCAGATGCGTTATTTTCTACATTTCTTGTGCTGGCTCTCTGTGGGTATGTTTTAGGGGAATCTCTCCACTACGCTCTGGTGAAGGATCTAAAACCATCTAGCCTATGGGTAAGAGAGGTCCCAACCAAAAGATAGACCAAACTATCTCTGTGTAGTGTTAGGAGGGATTCTCATAACCAGCCCTGTGTGCGAGTTCTTAGAAACCACCTTAGTTGGTGAACAGGGTTATTGACACTTGGGTCTAGCCATACCCAAGCAAGATGGATATGGGGCTGGTTTAATGGTACAGTGACACGCATACACTGAAATAAATCAAATAAGAAAGAAGTACAAAAATACTCTATTGTTTAGGCCTCAACCCACTCTAGACATGTGAAAGCACCGGAAAATAATTCTCACTAACGCAAAACCATATACATATATTTACACAGTTGGTGATTGTTAGGAAGAATTCTTATTTCTGTGCTAATTCCCTGCAACCTTAGAGACCCCCAGCTCTTTTGCTTAGCTTTAGGACTCTGATTTAACCCTGGAGTGAGCGAGACTTTTTTCTCACTCTCTCGTGTTTTGACCTGATTTGGATCATATGTTTCCTCTGTGTTAAGGAGTCTGGAAAACTCTATAGGCATCTACTTGTTGTATGGTGACACACAGCATCCTCAGTGCAGTGTTAAAGAGATATTCTTTGGATTTCTCACACGGTTAAATAACTTTTCTTGTGTGAACTACTGTTCCCAAGAAAAGTAAAGTGATCTTACCTTTACTCACATTTTCCCTTTGTAGGAGCAGCACACACCATTTTATGTGGAGTGCTGGGGGGTTACCTAGTAGCCCCTTATCCTACATTCGCGTGTAACATTTTGTATGTTATGCTCACTACTTTAAATGGCTGGTGGCAGTGGTTTAATTTTCCTACCATAGTGCTTTTCTACCGCAGGCTGAATCCTAAGCTGCAGTACAGCGGTATCCAGTCTTTTCACCGAAAATGTTTTCACCTAAAATTTTTTCATGGAATATTTTCTAACGAAAAAATGTTCACCGAATATATTTTTGGGTGGGGTAAAGGGTTAATTTTGTTTGCAAGATGTTTGGGGTGGGTGTTTAAGGATGCTAAACGGAGGGTTGGGAGAAACATCCGACGAAGAAACCGTGAACGCAGCTTGCTGCATCCTCCTGGAACTTTGAATTGCCCGGTGAAGCCCTGCTGCTGTGCTCAAACTCCTTTTTCTGATCGACAAGAGAAGCTCAGGAAGGGACCACTTCTTCCCTTGGGTTAGTGGGACCAACTAATGCTGAGACGAACTCCACTGGACCGTCTTCCCTAATTGGCTGTACTACTTCGCTGCTGCAAGAACAGAGTGCCAGGGATCGAGAAATCTGTACTCTAGTGCAACGTCTGAAATCCGGCCAGAAGCTCCATGAGTCTTCTAAGGACCCTCCCGAAGCAGGACGACCAGAGCTCGAGTCCCCTGTCCAGAGTGCAGGACCCAAGGAGTGAAGGAAGCTTGACCGAGATCCGTGCTGATCCTGTGTACCGAGCTCTGAAGCCACTAAGTGCTGCTGATCCGGAAAAATCCTGTAGCTGCTGACGACCTCCAAATTTCTGCCACAGGAGCCCTCCAGACGTCCTCCCTCTTGTCCTCATGTCTGAAGCTCAGGAGCCCAGGTTCTGCAACGCTGCAACAGGACAGAATCTAGCTGGACCACTTTTCTTCAAACCAGAGGTACTGTTCAGACTTGGGGGACTTGACTCAGTGTCTTTTTAAGCTGTGCTTTTCTAAGTTGAGACTTGCAGTGGCTTACTTTTAGAGTTGATCCCAACTCTGCTTTTCACATGCTCAACAGCTTGTGACCCTACAAGTGATTTCTACAAAACGCTCTAACTTTGTGCAAGACTTTTATGATCTAAGAAGTGCTTCAGCTCCATAGACTGTGTTCAAGTTCACTTTGGCTGTCCTGGCTCCCTTCAGCCTCTTCTAGCCCATTGACTTTGATATTTCTGTCACTCATAAGTGGTAACTGGTTTTAGACTGTTATTGCTGGGAAAGGCTCGTCTAGATCTCATTGGAAGATTTAATTGTCCATACCTATGCTGACAACCTGTTTAACCTTTTTCCTTCCTTTAACCTTTCCTTTCTGAAACCTCCGAATGTGCAAAGTACTCTCCTTGTGAATAAAGTCCCCTCTGAGTGTAAGCGGTGTGTAAAAAGCATATCCAAAGAGTATCCACTAACTTGTGCTGATTCTGGAAAAGTATTTTTAATGTATATTTGATTGTTACATATCTTGCTCTTTTTAAAGAACGCTTATTTAAAAATTGATGCTAAATAAATATCTATAACTGAAACCTTGAGTGTGTTACTTGGATACTTGCAGCGAATTTCATTGCTACAACCCTACAGCTCACATTTATGCCTCTCGCGATAGGCCTGGCTGCTCAGTCACACTACCAACTTGTGTAGTACAGACCTATACCAAAAGGTGGGTTACCGAATACCAAGCAGATAAGTGTTGTGTAATCTCAGTGTTACTACATCAATTCTTACCCAACAGTGATCTTGCTAGAGCACACCTATACTATACTGCTTGCCGTCTATTGTTTTATTTCTAAACTATTTGAACTGTGTTCAATGTACAGTGGATATACCACAGTAGAAAGAAATGTAAGTACTCTGCCAAAAGTCCCTGGTAAGTACTTTTTGCAGGAAGCTAGAAGTCTTTTTAAAGTGAAGAACAAGTATTTGCAAAGCCAACAGGTTGGTAAATGTTCCAGCGAAGAGGAAAACAAAAGTACATTAACCCTTTAAGTGCCCTGGGTATTTCCCCCCAGTGCCAGGGCCTTTTTTGGTGATTTCGGTATGTGGCCATTGAATGGCTTGTAACTTTTTTGTTACATGAGATATCTCGGCCAAATTTGGCTCCTTTTTTTCCCACATGTAGGCGGTCGTAACACCACCCAGGAATCCTAGTTTGCTAAGCAAAAAGGGCGACACATTTTGGGTTTTTTCAAAAAATGCCAATAAAATGATGTACAAAGAAGCCTGTGTTTTTTTCCATGTAAGAGCTAGGAACAAGTGGTTTGCTGTGCTGGATTCCCCAATTACCTGGCTTTCAAGAACAGGTTGAGTGGAAACGGAAAAAAAATATTTTGATGTGGTTATCAACTGTTGTGAGAGGTAGGCGATTTTGGCCATTTTTGCAAATTGGACATGCATGGACGGAATGGAAGGTAAGCGTAGGAAAGCCGAATTGGAGGACAGAAAGGGATATATTTCTGAAAAGTAGACAAAATTCCAAGTTTAGGAAGGGGTGATTTGCGTAGGTCAGGCAACTAGTAGGGGAAAATGCCATAGATTGGGGGAAAAGCGGGAAAATGACCGAAAAAAAGGTATGTGTTGGACATGGTTGGCTTGGTACGGCAATGGCTTCTATGAATTGTAAGAAAGCAATGCTCCGCTACATTCCCCCGACTCTTGCAGTTAGGAAAGCACCCATTTTTTGTAGTGTTTTACAAAACAAGTAATACCACAAGCCAAACACTGAGCCATAGTACACAGGAGTTTTATGCTCACGGTCTGAACAGACGCACTTACCATGTGTAAATCGGGAAACCCAATGTGGTGAGGAAGGGCAAGCATCCATTTTTTGAAGGAGCACAGGCAGACCTTTTCAAGGGTAGGTGACTTGTGCAGGTTACAAAAGTGTATGGTGCCTAAAGCAGCGACTAAATGTAGGTAACATTTGGGAAATGAAAGGGTTGTGTGACAAAGGGCACAAGCAAATCGGTCAAAAGGTTATGAAAACCACACAAACAAAACAAGTGTTATACCTTCCTGCGTTCCCACAGGTTCCCCCATGAAAACGGTACCTCACATGTGTGGGTGAACCTACCTGGGCGCCAAGGGGAAAGCCTAAAACACAGGTAACCCCAAGTCTGTTTCGACACCTGAATTTGACACTTTCTCCAGACAAGCACAACATACAGATATGGGCCTCAGTTGTCCAAGCCACCAAGGAAAACAGGGAACCCCATGCATTTCTGAAAAGAGGACACCCATGGAAATCCGCAGAGGTATGATTTGCGCAAATCGGCCCAGACTTTATTACCCAGACACCCCCGCAAAGTCTGAAATGCGGGAACAAAACCGCATTTTCCGCACATGTCACTCGGCGCACCCATCGAAACACGCCACCAACAACACATGGCCTACCGTCCCGCGTTCCCACAGGTGTCCCGATGAAAACGGTATCTCACATGTGTGGGTGCACCTACCGGGGGGCGCAAAAGGAAAAGGAAAAGGGTAATCCACTGGTAACCCCAAGCCTTTCGCTACTGACCATTTTGTTCATGTTCCCAAGCCCCAGGTGTCGAAGCCAGCAAGGAAAACGGGGAACCCCATGCATTTCCCAAAAGAGGCCACCTGTGGGAATCCACACATGGCCAAATTGGAGGGGCTGCCTATCTCATGTAGCCCTCCCCAGGGGCAAATAAGGGGGGGGCTGTCCTGCACTCCTCCCTGGGCTCAGGCGTCCGTTCCTAGGAGCAGATATCTCCATTGCGGCTGGGGGGGGGGGTCAACGCCCCATCCCATTAGAAAATTCCCAGACCCTTTGGGGTGCCCCACAGCCCCCTCTAAAAAGCGTTCCACCATTTCCTTTGGTAACCCAACTCCACTTGGTGCAGAGAGGCACATTGATGTGCCAATCTGGCCCCGGGTTGGCCAAACCTTACTGCCCCACCTACTGGGGGGCCTGTCCCACCATTTTTGGGGGCCCTCTCCCCCCTCACCCCAAATGGGTGGCGGGGGAACCTCATGCAGGCCTCCATGGGCCTCCTATAACCAGCTGCTTGAGGTACACCCCCCTCCATTTGGGGTGGGGGGGAGAGGGCCCCCAAAAATGGTGGGACAGGCCCCCCAGTGGGTGGGGCAGTAAGGTTTGGGCACCCTGGCACCAGATTGGTACACCAATGTGCCCCTCTGTATCAAGGCAAGTTTTTTAAACAAAGAAAAAAATGGAAAAGGTACACTACACTTTAGGGCGGGCTGAGGGGCACCCTAACCCGCCAGGTCATTTTCTAATGAAATGGGGGGTGACCATCTACCCCCCACACCAAATGCAGGGGGCATCTCATTCATCCCTCCCTGGGAGCAGATGCCCCTTCCTAGGAGCAGATATCTGCCCCCAGGGAGGGCTACAAGGGGTGCCCCCATTTGCCCTTGGGGGCAGGGGGAGAGGGCCACCCTCCCTATTCTGTACAATATATCCCTCGTGGACCCCCCAATCCCACCCAACATTCCCTTTAGTTATTTTCATTTCTTTGTTTTTTTGTTTTTGTTTTGCCCCCTTCCCTGGGGGCAGATGATCAGCCATCTGCCCCCACGGGGGGCCTAACCTGCAGCCCCCATCCTTTGGGGGGCCTGCACACTAATTCCTGGTGGTCCCCCACACCTCAATTGGATGGGGGGGCCACCTCATGTACTCCTGCCTGGGGGCATAAATCTGACCCAGGGAGGGCTACAAGGGGTGGCCCCCCTTTCCACTTGGTGTGGGAGGGGGAGGGCCACCACCATTTCATGGGGGCAAAAAGAATCCCAGGCCCCCCACCCCCATCCCCGTTTTATTTATTTTTATCCCCTTCCCTGGGGGCAGATGATCAGCTATCTTCCCCCAGGGTTGGGCACATATGTGCCCCCCATGCTTTGGAGGACAGGGGGGAAGAGGGCTGTTTACTTGACGAAGCCCCCCTCCCCCCACGTCACAAACGAATCCATTATGGTCCAGTGGGTTGCTGGTCACAGATCGAGAGCTCTGCGCTAATCCGTGACCAGCAATGCATCATATACGTGGTGTCCTTGGAAAGGGGAGAAACCTCCCCTTTCCAAGGACACCAGTTTTTCCTATATCCCTGGTGGCCTAATGGGCCCCAGGGCCCCAAACCCCCTCACACCTCCCCCCTTCCCTCGAATTTTTTACATTTTTGTTTTCACCCCTGAAGGCAGTTATCATCTGCCCCCAGGGGGTCTCCAGCTCTGTGGCCCCATGCTTTGGAGCCACAGAGGGAAGGTGGCCGCTTACCTAGTAAGCAGCCCCCTCTCTCCCCCGCGTCACAAACGGATCTCTATTGATCCGGTGACATTGCTGCAAACGGATTGCGCGCCCTGCACCCAATCCGCGGGCAGCAATGCCACACAATGGGTATCGTTGCCCAAGGATACCCGCCTCGATCTCCGGCTTTAAATACAGCCGGAGATCGACACGGAGAAAGAAGGGCTCTGACCTTCTCTCTTCATCGCAGCAGCCGAAAATGGCTGCTGCAGTGATTTTACTTTGTTTCACACTGACGTTCTTTACACACGCCGACATGGAACTGAAGGTAACCCAGCCCCCTGGCAGTGAGGGGGACCTCCCCCTCACATAGCCCAGCGGTTGGATTACAGTTTTGAGCGATCCCTGCTTTGCAGGGATCGCTCAAAACAAGGTGCCAAAAAGGACAGTTATCTCGTCCTTGGCACTGCACATGCAATTCCAAGGACGAGATATCTCGTCCTTGGCACTGTAGGGGTTAAGTAGTTTAGGGTTACTCTCCCAAACCCCCCACTCTAGGGGAATCCTTGGGCATCTGTTAGAGAGAACCTTTCAGCTCTGTGCTTATTCTCTTTAACTTTAGAGACTCCCAGCTCTTTTGCTGAACTCTGGACTTTTGAATTTTTCAACTCCTGATTTTACCACTCACTCGTGTATTTTCACTCGCTTGGATTTGTCTGATTCTATGGTTTTAATGGAGTCTGGTGAACTCCATAGGCATGTGCGTTTTGCTTAGTGACGCACAGCACCCTCTGTGCAGTGCCATTGGGAAGTCCTTTGGACTTCTCTTAAGGTTTAAATACCTTTTCTTGTGAGAACTACAGTTCACAAGAATAGTAGAATGGCTTTTTATCTTACTTACTTTTTCTTTTTTGGGTCCAGTACACACCACCCTATGTGGAGTGCGGAGGGAAACCAAGTAATGCCTTATCCCACTTCTCATGTAACATTTTGTTACACTGACTGACTTAAATGGCTGGTGGCAGTGGTAACTTTTAACTACCTTATGTGCAGGGTACTCGCAGGCTGATTTCTCAGCTGCAATACAGCACCCATGAGTGATAATGTTTTCCAAAATGGCCCGGTCTTCTTTTTTCGCCATTTTTCTTTTGTCAGTTCCTTCTGGGCTTTTACTTTATCGTTTAGACTAGGCTTGAGTCCTTTGTGTGTTTTGCCTTTGGCGGGCTTCAACCCAGAAGCCTGCCGAGGCTCCAGTGTGTCTGGGAAGGCAGGAAGCGAGGGAGGAACCTGAAACTTCACTGTCCTTTGTCTGTAGGAATGCCTGGCTGAAACCAGGTCTAACTGGGCAGCTGGCTGTCCTGCATAAAAGGCGAGCATTTTGGCACTACAGTCGACCACTGGAACAAGACATCAAATAAAGGGGACGGGCAGAGACCCCAGCAGCACCTTCCTGGACCGCGAAAGCTACAGCTGTGCTGACCCCTTTTTCACATTGTCGGGGAAGATCTGCCTTGGAGGACTTCCTCCCTTAGGCTGGTGGGATCAACTAGCCTCGAGACCTGCTTCGTTTTGGCTCAACCCCCGACTTGCTGCGACCTTCCTGGGCTTTAATATCCCAATACCCGGTGTACCTGGACCATCATAGAGTGCATAGTCTTCTGTAGAACAAATCTGGCTGAAACTTTGCAGGCATCCATGGGGGTCTTTCAGAAGCAGGACATTTTCATCAAAAGTCCCCTCACCAGAGTTCAGGACCGGGTGACTGAGGAAAATTCAACCAGGGATATTAGCTCCTCCTTTGCGCCGAGAAAAAGGCGCCAAAACCACAGAGAGACCCTGAAGTGAGTGTAATCCATTGCTGCCGAGTCCTTCTACAGAGTGCTGCCGCAGAAGCCCGCCAAAGGTTCCCCGCTTTCGTCATCACGACCAAGGAGCCGGAATCGGGGTCTGCATCACTGCATCAGGAAGGAATCCAGCAGGAAAATCTTCATCTTTAAAGCTACCTTGTGCCATTTTCTGTGCTTCCTGGCTTGGGACGTGCTGTTTTCTCCCATCTAGAGTTGACCTCCGCTCACTTGTACAGGCCTTGCAGCCTGTGCACCATCAGTAGGCTCCTCTTCAGCTCCTGGAATTCTTCAAGAACTACTGACTGTGTGATTAACTTTTTCTCTGAAGAACTGCATGAGAACTAGAACTATGCACTTGACTTTGGTAATCCTGGTTCCCTAAAGGGTCCTCTTCTCAACCCTATTGGCTTTGGCAGTGCTGGTTCCTCTGTATGTTTTAAACTGTTGTATTGCTAGGAAACAGACTACCTACATTCCTCTGGGAGAAAAAAACTATTGTAACAGTTGCTAACGTGTGTTATATCTAACTTTCGCTCCCAAACTCAATGTGTAAAGGTGATGCAAATAGAAGTTCTATTACTAACCTTTATTGATGTCACACTGTGTGCTGAAATTGTGTAGCATAGAAAAAAATTACTCACCTGCATTATTGATTCTTATATTTTAAATCCATCTTCCACTGAATGTTGTTAGTTGCTGCCTTTTTAGTTTGATTGATTTGCCTTGTTTATATATAAATACATTTCTGATGCTTGTTAGTCTGCTTATAATCACATGCTGTGCATATAGTCCGACATCCAGTGATAACCGCGGAGTATTGAATCTTGTCTTTCGGGGACCGAAAGGGGACGTCGACATAGGCATGTCTGTAACACTATCCCTATCGTGACATGTAGTGTACCCAAAATCCCTCACGCACCGAGGTCCCTCAGATTATTTCTTTCCGCCCAGATGACTGGTCGCCCTATAGCGGAGCTCTTACAGAAAGAGACATTGGGCCTCATTACGAGTGCGGCGGTAACCGAGCCGGAAAAACCGGCAGATTACCGCCAGACTCGTATTACCATTCCGCCTCTGTGATTCCCAGGATTACCGGGGCATTACGACCCTGGTGACCCTGGTGACCCGGGAATTCCGGTGGCGGAATTGTGCAAGTCCCCATTCCCATGGAGTCCCATAGGACTCCATGGGAATGGGGAAGTGGAAACACTGGCACCATGCTGTAATGGTGCCGGTGTTTCCACGTCCGTCTGCAGGCGGGTGCCGTTACTCCCGCCTGCAGAACTCGAGATCAGCCGGCCCGTAAACAACGGTGGCGGCGGGTTTACCGCCACCGTTATTTTCCAGACCGGCTGACTCGTAATGAGGCCCATTATCTTATACCGACTTGTTGGTTATTCCCCGTTAAGTCACTTCGTTCACAAGAACGTTTTCGATGAAGACTGCAGGGGATTCGTCTACGGCGGTGGATTTCAGTGCCTAAGATCCGGTGGCCGGACTTTCCACGTGTTCGGGCCCTCTGGCCGACCTTTACAGTAGGGAGAGTGGGGTCGGGGTGGCCATATTTTCGGTACGTCTTTCATCTTCCCCTTTGGCTATGGAAAGGACTCCTTTTAGGTTCTGTCCTAAGTGTAGAGTCAGATATCTTTGGAAGGACGAACACAGGACGTGCAACGCCTGTCTCCCCTCAGATCACGGCGAAAAGCGGTGTGCGGCCTGCAAACTCCTTCGGCCCAAGACCCTTAAGGAGCTCCGTGTGAAACAGTGGGCCGCGTATGGTATGTCGTGGGTGGAACCCCCTTCCCCCACCGCCACACCCGCTGAGAGTGACGGGGGCACCGCAGATGACCAAACATTTGTTGCGGATGTAATAGACCTTGAAGCGGACACTTCTAGGTCCGCCACGCCCGTCCCCGACCCTTTAAGGCCTGACTCTGGTCTCGCTTCAGGGACAACACCCGGCGATAGGGGCGTACAAACGCATCTCACTAAGCATACAACCCCTACAACGGTTTCGACGTCCTCATTGAAAAATGTGAAAGCGTCAAAAGGGCCGTAAAAAGTTTCTACGGGTGCCTCGGATCACCCAGATCCAAAGCCTTCCCCGCATCTGCAGCAGCGTCTTGCGACTGGGCAATCAAAAACAAGTAAGGGCGCTACTCCAAAAACTTCACACGTCGAAGTGCGGAAATCCGACACGGCAACAGTCCCGAAGGCTGCAGTAGGCCCGAAAGTTACGACTAGTGGAAAAACCGACCGCTAGGCCCTCTATTGCCGCGGAAGGTAATACACCTAACAATAGACCATCGGAGCAATTATCTCTCTCCGATTCAGCGATTATCGAAGACCACATCGAGAGGATTACGGCCGCGGTGGGACTTATCCCGGTTCCGCCTAAAACCATGGGGCAAGCCGCGGACAAATCTTCGGATGCGGTTTGGGACCCCGATTCTCGCAATACTTAAGAAGATAGTCAGGAGCCTCTTTCCGGCACCCTAAGACTCATTTTCCCAACCGTAGGCCTGCCTGGGTCCTCTAAATGGACTAGAGAGAAATTTGAAGGGTGTATGGACCGGCTGGAGAGGATTATCAGTTTTTCTGATCATCCCCAAAAAGTTCTCGTGGAGAGCCTAACCCTCAGTCTTCTTTTCATTTTCAAGATCAATCTTCTGTCCCCATCCAGCAGGAAGACATTGTCCACTTGGGCACCTATAGGGACATTTACAATGAAGAGGAAGAAGCTTCTTTTCTACAGAATTATGATGAGGAACAGCAGGGTGCCACAGACAATTGGGAAGAAACCCAGCAAGAGGGTACGGACCCATGGACACTGCCACATCAAGATCACGACACTGATGTTTTGTGTCTGGATTCCCCTCCATCCACCCCGGCTCGCTAGGCCTTGCCTGTAGATGACTAGATGGCCTTCAACTCTATGTTGAAAAAGGCAGCTGAACACTTTAAAATCTCTACTCACAAGGCTGTGCCTGAACAGGATTTTGTAGCAGATATCCTTAAGGAAAAGCCTCCATCTAGCCAAGCTATTCCCCTACTTAATTCTATTAAGAGAAGGTTGGCTCCCTCCTTGGTGTCACCAGCTCAGACTCGAGTAGTGAACCCAAGAGTGGAAAAATTGTTTCGACCGTCTCCTTCCGACCTTCTATACATTAGGGGGCATGCCACCCAGACTCTTTGGTAGTGACTACCACCCGAAAGAGGGCAGGGGTACCCCTTGCCACTGGGGAGGCACCTCCGGACAAGGAATCCAAAAGGCTGCATGCTCTAGGCAAACAAGTCACCTTGGCTGCCGCATACACCACGTGGATAGCTAATACCACGCTATTGGCAAGTTATGCTGACGCGCAGTGGGACTTACTCCAAGAAGGCCTCCAAGAGGTTCCAGAACCAGTCAAGTCCAGGCTTCTCTCTATTGTGGTCGAGGGAAGACAAGTGAACCAGAATGTGATTAAAAACACCCTGGACACGGCTGAGACAGCAGGCAGGTCTCTGGACCAAGGGACCCTACTCAAAAGACACGCTTGTCTGCGAACCTCAGGGTTCAAACACAAAACGCGGGCCTCTCTCATCAATAAGCCTATTGAGGAAGCTAACCTCTTCGGGAAAGCCGTTGATGAGGCCTTGGAAACAGCCAAGAAAGAGCATGAGACTCTTAAGTCCCTACAACAGATAACACAAAGACCCCCCCCCCCCAGAGAGGTAATATCTCTCTGTGGTCCTTTCGAGGGCTGTCCCGTGCTGGTCAAAACAACTATGGCGCTGGGAATTTCAACACAGGACAAACTTCAAGTAACCCCGCATACTACCCGTTAAGGGGTTAGCGACGCGTCAAAAATAGAGGTAGAGGCCCCAATCCCAGAGGAGCCACAGCCTCTGGTCAGAAATGACCACCAGATCCAGGTCCCCTCCCATGTCACCCGGGTTGGGGGGCTATTAACATCTTTCCTCACGGCATGGGAGGGGATGACTTCAGACCAGTAGGTCGTAAAGACGGTCGCCCACGGGTACTGCGTGGAATTCGCCCAACCTCCACAATTCAGACCGCCGCGCTCACGGCACCTTTCACCAGACCATCTGGAGATCCTGAATCAAGAGGTGGAAGCGCTGCTGGGAAAGGACGACATAGAAGCCGTCCCTATTCTTCAGGTAAACAAGGGTATTTATTCAGTGTACTCACTTGTACCCAAAAAGGACCTCACCATGCACCCTGTTCTAGACCTGCGCCCAGCGAATAAGTTCATAAAACTCCAGAGGTTTTGCATAGTAACACTACACGAAGTGATACCACTGCTGAAACAAGGGGACTACATGGCAACATTGGACATGAAAGATGCATACTTTCATATTTCAATGTTGCCAGCGCACAGGAAATATCTAAGGTTCATGATAGAGGGCAGGCATTACCAATTCAAGGTACTCCCCTTCGGCATTGCCTCGGTGCCAAGGGTGTTTACCAAGGTCTTGGCAGTGGCGGCCGCACACCTGCACAGACTATCCGTCCCAGTTTACCCTTACCTCGACGACTGGCTCATCACATGGGACTCATACAACACATGTTTTTCGAACACCCAATAAACAGTAGATCTTCTCTTCAGGCTGGGTTTCTCAATCAACGAAAAATAAATTCAGTCTAGTCCCAAGTCAAACAAAACAATTTCTGGCAGCTCTAATTCGGACAGAAGACTGTCTCGTCTTCCCCTCCAACGAGAGGGTTCAGAACATGCTTTTTCAGATTCCTCAATATGTAGCCAGTCGGGAGGTGATGGTACGCAAGGCCATGCGCTTGCTAGGAATGATGGCGTCATGCATATACTTGGTTCCCCATGAGTGGCTCAACAGCCAGTGGTGTCGGGCCAGCGGACAATGGGAAGATCTGGTAGTTGTCTTGCCAGCCCTCGTTCTCTCTCTGCAGCGGTGGTCAAGAGAAAACACTCTTGAAGGGGAAAACCTTCACCACCCCTGCAGTGGAAGCCACTCTCGCGACAGACGCATCTCTCACGGGGTTGTGGGGCTCACCTGCTTCAGCAGACAGCACATGGAGTGTGGTCCCCTCAAGTAGTATCCAACCATATAAATTTACTGGAGCTATTAGCGGTGTTCAAAGCACTAAAGGCCTTTCAGATGCAGCTGCAAGGGAAGACGGTGCTAATTCGAACGGACAGCACTACAGCCATGTATTACCTGAACAAAAAGGCGGGCACACACTCCCAGGGCTATCCAAGCTGTCCCAAAACATTTTGATATGGGCTCTCAGACACAGGATGTTTCTGTTGTCCCAACATGTTCCAGGGGAACTCAATCTTCTGGCAGACATGCTCAGCCGAGATTTTCCTCTGCCCGAAGAATACGAATGGTGTCTGCACAAAGACATTGTGTCCAACGTCTTTGCAGAATGGGGCTTCCCAGAGATCGACCTGTTCGCAACTCTGGAGAATGCCCAATGCCAAGACTACGCCTCCAGGCTCCCCTAGAACCGCTCCAAGAGGAACGGTCTCTGGATAACATGTTCAGGGAAATGTGTCTACGCCCCCCCCAACTCCCCTTCTCAACAAGATAGTGCACAAGATGCACCAGGAACCAGTTATTATGCTACTGGTGGCCCCCATGTGGGCCCGCCAACCCTGGTTCGCTCACCTGATGGAAATGTCCCTCTTCCCACCGGTGAAACTGACCTGCCCGTACAACATGTTGTCTCAGGACAGGGGGGTAGACCCTACACCCATGCCCACAAACTCTGAATTTAGCAGCTTGGCTCCTGAGGTCAACACCTACAACTCCCTCAGAGGTGCATGGACATACTCAGGGAAGCTAGGAAACCGAACACACGTTATTGCTATGCCAGCAAATGGAAAAATGTTGTCATCTGGTGTAATTCCAAGGGCGTCAATCCCATCGATTGCTCACCCACACACATTGTGCTGTACCTAACCCATCTGTTGGACACTGGGTTAGTCTTCTATTCCCTAAAGGTTCATCTGGCTGCACTGTCAGCCTACACCACATCACAACAAAAAGTGTTGTGTTGGAAGATACCAGTGATTAAGGCCTTTATGGAAGGGGTTAAGAGGATTTATCCTCCCGTTTCTCACCCAGCTCCTGGGTGGGACCTAAATGTGGTTTTGACCAGGCTCATGGGAGCTCACTTTGAGCCTATGCATAAAGCGAGTCTAAAAGATCTGACTTATAAAACGGCCTTCCTAGTGGCTATCACTTCTATCAGAAGAGTTAGTGAACTACAGGCACTTTCTGTTTTAGACCCCTTTGTTACAGTCCACAGGAAAAGTAGTTCTGCGAACACACCTCAGATTTGTGCCTAAATTCATGTCGAAGTTACATGTGAACCAGTCGATTGAACTACCTACCTTTTTCCAGAATCCCACTAGCATGGCCGAAAGAAGCCTACACACACTAGATGTGTGCAGGGCAGTCATGTTCTACCTGGAAAGAACTAAACAACTGAGGAAAACAAACCAATTTTTCGTTTCAGTGGCAGCTGGTAGAGAAAGGGGATCCTGTCTCTAAATCAGCTATCTCAAGGTGGATTGTCAAATGCATCACACCGTTACACTCTTGCTAAGAGAGAACTGCCCTTCAAGCCTAGTGCACATTCTACTTGAGGCACTGGGGCATCCATATCATTCATTGCAAATGTTCCCCTCAAGTCCATTTGCAAAGCGGCAACCTGGAGTTCTGTACACACCTTTACAAAACACTATTGCCTAGACACTCATTCTAGGTCTGATTCTCAGGCTGGACAAGCAGTACTAAGACATCTTTTCTCTACTGTTCCTTCTCACAACCCACCTCCAACTCCGGGTACTGCTTGCTAGTCTATGCACAGCATGTGATTCTAAGCAGATTAACAAGCATCAGAAGACGTGCATTACTTACCGTAATAGCACTTCTGATGATTGTGTCTGCTTAGATTCACACGTGCCCTCCTTACATCCCCGCTCGGGGTGGAAGGAAAATAGACGTCTTACTACTTTCTCTCTTTATGTACTCACTCACTATAGCCTTGGTCTTCCTCATGGTAGAAAAAATACAATCGGAGGGACCTCGGCACGTGAGAGATTTTGGGTACACTACACGTCATGATAGGAATAGTGTTATAGACACGCCTATGCTAACATCCCCTTTCGGTCCCTGAAAGACAAGATGCAATACTCTGTGGTTACCACTGGATGTCGGACTATATGCCAATCATGTGAATCAATCATCAGAAATGCTATTATGGTAAGTAATGCATGTCATTTTAATAGAACTCTTTAAGTGTGTAAGTGTTTACTTGGATCCTTTTGTTTACTGATTTCAGTGTACTGCTCTACAGCTCACAGTGCCCCCTCTAAGATAAACCTGGCTGCTCAGCCACTCTACCGACTTGTGTAGTACAGGCCTATATTAAGAGTTGGGTCCCTAATACCAAGAGATAATTCTTATGAAGTCCCACACCAGTTAGATTTTTGAAAAATGTACGTAACGGCATCCTTAGCCAGACCTGCACTGATCACGGCCAGGCAAGTGAGCGTTAGGGAATGGAGTTTACCCCCACTCCGATTCACTGAGAAACCATCTCTAGGGTGCTCAGATTCGATATGTCCAATTATTTCAGTTAAATATCTAGTTGCAAGGTGTCCAGGGGCCTCCGATGCAGTGCTAGTTTTCGGTTTTGGGTTTAGGTCTGACTCTTGGTGGGGGGGGGGGTTCTGCTCTTTGAGAAGACAGTTCCCGATACCTTTAAACTGGATGACCCAGGCACCACAGGTCCTATGATGACAGGAGACCTCCAAGAATCCCAAATCGGAGGTTAGCAGACGACACTTGTGGTGTTGAGAAAGATTCTGTTCCAAGAAGGTATCCCCTCTTTGTGTTGGAGAGCAGGAGCTGCAGGACAACAAGGTCTTCGGCCATAAGTAGATGAACTGTGGAGTACAAAGCTAAACCTCAGAATAAGGACCGATCCAGTGAAGATGCCCTGGATGAATCTAGTGAGCCCACAGGATAATTCAGTGACTCCTTAGAAGGATCCTGATTGTATGTTCCTCGTGCAGGGGTCAAGGTTCAAAGCACTGTCGAGGGTCTTGTTGAGATTGGTGAGTTCTAGGTTAGATTTTCATTTATATGCCATACTGGCATCACATGCGAGACCCCCAGCACTTTTTTCTGGACTTTTAGATTCTTTTTCTATGTTCATGAGTGAGTGGTAACCTCTTTCCCCACTCACCCTTTCTTTTACTATTTTTATGCGTGTCATTTTTCTGACTGGCCATGGTTTATTTTTTAATCTATCCTCTCCTACAACTTTTTGGGCATCTACGTTGTATTATTGCAGCACACAGGACTTTCTGTGCAGTGCTGCTGGGTTGCCCCTTGTGCTTCCCTTTTTATTTTCTCTGGACTTACCTTGCAAAACACATGTTCTCACGGGTAGTGAGGGATTTTCATCCCCTCTACATTTTATATTGTGAGACCAGCACACCCCATCCTATGAGGAGTGCTGGGGAGATACATGGTATCCCCTTTCTCACTGCTCCTGTAACATTTCTGTTACAGTGACAAGCTTAGTATTATGGCTAATGGCAGTGGACATACTTCACTGACTTTTGTGTGATTTTTACTCGCAGGCTATCAAAACCAGCCGCAGTACCAGTGTCCCTCTCTGCCTCCGAGATCACTAGAATAGGGAAGGACTTTTAAGTATAAGGACTAGAAAATAGAACAAGTTTTGCAAAGTACTTACTTGCTAATGTGTTAGTGCTGTAACTGATTATCTCTGAAATAGAATATGTTGCAAAGTGTTACCAAGTTCTTACTACCTTTGAATTGCTTACTGCCATTCTGAAAAGTATACAAAGCTATTTACTTAACTTTAAATTGTGTACCACTCTTCTAGAAAGTAACTGAGTTGGTATTATTATTGTTCCTGAAACTGAATAAGTGTAACAGTGTATTACCAATAGGGTTTTACTCAGCTTGAATATCATACTGCCATTCTAAATGTGTAATATTAGGTTTTGCTTACCTTGAACTGCTTACTGTCTTTCTGAAAAGTCTGAGGTCCGATAACAGCACGCACTTCTTAAATGAGCTTTTTAAAGAAATCGTGGCATTTTTGAGCACCCAACATCGAATGTGTACAATTTACCACCCCAGGCCAACAGGCTTGTGGAAAAGATCAATGGCCTTCTCAAGAATGTTTAGGGTTATGTGATTATTGTAGAGCATGGATTCTAGACTATGCAGCCTACACCAGGCCCCTGTTACAAGGCCTTAAAGAGGCTCAAAGGAATGACCGTAATGGACGGAGGGCATGCTCACCAACTTTAACGCTCTAAAAGATATGATCTCCACTGCCCCAGTGCTGGCCACCCCACACGCAGGAATGCTATCTCTTTTCCCATTCAAAGGGCCAATTGATGACTGCAGTATTAACACACAAGATCACGGTGGTCCACAAGCCATTGGCCTACTACAGCAGACTGCTAGATTCTGTGATGCAGGGCCAGTTGCCATGGAAACAAGTGCTTGCTGCAGCTGCATTTGCGATTGAGAAAAGCTCCACAATTGTTATGGGGTGCTCTGTAACACTGAATGTGGAGGGGGCAGGCACCTGCAGGCAAGCAACCACTATGCCAGGTAAGCAACCGCTATGCCGATCCCTTATCTCCTGGCTGGGGATCTCAAGAGAGGGCACTCCTGCCCAGGTACAAAGCCTCTGTGAAGAAGACTTCAAGCACCACTTTCAAGGGGGTGAGTGAATGTCCCTTTTCGGCGAGGAGTGGCGTCGTACCGCATCTGATGCTTGGGCCATACAGGTCAAGCCACAGCATTGCTGTCTCAGTTTTGCTTCATGATCTCGAGACCACTCCTACCAACTCATAAGAGGTTTGTCCACTTTTAGCAATGGGTAACAAAGAACTTGTATCCTGCTGATGAACAAGCTTTGGATCTGATTCTGGATCTGAGGGTCTTCAACCGGTACCTGCCCAAGGACACGTTCAGTATGGTCACCCTGGCCTTCATCCGGTCTGTGGCTCAGTGGGCTCATACATGCACTACAGGGGCTTGTGTTTGACCCCATGGTCACAGGTTTGAATCCCGGCAGGTCCACTCAGCCCTTCATCCTTCCGAGGTCAATAACATTTGTATTATTTATTGGTTATTTATAATGCGTCTATACACAAGGATTTAAAGGTGAGTACCATTATGTTGGTTAACAATGCACATCTGTCATCCGTGAATAGTGTCAAGATGCCACTGAACATGCCCTCTACAAATACACTTATGTAATGTTGATCCTTTGGCCCTCGGTCTGCAGGACTGGGTAGCGTCACTGGATCTCCAGGATGCCTAATTCCATGTGCCAACGCTGATCCTCTCAAGCACAGGACATATTGAGGTTTGTGGTGGGATCTACCCACAAACAATGCAAAGACCTGCCATTCAACCTTCCTTCGGCACCCTGGGTCTTTATCATACTTTTGGCAGGGTTGGGATTCCCCTCATAGGGAAGGTATGAATGCCTTCCCTGCCTGAATGACTGACTTGTCTGAGCCCGCTTCCCAGACCAGTTGTTGGCACATCTGTACTACATGTGATGCTCTTTGTCCAGTTTGGGATTCTCCCTGAACTTCAAGGTGTTTCACAATCTGTCCCCTGTGAAGGCATCATGAAGTAAAACACAGACAATGGAATAAAGTCTGGGCTACAAACTTATTTAATTAAAAGAAGGGTTGGAAAAAGGCCTAACTTGCCCTATGCTAGGGTGGTATTTTCCCTACCTAAAGAAATCTAAGGATAGTCTGTGTCAGGAAGTCCAAAGCAAATGTCTGTCTGTGTCCAAAACCTATACTTTCCTCACATATAATTGTATGCAATGTGTAGGGATGTCTGCATCAAACTGAAAAGGTTCAAATAAGGGTTCAGAGCTCCTTCCAGCTCTCGGTTGGAAAAGGGGGTTTCCCCTTCCCCAAGCTTTCAAGTTTCTCAATGTTTTAGCCTTTCACCATTGTTACAAAGTTCAGTTAATCAATAGTTGTGTTATGTGGGTCTTCCGTTAGATGGGTGTGCTCAGTCTAGGTACAGTTGTTGGGCCTCACGGTCCACCCATTACAGGCCACGCCACGGATACACCTTAGTTGCTTATTCTTCAGTTACACTACACTGTTTTTAGCTTCACAATGATATTGGATTCATCATCTTGGCACTTTCTCAATACTTGTTTTGCCACCATTCACTTGTTATATGTTCAAATATTCTCAGAGCTTTTGTCAGTGCTCACTCTTTCAATCTACACTTCCTTGTGGCACTTGCCAATGCTCGTTTTCTTCAATTTACACAGTTCACAATATCAAAAGATTTCACAAACTGCTGTCAATCCACTTGGTATTCAAACATACTTGCTTTCTTTCGGTTCAATATTTGAAACAAAAAGGTTGGAATTTCATTCCATTCAAACACATTGCAATAACAGCATCAAATTCACAGTTTACATTCCTGCTGGGAATTTGCACCCTTTTCACAGGCATTTCACAAGTTGCCAAAACGTCTGTTTCCCGGCCCCTTTCTTGGCGTAGTCAATTTCCTCTTATTCACAATTCGGTATTCACAAAACTCTTTCCTTTAATTTTGCAGCTTTCATGTCATCGTAGTATCAAAAGACCTTATTTCAAACTGGACCGGAATTAAAATGGTCCCTCGCGAGCAATCTGACCTGCTCAAACCACTCGGTTCACCCCCACAGCGTCCCAGAGTCATTCACGCTCCTTTGACTCACCGGGTACGCTGTCTCCGGGTGCTGCTCTCCGTGTCGGCAGGCTCTCTGTGGCTGTCTCGGCGTCTCTCAGTTTCAGGATCTCCGCTGCCTCGGTTATTCAGAGAGGGACTCCAGTAGGTATGCAGACAAGCTCTGCTACCGGAGACTTCAAGTGCTCCCGCCACCATCCACGACTCTGCAGCTTCTCAGCGCTTCAGGCATGCGTCTTCCTGGTCCCACCTTCTGCTTCTCCTGCAAGTGTTCTCTGGCGATCTTCAGACGATCTCCAGGCAGTCTCCTCAGCCTCACCTGAGTGGGCCATTTATACTGCCCCCAATGCCCCCGTTGCAGGCAATGTTCCTTAATAGCATAACAGTCTTGGTACTCTGCCTCGCTCTTCCTTGTCCCAGTACCAGAGTGGTGTTTGTGTATGTCTGAATTAATAAAGAGAGAATGTATGACTCTGGTTGAGTCTTCCTCGTCTCAGTACCTGACTGGTGTGTTTTTGAGAGAGTGTTGTCTGGAATAATAGGGGAGGGATTGATAATACCCTATAAAGGCCTGGGGAATATTTAACTCCTTGGAAATGGGGAATACCGCGCCTCACCCAAGGGTGTCGCATCCCCACTTCCCTCCACCCAGGTGATCCTCCCTCGCATATCCACCCCCAGGGTCGGGATCCAAGACTGATGGCCTTTCTCTGGCCACCTGGGAGGAGGATAAATTGGTATACGAAGTCAGAACGCCCTCAGAATCCTCACATACCCTTCCCCTATGCGGATTGGATCTCGATGTTTCACAGGGAATTCGACACAGGAAGTCGACATTTCCCTGATCTTGACCCTTCCTGTGTTCCAGCGTGAAACAATAGGTTTTAAAGATCCAGAAACCACTGCATAACTCATGGAGTGGATTCCTTCCTTTGGCTAATCCATACCAGTGGTGAATGGTCGATGAATAGTCTAAACTTCCGCCCCAACGGATAGTACTTTAAGTGGATGATGGCCCATTTAATAGCAAGGGCATCTAGCTAGATAACAGAATAGTTCTTCTCTTGGGAATAGTTTCCTGCTTTTGAATGTTCTAAGCCATCATGATCTTGGGAAAGGACAGCTTCCAATGCTGCTACAGAGTTATCTGTCTGAAGGATAAAATCCTTAGAAAAATCAGCCCCTTTTTGGATGGGGCTCTGGCAGAGGGTCTCTTTCAAAATGGTATAACACTTCTGATCTTCTTCATTCTACCTGATCTTCTGGGGCCTAGCATTTATCAGTTTGTCAGTGAGTCTAGCGGGTTTACTCAAAAACATTCGGGTAAACCTAGCGCAATAGCCAATTAGTCCTAAGAAGGTCCTTAAGATATTTTTGGGTTCTAGGTGTAGGGGTGTCTAGGACTGCTTTAACATTTTCTTATTGTGGCTGTACCGAGCCGTTCCCCACAAAGAAACCAAAGTACTTCACAGTGGACTGAGCCATTTTGCATTTCTTAAGATTAGCTGTTAACCCTACTGCTTAAGGCTCTCATGACTGTATAAAGGTGATAGACATGATACTCCCAGGTCTTACTGTGGAACACAATGTCGTCTATGTATGATGCACAGAAATCAGAATATGGTTGCAAGATTTTGTCCATCAACCGTTGGAATTTTGTGTGGGCCCCATGTAGCCCAAATGGGAGGACTTTGAAGTGGAACAGGCCTAGGAGTGTGGCAAAGGCATGCGTTTGTCTTTATCAGGACCATGTAATGGAACCTGCCAATAGCCTTTTGTAAGGTCTATGGTAGAAAGATGGACAGCGTTGTCAAGCCGATCAATGAGATTATAAATACAGGGAATTGGGTAAACATCAAAGGCAGAAATTGCATTGACCTTTCTTAAGTCAATCGAAAAATCTTCAGCTTCCATTGGGTATGGCTACTAATACGATGGGGGAAGACCATGGACTAGTAGATGGTTCAATAATATTAGCTTCAAGCATCTGTTTGACTTCCTGGATGATGATCGCTTTCCTTGCCTTGGGTAATCTATAAGGTTTTAGGCTTTCCACTTTGCCCTCAGGGGTGCGGATATGATGGTAGAATCCTTTCACCCCCCCCTGGCTCCTCCTTAAGTGCATCGGAGCAGTAGATCATAGAAGTCTTGTTTCTGGTTATTACTTAGTTCAGGAGTGATAGGTACCTTTCTATGAGAGTCATCGGGTAACAGACAAGACAAAATGGTGGCAGTAGACTCTGTAGGGTTTTCTTTCCACTCCTTCAGAAGATTGTGTTATACCTGGGTTTTCAATCGGCAGTCGGATTGGGATATTTTATAATTCTCCAGCATTGGCTCTTTCATAGATTCACCTGCTTGTTTGAATATTCCCCATCGTCAGAGTGGGAATCCTCAGTAACATTAAAGCAGTTTCATTTGAAATGAAGAAAGTCACTTTAGTGTTCTCTTAGTGTTGTTTGGGTCATTTACCCCTCAGCCAATAGGCAGTGCCTGCTATAGCTCCACCCCTGGAGGCCATCTTCAGATGCTTTACCGCACGTTCAGTGCTGGGAGTCCTCTCCCAAGCTCTCACTTCACTGGACGTTTTCTTCAAGAACATTTTCAACATACAACTTCAACTTTACATCTTCTGAAAGATAAAGATAAGTACTTTACTATTGTGGGGTTTGGGAGCTTCTACACTCTTGGTAGGGCCCATGCTTACTCTGTTCCTTAGGGCAGAGTCCATTGAAGTATACCTTTCTCGCCTCACCGTGGTAAATCTTAGAGAGCCTTTCCAAACTTGGTCAAGTTAGTCTTTTAACAAATCTATCTGTGTAGAATATAGGCAAAAAGAGAAGTCTTTACTGCCTTTGCTCGGCCCACAACTTTCATTCTGGCTCTTTAGTCTCTTTGTTTTCAAGATTTTACCACAGTAAAGGGGTTTGTACACTGAATATGCATGATGCATCTGAAACCCCTGCTTAAAGTGAATTTGTCTAATTTACTATTCATTTTATTTCAAAGTTATTATGTAGGGCATGGCTATACATGTAGCATATTGTCTCACAATAAGCGTAGTCAAGTGGAAGCCTCGGGTGCCACCGGGCTTCGTCTACAAAAAGCTTGGTCTCCGAGAGAGCTTTAGCCATGCGAAAGGCTCGTCTACCTGAAAGGCACGTCCACGAGAGATCCTCGTCCATGAGAGATACTCGGGTAAGAATGAGTGCGATCCAACTGGTTTGCGACTACACAATGCTTATCTCCTTGGTATTAGACCCACCTTTTAATATAGGCCAGTACTACACAAGTTGGTAGTGTGACTAAGAAGCCAGGCTTAGCTTAAGAAGGGTAATGTGAGCTGTAGAGCTGTGCAATTTAACCAGTAAATACAGGTATCCAACACTTGCACACTTGGTTATAATAAATTATGTATGTATGCACAAAATATTTAAAGCATTCTTTACAAATCAGTAATTGGCTGTAACAGTAATTCTCAGTTAGGATTCAATTCAAAAAGTGAACAATAAAGCAGGTGAGTAATTCATTCATATGTTGCAGCACCTGGAGGTGATGTAATGTGAGGTCAGTATAACATTTATATAGTATCACCTATGCAATATTGAGTTTCTCAGGAAGGAAGGGTTAGATCAGAACAGACTGATGGGTTATAAGAACAGTTGGATTCTCCCAAAGGGATGCAGGCAGTCAATTATCCCAGCATTAAAGTGTTCAACCGTTTAGACATGTAAGGGAACAAGCACTGCCAAAGCAAATAAGTTTAGGAGCGCAAGCAGGCTATTTGTACCGCAAAAAAAGTGCTCTTATGAGAATAGGATTAGGGCTGCTGCCTCAGACACAAAGGAACTTCAAGATCTTAAGAGGTTGAAGACCCCTGCCCTATAAACATCACAGTTGTGAAAGACAGACTGCTGCACTCAAATTGAAAAGGCCATGTAAAAGATATCCATGATCAAGGGGGACATTGAATCTAGGCTAGCCAAAGGGAATTCTCCTCCCCCGCTACTGTGCAGGTCCAGTACCGGCCAGTTCCACCGAAGCCTTTTACCGTCTCAGAGGTGACTGAAGCTGAGGTATGGGGTATACTAATTAGGACTAAACCTACCAACTGCAGAGGCGATAAATGCCCTGCTAAAATAGCCAAAGCCTGTGCCCCGCCGCTTGCCACTCTGATCACAACATTTGTAAATGCATCATTCAGAGAAATGTCTGTCCCTATAGATGTCAAGCAAGCATGGATCACGCCCTTCTAAAAAAGCCTTCATTGGACCCATGTATGGCGGGAAACTATCGACTGATTACTAACTCTCCTTTTCTTCTGAAGGTTTTGGAAAAATTGCGTATGAGCAGATACAGGCGTTCCTGGTTGCACATAGCATATTAGGGCATAAACAATCCGAATTTCGGGGTACGTTGGCACTAAATCCACCCTGCTGGTCCCTAAGACCAACATCCTACAATTCATGGATAAAGGTAAACCTCATTGTTGATGCTCCTAGGTTTTACAGCAGCGTTTGACTTAGTGGATCATTCCATCTTAGCCAATAGACTGTTAGAAAGGGCCTCTTTTTCTAATGAAGCAGTCAGTTGGGTGCTTTCATTTCGGTCAGACTGGACTGCCAAGGTCTTCCATGAGGATGCTATGTCAGAAGGTGTTGCCTTGAATTGTGGAGTGCCGCAAGGCTTGCGTCTATCCCCTGTGTTATAAATAGGTGTATAATACCCCTACCAAACATGAAAAACACTATCTCCACCAGCAGGAGATATAACTGAACTATATACTAATTGACTTGACCATACAACCCAAAAAGTCCCTGATTACCCGGCACACTAAGTCTGTAAAAAATAGACTGCTGTAATGTATCAAAAAATATAATATACATTTATTCCGAACAAAGTAAGTTGAAGTAAAGTAAAAGCTCTGGTTAGGATTTCCTTGATCCCTCGGCCGTGGACACTGGACGGAAATTATTTTATTTATTTATTTATTTATTACACGCCGAAGCTCGCAAGCATCAGGGCGCGACGAAAAGACTCCGGGACCAGAGATTCACAGGACAACACAAAAGAAAGGAGAGGGGAAGCAAAAGTAGCGACCCAATGTGATGTAGTAGAAGCCTAGTTATTTGAAGAGAAAGGTCTTCAATTGCTTCCTGAAGAGTTGGATATTGCTTTCCAGTCTAAGGCTGCAAGGCAGTTTATTCCAATGAGAGATCGCCAGGTTAGTGAATGCTCGACCAAGGCCGGTGGCTTTGCCTGGGAGACTGGGGTTGATTAGTCCTTGTTTGGTGGATCTTAAGCAGCGACTCGGCTCATACAAGCTGAATTTTCTTCTTAAATATGCTGGCGCCGTGCCGTAGAGACATCGGTGGGTTAAGGTCAGTGATTTAAACAGGATGCATTCCTTCACTGCCAGCCAATGAAGATCGTTTCTGTCCTTAGTGATGTGTTCACGCTTAGATTTATTTACAATGGACCTGACGACATTATTTTGAATGATCTGGCATTGTTTCAGGCAGTTGTTACTGGAACCAAGCATTAATGCATTGCCATGATCCAAGCGAGACAGAATAGTAGCTCTCCCTATCGTGGTACTATTCTTGATGTTTAGGAATGGTCTGATTCGGCAGAGGAGCCTTTGATAGTAATGGCAATTTCGCTTAAGATAAGCGGTTTGGGCTTCTGCACCTAGGGAGGATTGTAGGTAAATACCTAGGGTTTTGACCTTACTTGATACCTTGATGGTATAGTCTTTTATAGTGAATTTGGAGTAATCCGGGCCAAGATTGTTTAAGGCTTTGGCATTTCCAAAGGTCATAAGTTCCGTTTTGGAACTATTAAGACACATCCAGTGTGTTTACATCCAGTTTTCAATGGTGTTATAGATGACCGATAGCTTGTCGTTGTCTATGGAATGATTTCCACTTAATTCCAGAATGAGCTGTGTATCATCAGCGAAATTGGTGAAAAAGATTCCAAGTTATGATAGAATGTTACAGAGGCAGCGGATTTATAAGTTGAAGAGTAAAGGGGAGAAACTAGCTCCCTGAGGGACGCCGCAATCTACTGGTTTGGAAGAGGTGGAATGGCCTCCCCAATTGATTTTAGAATTTCTGTCTTCCAAAAATGATGAAACCCAATCTATTGCATCTTGGGAGCATTTTCCAGCTGCGCCTATTGCCTCTCGGAGCTTTCCGTGATCTAGCAAATCGAAAGCAGCCGAGAGGTCTAAAAGGATTAACAGCCCTGTTTTACCTCTGTCTAAAATGCTCAACATTTCGGTCTGCAAGTCCAGCAAAGCTGACTCTGTGCTGTGGGCACTTCTAAAGCCCGATTGTTGGGGGTGTAGCAGGCAGTGTTGATCTACATACTCTTGTAGTTGTTTAGTTGCTACTTTGTCGAGTACCTTCAACAGGAAGTTGCAATTGGTGATGGGTCTAAGATTAGCGGGGTCTTGTTGATCTAGTCCGGGTTTCTTAACTAGGGGGGTGACTGTGACAGTTTTAATTCCAGTTGGTACTTTCCGATCTCTAAAGGAGGCATTTGTCATACGACAAAGAAAAGGGGAAAAGATATCAACGTTGTCCAAAATCAGTTTTGGGGGTACGATGTTTTCGGCGCAGGTGGTGCAATTCATGGCGGAAAGAGTGACATTCATGTCTTTAATAGAAACTGGGGAGAATTTGAATTTAGGAATGTTTAAGTCCGGGTTTGTTGTCTTAGGTTGCACAGATGGTAGTGGGATCGATGCATTACAACTTATGATGGAATCTCTGGCTTTTTTAATTTTATTCGAGAAGGCAAGTTGAACTGCGTCGCAGTCGGTCAAAGTTGGTTGGAAGGGAGAGGAGAGTGTGGGTGGTTTTTCGAAAGATTTTAGGATTTGGAACAATTTCCCGGTGGAATTAGAGGCGCTAGTGATTTGAGTGTTGTAGAAATCTTTTTTTACTTCAGTCAGTTTAGCTCTGTATAAGAGGTCACATTTTTTCCAGTTGTCTTTATTTTCCTCTAAAGGGGTTTTATGCCATGTTCTTTCTAATTTTCTTTTAGCTGTCTTGAGAATGCTCAATTCGGGCGTAAACCAGAGCTGATGGTTCGGATTAGGGCGAACCTGTTTATTTTTGAGTGATGCATGTTAGAAGCAAATATCTTGCTTCTGTAGGGTCCTCTGGATGCCTACAAAGATCTGTCTCGATTTGGACTTCGGAAGACAATGCACTCACAAGTGGTTGCGGTACCCCGGGTATTGGTCCTCTGCAGCCATGGAAAGTCGCAGCAAGTTGGTGGTTGTGCCAAAATAGTGTCTCGAGGCTAGTTGGAGGAAGTCGTCCTTTGTGGGTCTTCCCTGTTGATTCGAAAACGTGGTCCGCACAGTTGCAGGGCATTACCTGGCACTTTGCAATCCAGGAGAGTGCTGCTGGCGTCTTCTCTCGTCCTCTGCTTCAGATTCTGTCCTCCAGTGGTCGACTCTGCTCTTAATCCCAAAAACCTCACTTTTTATGCAAGTTCCCATTCATTCACAGCCCTAGCTGTCAATCATACAGGCCAATAGGAACTGGTTTCAATCAGGCACACTAGACAAAGAACAGGGAAGTTTCAGGAACCTCCCTCACGTCCTGCCTTTCCAGACACACTGGCTGAAGCCCCAGAGGCAAACTACACAAAGGACTCAAACCTGATGCAAACCAAAGAGTAAAAGCCCAGAAGAAACAAGCTAACAAATGTGAAAACCGCGTGTGCAGCACAGCAGCTGAGGTATCAGCCTGCAGATACATGTCCCTAGGTAGTAAAAAAGAAACAACTGCCACCAGTCATTGAAGTGAGTTAGTGTAACAAAATGTTAATTGAGGAATGGGTTAAAAGAATTGCTAGGTAATCCCCCCCCCTCACTCCCCCAGCACTCCACATAGGCCGGTGTGTGCTGGACCCATAAAGTAAAGGTAAGTAAGACAAGGGTCATCTTACTATTCTTGGAAACAGTAGTTCACACAAGAAAATGTAGAGGGTCTTCTCCGTGGTACTGCACAAAAGGTGCTGTGTGTCACAATGCAAAAGCAGATGCCTATGGAGTTTACCAAACTCCATAAAACAGTAAGAAACATAGAAAATAATAATCCTGAAAACACATGAGTGAGTGAGAAAAAGGTCCCACTCACTCGGGAGTAAAATTTAAAAAGCCCTGGGTCTCTACGGTTAAAGGGAATTGGCACGGAAATGAAAATTCTCCCTAACAGAGAGCCTGGTACATGAGACTCGTTGGCAACAGGCTTGTCAACGAGGGAGACTAGTCAACGAGAGGGCCTCATCTACGAGAGCCTTGTCTATTAGGGAGCCTCGCCTATGACCGAGGCTTGTCAATGAGAGAGGCTCGTCAATGTGAGAGCCTCATCTATGACCGGCTCCTCTATGAGGGGGCCTTGTCACTGACGGGCTCGCCTGAGAGAGGGTCCTCGATGAGAGCCGCTCATCCACGAGAGCTGCGTTTATGTGGGAGCTTCGTCTACGAGAGAGCTTATCTACCAGTGTTGGGTTTTGATCTGCCCCTGTCCATGGTATGTGTGCTTGTGTCATAACTGGAGTGTTGATCTAGAATGTTTGAACTGGAACTAGCATGAATGTTCTACTGTGCTGTGAGTGTTCCTAGAGAAACAGTTGGGACCTGGCACTGAATGGAAGAGGGGGCCGGTGGATGTCTCTTCCTGCCTATGTACTTTACCTTATTATCCTCATGTACTTACCTGTAGACTTAACCCAGTAAAGACTTATGAAACCCACGAACGGCTCCACCTGTATGTTTTGACTCCAAAGCATAAACTTAACATTGGCGACGAGGATTTGTCTCTGGGGACGGTCACTGGAGAAAGAGAGCAGTCCAAGGAGGAAACGCTGCACTCATGAAAGGGAACCGGGTGACGGAGGGCACATGCAGCAAAGAAAAAGGAGGCAGAACACCAGAGGAGCAGGAGACATCCACCGGCCACCCGAAGCTGTCCCTTGGCCATAAGGTGAGCGTGCCCCGTGTGCCAAAGCTGGCAATAGACTGCGCCAAGTATTAATTTAATGCTGTCTGGCGCTTGCACCTTAGTGGGGCACTGAACTCTAAAGGACCCTTTGGTCGGGGT
The DNA here is from genome assembly GCF_040938575.1 of Ambystoma mexicanum. Lineage (NCBI taxonomy): Eukaryota > Metazoa > Chordata > Amphibia > Caudata > Ambystomatidae > Ambystoma > Ambystoma mexicanum. The sequence goes on along the minus strand of NC_090924.1, from coordinate 1,012,435,154 downwards.
GTTAGCCCTCCTGGACACCCACCCGGCAAGAGTGTGTCCCCTGTGGGAGAGCTACATAGTGGGTATGGGCTGGCTTATAGAATGGCCCCTGGACCTTAATGAGGGGCTGGTGAGGAGCCTGCAGGTGCTACAACCACCAACAATGTATGGCTGCCGGCGGTTCCAACGCCCGGCTGGCTTAGTAATGCGACGCTACTGGTGCCGTCTTTATTGGGCGCGAGACTATAATGTCAGGGCACTTACCTCCTCCTTGCTTGCTGCCTTGATGTTGGGCCGTGGAGTGTGCGGTCCGGGCAGTCGCGCAATCGGTGACGTTCTGTGAAGTCCTGCTGGGCCTGCTCATCCGGGCGGCCTTTGGGTGGCGATTGGAGCGGAGCCCTCCTTCCGTTGCCGCCCTCGCCTTCATAATGGTGACGTCACGGAACGCCGTGGGGGAGTTGGCGATCGTCCATTCCATTGGAACACTGCCATCTACGTTCTTCGAAGAAGTGAACGTTGGTGCTTTCATTACAGCACAGTGAAGGGACGCGAGTTTGAAAAAAGGACCCTGGTGCGTGTTTGACGTGCACTGGATTGCATTAAAGATGAATGGATACACTGCATTCAGATGGGACTTTGTCTGATGGAGTTTCCAAGCCGTGCAACTTGCGGCTCAGGATGTTTTGCTGGACGCTTTCTTTCGTGGAGTTAGCCGACTAGTTTTAAAAGAACATAGTTCAATTACTCGTGTAAGTGCTGGAACTTATACAAGAACACGTTGCTGAGTAATGGGAAATTCAGTGATGACAACATGAACAGGGAAGTAAAGCGGCGAACATTAACGTGAAGAAATGTATTCTATGAACTACTGTAGAACTATTTTATGATTACAAGTACTGCAAAGTAATTTTCGGGGGTTGCTGTTTTTATGGCGACTATTTTGATCAATCTATGGGTGAATTGGAGGAACTGCATTTTGAACTAGAGTATTGGGAGTTATTTATGGATGTCGCAGTGATTCTAACAAAGTTTATGGTCAATCCATTAATTGATTGAGCATTTGCTACTGCTGGTAGAGATGTTGTTTCAGGAAACTTTGGTGAATTGATGTATTGCATCCCAGACTGAATTGTCACGTGTTAACTTTGCAATTTTTTTTTCCAGGAACTAATCAGTGGGGCTCTGAGGACTTTAATGCTTGGATTTGGGAGGCGTTTATTTCTATATTGCATTATTTCCACTTTTAGGTCTGATTCGTCTACTGATATGCTATGGGAAGGGCAGAGTAATGTAACTATTTGAAGTCAGCATGATGATGATAGAGAGTGAGTCTGGTTTGGGAGTTGTGTGACATGGCTTGGCACATCAGGTGCCAGTAGTCTGGCACAGTAGAGGCCATTGGCTTGGCATGGGTTGTGCCATTGTTGGCATATTAGATTCTATTGGTTTGGCATAAGTTGTGTATTACTGCATAAGAGGTGCCATTTGTTCGCCATTAGTTGTGCCACAGTTTGCTTTGGTGATGCCATTGTTTTAGCATAGGAGCTACACATTTTGCATTTTAGATGCTTTTGGTTTAGTGCATGAGGTGCACATTACGTCACTGTTTGGCGTGAGTAGTACAATTTATGCCTTTGGACTTGCATAGGATGTGCATTAGAGGTGCATGTGAGATGTCATTGGTTAGTAGCTGTTTGGGCATAATGTTGAGTTGCACATAACAATGTTTAAATGTTGGGTGTTGAGCAGAACAACTGCTGTATTACTTAAAGTAAAGTAAATGCAATTGTAGTTATATGTGATGCCCTGTATGTTTAACTAAATTTTCTTCCACAGGTACACACAGATGAAATGTATGTTTACCAAATCATTTTTTTTGCCACACGTATGCACAGTATCTCTCTGCAGGTTTAAATTATGGTCCTAGTCTGGGCGTGTATGTTCGTGTTAATGTTCACCATATTTAATGCTGAATTCGAGGCTGTGTGGAGGTGTGAGTGGAGTTAGTTGTGTTTGTGTGCACTGGACAAGGGTCAGTCATGTCGCCATAAAATGTGGAAAACTGTTGATGGGGACAGTCCCGTCAGCTTTATTTGTTTGTGGAACAAATTTACTCCTGGCATGTGTGCTAGGTTTTGAAGGTGTTTGTTCACATCTTGTAGTTGGAAGTTGGATGATCAGTTTGTTTTGCATGTAACGTGGTGGTTATGGTTGACCAGTGAATGAGGGCTGGTTCCCTATTATTAGACGTCTGTGGTGGGGCCCGCTGCAGAGTTGATGAATGTCCATGGTTGGTGCTTAGCTGTTTTGAGCTAGAGTAAGGTATAGTGAGGTTAGCAAATGTTTGCTCTGAGCAGTAGCTTGGCTAATAGAGTTGTATTGAGGAGGATTTGACCCCTGTGGTCATTATCAAATTTTGTTCGGAGCAATTGTGCATCTTTTCCCTGTGTTTTTATCCTGTTGTTGTCTGCTTATATAGGGGGAAGATGTGTTAGGTTTTGATCTGCCCCTGTCCATGGTATGTGTGCTTGTGTCATAACTGGAGTGTTGATCTAGAATGTTTGAACTGGAACTAGCATGAATGTTCTACTGTGCTGTGAGTGTTCCTAGAGAAACAGTTGGGACTTGGCACTGAATGGAAGAGGGGGCCTGTTGATGTCTCTTCCTGTCTATGTAATTTACCCTTTTATCCTCATGTACTTACCTGTAGACTTAACCCAGTAAAGACTTATGAAAGCCACGAATGGCTCCACCTGTATGTTTTGACTCCAAAGCATAAACCTAACACTTATCTATGAGGGAACCTCATCGGTGAGAGAGCCTCATCCATGAGAAAACCTAGTCTATGGGAGGGCCTCGTCTACATGATGCTCGTCAGTGAGAAATACTTTTTAACGACTGCCTAGTCTAGGAGCAAGCCTCATTTATAGGAGTTATTTCTACAAGAGCACCTAGTCTACAAGAGAGCCTAGTCTATGAGGGGCCTCATCAATGAGAGAGAGCCTTGTCTACGAGAAATACTAGTCAATGACAGGCTTGCCTACTGCACAGCCTCACCTCAAAAAGCCTCATCAACGACAGGCTAGTTTACGAGTGAGCCTTGTCCATGAAAAGGCTGGTCAATGACAAGCTTGTCTACAAGAGGGCCTTGTCAACGCCAAGGCACGGCGAGAACAGGTTTGTCCATATAAGACTTTAATGATACTAGCCTGAGAGCCTAGTCTACGAGACAGCCTCGCCAGTGGTAGAACCTAGTCTGCGAGAATTGCTCCTCAAATGAGGAAGACTCTTAAACGACCACAGTGTCTAAAAGTGTGCCTTGTTTATGAGTGCACCCTGTCGACGAGTGCGCCTCGGCTGCAAGAGAGCCTGGCCTACCAATGCGCCTCGTCTACTAAATTGCTTGTGCACGTAAAGGGCCATCTATGAGACCGCTTAGTCTATGAGGGAGGTTTGTCAAGAAACAAGGCAAATCAATGAGACAGTTTATCTACTCAAAAGCCTCATCACCCATTGCGCATAGTAAAAAAATAAGTCAACAAGGTTACTTCTGGTACGGAAAGTGCTATTCAACTACAGGCTCATCAACTAAGAACTGTGTGTATGAGGGTGCTTGGGCCATATCAGATCCTAAGCTGTAATAGGCCAATCAATGAAAATACTACTGTAATAGTGGACTGCATCTGCGAGGGGGTCATGTCTGTTAGGGAGACTTCTCATTACTGTGCTAATTCCCTTCAACCTTAGAGACCCCAGCTCTTTTGCTGGTCTTAAGGACTTTTTTAATTTTAACCCTGGAATGAGTACGACTTTTTCGGATGATGTCCTTTGCAAAAATTGACGCTACCACTAACAACAGAGCTGTATCTTTAGGCTTCAGCGAGGAAGAAGCAAAGAGGATCCTAGGCCTCTTCAAAACAACAGGAGACAAGCTGATCTCCTCAGACAAACCGGAAGCACTAATCAAACAACTAGAGTGGAAGATACGTAGAGAAATTAACTTGAAACTCCATGCAACGACACTAGTGCACTACTATAAAGCACAAAGAATTCCGCAAGGATTAAGAGTCAATTTAGAGCCGACCCTGTGCAAGGAGAATCCAAACTTTGTGAAAAAATGGCGACAGATCCTGAACAAGTGTTCGCTTGACCTCATTTTACTGACGATCGTAGAACTTTCACACAATTTAATAACCCTTGACGAAGAAATTGATACCATTAAAGGAACCTTGAGCAAGAGTTTTACTGCGGATCAGTTGAAACAAGTCTTGGATGAAACCAATGAGAAATTAGTCAAGTATAAACAGGAGCTGGAAACGAAAAAGGTACGAAAATTCAGATGTGACACCCAGGATTATAAACTTGACATTGTATACACCTGGCAAGAATATTATGGTCAACGAACACCCAGACCTTTCCAACAACGCACACCAAGAACTGGACCTCTGAACACAGACACCGCTTCCTCAGAAGCTTTCAGCACAGAACTTGAAGCAACCACAGATACTGGGGTACCAACACCCTCGACCGCAAGGGCTGAGCAGACCACACCCGGTACAGTGCCTTTTTTAGAAAAAGACCAACTAGAAGGGGACAAGGCAATTTAAAAATCTGAGAGGAAGAAGCAAATCGGGGAAAAAGACATAGTTGTCAATATCTCATCATACAAACTGTCCCGTTTGGAATCACAAGTTCTACATAAGGGCCTTTCCTTTGTGCCTCAGTATAATACCAGCTTACTGAGAGAAAAAATTGACTTCTTCAAACTGATGAGGAAATTGAAAGTCTTCTTCAATGACCTTGTAAAAGAGGAACACTCCAGGGAACCTTCAGAATTTCTTGAGTTGACACCTAAGAGCGTATTTAACCCCCTATCAACAATCGCGTCTTAGCAGTTTTTGAAAAAACAGTCTTAGATCAGTTCAAGAAAATTCCCTTCAGAACCAAGGGAAGAGGGAACTTAACAATGAGTGAACGACAAACTCTTCAAAGACTACTTGACAACAATGAGATCATTTTCAAACCTGCAGACAAGGGGGGGTGCCCTCGTTCTGATGGACAAGAACAAATATATTGCGGAAATCGAACGACAACTAGCAGACCGAGAAACTTATCAAGAGATTGACTATAATCCAACTGAGCAGGTAAGGAACATGATAAAAGGTTCTGGATGAGGCGGAAACAAGAGAGGTGATCTCTGAAAAGACGCGCAGATTCTTGGAGAAGACACACCTGATCACTCCTGTGATATATATCCTCCCAAAGATCCATAATAGACTAATAGATCCTCCTGGGCGACCCATCATAGCGGCAACGGACAACTTCTTGGAACCATTGGCAAAGTATCTGGACAAAATCCTACAACCCCTGATACAGGAAACCCAGATTTACATCAAGAACACTACTCACTTCCTGACAAAATTAGAGGAGATTGATTTTGTTAAAGAAAGGGACACTCTATTTACTATGGATGTAACTTCTCTGTACACCAACATCGCACATGAAGCGGGCATAGAGGATGTAGAATGGCTATTATTTAAGTGTGACAACTGCCAGGGCGACAAGTTATTTGTGTTAACATTGCTCAAACTAGTTCTTATGAACAATTTCTTCAGATTCCAAGACAAATTCTCTCTTCAAGTCTCAGGGACCAGTATGGGGGCCGCAATGGCCCAGCGTACGCCAATACTTACATGTATCATCTAGAAACAGAACATGTGCTGACATCTGCGAGGTGGTTACATCATTTGACCATCTTTGTAAAATATATAGATGATGTTTTTGGCATCTGGTCAGGTCCGGATGATGAACTAAACAACTTTTTCTCCATGATGAATGAAATGCATCCGAGTATCAAGTTTACGAATCAGACAAGCAAAGTAAAGATCCATTTTCTGGATGTCGAAGTCTACATCAAAGGGGACAATTTGGAAACAAGGATTTTCACAAAGGCTACTGACAGGAACAGCCTCCTGTTGGCAACAAGTTTTCATCCTCGTAGGACGATAGATAGCGTCCCATTAAGCCAATTCCTACGCTATCGGAGGAACATCTCCGAGGACACTGAATATGTGAGGCAATCGGCATCCCTACGCCACAAGTTCAAAGAAAGAGGCTACAACCCAACCACTATAGCCCAAATTGAGGAGAAGGTGGCAACCATCGCGAGAGATACCCTACTTGCATCTGAAAATCGGAACAAAGATGACTCTATGGTGTATGTCACAACATATTCCGCTCAGTGCAAAAAAATCAGGAGCATTATCCAAAGAAACTGGCCAATGCTGCAAATGGACCCCCAGACACAACCACTCTTTCAACAACTTCCAATTTTTGCTTACCGAAATGGCAAGCCCTCAGAAACAGTCTAGTTAGAGCAGACTTTCACACATACAGGCAAGCCCATTACGCTTAAACACTCGTGTACTTGTGACTCCATAAATGTGGTTTATGCTCTCAAATGCCCCTGTGGATTCTATTATGTAGGGATTACCATGAGAAAGGTGAAATTACGATGGACTGAGCAGAAGTCCAACATCCGGACGAAAAGCCTCGGATCCCCAGTATCAATGCACTTTTTGGAAGCAAGACAATCTATTGCCCAATTAAAATGCATGATTTTGGAACAAGTAAAGGTGGGTCCAAGAGGGGGAGGATGTCCACAAGAGACTGCTGCCGAGGGAGATTGTTTGGGTCGACTTGATTGTCTTAGCCGAAGAGGCATGAACTGCAAATTCGACCTCATGTGCTTTTTGTAATGATTTGTTTAGTGTTTTTTTTAGTGTTTTTAATGCTTTTTGGAGTACCTGTTACAGCATATTTGAGGTGATAGGTTGTTTATCTGAACAAGAGTTTCTGGTAAAACCGAGTCGAACATGCACCATGTTATGATCTCAAGTGAACCTCACTGAACATGATTTAGCTATTCTGCTCTGCTGTAACCCTCTAGACTGTGAATGGTTGGGGCACCGGGAGACCAATAGTACCTGAATGAATCTTTAGGGCTCGGATACAAGTACCCGCCAAAACCCATAGACTGACTAGAATGTGAACATCAACAGGGCAGGCAGTTCGATAGAATCTGGTTGAATGTGGTGGATTTGTATACGAGTTTCCGTGAAACCCACAAACACCAAATGGACTATAGCATAGACCCATAAAATTAGGAACACTATCATGTACGCACATCATGCCATTAATATTATGACCCTCAAGTAGAGGGGGTGTTGGCAGATTGCCAAGCACTGACCCCCCCCATTCGCTTGATGGCTGCCTTAACATCCGCGGGAGGTAGGGGCACCACGCAGTAATTTTACTGCTTTGGTGCCCCTCCTTCCGCCTTTAATCTTCATATCTGCCTTCAATCTTCTTATTCTCCTTTACCTCCACCAGTGCTTGCCCATCTGCGATTGCTATAATTCGCGTGTATGGCTGAACATATAAGGCTATCTTTCGGGCTCTGCTACGATTCCGTTTATAGATACTGATAGATACAGCTGCCTCGCCACTGACGGCGGCTATGGAATGAGGAAGCAGCGCCCCATGGGACGTCGCCATACTGCACTAGACCTAGTGAAAATAATGATGAGCACACGTTGAAGCGCAGCTCAGGGGACTGGGGTCGCGCGCACGCGTCGCAGCCATGGCAACCAGGTACACTAACGCAATGAAGCTTACCAGCACGATCAGTTAATCGGTTCACACGGAACCCCGGTATTCATGGGGACAAAGCCCATGGGATGAATAGTAAGGAGGTGTTTTGTAAGCCAACACCGATGCATTGCAGTCAAGCGTTTACGCTTGGAATGGAATGTCCCGCGCAAAGATGGCGACGGGAGTTGGGGCGCGCCTGCGCGCCGCCCCTATGGCAACCATTTATGCCAGACAGAGACGAGCAGCGTGTCCTGGTGACGAGCTGCTCCATCTCTGTCAGACATGGTTGTTTAGGTGAGTGAGCATTTAGGGGATACTTAGAGCCGTGGTTCCTTGACCCCCACTCGATGAATTAGAACTGTATCTGTCCTTTAGATGACAAACGAGTACTTGCCCAGAGATGCAATTACTAAAACCCCATTACGGTACACGCCACGAACGACGTTTGCCATCAGGGAGCAGATCACTTACCCTACACGACTCCATTTACCCAAATCTACATTATATCCTGTGTGGCTACAATTATACAAAAATTTAGCTACGGACACAAAAGAGTTGTGTTTAGCTAGAAGCAACAGTATATACCCTCTATACATATCCTGAATACCCTCTACTTTTCTCCTTTGCCCTTAGCAGCCTTCATTGGGAGTCGCAGCCCGACACTACGACATTACCCTGGGAGAGCAATTGGTCTTCGTACCGGGTGAGTAGATCAGACAGCACATGTATCGCTCAAGTACGAGACTCTAGCCAAAGTCCTTTTTATAGAATTGCACACTTACAATTGGTGTTATGTTGTATTGACCACACAGGTAGGAGCCATTGTTCTCTACTTGCCCCGAAATCAAGGTTAGTGGATTGAGAGTATCTTCTTAAATCTTCTAGATGCCCTAGAGGTATAATTAGTGCATCTTCATCCTTTTTAGGAATCCAAGTTGAATCTTTTTGAAACTAAAACACGCCCTGCCCTGAAGATGGATTTTGAATAATTTGAAACGCGTTGGCACACTTGATCTTAGAGGAGTGTCTTTAGGATGTTCTGAGCAGAACGAATGATACTGCCCAGAAGTATAAACACACAAATGTGGTTATTCAGTTACACATGAATCCCCTCATTAGGTTCTCATTGGAGTTGTATTATATGTATGCCTTTGTATACCTTGCGATTTATTTGAGCACTTTATCGGCTCAACTGTATTACTGTTTCTCCAGCATGGGGTCTGGCATGGATTCACATGCTCATGAATATTCCCCGTCGTCAGGCTGGGAATCCTCGGTAAAGAAAAAAACAGTATCAGTTTCGTTTCTGATCTGTCTTTCGTAGTAGTAACCAATCACTGGTCTCTGCGTCATACTGACCACAGCCAATGACTGCCCTCTACCTAAGCACCGCCTCTGGCAACCATCTTCGGATTTTTACCGCACGTTCATGTGTTGGGATCCTCGTGCTATTGCTCTAGAGCGTTAGTGCTATTTTTTCACGTTTTTTCTCAAAAACTTTGTTTTTTCGGTCAAAAGAGCCTCAAGCTCCACCGACTCTCCATCCGATCAACGGGGACCCGTGTCGGATTCGTCTGCGCCCTTCAAGGGTGAAGATTTCGTCGAGCTACGCTTTTGGAGGATTCCAGAAGCTTCTCAGGCCCGGACATGGCCCAGGAGAAGGGAAGCTCGACGCGCGGAAAGCTGTTCAGGGTCTGCCCTGGATGCCAGCTGCAGAACGTCTTTAAGGAGGACGAACACTCCTTTTGTCTCTACTGCTTACATGAGGACAAGACGCACGTGGAGAAGGACTGTGCGTTTTGCGGCAATATGTTGGAGCGGACCATGAAGGACCGCCATCAACGTCTCGCCAACTGGCTGGAAGGGAAGAGCCCGTCAGGCGAGAAGAAGAGGAAGAAATCCGAGCGGTCTTCTAAGACCTTTGAGGACGCCCCGGCGACGGGGGTCCAACACAAGGCCAAGCACCGCGAGTCCGCTGGCACCGGGAGCGCCGAACGGTCGGGCTCTACGGGCGCCAGGCAGGGCGCACCCTCCCCGGCACCTTCAGCCACGAGCCAATGCTCTGGGTCGGGTAAGAGGAAGGGCGAGCACCCGGCGAAGCTCCTGGAGAGGCCCCGGTTGAGCTCGAAGGCCCCATCGGAGGGGGAGCGAGGCAGTGTCCCCCCCTCAAGGATAAGGCGGTGAGCGCACCTAAGGTGGTGAAGGCCTTAATCCATCCGGCCAAGCCCTCTATCGATACTGTCGCCGCGGCCCTGGCTCAGCCTGTGGAGGCTACACCAGTGGTGGCGACCTCGGGGCTCATAGTCTCCCTGCCACCTCGGAGGGAGTCCTCTTTTGTGCCCATCGATAGGACCCCTGTGAAATCCCCGGCGGGGAAGAAAAAGGGGGGGGCAGGGCGTCGTCGTAGATTCAGCTTCAACCTCGGAGGAAGAGCTGATCGAGGTCTTAAGCCACGGCCTTGGCGTGGAAGAAGACCGGCCCGTCGGGATGGATCCCGACGCAGGTGACGACGACATCGCCGAGGGTGCCGACGGGGACCCTGATCGCCTGTCGGATTCCCCTCTGCCAGCGCCGCAAGACAACTCGGCGGCCATTTTGTTGGCTATACAGTCCTTATGCTCAGAGATAAGGACGAGACTACCGTTGCCGACGGAGGAAACTCTCCCGTCGGGGGATCCTGAACCGGGACCTTCTGGCGTTCCCCCACCCAAGAAAAGAAGGATTCACCCTCCACCTCCTTTTCAGCCGTCGCGCACCGTCCAGCCCTCCTCCCCGTCCACCGGAGGGGATGATACGGGGACTGACACTGCAGCGACGGGTACGGACGACGAGGTATACGACGAGGATCTACCGTCGTCACCTCCCACCAGGGCTTCTCCGCCCGACGAGATTGGTTCGTTCCACTCCATGATCGCCAGGGCATCCGAGCTTTTCCAACTCTGCCCTGAGGAGAAGAAAAAGGAAGGATTCCTTTATCAACGGCGCGAGGCCAAGAGGAAGACGGTCCTCGCGGTGCCTCTACTGGACGACATTTGGGATGAGGGCCTCGCCCTCCTCAAGAACCCTTCCACTACGCCAGCTAGAAGAGACCAGTACGAGAAGAAGCACCGGGTCCCGGACGCGGCCCCCCTGTGCCTCTGGGCGCAGCCTACCCCGGACTCCGTCGTCTCTGCGGCGGCCAGGAAGAAAGCGGGGGGGGGGTGCGGCCTCCACATCGACTTCCCCACCGGACGGCGAGGGAAAGAAATTGGATGCTATGGGACGCAGGGTCATCTCGTCTGCAGCGACGACGATGAAAGCGGCCAACGCCTTGGCTATCGTGGCCCGCTACGACAGGGAGCTATGGTACAAACTGGCTCCCCTGCTGGACTTCCTACCGGACGACAAGAGGGCGGATGCCCTGGAGATCCTACAGGAAGGTGAGGTGGCGTCGGACCACGCCATCACTATTGCGACAGACATCGCCGACACTGGGTTTCGCCAGTTGGGCAACGGCGTGTGCCTTAGGCGGCGTGGATGGCTCAAGGCTACGGACTTCCGTCAAGACGTACAGACCAGAGTCCTGGACATGCCGTTCGATGGGAACAACCTGTTTGGGAAACCAGTGGACGATTCCCTTCAGGCCATTAAAGCGGACACTGAGACGGCCCGGGCCCTTGGGGTTCTGCAGCAACGACGGACGCCCTTTCGGAGCAGCGGAGGCAAGGGCGCCTCCAAAGGTTCCGGCGGCGGTTTCTCCACCTACCGTCAAGCGGCCCGCTCGTCGTCTCAGGAGGCCTACAGAGGACGAGGCAAGCTAGCAGACCCCGCCGTCGTCGCCAAGGAGGTCAAGGCGGCAAAGCCTCGTCGAAACAGGATTGAACCGACCGTGGGGTCGGGCCCCCACTGATGCACCCCGGTGGGAGGCCGGCTGGCGAGCTTCGTCAGCGTGTGGGAGTCCATCTCCACCGACCGTTGGGTGCTGGACGCCTTAGCCCGGGGCCACGCGCTCGAGTTTCAAAGAAGGTGCCCGCGCGTCCCCCCCGTGGCCAGGAAAGAGCTCCAAGTCCCTCAGCTTCTCCTGGAGGTAAGGGCGATGCTCAGGAAGGGCGCCATCGAACTCGTCCCAAAGAGGCTTCGGGGCTCCGGAGTGTACTCGAGATACTTCCTCGTGAAGAAGAGGGGAGGATGGCGCCCCATCCTAGACCTGCGACGTCTGAACAAATTCATCAAGGCGCAGAAGTTCCGGATGGTCACCCTCCAGCACGTCCTGGGTCAGCTGGAGGAAGGAGACTTCCTGTCGTCATTGGATTTGGAGGATGCCTACTTCCATATTCCCATCCTAAAGGTGCACCGAAAATTCCTCAGGTTTGTGGTCCAAGGGCGTCACTACCAGTTCAAAGCCCTCCCCTTCGGACTACGGTCGGCACCCAGGGTATTCACCAAGTGCCTTGCACCGGTGGCGGCGCAGCTGCGCCGCGAGGGGATCCACGTCTACCCCTACCTGGACGACTGGCTCATCCGAGCCAAGACGAGGGAGCTCGCCGTGGAGCACACGGCAAGGACCGTCCAACTTCTCACGGACCTGGGATTCTCCGTGAACTACGCCAAGTCCCACCTGGTACACGCGCAAAACGCACTGTTTCTGGGAGCGAAGCTCGACACAGTGTCCCTTCTGGCCTCCCAGTCGGAGGAAAGGACCAGGTCCATCCTGGGCAAGGTACAGCGGATGTTGGCTTCCGACGCGGCCAAGGTGAGGTCCATCAAGTCCCTCCTCGGAATGATGTCTTCTTGCATCTACCTCATTCCCACGTGCAGGCTCCGGATGCGCCCGTTGCAGGAGTTCCTGGACGTGCGCTGGATCCAAACGACGGGCGGCTTCGAGGAGAGGATCACACTCGACGAGAGTTTCCGCCGAGCGGTCCGGTGATGGGGCACCCGCGCGCATCTGACGGCGGGCATGGACTTCCAGACCCCAGACCACCAGGAGACAGTGACCACGGATGCCTCCCTGAAAGGGTGGGGAGCGCACACCGAAAATCTGCACGCGAGAGGCCTTTGGCTCCCGACGGAGAAGTCCCTCCATATCAACGTCCTGGAGCTCCGTGCAGTGTTCTGGGCCCTCAGGTCCTTCCTTCCGTCCCTCAAGGGCAAGGTGGTGAGGATCTTCACCGACAACACCACCACCATGTTTTACATCAGGAAACAGGGCGGAACCAGGTCCCCAGCACTGTCCAAGGAGGCGCAGGGCCTGTGGCATTGGGCCGTCGCCCAAAGGATGTTTCTGGTGCCGTTTCATCTGGCAGGGATAAAAAACACCATCGCCGACTCACTCAGCAGGGAGCTGCGCTCGTGCCACGAGTGGGAACTGCGGCAGGATCTAGTGGATCACCTCTTCCGACGGTGGGGCACACCCCAGATCGACCTGTTCGCGACGGCGACGAACTCCAAGTGCCGGAGGTTCGCCAGCAGGTTTCCCCAGGCGAGGAGCATGGGCGATGCTTTCTCGTTCCCCTGGGAGGGCCTGTTCCTCTACGCGTTCCCTCCTTTGCCACTGCTAATCCGGCTCGTCAACCAGCTCAAGAGGTCACGGTGCAGGATGATCCTCGTCGCACCTGCGTGGCCGAGGCAGATATGGTTCCCGGACCTTCTGGACTTGTCAACGTCCCCGCCAATCAAGCTGCCGGTGGACGCGGATCTACTCCAGGGAAGGAGGCGCCATCCTCCACCACGACCCGAAATCGCTGAACTTGCAGGCCTGGCTCCTGCAGCGCTAGAGTTTGGAGGATACGACATACCAGCCGACTGCAGTGAGGTTCTTGCAAAGGCCAGGGCGTCCTCGACTCTTAAATGCTACGGACACAAATGGAAGAGGTTCTCTGTCTGGTGCCACGCACAGAAGATTAACCCTCTACGGATTACGGCTCCCCAGGTACTGCCGTACCTGCTGACGCTGGCCAAAGCTGGACTGGCACACGCGTCCATCAAGATTCATCTTGCTGCGATCTCCCGATACACCAGAACCACGGGGCGGACGTCCTTGTGGTCTCATCGTCTGGTGAAAGAGTTCATGAAGGGACTGTTCAGATCGTTCCCGCCGGTGAAGGCTCTGGCCCCGGCGTGGGAGCTCAACGTGGTGCTGACCAAGCTCATGGGACCTCCGTTCGAGCCTCTGCACTCGGCCCCGTTGAAGTTTCTGTCGTGGAAAACGGCGTTTCTTGTGGCCATCACCTCCACACGACGGGTGGGAGAGATCCAGGCCCTTTCCTGCAAGGCCCCGTACTTGACTTTTCACGACACGAGGTTAGTGCTCAGGACGCACCCCTCCTTCATGCCCAAGGTACCGTCGGACTTCCATCTCAACGAACCCTTGGTGTTGCCTGTGTTCTTCCCGTCGCCTTCGTCGCCGGCTGAGAGGACTTTGCACTCGCTGGATGTGGCTAGAGCGCTGAAGTTCTACGTGGACCGCACAAAGTGTTTTCGGAAGACGTCACAACTCTTTGTGAACTTTGGACCTGTCAATCAGGGGAAGGCTCTCTCGAAGGCTTCCATTTCCAGATGGCTCTCCGGCTGTATCATGTACTGTCATCGGTTGGCAAACCGACCGCTGCCTGGCCGTCCGAGAGCCCATTCCACCAGAGCGATCGCAGCTACCACGGTGTTCCTTTCTGGTGTGCCCCTGCTGGACATATGTAGGGCTGCTACGTGGAGGTCGACGCACACCTTCACGAAATTCTACTGCGTCGATCGGGATTCCAGGGAGGAGTCCAGGGTCGGCCAAGCAGTGCTGCGCAACCTGTTCGCCTGAGGTGAGCCTGGTGAGGAGGTAAGATGCTTAATGTTGAGCTTGATGTGATGCTTAATGTTGAGCCTTTGCCACCTCCCGTGGTTGTGCATATGTGTACTGCTATGTATTCTTTATTCATGAGCATGTGAATCCATGCCAGACCCCATGCTGGAGAAGGAACAAGTTACTTACCTGTAACTGTTGTTCTCCAGCATGGGTCTGGCATGGATTCACATGCGAACCCTCCCGCCTACCCCTCGGCGGCTCTTCACTTGGTCATACTGCCACTTCACGTGCTTCCAAATCTGAAGATGGCTGCCAGAGGCGGTGCTTAGGTAGAGGGCAGTCATTGGCTGTGGTCAGTATGACGCAGAGACCAGTGATTGGTTACTACTACGAAAGACAGATCAGAAACGAAACTGATACTGGTTTTTTCTTTACCGAGGATTCCCAGCCTGACGACAGGGAATATTCATGAGCATATGAATCCATGCCAGACCCATGCTGGAGAACAACAGTTACAGGTAAGTAACTTGTTCCTTTTGAATTGTACAAATGTATATTTCTGTTGAATCTGTATCCCACACTGTATGGTAACAGTGTGGTGCAAATTGAGTATTTTCACTATAAAAATAAATACCTGATCTGTATATAACCTGCCTTCTCGCAGCCTTGTGGTTCTTGACTGTAGATAAGCAGACTGGCAGAGCTGCATATACATTGTTTATTAATTGAATATGAATAAAGTAATGCCAAACTAAGTAATTTGAAACAAATTTACAAAACCCACCACTGTAGACTGAACACCTCCTGTAGGGGGTTGATTGAGCCTATGAGGTGGGAAACAGGCCTTGGGACTAAGTCCTTTAAGGAGTGCAGCATAGGGCTACCGGCTGGCAACGTCCCGTGTTTGTCTTGTGTTTAAGACTTTTTCTCACTCATGTATTTTGACCTAATTTGGATTATGTGTTTCATCTGTTTTATGGATTCTGACAAACTCCATAGGCATATACTTGTATTGTGACACACAGCACCCCAAGTGCAGTGTCAAAGAGATATCCTTTGGATTTCTCACAAGGTTTAAATACCTTTTCTTGTGTGAACTACTGTTCCCAAGAATAGTAAAGTGAAATTGACTTTACTTCACTTTTTTGCTTTGTAGGTCCAGCACACCCCATCGTTTGTGGAGTGCTGGGGGGTTACCTAGTAGCCCCCTAACCTACCTAAAGAATGTTACCCTCCCTACTTTCAATGGCTGGTGGCAGTGGTTTAATGTCCTATGTTAGGCAGAATCATATGCAGTACCCTTTGGGAACACCACATACAATTAAGACTACAAGTGCAAGAACAAATTCACCTTTTGTACAATCCTGTACTACACAGTAAAGTGGTAGTGATGGCTGAGCAGCCAGACTTATCTCAAGAGTAAAGTGAGCAGTATCAACAGTTACACAAAGGACAGCAATTACTATGGATCAAACAAACACTGACTCTAGGTTTCTGAGTAAAAGAATATACATTTATTTACACATCAGTTATAAAACAGTTCACTAAGTAAGGCAGCAGAAAAATCACTCTTAATATACTACACAACACCCAATGAATTCTGGACAAGTTAGCTCAAAAAGAAGTGTGAGCAAAATGGCACTCCAGCAATTAAAAAGAGAGGAAAAGACAAGGTTATACAAAATTAAGCACCACCAGCAAGTAAGTAGGCAGGGCAATCTAGAAAAGGCTTTCTACCATGAGGATTCAAATCAATAGGCCTGGGCCAATGTTAATGGGACACAGTCTTTGCTCAGGATCACACAGTTCAGGGTAGTTTGCGGTTAAGTCTTTGCCAAGAGTTCGAAACGAAGTTGGTCGGCAGAAAAGTTACTTAAGAGTAGAGAAGGACAAGCCCTCGGATTGGCAAAATATGCCAAACACTTTTACCGCGATCGGACGGAACGAACGACGGGATTTAAACACTACCTTGAATGAAGGAGGCGGCCGTAGCTGAGGAAGATGTTCCTGGCAGATCCTGCAGGCTCACGGTCCCTGAAGCGACTGTCGGACTGACACGAAGGGGGAAAACTGGAGGGTCCTGCACTGCCAAGTGAAGAAACCAGCAGCAGAGCACAGCGACAAATAAAAGGTGCGTTCCTTAAAACCCAAACAGGGTCCGAGCCTGCTGGCTTTCTGGTTCACTGTAGCTGTGCACAGCAAATTCAAACAGGAAAGGGAGGCCTTGCTTGGTGTTTGGCGAACTGGTTGGTCCCACCAGCTCAGGGGAAGAAGATTCCTTGCAGATCTTCTGTCTTCAAGTTTGGAGATTTGAACCCACAGCAGGGCTTCACTGGGAGTTTCAGTCGTAGTAGTGGTCCTCTTCTTTCAGCTTCTCTCCGGTTCTCTTGATCCAGTGACGACTCTGCCTTCCAAGTGCCAGAGACCTGCTTTTTATGCAGTTTTCCCCCATTCACACAGCCCCGCTGTCAATCACACAGCAGGGTCGCTGTCCTGGCAGGACAGTCACCTAGCCAATCAAACATGAGTGTGACTTGGGTTACCAAGGGAACCCATGGCAGGGGTTCTAAAACCCCTCCCTCACATCCTACTTACCCAGACACTCAGGCGCCTAACGAGGGCTTCTGTGCAGAATCCCGCCAAAGGACGGTGAACAAAGGAACCAAACCTGGTTTGGCGCGCAGAGTAAAACACGAGGAAAACCTTTACAAAAAGAAATGGCGAATAAACCCAGCCAGAACCAAATTAAAGTAAATGTGGTCCAGCGGGTTTAAGTTCGAGGCTACCAAGATAGCCTAAAACAGTACCAGGGACGTCATTTGGGGGTCGCCAGAGGTCGCAACTGCGACCTCTGAGGTCTCCCTTGCGACCTCTGTGGACTCCCTTGTGACCTCTAAAAAAAAATAAATAATAAAAAGTAGAAAAAACGTTTTTTGTTTTTTTTTAATGCAAGCTCCTGGGCTGTGACCAGCACCATTTGGCTCTTTACTTCTGGAGTGGCTGACCTTCTTGTTCAGGCCTCTTTAAAAAAAAAAAAAAAGAAGAAACGTGGTACAAGTCTAACACTTTCAGCACTGACCCTATATAGGAATACCAAATAATGTGCCTTTCTGGAATTCTATGCAATAATTCCTAGACTCATTAAACGTTTATTTCAGGCACACCTCATGGGGTGAGTCACTGATTTAGTGCCTCAACTCAGCCTTTCATCCTTCTGAGGTCGATAAATGTGTGACAACACAGTTTGGGTGATATTGGGTGTATATTTTTTTCTATAAAGAGCGCTTAAGCGTTAGTGCTATATAATAACACATCATTATCATTTGGTCATGGACGTCTGCGTGCATTCACAGTAATTTAGTAATATGGGTCTATACACACTGATCTTAACGATACATATGGCGATCCATTCTTGTATGAAATGTACATCACATTATAGTGATATCGTAACCATATTTTTCGTAGTGTACAATGCTATGTGATGCCACTTTCTGTTTTGTCAACGTGTGAAAGATCGTGTTCCATCTCTTCATGCGATATCACTTCGGGGTGGGGTCAAATGACATCACTTCCTGTGATGTCATCGGGGGGTCAAGGGTTGTGTGATGTTACTTCCGCTACCTCTGGCATTTTGGTGAAATGACGTCCCTGAACAGTACCAAGGCTATTTAAATAAACCGCGGTAGGAAAAATATGGTAGATACCACTGCCACCAGCCAAATCTTAATGAAAGGGGAACGAAACAATGTTCCATGAGAGACAGACAAAAGTGATAACTATTAACCCTTTCCAGTACTCTATGTAAGATAGGGTGTACTGGGTCTGTGAGTTTAAATAGACTAATAAAGTCAATGGCAACTTTACACGTTCTGAGAGACAGCCGTCAGTCCCAGAATATGGAGTTTAAAGTGGGAAGTCTAAAAAAAGACAACCCTGTGTCACTGCACTAAAGGTGCTGTGTAACACAGAGTAAAAAAAGATGCCTGTGGAGTAGGTGACGCTCCACAGTCTATGAACACAAAAATGTTACACACACAGCAAAACACATGCAAGAGTGGGAAAAAAAGGCTCACATTCTTACCAGGTGAAAATAATAAATCCTAGAAATCCAGCAAAGCTGCTGAGGGACTCAGTAGGTAAGGGAAATTAGCCATTCTGGAGAATTCTCCCTAACATTATACCATTGTGCTTTTCTACTGCAGGCTGACTCCTCAGCTGCAGTATAGCACCCATGGGTGGCCATTTTGTCAAAATGGCCCGGTCTTCTTTTTTTGCCATTTTCTCTGTGAGGTCTTTCTTGGGTTTTACTCTGCGTGCCAAGCCAGGTATGAGCCCTTTGTTTGTTTTGCCTTTGGCGGGCTTAAATCCTGAAACCTACCTCAGCCTCCAGTGTGAATGGAAGGGCAGGAAGTGAGGAAGGTTCTCAAAACTCCCCTGTCGTTTGTCTCTAGGAATGTCTCTAGGACAGCCACCCTGCTGTTTGAGTGACACACTAGGCTGTGCATGAATGGGAGAAACCTTCTTAAAAGGTAAGGGTTTTGGGACTAGAGGCAGAGTCGACCACTGGGAAGAACACCCGATGAAGCTTGCTGCATCCTCCTAAACCTTTGATTTGCCCGGTGAAGCCCTCCTGCTGTGCTGAAACTCCTTTTTCTGATCGACAAGAGAAGCTCCGGAAGGGACGACTTCTTCCCTTTGGGTTAGTGGGACCAACTAACCCGGAGACAAACTCCACTTGACCATCTTCTTCGACTGGCTGTACTTCTTTGCTACTGCAGGAACTGAGTGCCAGAGGTCGAGAAATTCATAGTCGAGTGCAACATCTGCAATCCGGCCAGAAGCTCCAGGAGTCTCCTAAGGACCCTCCAGAAGCAGGACGACCAGGGCTCGAGTCCCCTCACCAGAGTGAATGACTCCATGAGTGAAGTAAGCCCAACCAGTATCCAAGATCCGCGGTGGGGCCATTTTACTGTGCGCTGAAACCGCGAAAAACGCTGCTGATCCAAAAAGAGCCGTAGCTGCCACCGACCTCCAAATTGCTACCGCAGGAGTCCTCCAGACGTCCTCCCTCTTGTTCCCAAGACTGAGGTTCAGGAACCCAGGATATGCATCGCTGCAACAGGACAGAAGCCAACTGGTCCACTCTTCTTCAAACCAGAGGTACTGTTTAGACTTGAGGTACTTTAGCTTTGCTCTTCTCAGTTGAGGCTTGCAGTAGCTACTTTTGTTAGAGTTGATTTCAACTCTGCTCTCCATAAGTGTAACAGCTTGTGACCCTACAGTGATTTTCTACAAAACTCTTTGTGCAAGACTTTTATTAACTATGAAGGGCCTCCGCTCCATAGACTGTGCTCTGTATTGACTTTGGCTGTCCTGGCTCCCTGCAGACTCATCTAGTCCATTGACTTTGATATTTTCTGTCCCTCAGAGGTGATTACTTGTTTTTAGACTGTTATTGCTGGGAACGGTTTTGTCTAGTCTTCATTGGAAGATTTAAGGATACTTGCATGCCCCGAGAACCTGTTTAACCCCTTTCCTTCCTTCAACCTTTCCTTTCTGCAACCTGAGAATCTGCAAAGTGTACTAGTGATATATAAATGCCATTACTGTCCTTGTGAATGAAGTCACCTCCGGGTGTAGGAAGTGTGAAATTGACTTTACATCTCTAAAGAGTATCTACTAAACTTGTGCTAATTCTGGAAAAGTATTCTAAAGTATATTTGATTGTTAAATATCCTGGCCTTTTTAAAGAACGCTTATTCAAAAATTGATGTTAAATAAATAATTATTTTTAACTGAAACTTGAGTGTAAGTGTTATTTGGTTACTTGTATTTGCGAATTTCATTGCTACAGCTCTACAGCTACATGCCCCCCTCTTGAGATAAGCCTGGCTGCTTAGTTACTGTCAGGCAAGATTGTATGCCGTACCCTTTGGGTGCACTTCAACGACCCTGACCTCCTGGCAATAGGAAACAACCTTTGGTATAAGTCTGTACTACACAGGTTGGTAGCGTGTTGAGCAGCCAGGCTTATCTCAAGATGGGTCAATGTGAGCTGTAGGGGAGTTACACAGAGATTCACAGTGACAGGTATGCAAATAAACTCTTACACACAAGATTTGTTGATTAAACAATTATTTATTTAGCAGTCAGTTAGAATAAGCCTTCTTCAGAAATGAGCAATATAAAGCAACTCACAAGTACACTCCAAAGGTACACACTTTTTATTTATCTAAATCAGCAAATACCCATTTGGGATGTCACACAGGCACTACCTAAACCCTCAGATGACTTCAATACCTAGGGTGCTGTTGGCATTAATAGATCACTGTTGGATTTAGAATATTTTTGGGAGTAGCGTTAAAGAGAAGAGAGTTCAGAATAAAAGAAGTATTCACACAGTTATTCTTAAGTAGGTAAGTACTTACTAAACAACCCCCCGATGCAAAGTCAGTTAACCCTTTCCTGGCAAGAAGGCAAACAACATAAGCAGAAGAGAGAAGAGTCATTCAGGGAGCCAAGCCAGCCGATGTTAAGTTACCAAAAGTCAAGGTGAACTGAAGCATTTCTTGCAGGTAAGAGTCTTTTTTTTAAATTAATTTTTTATTTGTATTGGATAATAAAATCATCCTTTCAAATTTTTACATCATAATTTCATTTCTGCACACATTTATGACATCATGCAAATCATAATTCATACTATTCATAATTCATACAAGTATAAATCATAATTCATACGAGGAAAACACCATTTAAGATTTCAACAGCACAAAGCGATCGCCCTCTAAAATCAGGGATCAAAATAATGTATCCGGAAAAAGTCAATAAAAAATGAATGATTGCTATACAAACTGTTAGCTTTCCATTATTAAATAAAACGTGCCACACTGCCTCTGTTTCCATGTTACTACTTGAACTTAAAAATTCTTTACTGAAGTGTCTACTAAGGTTAGAGCACTTAGTTAAAACATGTTCTAAATTTTCCTTGCTGAATTTGTTACTGCAGAATCGACAATATTCCAGCTCTTTGGAAATTATCCTTCTTCTCACCAGGATTTCACGTGTTGGCCACAGATTCAACCTGAACCTTAGATATAGGTTACGCATTTGAGGGTTAGGGAATTTGGAGAGATAGTCTGCCATACTTCGAAATTGCTTATGTGCAAATGGATTAGACTTAAAGTCAATATATCTAAAACACAAATTCCGATTTACAATCCAATCATATTGCTATAATTTGGCTTTCGCTCGATCAGGTTTCTCCAGCACTAAATCCAATGTTATTGATGCATCAGCTAATGCATGCAATACGTATTCACACCATTCTTTGGTAAAACCCTGATCACGAGCAAGCAAATGTTTTGCCATGATTCCCAAAAGATTCAAGGCTGGTTTTTCTCAGTGCGGCAGCCATTTTCCACTTTACTTGTACTTCGAGGGATAATAAGCCCAATTCATGCCTAATCAATGGCAGCGGGACGGATTTTGGTAACATCAGTAGCTCTTTCCAAAACCGGGATTCACGTTTTTGCCAGCTTGTACTTGCCACAATTAGACACTCAGTTCCATACAATATCGTAGGAATGATCTTTTGTTCGTAAAAGGTCATTATATGATTTAAAGTGAATTTCCCAAATTTCCCTTTTAGCATTTTCGCTTGTTCTATTAGCGTCTGGAGTTTATTATATCTCTCAAGTTCATTAATTTTGTTTGACACTGGGACTGCAAAAGTTAGTCCCAATGATCTATACTGCTCTACCTTAGAAAGACTTCTGTTTTGTAGCTGCCACTTGTAATTTTTGACTTTAGTCTTGGGATGTGGACGACAAACCATAATCTGTGTTTTAGGCAAATTAATGATTAGATTGCTTTTCATCACAAAGTCATTCAGCTTATTAAGCAACCGCTGTAACCCTGCTGGCGTTTGGGATAAGAGAATAAGATCATCTGCATACAATAAGTGCAAGATTTTTTCTGTTCCCAATTTTGGTGTGTCACATTTCAGAGATCTTATCTCCGTGCCTAATTCTAACAAGAAAAAGTTAAAGACAGATGAGGCCAATATACATCCTTGTTTTACCCCTTGGAATGTATTCAATTTGTCAGACAGTTTGCCATCCAAGGTTAATCTTACTTGTACTGTGGTGTTATTGTGAAAGCGCATAATCGGAGACAGTAAAGACTGAGGGCAATTGTGTTGTACTAGTTTTTGATACAAGATGTTCCGATGAATCGAATCAAAGGCAGATTGAAAGTCTATGTACGCTACATACAGCACTTGGTTCTTTTTAGCATATTTATTTTTTAGCATATTCAGTGCCATAAGATTTGGGATAGTACCCAACCCAGCTACAAAGCCTGTTTGAAAGGGGTCATGCAGCTCACTCTTCAATGTCCATTCTCTGAAGTCTCTCAAAACCAATCTGGTAAAAAATCTTGCCAGGCGCATCAAGCAACGCAATGGGTCTATAACTAGACGAGCTCGAACGGTCACCTTTTTTATATATAGGGACCAACAGAGAATGCGTCCAGGAGGCAGGCAAGGATTGATTCATATTGATTAACCTGAATATTTAAAAAAGTATCCTGGCCCATAGCTCAGGGTGCTTTTTGAAGGTCCTATTCGATAACCCATCAGGTCCACAGGCACCTGAATTACTGATCTTATTTATGAAGAATTTGATATCTTCCAGATCAAACTTTTGAAAAAAGGACCCAGATCCTGCGAAATAATAGCTATCGAGTTGGAAGGGACTGCATAATACTCCAAAATATGGGCACACCACACCTGCTCGGTAACATTATTTGCTTGCATGATGTTTTGTGAGTAATGCGTTGACTTGCTCTACAAAGGCCAGATTTGTGCTAGGTTTTTCGACTGTATTTTCGCCAGCATATTTTCGC
The DNA here is from genome assembly GCF_040938575.1 of Ambystoma mexicanum. Lineage (NCBI taxonomy): Eukaryota > Metazoa > Chordata > Amphibia > Caudata > Ambystomatidae > Ambystoma > Ambystoma mexicanum. The sequence continues at coordinate 1,012,411,846 of NC_090924.1, read as the reverse complement.
CATCCTGCTGCATACTAGATCCTCTAGTAGCTCTGAGCCACTTTTTATACGTTGTTTTAATATGGGCCAACGCAGGCCCTCTTTCCTTCGCGGTCAAACATTTAACTGCCCTTATTTGACGCCGATACTCAGCCTTCTTTGCTCTGGTGGCAGCATCAAATACATGTAACTGGGGACGATCTAGGTGAGAGTAGAGTGTTTTCCAATGTTTAAAAAGTCTTTGTAGAATAGAAGAAGATCAAAGTAGGGCCACAAGCCGATTAGGCTTGTGTAGTAAAGAAGCTGATAGCAAATCTACACATGGAACCAAGCAAGTCTCCAACGAGGACAAGTGGCTACACAACAAGAGGTAAGTTCTCTTAGACTTTACAGTACCTTTAGGTTGAAGAAGGTGAAGCAGATGACTTCTCTTCCTGTGCAGCTCTGCAGATCTCGCTGTTCCTGGGCCTCAGTCGTGAGGACAAGAGGGTGGACTTCTGGGGACTCCTACACTTCAATTGGACAGTCACCGCTCGCAACTGGCAATCTTAAAATTCAGTGCTCAAGTTCCTCGCATTTACCGCAAATAGCAACACTGTGGTTCCTGGCTTTCCAGATGGGCTTTCTTTGCATGTGGGGTCCTGCACTCTGACGAGGGGGCTCAGGCTCGGTCAGTCCGGCTTCGTGGGAGTCCGGAGGATCTTCCTGGAGCTCTTGGCCAGCTTAAAAGCAACGCACACAAACTGGTGTTCCTCTCCCTGGCTATCCGGTTCCAGCAGTGACTGCATTGGATACTCGATCAGCTTTCAGATGATGTCCAGGTGGCTTACTTTGGAGTTGATTGGTCCCACCAACTCAAAGGGAAAAGTTGTCCTTGCAAGGGCTTCTCTGTCGTTACGAATTTGGAGTTTCAGCACAGCAGCAGAGCTTCACCGGGCAAACCAACGGTCCAGGAGTTGCAGCAGGTGTCCTCTTAAAGTTCTTCTTCAGTTCCTTCATCCAGTGGTCGACTCTACCTTCCAAGCCAAAAAGCCTTGCCTTTTATGCAGCTTGCTCCCATTCATTCCAGCCTAGCTGTCAGTCAACCAGCAAGGGTGGCTGTCGTTAACGGAAAGCCAGCCGGCCAATCCCCTAAGAGTGTAATTCCTGTCTCCTAGGAGACTAAGCACAGGGAGTTTCGGGCACCTCCCTTGCTTCCTCGCCCCGCCAGACACCCTGGAGCCAGAGGCGGGCTTCACTCGTGAATCCCGCCAAAGGCAAAATAAACAAAGGGGCCAAACCTGGTTTGCCATGCAGAGTAAATCTCAAGAAGGACCTTTCCACAAAGAAATGGCGAAAAAAGACGACCAGGCCATTTTGACAAAAATGGCACTCATGGGTGCTTTACCCTGGCTGCGAACGCCGCCCGCGGTAAAATCCCATAATGGTAGTAAAAAGTAAACCACTGCCACCAGCCATTCAGTGAGGAAACTGTAATATTAACATTTTACATGAGAAGCTAGACAAAGGGGATACTAAGTAACCCCTCTGCACCCTATTGTAAGATAGTATGTGCTGGGTCTAGAAAGTTACAAATGTAAGTCAAGTCAATTTCACTTTACTGCTCTTGGAAACAGTAGTTCATCCCAGAGAAGGTATTTAAACCTGTGGGAAATCTAAGACTTCCCTGTGTCACTGCACTGAAGGTGCTGTTGGACATAATGTAAAAGATGATGCCTATGGAGTTTGTCAGACTTCACAACCAAAAAGAAACGGTGTATCAAATCACATTAAAAGTCACGAGAGAGTGGGGAAAAAGGGTCTCACTCTCTCCAGGTAAAAAAAAATCAAGTCCTCAAAATACAGCAAAATTGCTGGGGGGTCTCTAAGGTAGAGGGAATTGGCAAATTTCTGAGAATTCTCCCTAACAGTCACCCTACCAAGTTGTGTAGTACAGGCCTATACCAATATGTGGGTTCCCCAATACCAAGCAGATAAGTCTTGTGTAGTCTTGCACAGTGTTAATGCATCAATTCTTGACTAACGATGTCCACGAGGGTCCCTAGTCCACAAGTAATCTCGTTCTACAAATAGGCCTCATCAGTAAAGGCCCTACTATAACGCTTCATCTATGACTGGCTTACTCTAACACAGGCTCCTCTAATAAAGGCCTGATTTACTACAAGCTTCTACATGATTGCTTCCCCTGAAAGGCCTAGTCTGCGATTGAAGCCTTGCATACGACAGTTTAGTCAATATCCATCCCTCTACAAAAGCCAAAGCCTTTATCAGGTCTGTTCTATTACAGAACACTGTCATTGCAACCTTGTTTGTGAAGGGTATCTTCCAGAACTGCTTAGTGCATGTAATACCTATTTTTGAGGCAAAAGCTCAATAATACCTGTTCTTAGTAATTAGGGAGGTGATGGCCCTTGTGTACGAAAGACTTCTTCTGTAAAGTGCTTTACCGTCAAAATCCTTTTGTACAGGAATACTAATTTCCGGCAGCTTCAGCTGTAAAAAAAATAATCATTGTTAGCGCATTTTCCGTGACAAATTCACAACTAGTAGGCCTATGCAAGGTCCATTGGTACTCAGCCTTTTTGTGTCTTTCACCCTGGGTGTACCACTTCTCAGATATCCGCAGGGGCTACGGCTCAACATACCGCTTCCTGTCACACAGGGTGCATTGTACGTCTAAAGTAATAAGTATGAAGCAGGATTTCGGTCCTATGGATGTTCCCATATTTTGTGGTTCTTCTCAACCTACAGAATAATCCAACATGCTCCACTGTTGCCCATTGCCACCCTCCTTTTTTTTCATCATGGCAGGAGGATGCCTATCCTCGTTCTGACATCCAATAGAGGCGAATATCAGTCAACTAGGTATTTTTTCATATCAACCCATGGCTGCACCTCCCAATTGGAACTAAGGCTGCCAACAATTTGCCCTGCAGACAAGCCAGCCAACATGTCTTCAGGCGCTTCAACTAGTGGTGCTACCCAAAGAAGCTGTGGAGCGGGTCCCTCATACTCAGGAACATCAGGGTGCGTACTTACAATGTTTGCTGGTCCAAGTAAAGTTGGGGGGTGTAAACCCATCCTTATGCTTGCGCTACCTCAACATTTTCCTCCGCTCATTATAATTCCTAAGGATTTCGGAAAAGAAAAGTGAGTTTTTCGCCCACCTTTCCAAGGAAAATTTTTCCATCATTCCTGGGCAAGTAGGACACTTAATCCAAGTTCCCTTTCACCATGATTTTTGCAAGTTCCTGTGTCGTTGGTGACAGGCTTCCGATTCCAATTCAAGATCCCTATTGCATGTCCTTAGTTACACCCTCCCAGCAAAGGCTCTCTTTCTGGAAATGCAATTGGGCATGGTCTCTTGCACCGATACCCTGTTCCCCGGCAAGATCAATAACATTCTCGTCAAACCACTATCTCAGCAACCCACTAGGGGGTGATGTCCGCTTCACATGCTACTTGTCTAGTAGGATGGTCTTTAGGATCCAGATCTAGGTAAGGTTTTCGTCCCCAGTAGCTGACTCTTCTGAGTTTCGTTGGTCTTCCCACTCAGCCTCAGCTGGGAAAAGGGTCACTGGGGTGAACTGGGACTGTCCTCTCTGGGATGTCCTTGTCCTATAAACAGGTTTTGGTTTAAGACTTTTCTTCTTCCCTGAGACCTTGGGTTTCCCATTTGTCTTTCTTTGGTTTGGAAATAGAAGGGTGGCCTTCATGTGGACTGGGGGTATTGGAAATCTCCTCAACCTCCCACTGAGAGTCTTTCAGGGTTGCCTCTCTTGCCAGTCTTGTTTGCTACTGCTTCCTCTTACTGGGAGGCTTCGGGGTACTAGATACAACTCTAAGAGTTTTCAAATCATTTCCCAACATGACTCTCTGGCACTTCATTCTGTACAGTGACAGGTATTCTAACAGTTATATTATTGCACTGGGTGAGAGCTGGCAGAACAGGAACCATTTGGATAGGGCCTCCTGGAAGTTTAGTGGGAGCTTTGGGTGCCTTGGCCACATCCTCAGGCTTGAAAAAGCTTTCATCAACCACTGTAATGCTTGCACCAGTGTCTCTAATGGCAGGGGTCTCCTGACCATTTACAAGTACACTGTCTTTATACTATTTTTTTGTGTTATCTGGTACAGAGTTTGTTGGGGAGAATTCTCAGAAATGTGCTAATTCCCTTCTACCTTAGAGACCCCCAGCTCTTTTGCTGGACTTAAGGAATTGTAATTTCTAACCTGGAGAGACTGAGACCTTTTCCCACTCTCATGTATTTTCTGTGATTTGGACCCTGTGTTTCTTTTGACTTTGGAGTCTGACAAACTCCATAGGCATCATCTTTGCATTGTGACACACAGCACCTTCAGTGTAGTGCCACAGGGAAGTCTCTTAGATTTCCCAAAGGTTTAAATACCTTCTCTTGGTGAAACTATTGTTTCCAAGAGCAGTGAAGTGAAATTGATTTGAGTTACATTTTTTACTTTCTAGACCCAGCACACACTATCTTACCAAAGGGTGCTTTAGGGACTACCTAGCATCCCCCTTGTCTAGTTTCTCATGTAACATTTCTGTTACCCTTTCTACAATTAATGTCAGGTGGCAGTGGTTTAATTTTTACTACCATTGTGTGTGTTTTACAGCGGGCTGCGTTCGCAGCTGCAGTAAGGGACCCATGGGTGCCCATTTTGTCAAAATGGCCCGGTTTTCTTTTTTCGCCATTTCTTGCTGGAAAGGTCCTTACTTGAGATTTAATCTCTGCGCCAAACCAGCTTTGGTCCCTTTGTTTGTTTTGTTTTTGGCAGGATTCATGAGTGAAGCCCGCCTCTGGCTCCATTATGTCTGTCAGGGGCAGGAAGTGAGGGAGGTGCCCGAAACTCCCTGTGCCTAATCCCCTTGGTTACAGGAATGCACCCAAAGATGATTGGCTAGCTGGCTGTCCCGCAAGGACAGCCACCCTGCTGTGTGAGTGAGAGCTAGGCTGGAATGAATGGAAGAAACCTACATAAAAGGCAAGGCTTTTGGCTTGGAAGGCAGTCGACCACTGGACGAAGGAATCCAAAGAACTTCAAAGAGACGCCTGCTGCAACTCCTGGACCGTTGGTTTGCCCGTTGAAGCCCTGCTTCTGTGCTGAAGCTCCAAATTCGTTTTGACTAGAGAAGCCCTTCAAGGACAACTTCTCCCCTTGAATTGGTGGGACCAATCAACTCCAAATCGAAGATCCTCTCGAAGCTGGCAGTACTTCTGCTGGTGCTGGAGGAACCGAAGCGTCAGGGAGAGGAACACTAAACCGAGTGGATCGCTTTTAAGTCGGACCGGAGCGCCAGGAAGATACCCCTTCCCTCCCCCAGGACTTCCCTGAAGCAGGACTGACCAAGCCTGAGCCACCTCAACAGAGTGCTTGACCCCAGATGCAAGGAAACTCAGAAGTGCTACCCGAGAACCGCAGTGTTGCTATTTGCTGTCAGACATGAGGAGCTAAAACCGCAAAGTGCTGCTGAATGGAAGTTTGACCATTGCTGCCGCCTACCTGCCCATAGCACTGCGGGAGTCCCCAGACGTCATCCCTCTTGTTCCCACGACTGAGGCCCAGGAACACAAGGATCTGTAGAGCTGTACAGGAACAGAAGCAAGCTGGTACCATTTCCTCTAGCCAAAGGTACTGTAAAGTCTAAGAGAACTTGCCTCTAGTTGTGTAGCCTTACTTGTTCTCAAGTGAGACTTGTCTTGGTTGCCATTGCAGAGTTGCTGATAGTTTGACCCTCACAAGCCTCCCAGCTTGTGGCCCTTCAAGCAAATCTTATTTCTACAAACATTTCTAAAATATTGTGCAAGACTTTTACTTGCCTGCAAAGAAGTTCTTCAGCTCCCCTAGACTTTGCTCAACTAACATTGGCTGTTCTGCCTCCCTGAGAGACTCTTCTACCTCTGACTTTGTGCTTTTGCCTTTCCCCAGGAAAGGGTTAATTTACTTTGCATTGGAGGGTTTTAAAAGCACTTACCAGTTCATTAATGGTTTGTTCACCTTTGTTTTATTCCCCTATCGAACCCTTTACACCCGAACTCAGTATTGCTCTAACTGTACCAGTGATAAATCAATGTCCAGAGTGTCCTAGCTATTTAAGTCACCTGAGAGGGTAGGAAGTGTCTGTGTGCCATCCCCAGTAGGTATCATCTGATTTAGAGAAGTTAAGTGTTTTGAAGTGTATTATTATTGTTACATAGCTTGCTCCCTTCTGAAGAAGGCTTATACAACTGACTGTTATATACATTAGTAATTGTTTAATCAAGAAACCTTGAGTGTAAGTTTTTATTTGATTAACTGCCACTGTGAAACTCTGTGTTACAACCCTACTACTCACATTGACCCCTCTTGAGATAAACCTGGCTGCTCAGCCATACTACCAACCTGTGTAGTGCAGACTTATACCAAAGGTTGGGTTCCTATTGCCATGATATATATACTCAAGGTAAAAAACATATCAACATCAGCAGCCTATCAAGTATGTACAGCTAACAATACAACGTTATTAGCCAGCTACAATAGTTCACTTTGGGACAGTGTCCACAACCAACTTGATGCTGTTCCAGAAGTATTATGTTGACAATTTGGCCAAACGTTTTCTGAAGGCAAACAGGTTGCCAAATGCATTATTACAAATAATTTAGATGTAATAGACACCGCTGGTGGTATCATAGCTAAAGGTACTCTTTTAAAACGTCATTCGAAGGGATTGGGTCCTCCGACGTATTCCATATCTATGACCGGTAATGTCCACAGCTGTGCTGCTTCGGAAAATCTTTTGCGTCTGCGTCCTGCGTCGATGACGTTGATGCGCCGTCCTCGAGGACCACGGCCGACGTCACCCGATGTGATAAGTAGGACGCACGAAGCCCATAGCCTCAGTTCCGTTTTTTCTGCGAACGTGTTCGCTTCGTGAATCTCGGACGCCTCGACTCGTTGGAGTTTTCTGTTTTCAATTCTCGGTTCGTTGAACCTGTTCGGTTTGTTGTGTAGACCTGTTCATGGCGATGTCTTTCTCATCTTCAACCCTGCTTCAAGAACTGCGGGGACTGTGGGTTCAAGATGTCAGTCACGGACTCGCACGACGCCTGCCTCTGGTGCCTCGGGGAGGCCCACGATACGGACGACTGTGTCGACTCCCAGTTCCTCACGCCAAAGGCCTTGCGGGAACGCAAGAAGAAGCTGTCGGTAGGCCGGGTGTCTAAGCCCCGGAAGTTGAGGTCTGTGGGGCTTTCGACGGATGACTCAAGGGGTGACTCTCCGCGTCATCGTCGGAAGTCCAGTGGGTCTCCTTCCAGGAGTCGGTCTCGCCACTCCTCCGCCTCTTCGAGGCATTCCCGGAAGCGCTGACATAGGTCTCCTTCCCCGTCCTCTTCCGAGGACTCCGCCCGTCGGCGGGTCGCTTATCCCTCCATGCAAGCGACACCGGAGGAATCGGCTTCCTTCGGGAAGCAGATGCTAGCGATTGTTGAATCACAGGGCACCGGTCCATCCGCGCGGGGTCGGTCGGCACCAGTCGAGAGACACCGCCCGTAAGCCTTCGGGCTCGGGTGGTTGGCACGGCTCGCGGGAGAGGTCCCGCTTGGACAAGGGTAGCCGTTCTCGCCATGCCCGTTCCAGGTCCCGGTCCTCGATGCGCTCGAGACCGTGTGATCCTGTGCCGTCTTCGAAGAAGACGTCGACGCCTGTGGCGCCGAGGTAGTCGACGATTTCTCTTGAGGCTCTGCCTCTGAGGGGGTCGTCGGCGTCTAGGTCGTTGAGAGACGCGCTCGGAGCTCCGGCTTCGAGGCCTGTGTCGACGCCGGCGGCGCTGCAGCTGACGTCGACGCCGATTCGCTCGACACCGCCGCCTTTTCTGTCGACGCCGACTCGTTCGGCGCCCTCAACGCCTTTAGAGGCGGTGGTGTCGGAGGGGCCCAGTGGCACGGGATTTGCGCCTAGAAAGGCTATGGCTAAGGTCAGGCACTGCTTTGGTCCACAGAGGTCTTCCTCTCCCCGCCTGGAGTACATTTCAGGTGATGAAGGCTCTGATGGGGGCTTGGTTCCGGTTACAGCTCCAGATGACCTTCTCTCGGGCCATAGCCAGTTTGATGATCTGCGGCAGTCGCTGCATGATGCCAGTGGACTGGACACCTCTCCGGAGGTGGAGTTTTGTAGGCCGGAGCCTGGCACTCATGCCGATGCTTCATATCGGTGCCTTATGCCTCAGGTCACCGAGTACTTGGATTGGTCAGCTCTCCCAGGGGAGTTCGTTCAGGATGATCTCACAGACATCCTTGATCTCGGTCCCCCCACTGATCGGGTTTTGCCTTTTCATATGGCTCTGCAGAGAAGGGTGGCAGCGGCTTGGACTGTTCCGGAGAGTCTCCCGGCAGTGGGCAAGTCTTTGTCGCGAAAATACCGTCCAGCCAGTAGCGACCCCTGCTACTTGTCTAGGCACCCCACTCCGGAGAGTTTGGTGGTGCAGGCGGCTACGGCCCCGGCAAGGCAGGCGTCGTCTCCTACCATCCCTCCGGATAGGGATGACGAACGTTTTGACGGCTGGGCGAAGAAAGTGTTTTCTTCTGGGGGTCTGACGCTTCAGGCGGCCAACTCCATATGTGCCTTGTCTCGTTTCACACACACTCTGTGGAAATGTGTTGCATTAGCGGCTGAACATATTCCCGGAGGGGAAGAATGGGATGGTTTGCTTGCTTATGGTTCAGGATGGCAAGGATGCTATGTGTGAGGCCGTTCAGTCGGGTTTGGACTTGGCGGATTGTGTCAGCCGGTCCATGGCGGCGAGCACCATAATGGGCAGGTTTGCGTGGTTGCGGTAGTCTGGGTTCGCTCCTGATGTGCAGTCCCGGCTCCTCAACATGCCCTTTGACGGTGAACATCTTTTTGGCAGCAAGGCTGACGAGAGCCTTGAGAGGTTGCAGACCTCCAAAGCTGCAGCCAAGTCGTTGGGCGCTGCAGTTCGCCAACCTCCGCCTTTTCGTCCTAGGGGACAGCAATGGAGGGGAGGTTCCTTTCGTTATTACTCGTCCTTCAGTAAAGCGATGGGAGCTAGCAGTCAAAGAGGCCATCCTAAGAGTGCCAGAGGTGGAAATAAAGGTACTCGAGGTGCCAAGGCCGCTCGGGCAGTTGCCTCTTTACCCTCAGGCAACGCCGCAGCCGCTACCACTCAGTCATGAGACCAGGTCCCATGGTTCGCCGGTTGGGGGAAGGCTGGCGCAGCATCTTGTAGAGTGGCAAGCCATTACTTCGGATGTGTGGGTTCTGGAGATCATAACCCACGGCTACTGTCTTCCTTTTCAGCAGAGGCCTTGCGACAATCCACCAGGGAACCTCTCTTTGAAGTGTCCGGATCCGCTCCTTCCGCAGGAAATTCAAGCCCTGCTGGAGAAAGGCACCATAGAACTGGTGCCTGTAGCAGAGAAATGGATGGTATTCCCCTTATTTTTTGATTTCAAAGAAAGACTGGGGGGGATTGAGACCCATCATAGACTTGCGCGGTTTGAACAAACTCCTCAGGAAGGACAAGTTCAAGATGGTGACTCTTTCTCAAGTCCTCCAGGCCCTTCAACTTCAGGACTGGTTGGTGTCTCTCGACCTCAAGGATGCTTACTTCCATGTGCCGATCCATCCCAAGCACAAGAAGTAGCTGAGGTTCGCGGTTGGCGACTCGCACTTTCAGTTTCTGGTCCTGCCCTTCGGATTGACCTCCGCCCCGAGGGTTTTCACCAAGCTCATGGTGGTGGTGGCAGCGCATCTCAGGAAAGGGGGGATCCACCTCTACCCCTACCTGGACGATTGGTTGATCAGGGGGAGCTCTCCCGAGCAAGTCCTGGATCATCTGTCCGTCATCTGCCACTCCATTCACAGGCTGGGCTTCTCCCTCAATTTAAAGAAGTCCCATTTGACACCAACGCAGCAGCTCCAGTACATCGGAGCAGTGCTCGACACGTCCCTGGGGCAACGTTTTCCTCCTCAGGTGAGGGCTCTTCACATTCAGCAGATGGTGCACAAGTTTCAGTTTGCCCAGAATCTCCCAGCGTCCGAGTTCTTGAGACTGCTCGGCCTCATGGCATCCTGCATTCTTCTGGTGCCAGAGGCTCATCTGAGGATGAGATCTTTGCAGTGGGCACTCAAGCTCCAGTGGTCTCAGTCCTCCGGCAGGCTGTCGGACCCTGTTCAGGTGCCGTCCTCGGTAGCCCGGGACCTTCTGTGGTGGGCCGTCGATGGCAATCTGATGAAGGGGGCCCCATTTTGGCTGCCCTGGCCAGAGGTGACGATCGTGACGGACGCATCCCTCACGGGATGGGGAGCACATGCCAACGAGTTGACAGTCAGCGGTCGTTGGTCTCAGTCGGAGTCCAGACTCCATATCAATCTGTTGGAGCTGAGGGCCGTCAGGCTAGCCCTGAAGGCTTTTCTGCCGACTGTGCGCGGAAAGAGTGTCCTGATTCTAACGGACAACACGGTGGCCATGCACTACCTCAACAAAAAGGGGGGGCAGGGTCACTTCCGCTGTGCAGGGAGGCGATGCAGCTTGAGTTCTGGGCCATCCAGCAGGAAGTTTTGATCTCAGCGGTTCATCTGGCTGGAGATGACAACGAGACGGTGGACGCTCTGAGCAGGCAGAGCACGATCTCTCACGAGTGGGAGCTGGCTCAGGAGATTCTCCTGGAGATCTTCGCCCTTTGGAGGACCCCTCAAGAGGATCTCTTCGCCTCCAGTGTCAACCGGAAGTGCGAAAGGTTTTGCTCGCGGGAATTTCCTCCAAAAGGAGCCTTAGGAGACGCGTTCGTGATGGAGTGGTCGTTCCCACTGCTGTATGCGTTTCCTCCAGTTCACTGTCATCCCGCAAGTGCTGCGGAGGTTACGGAGGTTCGATTCCCGGATGATTCTCATTGCTCCGGCGTGGGCCCGGAGGACGTGGTACCCGGACCGTCTAGACTTGTCCATCTGCCCTCCACGTCGTCTTCCCTAACGAGACGATCTGCTCTCACGGGAGGGGGGTCAGGTTCTCCATCCAGAGGTCAGATCCCTCAATCTTCACGCTTGGCTTCTGAAAGGTTGAGGTATAAGGATTGGGACCTGAAGACATGATGGAGATGTTGCTCTCGGCCAGGCGGCCGGCAACAAAGTCTCTGTACCGTTGCCGTTGGAGAAAGTTCTGCGACTGGTGCAGAGTTCAGAATGTGGATCCTTTTGAATGTGACATTCCCATGGTTTTGTCTTTTTTGCTTTCTTTGGCCCACAGGGGCTTGCAAGTGGGGACCATTAAAGGTTATCTGGCGGCGCTGTCCATATTTAAGCGCTCGTCTGAAGAGTGTTCCTATTTTAAGATTCCTTTAATTTCGCAGTTTTTGAAAGGGCTCACTAATGTGTTCCCTCCGTCACCTTTTTTGTTGCCAGGTTGGGATTTGAACCTTGTTCTTATGTTTCTTATGGGTGCTCCGTTTGAGCCTTTACATTCTTGCCCTTTGAGGCTGTTACTTCCGCTCGCAGAGTGAGTGAGTTACAGGCACTTTCAGTTGAGCCACCCTTTACTGTTTCAGGGTTGTCCTTAGAGTTCGTCCTTCTTTTCTTCCGAAGGTGGTTTCGGAATTTCATTTGAGCCAGAAGGTTGTTCTTCTGCGTTCTATCCTCCTCCACATCCTGGTAAGGCTCCATAGGCTTGATCCTCAGAGAGCGTTGAGCTTTTATATTTCGCGCATGTCCCGGGTCAGAGTGGACATCAACTTTTCATTGGTTACGCTGGAAAGCTTTTAGGACAAGCTGTGACGAAACAGACTTTCTCGTTGGATTATTTTAGCTATCTCCGAGTGTTACCGCTTGGCGGGTAAGGACCCTCCGGCTGGCTTGCGGGCCCATTCTACCAGAGGAGTGGCTGCGTCAGCTGCTCTGCAGAGGGGAGTTCCTATTCGTCACATCTGTGATGCAGCCACCTGGGCTTCAGTACATACTTTTGTACGTCACTATTCCCTCGATTCCATCAGAGGGCAAGATCTGGCCTTTGGCAAGGCAGTTCTCTATTCCGCAATTTGATTGGGCATGCTAAATTTGTATTCTAAATTCTTTCCCACCTCCTTGCTTGGTACTGCTTTGGGAGTCTGTCATAGATATGAAATACGTCGGAGGACCCAATCCCCTCGAAGAACAAGTTACTTTCTTACCTGGTAACGTTCTTTCGATGGGATGGTCCGACAACGTATTCCATATCGCTCCCTCCCTGCCTTCACCGCTGCGGAATTTCTTTTGCGATTGCAGCTTGCGTTCCGCAAGGCCTTGTGTGTCTGACTGGCAGAAAACTGGTGGCACACGTTCTGGGAAAAAAACTATAACTGAGGCTATGGGCATTGTGCGTCCTACTTATCACATCGGGTGACGTCGGCCGTCGGAGGAGGTCCTCGGGGACGGCGCATCAACGTCATTGACGCAGGACACAGACGCCAAAGATTTTCCGAAGCAGCACAGCTGTGGACATTACCTGTCATAGATATGGAATACGTCGTCGGACCATCCCATCGAAAGAACGTTACCAGGTAAGAAAGTAACTTGTTCTTCTTATTTATGCCAGTCAGGTTTTAAACCTGAGACACAAGCAACACTGCTAAATATGCGCATTGAACCCAATGTCTTATTCGGTAAGAGAGACAATGCTCTTAAAAGTTGTGGGCAGATATCTAATAAGCCCTAAATCCAACAGGAAGTTTTCAACACTCGCCACTCCTTTCAAGGGCAAGGATACCCATGTACCCAAGCCCAATCATGTCTTTATCAATCCACCTTTCAAAGGGGCTACAAAAAGGGAAGAAGTATGAGTAGGGCTGCAACCACTAGAGGCTGCGCAGCCCCTAAACAATGACACACCCATTCAGGTTCCCTCCCATGTCTCCCCAGTAGGTGGTCGTATTTCTCTATTCACCCACGCATGGGAGGGGGTCACGTCAGGCCAGTGGGTGCTGTCGACTGTGTCCAAGGGTTACTCCATCAAGTTCATAGAAAAAACCCAACATTACAAGCTACTCAAAGAAGAGTATTAACTCAGAGACTGTTATAGAAATGCTCTATAGCAGATAAGGAAAGCAAAAGCCAATAACACTAATTTAGAAGAGCACACAGCTAATCAAGGTGGGGAAATCCTATTGGAAGGCTTTTACACTCATTCCCTTTACAAGTGATAAAACACTACCAACTCTTTTACTTTTTAGAAGTGACACGCAATTCAAAGCTAGTAAAATAACTGCTCTTTGTAAAGGACCAACAAGCAACTTAAAGGTAAGTATGTACTTTTAGACACTTTTTATTGCAGATACATGCTTACAACACTAACACATTCACAAGTAAGTATTTTTACACTTGTTATAATTTCCAGCAGAAGCCGTATCATCAATGTTCTTCCCTCGTAGATTGCATGAGTTTTCTCAGAGGCAGAAGAGGCACCCTAGTGGTCTAGGAGCCAGCTTCAGGCAGGTCAGGCTAGGGTTCAGTGGCAGGAAAGTCAGAGTTCAAAAGGATATCTTCTTCAACAAGTAAGTTAAGTGTTCAGGGACTTCATAGAAGGCTACCTATAGGCATTCCAGCATTAGGCCTGGGCGAACTCAAAACCCCATGAATCACCCACTCAGCTTGACATAATTAATGCAAGTATTACCCATGTCAAAGCAGTAACTCAGCAGTAAAGAGATTTTGAGTGGATGCCTTCAGGGTGCAGCAGCATTGGATCCGGTACTTGGGTTCTTGGTCTGGAGACTGAAGAAATGGACACTGCAGGAAAACTGGTGGCAGTCATCAACGGGGGTGGCTTTCAACAAAGGATTATTTGCAGCTTCTCACAGCTCTATGGGTTTGGTGCCCTTTTACAGGTACCTGATAAAGAACGATTATTGCCAGTCAGATTCTCTTAACTCTCTTGGTCCTGCACTCTGGCGAGGGTGTTATGGGAGTTTTCCTTAAGTCCTACTAGCAATAAGACTTTAGTAAGGTATCTCAGTGGTTTGTAGATCCCCCAACTCTTAGTATCAGTGTGTTCTAGCTCAGGACCTTGGTAGTGTGGCAGAGCAATTAGGCTCATTTTAAGAGGAAGATGTGAGATGTAGTACTCTGAATCTTAGACAGGCACAGCATGGATTCACATGCTCATGAATATTCCCATCGTCAGGCTGGGCATCCTCGGTAAAAGAAAAAACAGTTTCAGTTTCGTTTCTAAACTGTCTTTCTCCTATAAACCAATCACTGAGCTCTGGGTCATACTGCCCCCTGCCAATGACTGCCCTCTACCTAAGCCCCTCCTCTGGCAATCATCTTCAGATTTTTACAGCACGTTCAAGTGTTGGGAGTCCTCACGTTTCGCTAATTGAGCTTTCTGTGTTTTTTCGCGTTTTTGGTAGGGAAACTCTGTTTTCGATTCAATCAAGCCCGTGTGCTCCATTGCTTATTTTTCCCATTAACGGTGACCCGTTTTTTGGGCATCTTCCATTGCCCGTCAAGGGCAGAAATCGTTGAGTGTTCTTCTTGGAAGCTTCCAGAAGATCTTCAGGCCTACACCGCACCGGATCATGTCGGAGAAGGAGGACAGAGCTTCCCTCTTCAAGCTGTGCACCATCTGCGGTTTGCAGAAGTCTTTTTGGATTACAAGCATTCCCAGTGCCTGTATTGTTTACACCCGACGCATAAAGAAAAAGATTGTGAAATCTGCCATGGCTTCACCAAGCGCACAATGAAGGATCGACACGTCCGGTTGGCGGTGTGGCTCAAGACCAGGGCCTCTACCCCAGGTGATTCACAGGAGCATATCTCTTCCGTCCGGATCCAGCCAACCTGAGCGGGCTTCTAAGTCCTTTGAGGGTGCTCCGTCCGTGGGGGCCCAAAACAAGGCCAAGCACCGCAAGTCAACTTCCGTCGGGGTAGTCGTCTCTGTCTGCCTCGATCTCCAGCCATCGCTCCAGCTCTTCGTTCAAGAGAAAGTCAGCTACCCTGGGGAAGCTGCGGGAGACTCCGGAGAAGGCCAAGCAGGACAAGGTGTCCGTCAAGCCCGTGAAGGAGAAAGCCAAGCAGGATAAGGTGTCCGACCTGCCCATGAAAGCGCAGGTGATCAGGCCAAACTGTCCTCATTGATCGAGTTGGTGGTGGCCTCACTTTCGAAGGCAAAAGGGGCTGACCCAGTCCAGGGTGCCCCGGTGGCGTCCAGAGTGGCTCTTCTCCCAGGAGGGGAGACTTCGTCCAAAGAGGACTCTGGAAAAGAGGATGACGGACCTTAGCCCGAGATCAACTCCTCAGGACCCGAAGAGGGAGGGGGGGTCGGAGAAGAATTCCAATGCACAGCCATTTCTTCGTCCGACAAGGAGGAGATGCTTTCCATCCTGGGTGGTGGCGACGACAACGTCGGGGAGACGCCTGCCGGAGTCGACGACACAGTCAACACCATCGACGGGGATGACGACATGGGCGCTGGGTCCAGCGACCCTGTCCCCCAGGTACCTCCTAGAGACCTGTCGCAGGAGATCCTCTCGACCCTCCACAAACTGGTCTCGGAGATTTAGAGGAGGATGCCGACCGTACCACCAGTGGTGACCCTGTTGACACCAGGGCAACCACCAGCAAAGAAGAGTAGGAGGCATCCTACACCTCCATTCGAACTGTCGCTGCCCTCCCCCCTAGTGAGACAGGAACAGACACGGCAACAACGGACACGGACGACGAGGCTGGGATGGGAGATCCTGCATCATCGCCGCCGAGAGCTTCTCCACTGGATGTAGTGGGATCCTTTCATTCCATGATCGCCCATGTGTCAGCTTTTCCAGCTCACCCCGGAAGAGAAAAAGGAGGGCTTCCTGTACCAACACCGGGAGGCAAAGAGGAAGACCATCCTGTCGGTAAGAAAGGGGACCAGGGACTGGGGGCCCATTCTCAACCTACAATGACTCAACAAGTACATAAAGTCCCAGAAGTTCAGGATGGTCACGCTGCAACACGTGCTCGGCTAGCTGGAGGGAGACTTTCTGACATCGTTGATTCTAGAGGACTCGTTCTAGAGGACTCGTACTTCCACCTCCCCATACACAAAGGGCATCGCAAGTTCCTGCACTTCATTGTTCAAGGGAAGCATTACCAGTTCAAGGCTCTCCCCTTCGGACTGAAGTCAGCGCCCAGATTCTTCACCAAGTGCCTGGCTCTGGTGGCGGCCCATCTACGACTGCAAGGGATTCATGTGTATCCTTAACTGGATGACTGGTTCTTCTAGGCCGATCAAGGGAGATCGCTGTCGATCACACATCGAAGACTGTCCGACTGTTGACGTACCTGGGGTTCTCTGTGAATTATGCAAAGTCCTGCTTGACTCCGTCGCAGGCCACGCTGGTCCTGGGATCCAGGCTCGACACAGTGTCCTGACTGGCGTCACCGTTGGAGGAGAGGATAGCGGCCATTTTGGGCAAGGTGCAACAGCTATTTGCACTGAAGGTTGCCACGTTGAGGACCATCAAGTCGCTGCTCGGCATGATGTTGTCATGCATATACCTGATTCGGCTCTGCAGATTACGGATGAGTTTGGTGGTTACGATTTTCTGGCGAACTGCATGACGGTACTCGCCAAGGCCAGGGCGTCGTCTAATTTGAAATACTACGGACACAAACGGAAGCATTTTGCGACTTGGTGCGGGTAGCAGAAGATCAACCCTCCGAGGGTCACGGCCCCTTAAGTACTTCTGTATTTACTGTCATTGGCTAAGTCGGGGCTGGCGCATGCTTCCATCAAGGTAGATCTGGCAGCTATCTCCCGCTACACCAGGTCTCTGGGACGGTCTTCACTGTGGTCTCACTGTCTAGTCAAAGAGTTCATCAAGGGACTGTTCTGCTCTTTCACACCAGTGAAGGCTGTGGCCGCATCTTGGGAACTCAACATGGTGCTGACTAGGCTCATGGGGCCCCAATTCAAACCTGCGCATTCAGCCCCACTCAAGTTTCTGTCGTGGAAGACCGCTTTCCTCGTGGCCATCACCTCTGCAAGACGAGTTGGGGAGATCCAGGCCCTCTCCTGAAAGTAGCCTTACTTGACTTCCCACGAGACGAGGGTGGTGCTGCGGACACACCCCTCCTTCATGCCCACGGTTCAGTCGGAATTTCATCTCAACTAGCCCTTGGTGTTACCTGTGTTTTTTCCGACTCATTTGTGGCCGGCTGAAAGGACTTTGCACTCGCTGGATGTGGCCCGAGAGCTGAAGTTTTATGTGACCCGCATGAAAAGTTTCCTGAAAACTTCTCAGCTTTTTGTGAACTTTGGTCCTGTCAACCATGGGAATGCCCTGTCCAAAGCTTCTGTTTCCAGGTGTCTCTCTGGCTGTATCACTCATTGTCACCGGTTGGCAAACCGACCGCTGCCTGGCCGTCCGAGAGCCCATTCTACCAGAGCGATCGCTGCTATGACGGCGTTCCTGTCTGGTGTGTCCCTGCTGGACATTTGCAGGGCTGCTACATGGAGGTCGACGCACACCTTCACAAAATTCTACTGCGTCAACAGGGATTGCACAACCTGTTCGCTCGAAGGTGAGCCTGATGAGTAGGTAAGAGATTGCTTCTGTTGAGACTTCCCATCTCCAGTGGTTGTGTAATTATGTACTGCTGTGTATTCTTTATTCATGAGCATCTGACTCCATGCCAGACCCCATGCTGGAGAAGGAACACGTTACTTACTTGTAACTGTTGTTCTCCAGCATGGGTCTGTCATGGATTCACATGAGAACCCTCCCACCTGCCCCTCTGCGGCTTTTCTCTTGGTCCTACTGCCACTTTACGTGCTACCAAATCTGAAGATGGCTGCCAGAGGGGCTTAGGTAGAGGGCAGTCATTGACTAGGGGCAGTATGACCCAGAGGTCAGTGATTGGTTTATAGGAGAAAGACAGTTTAGAAAAGAAACTGAAACCGTTTTTTCTTTTGCCGAGGATTCCCAGCCTGACGACGGGGAATATTCATGAGCATGTGAATCCATCCCAGACCCATGCTGGAGAACAACAGTTACAGGTAAGTAACTTGTTCCATAGAGTTATATAAAATATATATTGATTATATTTGCACCAGAATCACTTTAAATACTTCAAACGTTTACGGTAGAACACTTAGGACTACTAGATAATACACTTCAATGTGCACTTTTACTTTTGTGTTTGTTCGCGGTTACATTTGTAGCAAGTGTTGGGGAGAATTCTCAGAAATGTGCTAATTCCCTTCTACCTTAGAGACCCCCAGCTCCTTTTGCTGGACTTCAGGACTTTTAATTTCTAACCTGGCGAGATTGAGGCCTTTTTCCCACTCTCATGTATTTGTTCTGTGATTTGGACTCTGTGTTTCTTCTGACTTTGGAGTCTGACAAATTCCATAGGCATCATGTTTACATTGTGACACATAGCACCTTCAGGGAAGTCTCTTAGATTTCCCAAAGGTTAAAATACTGCTTCCAAGAGCAACGAAGTGAAAAATTGACTTTACTTACATTTTGTAACTTTCTAGACCCAGCACACACGATCTTACAATAGGTTGTTGGAGGGATTTCTTAGTATCCCTTTTGTATAGTTTCTCATGTAAAATTTTTGTTACCCTTTCTACAATTAATGGCTGGTGGCAGTGGTTTACTTTGTCCTACCATTGTGTTTTGACTGCGTGCTGCAATTGCAGCAAAACACCCATGGGTGCCCATTTCGTCAAAAAGAGCCCCCGGTCTTCTTTTTTCACCATTTCTTGTTGCAAAAGTCCTTCTTGAGATTTACTCTGCGCGCCAAA
The DNA here is from genome assembly GCF_040938575.1 of Ambystoma mexicanum. Classification (NCBI taxonomy): domain Eukaryota; kingdom Metazoa; phylum Chordata; class Amphibia; order Caudata; family Ambystomatidae; genus Ambystoma; species Ambystoma mexicanum. The sequence goes on along the minus strand of NC_090924.1, from coordinate 1,012,393,083 downwards.
CCAGGTTTGGTCTTTGTTTGTTTTGTCTTTGGTGGGATTGATTGGTGAAGCCCGCCTCTGGCTCCAGCATGTCTGACAGGGCCAGGAGGTGAGGGAGGTGCATGAAACTCTCAGTGCTTAACCCCCTTGGTTATAGGAATGCACCCAAATGTGATTGGCAGGGTGGCTGTCCTGTGTGAGTGACAGCTAAGCTGTGAATGAATGGGAGACACCTGTATAAAAGGCAAGGACTTTTGCTTGCAAGGCAGGGTTAGCCAGTGGATGAAGGAATCCGACGAAGAACTTTGAAGAGATGCTTGCTGCAACTCCTTGACCGTTGGTTTGCCCGGTGAAGCCCTGCTGCATTGCTGAAGCTCTGAATTCATCTCGACTAGAGAAGCCCTGCAACAGACGTCTTCTCCCCTTGGGTTGGTGGGACCGATCAACCCCAAAGTGACCTCGTCTGGACATCCTCTCGGAGCTGGCTGTACTTCCATAGCTCCTGCAGGAACCAAAGTGCCAGGGAGAGGAACACCAGATTGAGTGCATCTCTTTTAAGTTGGACCTGAGCTCCAGGTACATCCTCCGGACTCACAAGAAGCAGGACTTACCAAGCCTGAGCCACCTCAACAGAGTGCTGGAACCCAGATGCAAGGAAGGTCCATAGTGGTATCCGAGAACTGCAATGGTGCTGTTTGCGAGAGACGCAAGGAGCTGAAACCGCAAAGTGCTGTTGATCTGAGGTTTGCCCATTGCTGCCGCCGACCTTCCATTCGTAGTGCAGGAGTCCCCAGTCTTGTCCCCACGACCGAGGCCCATGAACACAGGATCTGCAGACCTAAACAAGAACAGAAGCCAGCTGGAAGCAGTTTTTCTTTTAACCAAAAGTACTGTAAAACTATGAGGACTTGCCTCTTGTCATGTAGCCTTGCTAGCTCTCAGTTGAGACTTGTCTTGGTTGCCCTTGCAGAGTTGTTTGCAGCTTTGCCTCTCACATGCCTCCCTGCTTGTGGCCCTACAGTGATTTCATTTTCTACAAACATTTCTAAAACATTGTGCACGACTTTTTACCTACCTGCAAGAAGTGCTTCAGCTCACCTAGACTCTTGTTCAACTAACATTGACTGCCCTGGCTCACTGAAAGACTCTTCTTACCTTTGACTTTGTTCTTTGCCTTTCCCTGAGGAAAGGGTTAATTTACTGAGCATTGGAGGGTTTTAAAAGTGCTTACCTGCTGAAGATTATTTGTTAACCATTGTTTTCTCCCTCTAAAACCTTTCCTTTGATCTCCCACTCAGTATTGCTCTAAATGTGCCAGTGATAAATCAGTGTCCACAGTATCCTAGTTATTTAAATCACCTGAGGTTGTCGGAAGTGTCTGTGGGTCACCCCCCCCATGGGTACCAAATGATTTAGTGAAACTGAGAGTGTGTATTTATTGAAGTATATTTTGTTATATGATTGCTCCCTTCTAAAGATATGATTGCTCCCTTCTAAAGAAGGCTTTATTTAACTGACTGTTGAATTACTTATTGTTTAATCAAGAAACCTTGTGTAGAAGTGTTTATTTGAATAACTGTCATTGTGAAACTCTACCAACTTGTGTAGTACATGCTTATACCAAAGGTTGGGTTAACTATTGCCAAGAGGACAAGGCTGGCACAGTCCCACAGGGTACTCCATAATATCTTGCCTAACAACAACTCCCTGTGCTTAGTCTCCTAGGAGACCCAAAAGCACTCTGTGGTGATTGGCTGGCTGGCTGACTGTCCGGCAAGGGCAGCCAACCTGCTGGGTGAGTGACAGCTAGGCTGGAATGAATGGGAGAGAACTGAATAAAAGGTGAGTCTTTTGGCTTGGAAGGCAGAGTCGACCACTGGACGAAGGAACCGAAGAAGAGCTTGAAGTAGATGCCTGCTGCAACTCCTGGACCGCTGGTTTGCCCGGTGAAGCCCTGCTGCAGTGACTACTTGTCAAGTTCGCATCGACAGAGAAGCCCCTACAAGGACGACTTCTCCCTGTGAGTTGGTGGCACCAATCAACTCCAAAGCAAGCCACCTGGACATCCATCTCGGAGCTGATTGATTTTCCTCAGAGTTGCTGCAGGAAACCGAATACCCTGGGAGAGGAACGCCAGATTGTGTGTGTTACTTTTAAGCTGGCCTGAAGCTTTTGGAAGATCCTCCGGTCTCCCAAGAAGCAGGACTGACCAAGCCTGACACCCCCACAGCCGAGTGCGGGACCCCAGAAGCCAGGAAAGTCCACCTTGATAGCCAGCAACCATGCTTGTTGCCATTTGCTGTACCGCAAGGAGCTGAAACGCAAAACCGTCACTGAAAGTGAAGTTTGTCAGTTGCCTGTTTTGACAGTCCCAGTGCAGGGCAGGAGTCCCCCGACGTCCTCCCTCTTCTCCCCATGACTGAGGCCCAGGAACAGTGAGATCTGCACAGGAACAGAGGTCATCGGCTGCATCTTTTCTTCTTTACAAAGGGACTGTAAAATAAGTCTTAGAGAACTTACCTCTTACTGTAGAAGTGCTTATAACTTCCACAACTCACAAGTCTAATCAGCTTGTGGCCCTACATTTGATTCTTCTTTTCATCAAAGACTCCTAAGAACTCGTGAAAAGACTTTTCCATTTACTTACCTGAAGTGCTGCATCCTATACAAAGACTTTTGCCTATTGACTTTGGCTTAGCCTATTGAATTGAATGACTCTTCTAATTGCTATCTGAAAGTATTTGCCCTGCTTATGAATATTTGTAATTTCTTGTGTTCTAAAAACATTTGCCTTTTACCAAATATTAAGAGTGTTTTGAATGCTAACAGTTAGATATTAATGTCCACAGCATCCTTGTTACTGAAGTCACCTGTGGGTGTAGGTTGTGTCTGTGGGCCATCCCAAAAGGGTCTTGTCTGATTAAGAAACTATGTGTTCAGTATTGAAGTGTATTTGTGTGTTACTAGTATATTGCTACCTTCTAAAGAAGGCTTCATAACTGACTGATAAATTAATAATGGTTATGCAAGAAACCTTGAGTGTAAGCATGTATTTGAATACCTGTAACTGTGAATCTTTGTGCAACTCTACTACAGCTCACATTTCCCCTCTTGAGATAAGCCTGGCTGCTCAACACGCTACCAGAACTGTGTAGTACAAGCTTATACCAAAGGTTGGTTTGCCTATACCTGTAGTCAAAGACGTTTGTAGTGTACCCAGAGGGTACTGCATTCAAACTTTGCCTAACACCATGCAGAAGTCCTCCATCCCATTCAGAACATGATTCACCATCCTTTGGAATGTAGCAGGTGCATTCTTCAATCCAAAAGGCATAACCTTAAACTGGTAGAGGCATCCAGGGGTTGAAAATGCAGTTTTCTCCTTGGCATGGTCTGTCAGAGCTATTGAGGTTAGGTCAAATGTACTGAGGTACTTGGCTGAACCAAGTTTGTCCACCAGCTCATCTGTCCTAGGGAAAGGATGGGCATCAGTCACAGTGACTGCATTAATGGCTCTATAGTCCACACAGAATCTCAACTATTTGGATCCTGCCTTTGGTACTAGCACAACTGGACTAGGCCAAGGAGGACTTGTAGATGGCTCTATTACCCCGAGATCCAGCATCTTGTTGACCCCTTCCTTTATGTGGGTTCTTACATGGTCTGACAGTCTGTAAGCTCTGCTTTTAACAGGAGGGTAAACAAGTCACCAGTGAGAATCTCATGCTGGCCTCAAGTGGTCAAGCCTGGTGAGAGTGAACAATGGGGTCAACTGATTTAACAGAGCTTTACACTCCTCCTGTTGTTCCAGTGTCAGATCAGAAGAGAGATTAACTCCTTCTATCTTCCCATCTAAAGGTTGCCCCCTGACCAGGTCAGGTAGAGGAACAAGAGAATGTGGTAATCGTTTTGCACTCCTATGTGGTTTGTTTTAGATTTCTGTAAAAAAAAATGGAAGCACTGAAAAATGGACTTCAGGTGCAGAGGAGATAATAAACAACCCTGGCATATTGGTTGTGACATATAACAAACAACAATTAAGTTCCCAATTGTGGGAACTCCCGTCCTCTGCACACTATTAATGGCTCAGAGTGAGTCCTAAAGATTTTGAAAAATACTATTTGTTGTATATGTATTCATAGAGAAACACATTAATTCATAAAGCATCAATTGAACAGTTCATGTACATTTAAGATTCATTTGCCTATCCGAAAAATATACCCAATCGGATTTCTTTGTCAAGTTTAGTTGTATTTTAATGGTGGCCCAACGCGTATCGTGAACAATCACTTCTTCAGGGGCAACAAAGCACAATTTTCAACACTTTATCTAGAAAAAATATTTAAATAAAATATATTAGTACATTAGTAGTGACATTTTGCACAGTATCTTGTTCCAAAAGATAACCGGTCATGGCACTTTTCGGTATATCATTAACTTGTTCCTTAACCTATCAAAATAGTTAATATCTCAACAAGACATACCCTATTGTTTCACAAAAATTGTTTTGTTATAAACAAAAATAAGACCTCTGAAATGTGTGTTTAAGGTTTTTAAATACGAGTGTGTCCTTTGCTGTAAAGTATTAACCTCACTTAGAGGAGACTAGAGGCCATTGGGCCTTTTATTAAGAATAATGCAGCCAATAATGGGCAAAGTTTGAGAGTAAAACTTACCAAAAAACTAGTAATGTCCATCAATGATGGAGGTAAAAAATGTAGGAGGATGTATATCCATTATAACAATTCAAAATCTCTGCGGTCAACCCAGTTGTTGGTGACTGAATGGCAGGATTCCTAAACTACAGAATCAGTGAGATTTGAGATTGGATGTTTTTTTTTTTTTGTGTTACAGTTCAAAAGAACTTTTCACAAATATACATATAAAAGAAATAAAACAAGCATATTAATTTAACAGCACTTAAAATTGACTATTAGATACATAGGGAAAAATAGAAAAAGTTTAGACAAATTGCACAGCAAACACAAATATAGAAGATTAGCCATCAACATTCTCTAAGCTCATAAGCAATTTGACATCATGTTCAAATTTACATAAACGTTCTTTGGCCACTTTCCATATCTGAGTGATGGCAATGATCAGCTAATTACTCCTGCCAGAAAGATAGCGCAACCAAAAGTTTTCACTCTCAATAATTTCCCTATCTAATTTGGCAAAATATTTGTTATAGATAGAACTCATCGAATAGCAGCAGGTTAGTACATGTCTAATAGTTTCCACCCTATCAATTATAGCACAGAGTCTACAAATCCTTTGATCCTTCGGTAGGCCTCTCCACGATCCACAAACCCCCAGGACATCAAGGCGATTAAGTCTAATGTCCATGAAGATTCTACGATTTATCTGTGATGGCATGAGGAGGAGGTATCTTTGAGGTTCTTTGAATCTGAAGGGCATCAGTGCGAAGGTATGCAGAGATCTCATAGCAGAAACCTTCTCATGGCTAGATACCCAATCCCACTTCTCAATAACATCTTTTAGGGATTTTAACACCGCACCTTCACCGTGTTTCCAACAAATGTTTTCAAACATTTTCAGATTAAGACCTTTGAATTTATTAAGAGCCTCCATCTTGCCCTCCTCCAAACCTTCCTTTACGATATAGAGAAGAGTACCAGGCCGTGCGAATTTAATTTTTATATACAATTTGGCCCTATTATGTTCAATTTGAGTGGCCAAAGAAATGAGCCCTACTTCCAAACGAACTGTCTTTATAGGTGTATAGTTATTCAGACCCAGTAGTCTGTGCCATATGATTCCTTTAGTGATATTAGCCCAATCTGACCAGTCCGAAAAAGAGGTCTCTAATGCATATAAAAACATAGCCACAAGTTTTTGTTTATATATATTGATGATACCCAGCAAGCTGTATCCAGCTGTCTTTTTAGAAAAGGACATAACAGCAATAAGAGTGGCCATAACTTTGGCTCTTTTATTCTGTTGAACCAGCTTATTAAGAGTCCCTCTATCCATACAGAGCTCATAGCCCAGATATTTGTAAGAGTTAACTTTCCTAATCACACCCAAAGAGCAGGGAATCATCTGCTTATTGCAGCTATTCCGACCTACAGCCATGAACTGTGTTTTACCCAGATTAATAGTGAGCCCATTTGCATCAGCATAATCACAAACAGCACTTGCACTATTGCAAATGCCACTATAAGTGTTATCAAAGATGACAATATCATCAGCATAACATATCCAGCCAATTTTATAGGAGCCCATTCTGAGGAAGGCATTCATCTTGGCTTTAAATATTCTGCCAAAATCCGCCTTAAATAGATTATAGTGTGGGTGCTAAGGTGCAGCCCTGTCTGACCCCTTTTGTGATCACAACTGGTTCAGACATAGAGCCTTCATTATCAATACGGATCCTGGCCTTACTATCATCATATATCATTTTAGAGACATATAACAAATGAGATGGCATACCAAGCAACTCAAGTTTAGAACACAGTCTTGCCCTCTCAACAGAATCAAAAGCTGAAGAAAAATCAACAAAAAGCATGTATAGCGGTAGTCTATTTTTACCCTTAGCCTGTTCAATGAGCGTATTAACTATAAAAATATTGTCCCGAGTAGAACAACCTTTACTGAAGCCAGTTTGGGCCTTATCAAGAACACCGTCTCTGTCAATCCATTTCATTATTTCACGTAGAACTATCGTGCAAAAAATTTTACTAGACACATCGGTAAGAGCAAGAAGTCTATAATTCTCAGGAGGACTCCGAGAGCCGGACTTGGACACAGGAATGATATGAGACAACTTCCAAGAGATAGGCATAACACCAGTGTCAATAACTTTCTGAGAAATGATCCCCAAAATATCGGCCCAGACCTCTGGGTTGTCCTTAATAATATTACAGAGGCCGTCAGGCCCAGGTGCTCTGGATGTTTTGAGTCCCTTAATTACCACAAGGATATCTTCCCTTTCTATAGAAAGAGTATCAATGGGTCTTTTGGCCAAAGTAATTGCATCTCCCTTGAATTTTTTGGAAAGAAACTTAGCCCATGTATAACTGTTAATGGGAATAGCCTGGTCAGAAGTCCCATTTTTACCCAGGGATCTGAAACTAGCCCAAAAGGTCCTAGTGTTTCCATTCAGAAGTAGACGGACAATATATTGCCAGTTAATGTTATTCATAGAGGACACGTATATTCTTAACTCATTCCGATATTTGTTTTTGATCTTTCTCTTCTCATTACAGGTGAGTATGGGATCATAGATACTAATATCACACAGACGGAGCTTTCTACGCTTCTCCCTTTTCATGTCTCTAATTACCCTATCGTAGGCTCTAATTCGGTCAGGGTTATCTTTAAAAGGACCAAGCTTTTCACCAGTGGGCATAATATGGAGTAGATGTTCAGATAACCATGTACATATGTCATCAGCTGTGCGATAAAGAAGATGGTCAAGATTAATGTCAAGGCACCATTTTTTTTGCTTTAGCAAGATTAGTGTCTGACCAACATATCCTATTACCACGGTTAGAGATGTTAATCCCTTCTAGTTTGATCAACTGCAACAATCCTATTCCCCCATCCAGCCGTACATTGTACAAGGGAATGATCACTAAATTCATTTGCCATAATATGAAAACCGGTGGTGTTGTCAAAAAGCTTATCACTCATACATATAAAATCAAGCATGGACGATTGACATCCATTAGACCAAGTCGAAATAGTGTTTTTTTTATCAAAACAACTTCCATTCAGCACCACTAGCTCCATCTCCTCAATGAAAGTAGACCATTTTGGTTGGTTTTAATTAAACAGAGAGAAAGGGGGGGAAATGGACTAACCCAAAAAGGGTTCAGTTCAAAATAAATTGGGCCAAGAACGTCTCTTATCTGATTCGAACATCCAAGTATAGGAGACTAAGATGGGTCAGACCTTGGCTGTTAAAGTACAGGTTATATTCCTTGGTTGGAGTAAGTCCTGATATATAATGATATACCGAAAAATGCCATGACCTGTTCTCTTCTGTAACAAGATACTGTGTAAATTGTCACTACTAATGTACTAATGTATTTTATTTAAATATTTTTTCTAGATAAAGTGTTGAAAATTGTGCTTTATTGCCCCTGAAGAAGTGATTGTTCACGAAACGCGTTGGGCCACCATTAAAAAAAACTAATCTTGACAAAGAAATCCGATTGTGTTTATTTTACGGATAGGCAAATGAATCTTAAATGTACATGAACTGTTCAATTGATGCTTTATGAATTAATGTGTTTCTCTATGAATACACATACAACAAATAGTATTTTTCAAAATCTTTAGGACTCACTCTGAGCCATTAATATTGTGCAGAGGACGAGAGGTCAGGTAGAGGCTCACTCTCCTCCTGATCAGAGGCTAGAAGCAAAGCTCCCAGTTCTGGTCTAGAGACACGGGGCTTTAGTCGGTTGATGTGAAAGACCCTGGGGGCCTCCTTAGGATTGCCTAAGTCCACCAAATAATTGACCTCTCCAGGTTTTCCCACAACCTTGAAGGTTCCAATCCATTCGTCCTGTAAGGCCATCTGCCTTGTAGGTACCATAACCAGAGCGAGCTGGTCTTGACTAAACTCAACCATGTTGGCCTTCTGGTGATGCCAATGCTTCACCAGAGCCTGACCTGCTTTTATGTTTTCTGAAGCTTCTGTCATCATGTGTGTCATTCTCCTTCGGAGACCTAACACATAGTCAGTGACTCTCACTGGCTTTTGGGCAGGAACACTCTCCAACCCCTCCTTGATTAGGGCCAATGGACCTCTAACCTAATGACCATAGAGAAGCTCAAAGGGACTGAATCCAACCCCTTCCTGAAGGACTTCTCTATAAGCAAAGAGAAGACATGGCGGTAGAAGGTCCTACTTTCTTCTAAGGGGTTCTTCTAAATCTCCTATTGTGCTCTTCATAGTTCTATTGAACCGCTCTACCAACCCATTGGTCTGGGTATGGTAGGCTGTTGAGAACTTGTTGTCACTCCACAATTTTTCCACATGGCCTGCATGTAGTGGGACATAAAATTAGATCCCCTTTCAGAGATAACCTCCTTAGGAAAACCTACTCTGGTAAAAATACCAAGTAGGGCCTTAGCCACGACTTGAGCTGTGACAGTCCTCATAGGTAGAGCATCAGGATACCTGGTAGCATGGTCTACCACAACCAATATAAATCGGTTGCCTGAAGATTTTGGAGGGTCTAAGGGACCAACAATGTCGATTCCTACCCTCTCAAAAGGGACTCCCACCACGGGTAGGGGCACCAAAGGTGCCACATTCTTGGCTCCCCTCTTGCCAGATGTCTGACAAGTGTGACAGCGCCTACAGAATGTATCTACATCAGACGCCAATTTAGGCCAGTAGAAGTAGAGAGAAATCCTTTCTTGGTCTTCTTAAAACTTAAGTGACCAGCTAAAGGAATGTCATGGGCTAACTGTAGGAACTGATGTCTCACCTCCTGGGGCACTACAAGTCTCCTGTAGTCTCCTGGGGTAGACTCGGTAGGTTCACTGTACAGGAGTCCATCCTCCCAGTATAACCTGTGCTTCCTTGGCTCTTGCCCTTCCAGCTGGGAAGCTGCCTGTTGGCGAAGTCCTTCAAGAGTGGGAGACTCTTTTTGACCTCTGCTCAAGTCTGCCCTACAGGGGGCACCTTCTGCCAGTAAAGGCTGCAGCTCAGGATGGTCTTTAGGATCCAGATCTCCAACAGGGGGAAGGTCTTCTTCCAGCTCTGAATCCTCAGCAGCTGACTCAGCCTCTCCTTTTTGGTTCTCACACTCGGCCTCAGCTGGTGGAGTAGTCACAGGTGTGACTTGGGACTGTCCTCTCGGGGATGTCCTGGTTTGATGCACAGGAGTGTTATCTTTCTTGTTTCCTGAGACCTTGGGTTTCCCCTTTGTCTCTTTCTTCTTGGAAAAAGAAGTTGGCTCTTCCTGTGGACTGGGAGGTATAGGTCCTTCTGTAACAACCCACTGAGTCATTTAAAGTGAGCTCTCTGGCCTTCCTTGTCTGCTGCTGCTTCATTTTACTGGGAGGCCTGGGGGTGCTTGATACAACTCCAAGAGTTTGTAAGTCATTCCCCAACAGGACTCTCCCAGGCACCTCACTTTGTACACTGACCGGTATTATTACAGTCATATTGCTGCACTGGATAAGAGCTGGTAGTATTGGAACCACCAGGATAGAGCCTCCAGCAAGCTTAGCGGAACCTTTGGGTGCCTTAGCAACATCCGCAGGTTTGAAAGTCGAAAGTCTTATTCCACCACTGTGATGCTGGCCCCAGTGTCTCTAATGGCAGGGGTCTCCTGACCATTTACAAGTACACTGTCCTTGTAATATTCTTTTGTGTTAACTGATATAGAGTTATACACATCTAAATTCTGCTGTTCGCACAGACCCAGGGACACTAAAACACTTGAAGAGACTCCAATGGGGTCTTCAGCCAATAGTTGAAGGTTTCCACTTGCCATATGTACTTCTCCTTCAGGGATGAAGGCTAAGGAGGCAGGGTGGACCCCTGAAGGTTTACCCTTGCATCTGGGATCCCCTTTTGTTAGGCAGAATCACATGCAGTACCCTTTGGGAAACTACACACAATTTTAGTAATGCTCCTATGTATTTGAAAGCTCGAGTGAGTAGATATCACCCGCAAAGAAATTTGAGATCTGCTGAGAGTTTTCTCTTGAAACAGTACCTAGTTAAACGTGCTACCGCCATTCGTAAGGAAAATTGAAAATCGTCTTGAATTTAGAAAGCAGTTAGAAATGGTGCTTTTCAACCAGTATGACTGATTCTTAGTAGCTTGAGCCTCATACTCCTGTCTCTCTGCGCCTGGATGCCTATGGGCTTTGGCGCGATAAAAACAAAACATAACATAACAAGACTACAGGTGTAAGCACAATCTTACCTTTGGTATAAGTCTGTACTACACAGATTTGTGGTAGCAGGGCTGAGCAGCCAGGCTTATCTCAAGAGGGATGTGAGCAATACAAGGTGTTACACAAAGGACTTGCAATCACAGTGGCTCAAACAAACACTTACTCAAGGATTCTTGGTAAAACAATATTAATTTATTTACACATTTATTTAGAAAACATTCCACTTGTAATAAGCAGCTCAATATCACACTATAATACACTCCAGTACCAAAGCAATACGTTTCTGAACAAGTTAGGCTCCCCTGAAGTGGGAGCAAAATGGCACTAAAAGGGGTAGAAAGACAAAGGTTATAAGAATGAAACACATACTTTCTTAGGCAGGGCAAATAGTTTCAGTCACTACAAGAGGCAATTCAATTCAATAGGCCTGGGCCAAAGTCAATGGATCAGTGTCTTGGATAGGATAGCACAGTTCTGATAGTAAACGGTTAAGTCTTTGCCAATGTTCTTAGAAGTAGTTTGCACGAAAAAGTTATATGTCGGATTAGGAGCGAACAAGACTCCAAAGTTGGGAAAGTTTCACAAACTTTCACCGCGGCAGAGAGGATTTCTCAACCGCGTTTGCACAGTACCTTTTGTATGAAGAAATGCTGTAGCTGAGGCAAATGTTCCTGGGCCTCAGTCGTGGGGGCAAGAGGGAGGACGTCGGGAGTTTCCTGCACTGCACGGGGAAGGATCCATAAGTTTGGCAAACATCAGATTAAGGTGCGAGTGCCTTAAAGTCCACAAACTGGTATCCTTCTCACTGGCTATCTGGTTTTCAACAGCACTCTGAAGAAAATTCGACCAGTGTGGGGATGGTTTACAGGTGGCTTGCGAGTTGGTTGTTCCCACCAGCTCAAGGGAAGAGGTCGGCTTTGAAGGGGCTTCTCTGTTTCAGGCTATTTGGACCTGCAGCAGGGCTACACCGGGCAAACCAACGGTCCAGGAGTTGCAGCATTCATCTTCCTTCAGCTCGTCTTTGGTTCTTTCGTTCGTGGTCGACTCTGCCTTCCAAGTCCCAGAGACCTGCTTTTTAACAGTTTTCTCCCATTCATTCCAGCCAAGTTGTCACTCACCCAGCAGGGTGGCTGTCCTTGCCGGACAGTCAGCCAGCCAATCATGCCAGAGTGCATTCAGGTCTCCTAGGAGACTAAGCACAGGGAGTTTCGGGCACCTCCCTCACATCCTGTCCAGCCCAGACACTCAGGTGGCAGAGGGGGGGCTTCAGTACTGAAGCCCACCAAACGCAATCGAACAAAGGGACCAAACCTGGTTTGGCACGCAGAGACAAACACTAGAAGGTCCTTTCCAAAAAGAAATGTCGAAAGAAGTCGATCGGAACCTGTTTTTGCAGAAGGGGCTCAGACGCCATCTTGAAAAACATGGCTCTGGTGGATTTTAGCTACCGAAGCGTTTAAACGGGTCGTGTCGGGAAAATCATGGTAATACCACTGCCACCAGCCATTCTGAGAGGAAAGGGTAGCTTTTGAGGGCTACATGAGTTTTCTAGGCATTCGAGGTATTCCCTCCAGCACTCTGCTGTAAGGCAGTGTGTGCTGGGCCTAGTAATTTAAAAAGACTAGCAAAGTCAATTTAACTTTACAATAACTAGGGAGACAGTAGTCAGTCCCAGAGAAGGTATTTAAACCTTGGGACATCCCTGTGCCACTTCACTGAGGGTGCTGTGTGACACACAAGAAAAAGATGATGCCTATGGAGTTGTCTAAAACTCCTTATCCAACAAACACAAAAGTAAAACGCACATCAAAATACATGAGTGGGGAAAAAAGGCTCACACTCTTTCCAGGTAAAATTTAAAGTCCTAGAAATCCAGCAAAGTGGCTGGGGGTCTCAAAAGGTAATTGAAATTAGCACATTTATGAGAATTCTCCCTAACACCTTTCGCATGGTCAGTTGACCCACAAATATAACATTTTCCAAATGTTTGACAAATGCGGGCTTCTGCTGACCTCCCTCTGGTTTGGCAACATAGGTTTCACTAGATTGATCTGGTTTCCCATGTGGCTTACCCTTCTTATGTTTGTGGCCCTCTTTTGGAATGGAGGTTTTAGAATTCTTTGTCATATTTCTTGTGCTACTTCCCCTCATCCTTTTAATGAGTGGCTCCAGAATCCTTGAGTAGCCCTGCTGGCAACCCACAAGTCAGCAGCTTTTCTTAGCTTCTTGGGATCAATCTCTTTAGAGTTAGCCAAGTGCAGTCTCAGCTCAGGAGAGCAGGCATCAAAAATAGATTCCAACAAAAACAGATTTCTCATTCCTTCAAAAGAGTTCACTCTAACTCTTAACCCAACCATCGTCGTGTTTCAAACATTCACAAACCCAGGTAGCCCAAGGAGTGCCATCAGTCTTTTTGAGGGTCCTAAACCTCTTAAAGTACTGGGAAGGAGTTTCCCAAATCTAGCTATCAAAGCTAGCTTCACATATTCATACTCCAATCTTAAGTTCCCCCACCTCCATTACAGCATCAGTTGCAACCTGGGGGAGCCTAGACAAAAGCCAAGGAATCGACTGATTCCCCGTGAAACCCTGAATCCCATAGTTATATTCGAAAGAACCCAACCAATCCAAAATATCAAGTTTCACCTCATACATACTCACAGCTTCCTTAGGTATGCAAGGTCTCTTAGAACTGGAAGACCTAGAAGACTCTGGGATAGAAACATTTTCAAGAGACAATTTCCTCATTTCAAGAGAATGTTGTAATTCCATTTCCCTTAGTTTGTGATCCTGATTGTTTTCAGCTTGGACTTGTAATCTTTTAAACTCTAACTCAAGTCTCATTTTTTCAAGAGAGACACATTCTGGGCTCAGTATTGGACCTGGTAGGGTCCCTGTAGCTAAAGGTTGAGGCATAAGGGCCTGTTGAGATAAAGAGGGGCTCTCTTCCTGAGACTCCTCTAACTCTTCTGACTCTTCATCAATATTATAGTTAGACTCTGAATCATCATCATCCTCATCATTTTCCACATTTCCTGGGATAGTAGGTGTGACAGGCCTACTACCCAGACTTTGATTATTCAACAATCTTGCAATTAGTTCATTTTTGTTTCCTTTAACGGGGAGAGACCCGACTTTACACATTTCTTTCAGTTGCTCTACTGTCAAAATGATCAGGGCTTCCTGTCTGAGGTTATCCATATCTGGCATGTTACAATTGCTTTTCTAGTGGAGCTTAGCCTTGTGAAGGTTCTTAGTTGAACAAAAGTAAAGCAAACTCTCGATGTAACAACTCTACAATATATCCTCACCGCTTGCCACCAGTGTAAGGCAAAGTTTGAATGCAGTACCCTCTGGGAACACTACAAACAACTATGACTATAGGTATAGGCAACCCAACCTTTGGTATAAGCTTGTATTACACAGTTTTGGTAGCGTGTTGAGCAGCCAGGCTTATCTCAAGAGGGGATATGTGAGCAATATTGGAGTCACAGTTACAGGTATTCAAATAAACTCTTACACCCCAGGTTTTTTGCATAAACAATGAATTTATCAGTCAGTTACAAAGCCTTCTTTAGAAGGGAGCAATATACTAGTAACACACAAATACACTTCAATACTGCACACTCTGAGTTTCGAAATCAGACGAGACCCTTTTGGGATGGCCCACAGACACAACCTACACCCACATGTGACGTCAATAACAAGGGTGCTGGGGACATTAATATCTTACAGTTGGTATTCAGAACACTCTTAATAGTTGGTAAAAGGCAAAGGTAATTAGAACACAAGAGATCATCAATATTCTTAAGCAGGGCAAATACTTTTAGATTGCAATAGAAGAGTCATTCAATTCAATAGGCTAAGCCAAAGTCAATGAGCAAAAGTCTTTGTATAGGATGCATCATTTCAGATAAGTAAATGGAAAAGTTTTTGCAGAAGTTCTTAGGAGTCTTTGATAAAATCAAATGTAGGTCCACAAGCTGATTAGACTTGCGAGTTGCAGAAGTTACAAGCACTTCCACAGTAAGAGGTAAGTTCTGTTAGGCCTGTTTTACAGTACCTTGGTAAAGAAGAAAAGATGCAGCTGATGACTTCTGTTCCTGTGCAGCTCTGCAGATCTCACTGTTCCTGGGCCTCAGTTGTGGGGACAAGAGGGAGGACGTCGGGGGACTCCTGTACTGGAACTGTCAAAACTGCCAACCGGCAACTTCACTGTCAGTGGCTGTTTCACGTTTCAGCTTCTCGCGGCTACCGCAAATAGCAACAAGCGCGGTTCCTGGCTGTCAAGGTGGACGTTCCTTGCGTCTGGGGTCCCAGGCTTGGTAAGTCCTGCTTCGTGGGAGTCCGGAGGATCTTCCAAAAGCTTTAGGCCAGCTTAAAAGCAACGCACACAAACTGGCGTTCCTCTCCCTGGCTATTCGGTTTCCCGCAGCAACTCTGAGGAGAATCAACCAGCTCCGAGATGGATGTCCAGGTGGCTTACTTTGGAGTTGATTGGTCCCACCAACTCAAAGGGAGAAGTCGTCCTTGCAGGGGTTCCTATGTTGATATGGACGTGGCAAGTTGGCACTGCAGCAGAGCTTCACCGGGCAAACCAATGGTCCAGGAGTTGCAGCAGGCATCCTCTTCAAGTTCTTCTTCGGTTCCTTCATCCAGTGGTCGACTCTGCCTTCCAAGCCAAAAGACTCGCCTTTTATTCAGTTCTCTCCCATTCATTCCAGCCTAGCTGTCACTCACCCAGCAGGGTGGCTGTCCTTGCCGGACAGTCAGCCAGCCAATCACCACAGAGTGCATTTGGGCCTCCTGGGAGACTAAGCACAGGGAGTTTCGGGCACCTTTCACTTCCTGCCTACCCCACACACTCTGGAGCCAGAGGCGGGGCCTCTCAGAAACCCCACCAAAGACGAAATTAACAGAGAGACCAAATCTGGTTTGGTGCGCAGAGAAACTCTCTAGAAGGACCTTTCCACAAAAACATGTCGAAAAAAGATCGGGAGCCATTTTATCAAAGATGGCTCTGTGCCATTTTGAAAAAGATGGCTGCCGTGGTTGCTTTACCAGAGCCACGAACGGTCGCGGTTAATGCAAACCACGGTAGTTCATAATGAAAGCCACTGCCAGCAGTCATTCAGTGAGGAAAGGGTAACATAAAATATGTTACCTAAGAAGCTAGACAAAGCTGATACTAAGTAACCCCTCCCGCACTATATTGAAGATAGTGTATGCTGGGTCTAGAAAGGTACAATGCCAAGTAAAGTCAATTTCACTTTACTGCTCTGGGAAACAGTAGTTGATCCCAGAAAAGGTATTAAAACCTTGGGAAATCTGGTAGACTTTGTGTCACTGCACTGAAGGTGCTTTGTGATACAGTTGTAAAAGATGATGCCTATGGAGTTTGTTAGACTCCACAACCAAAAGAAACAGTGTATAAAAATCACATTAAAATACATGAGCGAGTGGGGAAAAAAGGTCTCTCTCTCCAGGTTAAAAACATCGAGTCCTCAAAATCCAGCAAAGTTGTTGGGGGTCTCTAAGGTGCAGGGAATTAACACATTTTTATTCTCCCTAACACTGGGTCGGTGGCCAACAAGCGTATTTGCACCTCCCACCATCATGGAGGGGCTACTGTATGTTGACTATGCTGCACTCAGCACTATTGGTAGTCCCATATGAACTGAGTGGGAGGAGCTTGGCTAGTGTGAAATGTGCCTATTTAAAATACCAACAATCCCACCCATGCAGTAGTCGAGCGCTGCGGGCGAGGGCCTTGTGCGCCGAAGTCGCTCTAAAATCCAGCCCGTCTGGCTTGTCCGTGCGCATGCTGGGCAGCAAAAGGAGGGTAATAGGGTTTGTTATTCCCGTATGGAGACCGTAGAGCTGGCTCCCTCGCTCGCGTACGTGTCTCCCTGACAACTGGGATATCGAGCCATGATCTGTGAAGAGCGCTGCGAGGGGGGGGGGTATATGCACTGGTTAAGGTAATGATGATTAACGCGCGCTCTCTGGTGGCGCACGCTGATTTAGTACACAAATCTACTTGATGCCCGCTCACCTATTTTTATGTGTGCAACAGAGGCATGGTCAGGAGGACCTACCTTTGCCCCCGTCCTGTTACAAGCTCTTCCACCCAATTTAAAAATTGCTCACTGTGCTCAGCAAGGCCCAGCTCCACCTCCCTGATGAGGCCCAACAAGGCTGAAACATGTGTCTGGGGTTGCAGTTGGTAGGAGGTTTGGCTGACATTTCAGTGCTGGACTGCCCTTGTGGGCAGGACAAAGAATGATATGCAAATGGATATGCCACCTTTGTAAAAAGTACAGTGAGCTAAAAGCAATGGCTGCGGACTCTCAAAGTGGGAAAAAACCACTGAACAGGTTAGCATGCCATGCTCTTTCTAGAGAGGGACGCCTGTTACCTTTTTTATATGAAATGATCCACCTTGATAGGGCTGCATCCCAACCCAGTGGTGGTGTTGCTTTTATTTACAAAAAACGCTTGTAATGGGGTTAAAATTGCTTGCCTGCATGATGTGGACATGGAGTCCCTGTTTATCGGGGTTCCTCTTTCCCCGGTCTTCACTGTGCATTTTTTTGCTAATTTGTAGGCCTCATGGCTCCCACACAAGGTTCTTGAATTCCTTTCTGGCATTGGTAGCAGACCTCCAGGTGAAATATCCTGAACTGATCATCCTCGGTGACATTAATATTAAATTTAATTGTCCGCGGGGGCGCTGTTGCGCGCAAAACGGAATGGTCGCACTCGCGTGAGCTCCTGTGACGACCAAGGCCTGGAAGCCAATACGATGAATAATTCGACTTGGTTCGCATGAAAAACGCGAATAACTTATAAAGCAACACCTCATCCAACTGCAAGCGAAGTCCCGTGAAGAAACTCGCTCAATTGACAGAACCGCGCCGTGAGAAAGATCATACGGCTCAGAGCGCTGCTGGAAGAGGGGAGGAGCCCGGCGACGGCAGCGCGGGCTGCCGGGGACGCGGAGGAGGCACAGCGGGCCGGGTGGGGGACGCGGGCGCTCCGGAGTCCGTCGAGCGCCTGCTGGCCTTCCCCCTCCCACCCCCGCCTGGCGCCTGGGCACGAGATGAACCGGAGGATCGAAGACAGGGCCGCGGCCCGCAAGGTAGGAGGGTGCGGGTGCCAGGCTGGACTGCTGCTCCCGGGGCGCGTGGGAGGTCTGCATCGAGGGATTGGGCCTCCCCGCACTAACGCGCATCTGGGGACTCCGAGGAACCCGTTTGGAAGGCCAGCGGGGAGCTCTCCCTTCCCACCCACGCATGTGGGCGCCTTGGCGCGTCCCTCCATACCACATCCCTTCAATAAACGTGGACACTCGGCGACGAAACGCCCCCCCGTCCCCCAAAGGGACATCCCACGGCTGGCTCGAGTGTAGTCGCTCGACAACTGGGCACAGACACGAAGGCGCATTTGGAGGGGGCTGGTGGGCAGTGGCCCTCGGAGGCGGTGGTCATTGAGGGCGGCGGGCCTGCGGCGCTCTGGAAGTCACTGGCGGTGGGGGGAGTACTGCAACAGCCAGCAGCCTCACGTGCAGGATAAGGGCCGACTACTCCGATATGGCTTACCACTATCACAGACATCACACCCCAACACGCTGAGAGGATACGGAAGAACTTGGGGCCAGAGGAGTTGTGGAGCTGATGGGGGTGCTCCCTGTTGGGGGCTAGCGTGGTCGCAGCGATCACAGCGGACACATAGGCCCAGTAGCGGAGGACAAAGCAACTAATAGGTGGGGTGGCAGGAACTGGAACGTGCTCTCAGGCCACGGCGCTAGCATTAATCAGCCTGGAGGAAATACCACAAGCTTCACACATAAGCGGGTTGAGGACAGTCCCCAGACCCTCGTGAGGAGGGGGGTGAGGGGTAGACTCCGTACAGACAATGCCCAATCGTCCTGGTCAAAAGAAAGGGAAGGGATCCATTGAAAGATTCACGAAAGCACTCGATAAAGGAGCACAACCCTTGATGTCTGAAGACGGGCCTCCACGAGAACAACCGGCGGCGCAAGCGGCCATGATGGATCCGCAAGCGGTCTTCCAAGCTATGCAGCAGGGGTTTGCCGCGCTCAATGTCAAATTGGATGGTATAACAGCTGAGGTTACATCCATTAAAACCAAGCTAGACAAGACAACAGCACGCATTACAGAGGCGGAGACAAGAATTTCCGGAGCAGAAGACGCACTTGAGGCGTTGAAGACCATGGTGTCTACAATGGCGATTGAACTGGGAACAGTGAAATCTAAGTGTGAGGATTTGGAGGCCAGGTCTCGGCGGAACAATATCCGCATTATCGGGGTTCCAGAGGAGGCTCTAAAGGGGTCAATGGAGAAGGCGGTGGAAGACCTCCTCCGTAACCTACTGGGGGACCCTGGCTGGTCGGCAATGTTCATCGTGGAGCGGGCACACAGATCACTGGCACCCAAACCGAAACCTGGGGCATATCCCAGGCCTATTGTCGCACGCCTGCTCAACTACAGAGACAGAGATCTGATATTGAGAACTGCCAGGGAGAAACAGGAATTAAGATGGGAGGCCAACATAATCTGCATCTTCCCAGACTTCACTATGGCGGTACAGCAGGAAAGGAAACTGATCACGGGTGTAAAGAAGCTACTACGCGAACGACAAGTAAAATACGCCATGCTCTATCCGGCAAGGCTTAAAATACAGCACCAAAACAAGACATACTTCTTTACGTTCCCTGAGGAGGCGGCAAACTTTGTCGAGACACACATCCCTGCCCCTGCCGGGAGGCCTGGAAACGAGGAAGACTCATGAAACATACGGGAGACTAAATGCTACTATGGTGCTGATTCAGAAGGGACTGCAAACAGCTAAGGCTCCCTACCGGGTGGCCCACATGTGGGAAGATTAAGACTAAACTGAACTATCACATATGCTAGCTCCACCCGCATGTGCTGACATGTATGAGAGTAACAACTGAGAACCAGTCATATTGGAAATGACGATGAGAGGTCCGGGCAATGGTGGTCGCTACAGCCCCCCCTGTAGCAGGTGCACGTTAAATGTTGGGAGGAGGGAGGGTGGGAACAATAAGCATAGTTAAAGTTCGGGGAACTATGAGGGAGGGGGGAGGGAATGGGCAGATGGTTTGGGATACTAGTTATGAAAAAGTTGAGGTTAAACTGAAAAGCGCACAAGCCTTCGACACTACAACTATTGAATACACAGTTGGGCTACACATCCAAAGAAATGGTCATAATCAATGGTTAGATAATGGCTAGACCAGACACTGACGGCTTGAAAATATTGAGCTGGAATGTACGCGGTTTGGGTATACACATGAAGAAGAGAAAGATAATAGCATACATAAACAGGCTAGGCCCCAAAATGGTTTTCCTTCAGGAAACACATCTAGGGCCCCAACTAACTGGACATCTAATCCCGAGTTGGGGGCCTCATCAATATTTTACAACCTACTCGAGAAGGGCGAGGGGGGTGGCGATCCTTATTCATAAATCACTTCAATTCAACTGTATACATTCCGAAATAGACCCTGAAGGCAGATACATATTACTACATGGAACCCTTAGTGACAGCGAAATGGTCCTCCTCAATGTGTACGGGCCGAACATAGATGACCCAGAATTTTATGCTGGAATATTCGAGAAATTGGCAAACTACCCGACGGCCCATTTAATTTGCGGGGGGATTTCAACACCATCCTTGATGTAAACCTAGATCGCACGTCAACAAGGTCTAGGACACTCACCAAGGCGGCACAGAAAATACATCTTCACATGTCTGACCTCAACCTGAAAGATGCGTGGAGGGCTAAATCCGTCCAAAAGGGAATACACATTCTACTCCTCAGTACATGACATGCACTCAAGAATAGACTTATGGCTGATTGACAATGAGTTGCTGGGTTGGGTTACAGATACACATTTACCCCAGGACGTACTCAGATCACTCCCCAATACAGCTAACAATAAAGGCTCCCGGAATCAGGGCATGTAAACCACCATGGAGGTTCAAGCCGCTGGCTCTCCAAGATCTCGTCTATAGAAATGCAATGGCTAGTAAAATAAAAACAAGCGCTGATATTAAAACCAGACTGGATGAATTCAAAGAAGCAGCGGACCAGGAGATCCGCTATTTCGACAAACCAGTGGCTGCACGAAGGTATGGGGAGGGTGAAAGACCAGGGAGGCTGCTGGCGAGAATGGTAAGGGGTGAGAGAGGCATGACAACGATACCGTGCGTACATCTGCCGGATGGCACAGTGACCATTGACGATCTTAAGGTGAAGAAGGTATTTTATGACTTCTATGACTTCTATAAGAAACTCTACTCCCCTCAATGTGACAGTACTGATGAGGAGATAGACACCTACCTATCCCAAATTCCGACAACGCTTCTGGCTGACGCCACCAAGGAGTCCCTCGAGACCCCGATCACAGAGGCAGAGATTGCCGAAGCGATAAAAGCGCTGCCCAACGGGAAAGCCCCAGGCACAGACGGTTTGGGAGCAGAATTCTACAAAGAATTCAGCGATCTCCTTGTGCCCAGGCTATACACTGTGTGGATGGAGGCCTTGAATAAAGGGGAACTCCCTGAAACAACAAGGGAAGCAGTGACCACACTATTGCTTAAGCAGGGGAAACCACCTGAGGAATGTGGCTCGTACAGGCCGTTGTCACTAATAAACACTGATGCGAAGATTTACGCTAAAATGCTGGCAACCAGATTATCATCGTTAATGCCATACATGGTACACGACGATCAGGCAGGGTTTATTATGGGCAGATCCACAGCAACCAACATCAGACGATGGCACAAGATTCTAGCAACAATATCCCCAGAGACCCAAGGAGTAGCGGTCTCACTAGATATGCAAAAGGCGTTCGATACGGTTTATTGGCCCTTTTTATTTGGGGTGATACGCAACTATGACTTTGGCCCCAATATCATGAGGTGGATTCACGTCTTATACGCTCACCCCTATGCCAGGATCAGAATCAATGGCGCTTTAACGGAAGTCCTGGAACTGTTGGGAGGCACTCGACAGGGTTTGCCCCCTGTCGCCATTACTGTTCGCCCTAGTGATAGAACCGCTGGCTGACATTCTCAGGGCGCGCTATAGCGCATACGGAATATGGTTGGAAGGCAGGAGACAGATCATCACCTTATATGCCGATGATATCTTACTATATCTTAGGAACCCGGACCGCACGCTGGGCAAGGTATTGGCGGAGGTGAATAGGTTTGGCGGGTATTCCGGATTGAGACTCAACCCTAGTAAATCGGAGGTATTCCCACTCACGAAAAATACAACGAAACCCAGTGACCTATGCGGCCTCATATGGAGCCCCACACATATACTCTATCTGGGAGCATACATAGCGAGGACGGCTCAGCTCACACGAGCGCTAAACTATAATGCATTGTCTGACTCCCTGTGTGCAAAAATGAAACGCTGGAGCGCCCTTCCTATATCACTAATGGGGAGAATAGCCCTTGTTAAGATGATCATACTGCCAAAACTTTTCTACCTGTTCCACACAGTCCCGGTCTGGCCGGGGCGCACACTGTTTTCCAAGTTAAAGAGTGCCTGCACATTGTTCGTCTGGGGCGGGCACCCCAGGCTTAACTGGAATACATTAATTAACACATACCAACGGGGGGGCTGGCGGCTCCGGACTTGGAGCTATATTACCTCTCGGCGCAGGCTTACTATGCTGCATACTGGGCCGCTAACTTTATTGACCGGGGGCCGCCCCCACATGGCCAACAAGCTAGAGAATCAATACTGGCTCTACATAAGATGCTGGAACCAGCCCCGAAACACCATAATTCCTTAGACCCCACGAAGGTGACAACCACAGCATGGGCTAAGATAGCGGATATATTTGGCAAGGGCAAGCTGTATCATCCGAGTATGCCGATATGGGGGGACCCCCGTTCACCATTCTCTCTCGACGGGGAGGTGGCTATGCAATGGAATTCCAGGGGGATTGCGCAGTGCGGCCAACTGTTCCGGGATGGGCGATTTGCCACATGGGATGACCTAAAAGAAGTAGTGGGGAACACGAATAGACACAAATGGCAGTACCACCAAATTAAAGACACCATGCAAAGGGCTTACCCCTCCTTCCCGGAAGAACCAGAAATAAATATGGGGCTGGGCTATATGTTCACGAGTGGGACCCAAAAAGTCACAGCCGCTGCACTCTATAAAATCATAACCCAAACACGCCCGGAAGGGGTCCACCAGTCCAGGACCAACTGGGAACTAGACTTGGGGCAACAAATAGAGGACCACGAATGGATGCAAATATGTATGCTGACCAAAAGTATTTCGTGCAACTCCAGATATAAGCTTATACACTATAAAATAATACATAGGCTGCATTACACACCTTAAGCGAATCTACCCCTCCACCTCGGGATTGTGCCCGAGATGCCATGCCGAGGGCGCAAATATCTACCATATGCTTTGGGAATGTATAAAATTGAAAGAGTACTGGAGGGAGGTCTGTGCTGCGCTTGATGAGATGGCGGATCTACCTGTCCAGTGGACACCAAAGCTATGTTTGCTGGGGGTGGTGGGGAAGATGAACCCGTTGTGGCGTAAACTATTAAATTTGAGCTTACTAATTGCCAAAAGGGCAATATTGTTGAAATGGAAAAGTGTAACCCCCCCCCAACTAAGGCAGATTGGGAGAAATACATGTTGTGGACTAATGACACTGAAGAAATGTATATAGACTCTGTACTACCCATAGCCAGACCCAGAAATATATGGGACCGGTATAAGCAATACCTTGCGGACAAGGCTACAGCGGAAGAATCAGAATTGGAGAATACCTGATTGTGTATCATTATTGACGTGTAATTACGCCGGTATGGTGAAATGTATGTGATTGGCTTGTGTGCACCAATAAAATAAAGTTTAAAAAAAAAAAAAAATTTAATTGTCCGCATACTCCCATTCTTGACCAGTTTTTTTTATGCCTTAGTGGACCTGGGACTGTCAACTCATTATGGAGCCTACGCGGGGGCGTGGCCTGGAGCTCATGGCGAGTAGAGGCTGAATTGCCGAGCTCCGGGTAAGGCGCCGTTTCTAGATCCTTATTGCCAGCTAAAATCACACCCTCGTCGGTATCAAACATCTACGAGGGCAGCTGAAGCTGACCCCAACACAATCCGATCGATCCGCCGAAAAATCGGATCTCCAGGACTGGCGGGACCGCACTCGAGCTGATTCCCTCCCCCCCTTCCCGCATTGACACGCATCCAAGATGGCGGCCCGCCAGTGACTGCGAGGCTCCCCGGGGAAGCGATGCCGTACGGCGCAACTGCAGAGAGCCGCAATCACACTGGGCCCTGATCTCACGTGCGGGAGCGCCCAAATACTGGTGCTGCCCACCCGAGGCGACCTCGCCGAGCTACGGGCTGCTGGGGGAGCTCGATGCCGTGCACAAACTCAGGCTGGGGGTGCAGCTCGAAGAGGCTGGAAACATCCACCCGAGACCCCGTCCCAACACTGCCGGGATACACCCGAAGGGAGAAGTTATCACAGGAACCCGGGGTGAGGAGTGACACGAGGAAACGCACATCAATAAAGGAAGCACGGAGCCGACCTTTCCTCCCTGCCTCCGGACTACCCAGCTGCAGTGAAGAGAGACGAGCAACCAAAGGTGAGGAGGATGGCGGGGCCAACGCATTAGCTGTTGCACCTCCCATAGATTCGGGGGCAGTGTCAAAGACCACCAACACAGTGAGTGGCTCCCCCAGAAACTGACCAGTGGGTACCCAGCACCAATCCCCTCTGGCCACTTAATACAGAGACTTACCAATCCGGGGACCACAAACAGCGTAACAGGGTGCAGGGCGAGGGCCCTCTTACACTCAAACGTGCCACTTGCACTGGGAGCCACAACCCTACCCCTACCCCCATCCCCAACAAAGGACACTATAATATTGGTCGGGCCCACCCGCTCGACCCCGAATCCACCCATATCCTCACCGGAGACCTATACACCCTGCCCCCAAAGTAAGCTGAGCAACGCACCATTAAAGCTTCAGCATGGCCGCCAGGAATAAAGGGAAACCAGTCACCATGGACACATATGTCTCTACCAAAGCGAAAACCCATGTGCAAACCTGCCTTTCCACCCCGGAACCTGAACAGGCAAGAGAGCGTGAACCCACTGATAACCATTCCCAGGTACTGGAAGCCATTGCGTCGCTGCGTGCACATATGGACTCCAAGATTGATGAATTCAGATCAGACATCCAACTCATGCGCCAGGATGCCCGAAACCTAACTGAAAGGGTGACAACCGCTGAGACAACCATAAATGAAACATCAGAGGACACAGCAGCCCTGAAGGCCAAGGTTGTGGACCTCGAGAGGAAAGTGGCTGCGCTGGAGGCAAGGTCCGATGAGGCCGAAGGTCGTGCTAGACGGGGCAACGTCAGAATACTGGGAGTACCAGAGGGGAGTGAAGGCCCAAACCCAACGGCTTACATAGAGTCCCTGTTACAACAAGAGATAGGGGCTGGTAAGCTAAAGCAAGGATTCGCAGTCGAAAGGGCACACAGGTCCCTCCAGAAGAGGCCCCCACCCGGCTCACACCCTCGCCCCATAATCACCAAAATACTCAACTTCCAAGACAGAGAAGTCATCTTGAGGCACTCCAGGGAAGAGGGACCCATAGAACGCAGCAACTCCAAAATAACTATCTACCCCGATTACACCCAGAAAGTTCAAAGGGAAAGAAACTCATTTGTGCCAGTGAAAGCAAGACTCAGACATTTAAATCTGAAATACATGTTACTCTACCCATCGAGATTGAAGGTCATTTACAAAGGGCAAGCAATATTCCTGGAGAACCCAGCAGCCGCCAACATGTGGCTGGAAGACAACAACCTTGCAGAAAGTAAAGATGCTCCCCAGAAGGAAGACTAAGACGAACCCTAAATCAGAATGTGAGAATCGAAACCACTTACGAACCTACGCTGCTAACGCAGACATAAGGCAACCAGAAACCTAGCAGGTAATCCCATCAACAGTTGGCCACACAGAAGCGGCCCTCGCTCGGCCTCCCGCCAGGCACCAGGCTCGACCCCCACGAACAGCCCAGGACAGGCCAGTTGCCTGACTGACCCACCTCGTGCCCGATACCCGGATAGGTCCAGACGTCGCAAGAGCGTCTGAGCACCACATGAAAAATGTAGTCGCTAGGCGCACCAGTTCTAGTTATGTTAAGTGTTTTATTAGTTACACAGTCTTCAAACCACTAACACTCACGAGACTTAGGAAATGTCAGAATCAAGAATTGAGAACGAGAGGACCCTGGAAGCCAACTCCAGGACCCCGCAGCCCGTGACCGAGACCACACCACGACCCCGGTGAGGGCCGAATAGATGGACCCAAAGCACTAACCCAATGGAGTCGTAACTTAAGGTAATGACGTGGAACATGAGTGGGATGGGCTCGTACCTAAGAAGAAATCGGATCCAATCCTATCTCCGCAGAAAAAAGGTCTTGATTGCGATGTTACAAGAGACCCACCTCACGGAAGAAACCATGTCCAAACTGACAGAAAAATGGGGTGGAATCGGAAGGGGAGCACCTTACTCCAAATACGCAAGGGGAGTGTTCACATGGGTGAATACGAATGTGCCCTTTCAACTACAGGGCCTTGAGACTGATAAGGAAGGTAGGTACATAATAATGTGGGGTACTATCGAACAAGTGGCAGTCTAGTGAATTCCTACCTCGCACAACACGGAATACCCTCACACCTCAAAACACTGTGCACCAAAATGGTGCACCACAGAGAAGGAACCTTTATCTGGGGAGGAAACTTCAACTGCGTCATAGATGGCTCCATGGATAAGTCCGAACCACCCCACCAACCAAGCAACGCCGCAACCCACGCGCTGAACACCACACTCGTGCACCTCAATCTAGTGGATATCTGGAGGGAGCATCACCCCACTGAGAGAAACTATTCCTACTACTCGGCCCCACACAAGATCCACACGAGGATAGACTACTTGTTCATAGACAGAGAACAAGTCCCAATGATGGCTGAAACTACGGCATACCTAGGCAGGTCGATTTCTGACCATTCACCACTGATTATGCAATGGAAACTCAGGGGGCCTAGACCACCGATCCCTACATGGAGAATGCCTTCCATAGCTCTTACTGACCCCGAATTCAGAGAGGACCTTGGCGAAAAACTAGAGGAATAGATAGACATCAATAAAGGCTCTGTTGCAAGCTGGGGCACGCTCTGGGAAGCCATGAAAGTAGTGACACGAGGTGAAGTGATATCAAAAGCCAGCAGTATTCAAAGGCAACTGAAGGCTGAACTAGAGGAACGGGAGGAGGAGATAACACGCCTAGAAACCAACTCCAACGCCACACCGGAAGCAGAGGCGAAGCTGAGAGAAATCCGAGAGAAGTGCCAATCAGCCTGGGACAGGCTAGCCAAATTCTACTTCGCCACATTCACGGCCAGGACACACAAGGAGGCCGATAAGCCAGACAGACTCCTGGCTTGGCTGTGCAGGTGTGAACACCCCAAACACCTCCCAACAGAGATTTTGGATGAAAATGGGGCAATGCACAGGACACAACTAGAAATTAACACAGCGTTTGCCGAGTTCTACTCCAGTTTGTATTCCCATGAGGAACAAATATCCATAGAAGAAATCAAGTGTACCTTGAAGGAGATGGGTCTCCCAAAATCTCTGCCGAACAGAGAGTCATTAGAGGCGGAGATCACCACCGAAGATGTGACAGAAGCAATTCTATCACTAGCCACCTGCAAGGCTCCTGGAAGTGACGGCCTCCCGCCTGAATTTTACAAAACATACGAAACCACTCTCACCCCTATCCTCCACGAGGTCTACCAGGAGGCCTACGAGAAAGGGATCCTACCCAACACCATGAAGGAGACGATAATAATTCCCATGCTCAAGCCGAACAAACCACACAATAACTGTGACTCCTATCGCCCCCTAGCTATGCTGAACTATGATAGTAAGATCCTCACTACCATCCTGGCCAGGAGACTCGCACGGGTGGTGGGGTCCCTAATTCCCAAGGATCAAAACGGCTTCGTCCCTAACGCAACACCACAGCCAATTTAAGAAAGCTCCAACACATTATGGCCGAGACCTTCACGAGAGATGAAGACCTGGCAGTGCTCTCACTCGATGCTATCAATGCCTTTGATTCCATATTCTGGGAGTGGCTCATAGAGGTGCTGAGGGAGTTTGGCTTTGGCGAAGGCTTTGTGAGATGGGTCACGGTACTATATAACTCTCCTGTGGCTAGAGTGAAGACCGGTGGACGGGTGTCCGAACCCTGGGAGATACAGCGGGGCACCAGGCAAGGGTGTCCACTATCGCCTATGTTATACATCTTAGGCCTCGAGCCAATAGCTATTTACTTCAGGAAATAGTTTTTTGATGTGGGCATAAAAATAGGCAATGAACACTCCGTAATATCGCTATATGCAGATGACGTTCTCCTATATATGAAAGACCCCCAGGTTACCGCACATGTTGCATTGGATGTCCTTGACAACTACGCGCACTACTCTGGGATTAGATTCAGCAGACTAAAATCCTGTGAATTCCCCCTGGCCAGACTGAGGGGCTTGAAGGAGACCGATCTACCGGATGTTGGGATAAAATGGCAACCCAACGCGTTCCGGTACCTGGGAGTTCACATGAGGCACACCCCGATGTTCACACATGAGCACAACAACACAGAAGCAGTAATAAGTGGCCTCTGCAAATCCATGAATTTCTGGTCAAAGCTACCACTAGCAATGATGGGCAGAGCAGCAATTGTCAAGATGATAGTTCTCCCTCGATTCTTGTACTGCTTCATAAACATCTGCCACTACATCAGACCACCCTTCTTCAAGAAGTTGGAAGCACTAATCAGGGACTTCCTATGGGGACCAGCTAGGCACAACTGTCCTTGTCCGTTCTGACGCTACCATGCAGGGAAGGCGGAATGCAGCTCCCTGACCTCCAAATGTACTATCTGGCGGCACAACTCAGCCACGTGACAAGGTGGCTCTCGGATGATCCGGCCGCTGAAATGGGGCTACTATGACAAATGCCTTCCGAGTTATTCCCTAAAGAGACACTCTGGAACCCACTAAAGCGGACGCGAGATGCTCCCATGATCAACGAACTTGGCAGGCAGATATGGTCCAGAACCTGCTTCGTCAAGCAACTGAAACACCCCTACTCCCCTAATACCCGTCTCCTGGCAGACGCATGCAAAACCCAGGCGGATCTCATCACAGCGAGAAGATGGGAAAGCGCTGGAATCTACACATGGGGTGACATGTTCGAATATGGCGTGTTCGGGGAGTTTGAATCACTCCAGAATAACGAGGGGCTCTCATGTGGCCAGTTCCTGTGGTACCACCGGATCAAACAAATTGCCAAGAAGAATTGGTGCAGTTGGCCAGAGGAGCCTACCCTGGACCCCCTATTGCAAGAGATGCACGACCTCACAGATGGCTGGAAACCAGTTTCTCGACTCTACAGCCGGCTTATGGACAAGCCCAACCCTAAAAGTTCGACACTAAAGGAGAAGTGGGAAACAGACCTGGAAACCACACTGACGGATAAGGAATGGGAAAAAGTACTACTCTACCCCAAGGAGGTCTCGAAAAACGCCAGATTCACACAGATTCAACTGAATGTCCTGTATAGGACTTACATAACCCCACACAAGGTGGCCAGTTTCAATATCAGACATCGCCAAAATGTCCATGGTGTGGAAACGACAAAGCAGACCTGATCCACATGTTCTGGACTTGCACCAAGACGATGACATTATGGTCCAAGATAAAAGACTTGCACAGTCGCTGGAATAACCAGTTATGAATGGACCCCAAAAGAATTCTTACTAGGCACTCACCCCAGAGCGAGCAAATACAAGCACGTGGTCAAGTTGCTGGACATTGCATGCATACTTGCTAAAAGAACCATAGCCATGGCATGGAAACACCAGGGGACCCGAGGTATGAACGCTGGATCAAGGAACTTGAAAGATGGACTGAAGCTGAAACCAGAGCCTGGCAAGACGGAGTCAACACAGGTGGAGACAGTAAAAATGACACTCGACTCTTGGAAGGCCCTTCTAAGCGACATCCACTTCACCGCAGATCACAAGCCCTTCTGAGGAAATCACCCTAACTAACGCAGCTTAACTCAAGAGCCACCCAAAGAATGGGAGCGCTCCGGCACGAGTCCCCTCCAATAACCAAGCTGTTGCCCCACTGTATCCCCAGCTCTAATTGAGTCCTGAGAACATTATCGCGCAACATGAAGACTGTTACACCGTTTAGCATGTTTCTTTGTTTTGTTAACCTTTTATTCCTGTATGTAAGTAATTAAATGCCAATAAAATCTGTTACAAAAAAAATAAAAAATAAAATGGAGCCTACGCATTCCCGAGGAAATACCCTTCATCTGATATTCTCCTCGGATCCCTACATTACCACTTTTCCGGTGGAACCCCTTGTTTGGTCTGAACACTTTTTAGTGCCATTCTCTCTGCAAATTCCAGCCCCTTGTCCTAAGGCTCCGTTGGTATACATTTTCCAACGCAACTGGCGCTCTGTGGACCAAGTGGCCCTTCTGGCCAATGTGCTGGATGAATGCCACAGTTGTCAGTCTACTGACCGCTCTACTCTGATGAACAGCTTGAGGAAATCAGCGGATTTGGCTGCACCTGTTACGCTCACCTGGCTCCCACGGGGGCGTCGTTCTGAACTGACCAGCTGTTGTTTCCACCAGTGAGACGCGTAGTGCCGAGATGATGGACTGGACTGGCCCACCCAGCTTCGTTTGTTTGACTCGTAGGAATATCCTTCTGTAATGGAGAAAGGGAATTAACCAGCTGTGGAGTTCGAGCGCTAACCCCACCTTCCCCTCTCCCGTAGTTCTTCCCACAGGTCACAACCAGGTCGATAGGTTATCACGAAATCAAACTCGGCGAAGAACAATGCCCAACGGAGTTGGCGCAAAGATTGGGCCTTGGCTGTCTTTAGATATTGCAAGTTTTTGGTGATCGGTGATGACCGTAATGGTATGCCTGGCACCAAGTAGATAGTGCGGCCAAGCCTTGAAGGCGGACTTGATGGCTAACAGCTCCTTGTCGGTAATGGCATAGTTTAATTCGGGAGCTGAAAACTTTCTAGACCAAAACGCCACTGGGTGAAGCTGGTTAGTTTCGGGGTCCTTTTGAGATAGGACAGCTCCCATGGCTAGACTGGATGCATCAGTTTCCACTATGTATGGGAGCTCAGGACGCGGGTGCCTTAATACAGGGGCAGATGTGAATTTCGCTTTTAATTCTTGGAAGGCGTTTTCGGCTTCTTCTGTCTACACAAAGCGTTTATTTTTTCGCAAGAGTGCTGTAATGGGATGTACAATGTGTGACAAGTCCGGGATGAACCTGCGGTAGAAATTGGCAAAGCCAAGCATGCTTTGTACTACTTTGACTGAACTTGGCGAAGGCCATTTAAGAATTGCGTCCACCTTACACGTATCCATCCTGATCCCTCTCGGGGTCAGAATAAACCCAAGGAATTCCACTTCTGTGGCGTGAAAGACGCACTTTTCCAGTTTAGCATATAGTTTGTGCTGGCGTAACTTCTCTAGGACTGCTCAGACGTGTTTCACATGATCAGATTCTGATAAGGACTATACTAGGATATCATCGATATAAATGACAACACAAACGTCGATAAGTTCTCGAAGGACATCATTCATGAAGAATTGGAAGGCTGCTGGTGCATTGCATAGTCCGAAAGGCATCACTTGGTACTCAAATAACCCGTACTTGGTGCGAAAAGCAGTTTTCCATTCATCGCCCTCTTTGACACGTACCAGATGATATGCCCCCCGAAGGTCCAGTTTAGTGTATATGCAAGCGTCCTTCACCTGGTCTAGTAGTTCAGGGATCAAAGGCAATGGGTATCGATTCTTAATGGTTATCTGGTTCAGTGCACGGTAGTCTATGCACGTTCTGAGGTCACCTTCCTTTTTGGGCACGAAGAACAAAGCCGAAGATGCAGCGGACTTGGACGGGCGAATGAAGCCATTACCCAAGGTACTGGTTTAAGTAATGGCGCAGGTGAAGGTTTTCAGGCTCTGTAAGGGCATAGATCCTGCTGCAAGGGGGTTGTGCGCCGGGTATGAGATCTATTTGACAATCATGCGATCTGTGAGGTGGTAAGGTGTTTGCCTGTTCTTTTTGGAAGACGTCCTGAAAGTATTGGTATTCTGCAGGTAATTGCACAGTGGCTGGGGTTACTGGTGCCAGGACTGCGTTTAGTGTTTTCTTTGGGTAACAGGTGTGCGCACATTCTGGGAAGGTTATTCTCTTCTCTCGCCAATCGATACAGGGATTATGATTTTCCAGCCAAGGTATCCCCAGTGTTACTTGGAACTGTGGGGCCTTGATTAAATCAAACACCATAGCGTCTCAGTGCCCATCCCGACCCAGCAACGTCATCTCTGCGGTGGAATGCGGTACGGGCCCAGAGGCAATTTCCTTTCCATCTACTGTGGTGATGACATCGAGGTGGTCTTTCGGGTGAGAGGTAGATTCATCCTGGAAGCCAATTCATAGTCTGCATAGTTTCCTATGCCTCCGCTATCAACATATGCTTTTACCGCGTGCATACATGATGGCTGCTCTGGATCTACAAGGACCATTGGTATGATGAAATGCGAGGTCTGAGTGTCCTCCTTCAAGCTCGGCAAGCGGACCTCTATGCTTGTCGCGCGTGGTCGTTTCCCGAGTCAGGTTCCAAATGGTTTTTATCTGCTGCTCCTACCATCTTCTTGGGTGGTTTTACAGGGCAGTTCCATAGAAAATGACCAGTAGTCCCGCAATATAGACACAATTGCATTTGCCGTCTTCTTTCTCTTTCTTTCTGAGTTAAGGGTCCTCTAACCCCTCCGATTTGCATGGGTTCTGAGGCATCTGTTCCCTTGGGACTAACGTGGGTTTTGACCAACACCCTATTCTCAAACTTGGCTCGATCAGCCTTTCTGTTTTGAAGTCTGTGATCTAACTGGACCACTAAGTCTATGTATTCTGCACAGTCTTGAGGCGGGTTCACGATTTGGGCCAAGACATCTTTGAGTTCTCCCCGAAGCCCTCGATGGAATAATGTGATTCGCTTTAATTCAGGCCATCCGGTTTCCACTATTAATCTGTTAAAGGTTGCAATGTACGATAGAAGATCCTGATTACCCTGCCGCAAGGACAAAAGTTTGTTATCCAGGGCCTGTCCCTGGGAGTGTCGGGCGAATAGTCTTTCCATGCTTGTTTGAAAACCCTGGAAATCCCGAAGAATTGGGTCATCCTGATTGACTAGTGGAATGGACCAATCCGCTGCACTGCCGCTGAGATATGACAGTACAAAGGCTACCTTGGCTTGATCATTTGGTAAAGCTCCAGGTCTGCATAAAAAGTGGAAGCGGCATTGATTCATAAATACGGCGAACCTTTTAGGGTCTCCGGTAAAACGTTCGGGCGGAGCCAATGGAACGGTTCCTGGTAGGTTTATGTGCACCGGGTTACTCGATGGTACAGGAGCTGGACTAGCCCAGAGTCCTGGTAGGGGTGTTTGCCCAGCCTGGCTTCGCAATAGTTGTCTGGCCAGATCATCTGTTTGTTCTTTTGATACAATCAGTTCTCTCCTGAGGGCATTGGTTTCTTGGCGGGCGTAATGCACTTTGGCCCTCAGTTCCCCTAATAATTGGGCCAACTGATCGGTTTCCGAGGTCTCCATAACGCCCAGGTGGGTATTTGTGGGTAGGCTTTGCGTTCTGTTACGCTCACCTGGCTCCCACGGGGGTGTCGATCTGAACTGGCCAGCTGTTGTTTCCACCAGTGAGACGCGTAGTGCCGAGATGATGGACTGGACTGGCCCACCCAGCTTTGTTTGTTTGACTCGTAGGAATATCCTTCTGTAATGGAGAAAGGGAATTAACCAGCTGTGGAGTTCGAGCGCTAACCCCACCTTCCCCTCTCCCGTAGTTATTCCCACAGGTCACTCTATGCTCTCACCTGATGGTTTGGAAAGATGAGCTCTCCATCCTGCTTCGAGCGCAGGGGCGCGTAGATGACCAGTTTCTTCACCTGCGTGGAGGAGTTGGGGAGTTCCAGAACGGTATTGACTCAAAGAATGCCGGCGAGACGCCTTAAGTCTGTAGTTGGTAAGAGTTCAAAACACGTCTGACCTTCACTCTGTCCAATTCCTTTTAGGTTGCTTTATTGCCCTTATGAAGAGTTCCACGTGGCAACCGGTAAGATGCAGGTAAGGGTTTATATTATCCGGCTCAGTTCGATAAAATGGTGTCAATGTATAACATGTGGCTTTTCCCCCATTCAGGCGCTGATGTGGTATGAGGTCTTGGGGATTGATGCCTCCAGCGGTAAAACCAGGTAAGTCTATTGGAAAAAATCAGTTTCCCCTTATTGCGCCTTGCTGTTCTGTTGTTTCCCCATAGGGGCCGGGGCACGGCGGAGATGCAGCGGAGGCTGCGCCGACCCGAGATGAGGTAAGTACCCCCTGTGGTAAATCAGGTAAGTCTTGGGGGGGGGGGGGTAGCTTGTACAGTCTTAGAGTATCCCCTTGGCTCACCTTGCTGTTTTTGTTTCCTTAGGTGTCGGAGAGCGGCCGCGAGATGGAGAAGAGCGTGATGGAATCCTGAAGTGCTGCAAGGCAGGTGAGTACAGCGCGGCGCTGCAGGATGCGAAGTAAGGCGTTTTTAAAGACTTCTTCTCCAGCTCCGTGGCGTGATGGATCAGGATTCAGGTAAGGATTAAAGGTAAAACTCCTGTTCTGACCTTTCCTCCTTCCTTTTTCTTGTTTCCAGGAGCTCTGGACTCGAGGCGGGCGTGGCTGAAGACTGGAAGCTGCTGCAGGCACGGTGAGCGTTACGCTGCTGGATGCAGAATAACGTGAAGCGTGTGCTGCTGTCCGGGCGTGGTTTAAATAGCCTTGGAAGTAGTCCCAGGTAAGTATTCTTCCACAGCCCCACCCGAGTAAAAAGTAGTCCCTTAGGTTAAATAGTCCCTCCTAAGCCTCATTTGGCTTGTGGGTTCTTGCAGCATGGTCTGCATCAGGTAAGTTCGCAGCATGGTCTGCATCAGGTAGGTTTTCTACTATGAGCCTGGCGCCCATGGCGCCAGGACTGACTCTATTCTTATGAGCCTGGCGCCATAGGCGCCAGGACTGCACCCAAACAGCCCATAGCTGTGGTTTTTCGGCTTGTTCCAAATGGCATGATGCCTGCTTCCGGGGTTGCTGGGCCTGGTCTGGTTTCCCGGGGCAGGCATCATGACAGCACCTCTGAATCCTATTCAGCTTTGGAATCATCCGGGCAAGCCATTGTTTACGGATGGACTCAGAGAGGCTCACTTGGAGGTTAGACAGGTAGAACATAAATGGCAGTTCTCCTATGGCACAGCCGAGAGAACTATTTATAGGCTTTTGGCTAAAGCATACCACAAGTCTATATTTGTTGCTAAGCAGAACTTCGTTACCAAAAAAGGTACTAATGCTTTACAGCAACCTAAGGAGCTGTTCTCCATTGTGAAGACCCTCACATCCATGGAGAAGCTCTCAACTGCTGTGATACCCTCGCAATCTCTCTGCGACTCTTTATCTCAATTTTTCCTGTCTAAGATTAGGCCATTAAGGCTACAATCTATGGCTGCTGTGGACGTCTGACAGCCCGCAGGAGACTGAAGGGAGCGACATGGCTCACCAGAGGTCCGAGGTCCCAGTATTCTCAGAAGAAACAGTTTGAGAGAGCAATTCAGCTTGAATCAGCTACCCCCTCTGGCCCTTTGCCTCTGGCAGTGTTTAAAAGTATTACTCCTGGCTTAATTATCTGGGTCACAAAGGCAGTCAATCTGTCCTGTCCGTCAGGGGCCACTCCAGTGAAGCTAAAACAGGCGATAGTTATCCCCTTCTCAAGAAGCCATCTTTGAACCCCACTGTTCCTGCTAACTTCTGTCCCATTTGTCTTCTGCCTCTGTTCATGAAAGTTTGGAAATCTTTGGTCTCTCTTCTTCTGTCCTCTTTCTTGGAAAACACTGGGTACTTTGACCCCTTTCAGTCGGGTTTTCGTTCTGGACGAGATAGTGTGCCCTGGTTTCAGTCATTGACATGGCTCGACTGGTGGATGACAGTGGCATGGGTGCGCTGATACTGTTAGATCTGTCAGCGGCCTTTGACACTGTCAACCAAACGATCCTGCTGGCATGTCTGGTGTCGGTGAGACTCTTCGGGTCCGTCCTGGCCTGGTTTTCCTCTTTCTTGACTGGTAGGGGCCAATCGCTTTCTCTGTCTTCTTTCATGTCTGTTCTGTGTTAACTATCTTGTGCTGTTCCTCAGGGCTCCTTCTTGTCTCCTTCACTGTTTAATATGTATTTCCAGCCCTTTCTCTGCCTCATCTGCTCCATGGGCTTCAGGTACTACTCTTATGCTGACGACACCCAGATCCTGGTTCGATTAGACCTGAACCAGGCAGAGGTCTTGTTGCGCCTGAGTCAGTGCCTGGGCGAAGTGGATGGGCAGAAAGCTGAATGGGGCCAAGACTGAGGTGCTCTCTTGTCGCCTTCTTTCTGGCCGATGGCACTGAGTTTTTTCCCCTGCCTGTGTCGACGGTCAAAAACCTTGGGGTCACCTCATCGTCTACACTCTGTATGGCCGGTCAGGTCGGGTTAGTGTACAGGGCTGGCCATTTCCATTTGAGATTTTTGCAGAAGGTGCTCCCCCTTTCTGGTAGTGGCCTCTGTGGTATTAAGCCACATAGGTTATTGTAATTCTTTGTTTTTGGCTCAGCCAGTAGGGCTAATCCATTGGCTTCAGCTATTGCAGAATTTGGCTGCCAGGGTGGCCACTACCATTCCGTACGGCGCCCACATTACCCCTGTTCTCGGCTCTCTGCATTGCCTTCCGGTTGCTAGGCATATAGAATTTAAGGCCCTTTGCCGAGTCCATCAGGCATTCGATTGCCAAGAAGCGGACTATTTATGGGATACAATTTCCCCATACCTTCCGACTCGAGCTCTTCACTCAGCGCCTGCTTAATCTAAATTCCTAGAGTTTGCTTCTCCAGAGTGGGAGGACGTGCCTTTTCGCTAGCAGCTGCAAAGCTATGGAATGCTCTCCTTTTTGCCCTGAGAAGCAATCCGAATCATCTGAAATGTAGGCGCTCTCTGGAAACACTTCTGTTCTAAGTTGGGGTGCTCTATAGCTGTCTTGATGCTTAGTGCCAAGATGCCTACAGGCCTACTAGCGCTTTATAAAACCTGGTAACTTAACATAACACTTGCAAGGGGGGCCAATACCCAACACAGCCCCAACCCTTTCTCCCACTTTCAAAGGACCGAATTTGTTACTGCCGCTAGAATTTCCCATTCTGCCAGGAAGAGGGCAATACAAAAAGTTGCACAGGAAGAAGAGATCAAACTATCTATCCAGAGACTCAGCCGCATTGCTCAGTGAAATCCCAGAAGAATATAAACTGTTCAGTTCAGCAGAGACCTGCTTTGCCTCCCTATTGTTACCCGGTATGCAAGCATCAGCCAATGCAAAATGGCTCTAAATTTTACGCTGGGAGTTGGTCCAGCTGGCGAATGGCACAGAGCATGGATTCAACGTCATAAAGGTCGAGCTCCGCACCTGGAGGCTGATGACTATGCAGAACCGTTATGTCCTCGATATGCTGACGGCGATGTAAGGAGGTGTGTGCTGGAAAATTGCGGATTCCTGCTGCACATTCGTACCTCCTGAAGATGCGGAGAACGAGTCGTCTCACATAATCGCAGCCGTACATGGTCTAGTAGTTTGTATACAGAAAGGAGGAATACAAGGAAATGACTGGGTTGATGTTGCATTTTGAATGGGCCCCATCCTGGTTGGGGGCCATTGTGAAGACGCTTGTACCTGTCATCGTGTTGTGTTCATCTTTATCATCTTTTGCACCTGTCAAATGGGCCTCGGGTTTTGGGCCAAAGCAATGACTAGTAGCGCAATGATGGTATCAATTGGGGTTTCAAAGGTACCTAGCAATACAAGAGATAGGGAAATACAAATTGACCACGCCATCACCCACATGAGCCCCGTCCCCTATGGAGACAGAGTGGATTGCTTGTATCACACCACCATTGTCCCACCCCCTTACCCTGAAAATTATGAAGAAGTATGGGTAGATCTAGCAGGCGACGGAGAGAAGCTTTTATATGACATGTACTCCTGAGGAATATGCATGATCAGGGGAAAGTTCACGGTCCATGTGCACGGCCTGGATAACACAAAAGCTGACCCTACCATAATGAGGCAGCAGTGAGAAAGGAGAATGAGCGCATGCGTGGTAGGGGGAGTTCATTAGTGTAGAAGTAACGAAAGGGGGGGAACATTTGCAAGGAAGCAAACCCATCCCACCCACCTAGGCACTTTATGGTC
Organism: Ambystoma mexicanum; assembly: GCF_040938575.1. Lineage (NCBI taxonomy): Eukaryota > Metazoa > Chordata > Amphibia > Caudata > Ambystomatidae > Ambystoma > Ambystoma mexicanum. The sequence goes on along the minus strand of NC_090924.1, from coordinate 1,012,354,661 downwards.
AGGCAAGTCCCATTACAAGATCTAGAGGGCAGAGGGGGCTGTCGCGACCCTCGCCCCAAAACCCCCTCTAGCAAACCCATTGGCCAGGTGGTGTCAGGACTCGGGCCTCTAGAGCCTGGCATCCTCTTCAAAAGCCCTCATGATGCCAGGCTCATACACCATGAACAACAATGTGCTTGGGAACTACTTTATTGTATTGTCAGCCAACATGGAGCCATCCACATAGCTTGGATCCTAAGAATCAAGCTATGCGGTCTAGTGTTTTGGGTGTGGCAGGCCTGGAACTACTTTCCCTGGTACTACTTTACCTGGGCTATATAAACCACACCCTGACTGCAGAACATGCTTCGTGTTAATTTGCAGCTTGCAACGTGACGCTCACCGTGTCCAGCTATTCCCTCGAACCTTGGAGAAGCAGAACCTGCAAGGAGACAAAAGGAACATCATTAGCAGCAGCATCTTACCTGCAGTCTTCATCTTTAAACACTTGCAGCTACTGAGAACAGCTTCCTCGAATCTGCATGCCTCCCGGACCGAACGACCTGAAAGAGGAAGATGGAGGCAACTTTAAAGAAAGCTGTAGAGACATTTACAAATTACAAACTGCTCAAAATGCTTACCTGCCTGGTCGCCTCTAGGCTGGCACCACTCCGGACTTTCCACTTGCGCTGAAGAACACTGCGACCTACAAGGAAGGAAAACGCAGGTTAGCAAAGGCAAGACTTCGCAGCGCTGCGCATAGTGCTTACTTACGGCATCATAGTGCTCTTAATGCGCCATTAATTTACCAGCGGGGCTCAACCAAGCCAGTTCGCCGCGCTGAAGCTCTGAATACCTAAGGGAGAAAAAAGAGACATTTTAAACAAAGAAAGGCATGCAGGATAGCAACAAAACTAAGGAACAGCAATAAGACCTACCTGAACAATATCAAACGGGCCGGCGTCAGTGAAGTAACTGGACTGCACTCGCCCATGAAAGACAACGCGCCCCTGCAAAAAAAGGCAGGACGGAGAGCACACCTAATTCTACCACAAGGCAGAACCTTCCCCGCAGACCACATCAGGGCAAAGCTGAGAAGCATACCAGCGAGTAACCCAGCTGGGTGGTGTCCCTGTGGATACCAGGTGAGCGTAACAGAACACAAAGCCTACCATAACAAATCCACCTGGGTGCCATGGAGACATCAGAAATGGACCAATTGGCCCAATTACTAGGAGAGCTTCGTGCTGAAGTTCATTCTGCCCGACAAGAGACTAATGCCCTCCGGAGAGACCTAATAGTGACCAAAGAACGCACTGAAGAGATTAGCAGGTAATACTTGCATTCACAGGCAGGACAGACGCCTCTACCTTGAAGCAATCCAACGATGCAAAACCCTGCCATACCACCCACTCCGGTACAGATCACGTTACCTGGAACAGTGACCCTGGCACCACCAGAAAGGTTCTCAGTCGACCAACGGAAGTATGCGGCATTCATCAATCAGTGCTGCCTTCATTTTCTTTGTAGGCTTGGAGCATTTCCAAACGACCAAGCTCGGGTAGCTTTTGTCTTATACCCGAGTGGTAGTGCAGCAGATTGGTCGGTGCCGTTGGTAACCCATGACAATCCTCTATTACATGACTTTGGGGGGTTCCAGAGAGAAATGGAAACACTTTTTGCTCGCCATACCCAGGAACAAGCAGTAGACAATGAACTCTTGTCCCTCCGACAGGGGAATCAGGACTTGTTAACATACATTGCTACCTTCAACAGACTGGTTGCCGAAGCTAGGTGGCCAGAAAATAAAAAAACCACGTCATTCCATCGAGGCTTACGAGGCAAATTAAAGGACATCTTAGCCCAGGTGGTTGATCCACCCAGAGACTGTGCAGAATTCATAAATCTGGTCATGCAGCTAGACCACCGGTTGCAGGACCGAATGGCAGACCGGTCTAAGACGAACCCTCGGACCGTGTCCACCAAGGGAAAAAACAACCCCTGTACCTGAAAAGGCTGTAGAACCCATGCAGATTGGAGGGATACGGCCTCTATTAACAAAACAAGAGCGGGACAAAAGAAGACAACAACAGCTTTGTTTATATTTTGGGAAACCAGGACATTTCCTGAAGGACTGTCCAGTAAAACCCCCAAGAAGAACAGTCGGGCCCACAGAAAAGGATGAAGCTAAGGAATTGGGAAACTACCAAGCTCGACTAACGTAGAGGTCAGTTAGTTGAGTGAGAACAAAGAGTTGCTGACCTCGCACTTTGCAATACCAGTGATCTTAATAAACACCAACAGTCGTAAAGAATGCATGCCGTTGAAGCATACATCGATAGCGGAGCAGTTGGAAATTACATTGATCAAGAACTGGCAGCATAGATGGGGCTTCCTTTGTGTTCTAAGCCAACTATGGACAAGGTAACCACCATGGATGGGACAGAAATCGCTTCCGGACCAGAAACCCAGTGCACAGCCAGGGTAACCTTGCTGTGCCAGGACGGACATCGAGAGTCCATTTCATTCGATCTCATCAATGCACCTCAGTTCAGGCTAATACTAGGGATGCTATGGTTGGTTGCTCACAACTCTTTGATAGACTGGGGGGCACAAAAATTAACCTTCCCCGGTGACTGCTCCCCTGCCTGCTATTACCAAGCGGAGAAACCCAACGTCTGTATCCCCATGATTTCCGGAGCGACAGTATCAACCCTGGGAGCAACTAATACCTTGCCAAGTGAATACCGCCGTAATTTCCAGGATGTTTTCCGAAAGGACCAAGCCAATACTTTGCTGCCGCAGAGGCCCTATGACTGTCATATCGACCTTGTTGCTGGTGCACAAATCCCTTATGGCAGGATCTACGCTCTCACAGAACCTGAAAACCTTCATTTGAAATCCTATTTAGACCAGTACCTTGCAAACGGATGTATCTGTCCTCCGAAGTACCCCGCAGCCAGTCCTTTGATCTTCGTACCGAAAAAGGAAGGAGACTTGAGAACCTGTATTGACTACCACGCATTGAACCAGATCACTGTGAAGAACCGCTACCCCATGCCACTTATCCCTGAGATGCTAGACCGAGTTAAAGATGCCCAGATTTATACCAAATTGGACCTTCGAGGATTGTACCACCTGGTCTGAGTCAGAAAAGGAGATGAATGGAAAACCGCCTTCCGTACTAAGTAAGGCTTGCTTGAATATCAAGTCATGCCCTTTGGGTTATGCAACGGTCCTGCAGCATTCCAATATTTCATGAATGGCGTCTTAAGGGAGTTAATTGATGTGTGCGCCTTAGTGTACATAGACGACATCTTCGTATACTCCGCCTCAAAACAAGATCATGTCAGGCACGTTTGTTCAGTCCTCACTCAACATTGCTTGTTTGCAAAGCTTGAAAAATGCTTTTTTCACGTCACCGAAGTAGAATTTCTTGGTTTTATCCTTGCTCCAGGAGGCATCAGCATGGACGTGCACAAGGTAGATGCCATTCTGAAATGGCCTTCACCGACGTCTCTGAAAGGGGTACAAAGCATGCTGGGCTTTGTGAATTCTACCGCTGGTTCATCAGACTTCTCTCAGGTTGTGCACCCAATCACAGTACTATTACGAAAAATCAATAAAAAGTTCTCTTGGACCGAAGAAGCAGAAAAAGCCTTTCAGGAACTGAAACAAAGGTTTACCTCTGCTCCAATCCTGCGACATATTCGTCCAGACCTCCCTTATGTCGTTGAAACTGATGCGTCCAGTCTTGCAATGGGGGCTGTCCTTTCACAGAGAGACCCGGAAACCGGCCAGCTACATCCTGTGGCCTTCTGGTCGACAAAGTTCTCACCTCCAGAGATTAATTATGCCATCACAGACAAGGAACTCCTGGCTATCAAATCAGCCTTTAAAGCTTGGAGGCACTACCTTCTGGGGGCCAGACACACCAGTACAGTCATCACAGACCACCGAAACCTGCAATATCTCAAAACAGCCAAGGCCCAGTCCTCGCACCAATTGCGTTGGGCCCTTTTCTTCACCGAATATGATTATGTAATCACATTTGGACCAGGAGTCAGAAACGGAAAGGCGGATGCCTTATCTCGCAAGGGCATAGATGAAATAGTATATACAACTCCAGACCCAGTACCTATTATACCTGAAGACAAACGCTTGGGTATCACGACAGCCTTCACACAAGCAGAACTACGAAAAGAAATCCAACGGACAATGAATCCTGATGCCTACCTCGCATGGCAAACTCAAGGAGAACAATATGCCATCAAGGACCACCTACCCTTTTTTAGGGATCGCCTATATGTACCCAAGAAGGAATTACAACAGTATATTATTTCAAACTATCACGATTCACTGATCAAAGGGCATCCTGGGATCGCCGAAACGCTAGCTAAGGTGAAAGAGAGCTTTTAGGGGCCTACCTGGCGTAAGGGCATCTTTCAGTATATTCAGTCCTGCGGTGTCTGCGCACAAAATAAATCACAGAAACAAAAACCATCTGGTCTCCTACAACCATTGGACATTCCTCCAGTTCCATGGCACACTGTTTCCCTTCACTTCATCACTGATCAATCTCCAAGCCAAGGGTTCAACACCATTCTTGTAGTTGTGGACTTATTCTCGAAGATGGCCCATTTTATTCCTCTCAAAGGCTTCCCAGACGCAGCCACTTTAGCAAGTGTGTTCCTGGAGGGCGTGGTTACGCTACATGGCTTCCCTTCCGTTCTGGTCTCTGATCGAGGCAGCCAGTTTGTTTCAAACTTCTGGAAAAAATGCTGTGCAATGGCGCAGATCGACATTCAGCTATCTACCAGTCACCATCCCCAAACGGACGGCCAAACCGAGAGAACCAATCAAACACTCAAGCAATATTTACAGTGCATGCTGCACCACGAACAAAGTAATTGGAAAGACCTACTATGGATAGCTGAATATGCATATAACAATTCTTTGCATTCAAGCACGGGACAAACACTCTTCTATACCCTTCATGGCACACATCACGTACCTCTGAACTAGACCTTCCAGCCAGCTTGGAAATGCCAGCGGTAAAGACTCTACACACAACCACTACTCAGGCTTTCAAAAGGGCAAAGGAACACCTTATTCATGCCAAAGAAAAAAAAAGAGATTCGCCGACCAACACCGGAAAAAGGCCCCTGATTATCAAGTAGGAGACAAAGCTTGGTTAGCCGCTAAATTCATACCCATCATGGGAACCCGGACCTTTCATCCCAGATTCTTGGGACCCTATACCGTTAAGGCAATTATCAACCCAGCAGCCGTGAAACTGGATATGCCACCTAATCTACACATCCACCCGGTATTCCATGTGTCCCTCCTGAAACCAATGCAACCCGGCACACGGCTCACCACCTAAGCCCATACTTGTTGACGAAGAACCAGAATTCGAAGTCAAAGATATCTTGGACTCTAAATACTCTAGGACCAAGCTATATTATCTTGTCGATTGGAAAGGATTTGGATCACAAGATAGATCCTGGGAGCCCAGTGAAAATATCCATGCACCACGTCTAATCAGGAAATTCCATCGGAACTTCCCAACCAAACTTGGGCCAGACAGAAGGAACACCATGGGAGGGGCCTTATGGGGGAGTGCTGTCATGACCCTCGCCCAAAACCCCCTCTGGCAAACCCATTGGCCCGGTGGAGTCAGGACTCGGGCCTCTAGAGCCTGCCATCCTCTTCAAAAGCCCTCATGGGGCCAGTCCCGGCGCCTATGGCGCCAGGCTCATACTCCATGAACAACAATGTGCTTGGGAACTACTTTATTGTATTGTCAGCCAACATGGAGGCATACACATAGCTTGGTTCCTAAGAACCAAGCTATGCGGTCTAGTGTTTTGGGTGTGGCAGGCCTGGCTCTACTTTGCCTGGGCTATATAAACCACACCCTGACTTCAGAACATGCTTCGTGTTACTTTGCAGCTTGCATCGTGACGCTCACCGTTTTCTTTGCCATGTCGGAGGTGTAAGGTCCATCTCCTGATCCCACTCCCACCGCTGTCTCAACCTATCTTCGGGTCCCCTTCTCGTGTCCACCAGGGAACTGGTTGCAGTGTCTAGGATCTTGTCAAAGGGTGCAAGTTCCCTCTGGATTTTCCCTGTCCAGACCTCCCTCATCAACACTCCCTTCAGGTAGGTACGAGAAGACTGAGAGCAGGCCCATACCGAGTACCTCTGCCAGCTCCTGGATTGTGATGAACCTACCGTCCCTCCACAATTGACCGACACTTTCGAGACCCGCCTCGTACCAGCCCTGAAACCTCTCCGGATTTGGAACGGCATCCCTGATGTGACGTTGTGCCTCCTTTTAAACGTCTGCTTGTACCTTTTTTCATCAGAATGTTACATGGCAGCAGAGTTCTTTGATGATGCACCTATTGTCGTGAAAATTAAAAAGTTATCCTTGCAAGAGATTCTTGGGCCTTTTTGCCTGGCGTATTTCTTCTTGTGTTAGCGTTTAGGGCGTGCCTTCAGATTCCCTATCGGTGCAACGTTTAATATTTTCAAGCCGTCCTCCAGAGTTTTGGTAAGGTGGTGTCTTCTCGCTTTCCTCCTCACTCCTTCAGAATTCCGTACTGCTATGGGACTGTATCACAGATGAGGAATCGTGTGAGGATGTTCTTCCCATCATTGACCTCCTACCCCTTTTGGCTGTTGGCTTGTACTCCTCATTTGTTCTGCGGTCCCTCAGTGATTGAGTGCTAGAGAAAAAGGTGTGAACTAAGGTCCTGGAGTAAGTGGACCCAATGTCCCATCCAGCATGGTACGCGCAACTGGGCCGAGTGGAGTTGACGCAATGTGGCACTGTACCTCCTGGTGGGGTGCACATTTCTCAAGGCTGCCGGTGCTAGCAGTAGAATATTAAAGATGAGGATTCTATGGGATGGCATTACTGAGATGGATGTCATGTGTTCTTTGGTACATCCCTTTTTGAACATTTGCTACTTAAGACTCTTGTTAACTGTACTTCACATCACATCATGAGTTTGGTCAAAGACTGTAGTATGAAACTGGTTGCACCGTTTAGGTTGGCTTCTCCGAACCCCTCATCAGAGCAGGTCCACAAACCACTGGGTGAAAATTACCAAAATATCACAGGAAATAAATGAAAAACTTTGAGGACTTAGAAAGTGGTCAAAAAGTGGACTGTACCTTTAGACACAGTAACCTATTTGATTATGTTCCTGTTGAATGTGGTTGGTGTGTTATCCTTCTTAATTTTTTTAAACATAAAATGAGTCCATTAGTATAGTGATGATGCCGTATTTTAGCATGCATTTTAGCAGTGGATTGAATATTATAATCCCTGGGGATTGGGGTCTCTTACATTAATATTGTACAATGGATCTATGATTCCACCTTGTCTTCAAGGTGAGTGTCCTTTTTCTTTAGACTAATCTAATAACATTTGTTAACACTATCATGTTTCAGGAAACATTCGGAACTGTCAGAATTAAATGTGAAGGTGATGGATGCGCTTTCATTGTACACAAAGCTGATGAATGAAGACCCAGCCTATTCAATGTATTCGAAAGTTCCAAACCAACAGTATTACATGCAGTCAGCTGGTGTTGCCGCTCAGGTATGTTTAATAGTGGCTAAAGAAGATTAGTGCAGTGTCTGTGGAACAATTTAGCCTTTGTTTTTTTATTGCTTAAAGATTGATATCTTGAGGATCTGCTAATATTTTTATTGACATTGATTTACCTTAATAAAATGGCACTTTTCCTGTCGTTTTTCACCTGCAGCTAGTGAGCATCACCTCCAATTCACGCTTTTCTTTGCAGCAGTGCCAACTGTCCCTATTGCTTCTGAATCGATCAACTTTACCCAGTCCTACTTTTAGACAACCATACCTTGCCTGCTTGACTCGTTCTTTTACTTTTAACATTATGAGTGTGGGAGTTTGTTAGGTAAGATTTTCATTTAAGTGATAAATCTTCCTGACCTGTGTCAACCCCAGGACTTTTTGCTGGACTTGGTGATTATTTTTCCCTTATGCCTAGGTGATGTAAGTGATTTCAATCCAGCACTCCAACTAAGTCAATGCGTATTATGGGATGCCCAATGGAAACCTTTATTCATATATTTTTATGTCAAAAGTTCTTTTAATTCTGGATGATGTACCCTTCTATAACGCCCGTCTCTTTGAATCCCCCCGGTCTCACTGAACCAAGAAGAAGGTTGTTTTGCAAAGTTAAAAGATTTATTTGAAGAATTGAACAATATATATATCATATATATATATATATATATATATATATATATATATATATATATAATCTGAATAGCACACTTATGAAAATTTATGCAATGATCAGCAATGGGTAATATTACAATATTAACCTCTTTAATCAATTAGGAGTAGGAATAGGAAGAATAATGTAGCAGAGAATAACTTTGTATGGTTCAAGAAAATGCAATTATAGGAAAGAATGCAACACAGAAATAAAACTTGATATGTGATCAATGTGATCACTCCCCCCCCCTGTTATTACTCACTCCCCCCAATATGCAATATGAAGAGATGAAATGAGGGCACACAGGTATCGGGAATAACAATCAACAATTGCAGTTTCAATCCCGATTCCCCCCCAGCAAGCTTAGAGAGAACAGTAATGATTTTAAAACAGGTCAATTGCTTTTAAATGGGGTTTGAATTGAATGCGAAATGCTAAAAATTATTTTAATTCGCTGAATGGGATTTGGATCTAGTGAGAGTGGCTTTGGATTGGTTCAGCTCAACACTAGCAATGATGGTAGAATGGTTAGCAGATGGCAAACGAAATTCAAAAGTTGAAATCAAGAAATAGCTATTTTATATGGAGTGGAATTGAGCCAAATGCAAATTTGCGGCAACTTTTCTGCATGCGAGAAACGCGATTACGGAAGAACTATATGGAATTGGAATGTTTTTTGTTTGTTTGAAATCTGAGGATGTTGGCTTCAAAATTACATTTAAATTTCGTTTCTAGGACGTACCGTTCAAAAGTTAGAGGTTTTAGTGAAGGTCGATTTTTCTCAAGAGTCAAAATGAAAGATGCGCTTTACAGATTAGGAACCAAGATGGACTTATACTAAGGGGCTATGAAAGTGCAAGATACCCAACCGGACAGCCACCAGAACAGGGTGCCTTCCGCTCTAACTTCTATCCGCCAGGACACTTGACTTTCTTCAGAAAAACAACAGCGCACAGATGATTATCGCTACAATTATCACAGACTGTATAATGAGAAGTATTCAGGATGGACACAGGTTTCTATAATGCAGTTCTGGATAGGTTGAATGGATTGAATAGGATTACTTTAAACTAAGAGATGACTACGGACAGTTCTATACTAAATACTCACTACTATGGCTTTGGAATGGGCCCGTCAAAGATCTGGTCAAGGGCTTGGCTGGGATTCGCTCGCCACCGGACAGGTCTCAGGCGCTGGGTTCTGCTCTCAGCAAGGCACTCTGGTCTGCACGGCCTCTTGGACTGGATCTGACGGGTTCTGGGTTACAGCTCTGCTGGACTGATCTGGATATTGGGTTCTAGCAAGGGTTCTTGGCCAGAGCAGCAAAACAGCTCAGCCAGGCTGTTGAATGGTTTAGGCCCCGTGGAAGTTTAGGGGTTATACCAGGTTGCTAGATTTTAAAGGCCTGCTGAAAAGGGTTCAGCTTTTTTGGTTAGGTCTCTGCTTCAGGGTTCTGGAGTCTGGTTCTGGAGTCTGGATCTAGGTTCTGGAGTCTGGATCTTCCTGCAGGGTGCTTCGCCAGTGGATCAGTTGATGAGTGAATGTGTGTGTTTTGCCTGTCCTCAGCAGTCCCTAATTATCCATTTTCCAAAGTGGGTGGGGAGGCTGATTGTCTATGCCCAACCCTCTAAGGATCTGATAGGTCAAAGAATTCCCCCTCTCCTGATTTGAGAAAGGAACAGTGTGTCATGATGTGTCAGGGCTTAGGGAGAAAACCTCCCCTTTGTGTCTGTACAGTATCTTATTTTTCATAAAAACATATTTACAATATGCACAACTTGTTCATAATGCATATTTACGTGATAGATTGACTAAGGTACGTTTCTGTCAAAGTCTCATGTTCCTACGAGTTTTGGTTCACAAATGACATTTTTTCGCGCTTTTGGTTGGCTACACATTTTCGGATCTGGACAATTTTTTACACCTACATGCACATATCATTTGGGCATACTTCTGTAAATGTTCATCTTCATAGCATAATCACGATAGCTACAATGTTAAAATGTTTGTGGTTCAGTCTCAGAACATCGCACAGATTCCAGATTAGTTTTAAACTGTGAGCACATTTTTCATTTTAATAATCTCTAAATTTCATATTTTTGTCAGTTTGGCACACTATTTTATAAGTCTTTTCCCAAAACATACAGTTAATTTAGTTTCAAATCCACATTTTTAGTCTGGCCCGCCTTCAAGGCTCGGCTGAGTCAGAGAGTCGCAGGTCTTCTTCACAGTCGAATTAGCATTTTCATTCAGTTCAAGGGAATCCTTTGTCTATACTCAGAGCAACATGCCAGAGTGCCCCTCCCAGTTCCTTTCACACCAGCCTGCCAGTTTCTTAGCAGAGAGCAGGGGGAAGATTCCTTTGTTTGGGAGAAGGTGTGGAATGTCTTTGAAGCTCAGTGTGGCTAACTTTAACTTTTAAACACAATGTCTGAAATTGTCTTGCCCTAAAATATAAATTACATTTTTAACAAATACATCAACCAATTTCTTAATTCAAGCCTTTTTAAAATATAGTTTTGAATTGTATCCACCTCTTAGGCTTCTGATAGCAAGTCTTTCTTTGGCATAGTTTGAGTTCAATGTACAACTTTACACATGACAGGTTTTAAAAATCGCCAGCTTCTGACAGAGGTGAGTAACGGTATTGCACCCATTTTCAACATAATTTTCCAAGCAAGCATCTTCAATGTAGATTTTCTTCTGATAAATGTACTTCTGTGGACATTGTATTTATGTGGATTCTTGAAGTAGAATGATTAACACCCAACAAGGAGGTTTTGTGTGGTTTGTGAGCCATGATTTTTGCAAATTTGACAACCAAGAAAAACTGATTTTCACACCGCTCTGTTTCTTTTGCAATCAGCCTTGCTCTGTGGGCAGCCAAATGATGGGTTTTGGCAGTGGTCTCCTGTGTTACCACTGAGATAGACAAAAGTGGATGGTGGCCTATTTTTCAGATTTTTACTGCGCACTTTTGGGTGATTTTTGGTGAGCAGCATGCTTTCCGGTGGCCATTCTGATGTTCCTGATTCAAGCAATGCACAGTAATGTTGCAGGGCCTGGACTAGTGGGTTGAAACATCCCACAGTGAGTGGGAATCTTTTTCTCCTCTCCACTAGTTGTTTACTCTTTTTATGGATTACCTTTTTGATAGGACAGCCCCTGCCAGTTTGGATGGAAGAGATCCTTCCCTTTGTAATTTCCCTTATTCTGCAGCATGGGGTCTGGCATGGATTCACATGCTTATTGATATTCCCTGTCGTCAGGCTGTTAATCCTTGGTAAAAGAAAGTACAGTTTCAGTTTAGTTTATAAACTATCTTTCTCCTAGAAACCAATCACTGAGTTCTGGGTCATCCTAACCCAGCCAATGATTGCCCTCTCCCTAAGCCCCTCCTCTGGCAGCCATCTTCATATTTTTACCGCACGTTCAAGTGCTGGGAGTCATTGTGTTTTGCTCTTAGGGCGTTGTGATTTTTTTTCATGCTTTTTGGCTATAAAACCCTATTTTTGTTCAATCGAGCCTGTGTGCTCCATCGTTTCTCCATCCGATTAATGGGGACCCGTTTTTTGCATCTTTCGACCCTCAAAGGCGGAATCGTCCAGTGGTTCTTCTTGGAAGTTTCCAGACATCCATCAGGCCTACACCTCGGAAGAGGAGGAAGGGTCTTCCCTCTAAAAGCTCTGCACCTGCTGCGGTTTGCCAAATGTTTTCATGGACGATAAGCATTCCCCAGTGCCTTTATTGTCTTCACCCGACGCACCAGGAGGAAGATTGCAAGATCTGTTGTGGCTTTACCAAGCGGACTATGAAGGATCGACACGTCAGACTGGCAGCGTGTCTCAAAGCCAGGGCCTCTACCCCGTGTGGTCCAACAGCGCATGCCTCATCCAGAGCCAGCCAGCCAGAGCGGGCGTCTAAGTCCTTTTCCTTGGGGGCCCAAGACCAGGCTAAGCACTAACAGTCCACTTCCATCAAGGTCACTGCGCAAGCGGGTCCCGCAACAGCCAGGGCGCATTCATGATCTCCATCGGCCTCAATCTCCAGCCATCGCTCCAGTTCTTTGTCGAAGGGAAAGTCAGCTACCCCGGGAAAGCTGTGGGAGAAACCAGAGAAGGCCAAGCACTACAAGGTGCCTGACCTTCCTGTGAAGGCCCAGATGACCTAGGCTAAATCGTCCTCTATCGAGTTGGTAGTGGGCTCCCTATCGAAGGCGAAAGGGGCTGACCCGGCACAGGGTGCCCCTACGAAGGCCAGGGTGGCTCTTCCTCCCAGGGGGGAGGCTTCGGCCAAACCTGCGGAAAAGACTCCGGAGAAGAGGATGCCGACCCTTAGCCTGAAACCGACCCCTCAGGACCTGAAAAAAGGGGGTTGTGGGGTGGAAGTACTCAAGGGCATGGATATTTCTTCTTGCGATGTGGAGGACGAGGGTCCCATCCACACCATTCCGGAAGACTTTTGGGACAATGATGGGAACGTCGAGGAGGTACCCGCCAGAGGCGGTAGCAGCGACAATGACGATGTTGGCAGGGACGAGACAGGTGCTAGGAGGCGCAGAGCCCAGTGACCCTACTCCCCAGGCACCTCCCAGAGATCTGTCTCATGATAGTCCCTTGACCCTCCCCACACTGGTGTCGGAGATTCAGAAGAGGATGCCGAAAACACCACCACCACCGGCGGCGACCCCATTCACACCAAGGCCACCACCGCCGAAGAAAAGGAGGAGGCACCCTACACCTCCGCTCCAGCCGCCACTGCCCTCCCCCTGAAGGGATACGGGGCAGACACCGCGACAAGACACAGACTACGACAGCAGCATCTCTCCTCTTCCAAGGACTTCTCCCCCAAACGAAGTGGGCTCCTTCCACTCCATGATCACCCATACATCGGGAGGCGAAAAGGAAGACCATTCTGTCGGTCTCACTCCTGGAAGACGTCTGGGCTGAGGGTGTGGTGCTGCTCAAGAACCTTGCTGCAGCCCTGGCGAAGAGACCGGCTAGAAAAGGAATACCGGGTGCCAGAGTCTGCACCCAAATGTCTGCGGTCACAGCCATCGCTGAACTCTGTGGTTTAGGCGGCTGAATGGAAGAAGTCGTCCAACCAGTCGTCCTCAGCCTCCGCTCCACGGACAGCCAGGGGTAGAAGTTGAATTCCCTGGATAGAAAGGTCATCTACTCAGCGGTGACAACGGTCAAGGCGGCAACCGCTTTAATCGTCCTGGCCAGGTACGACCGGGAGTTATGGTACAATTCCACAATTCTGAATTTCCTCTCGGAGAACAAACGGGTTGAGGTGATGGAGATTCTGCAGAAAGGCGAGGTGGCGTCGGACCACACCATCACCATGGCCCTGTATATTGGGGATCCGCTAGACAGGAAATGGGGATTTCCTCCGTTGTCGTGGCTGACTGAAGGCCACCAACTTTAGACAAGAGGTTCAGACCAGAGTCCTGGACATGACGTTCGACAGAGACAATCTCTTCGGTAAGGCCGTCGATGAATCTCTACAGGCCATCAAGAACGACAAGGAGAAGGCCCGTGCCCTGGGCCCACGTCAACAGTCCTGTCCATCCTTTCGTTCCTCAGGAGGGAAGTCGGGCATATCTTTGAAAAATTTAGGCAGAGGATCGTCTCCTTACGGCCAACCCTCCCGTTCTAATCCCAGGAAGCTTACAGGGGTCGTCCCAAGGCCTTTGGAGGTGGCCGCTGTCATCGACAAGGCTCCCAGGGCGTCGTGCCAGCCTCCAAGCAGCACTCAACCGGCCCCCACCCCTGCACTCTAGTGGGAGGCCGGCTGGCGAACTTCGTCAGCATGTGGGAAAACATCTCCACCGATCGATGGGTGCTGGACGCTCTCGCCCATGGACACAGTATTGTAGTTTTAGTGAAAGTGTCAGCGAATACCACTGGTGGCCTGCCAGGAACAACACATCGCTCAGCTGCTGCTGGAGGTTCGGGCATGTTAAGAAAAGAGGCGATGGAGCTGGTTCCGAAGCGACTCCTGGGCTCTGGAGTTTACGAAAGATACTTTCTAGCAAGAAAGAAGACCGGAGGCTGGAGGCCCATTCTCGATCTACGATGACTCGACAAGTACATAAAGTTCCAGAAATTCAGGATTGTCACGTTGCAGTAAGTGCTCAGCCAACTGGAGGAGGGAGATTTTCTATCCTTGTCGGATCTAGAGGACACGTACTTCTACGTCCCCATAGATGAAAAACTTTGCAAGTTCCTGTGACTCCCTTGTCGTACAAGGGAAGCACTACCAGCTTAAGGCTCTCCCCTTTGAACTGAAGACGGCGCCCAGTCTCTTTACGAAGTGCCTGGCTCCGGTGGTGGACGATCTGCGACTACAGAGAATTCATGTGTACCCGTTCCTCGACGACTGGCTCATCTGGGCCAAGTCAAAGGACATTGCCATCGATCCCACTGAGAGGACTGCATGGCTGCTGACGGGTCTGGAGTTCTCGGTGAACTATGCAAAGACCTGCTTAACTCCATCGCAGTACGCCCTGTTCCTGGGGTCAAGGCTCAACACGGTATCCTGCCTGGCAGCTCCGTCGGAGGAAAGGATTGCAGCCATTTTGGGTAAGGTGCAATGGCTGTTAGCACTGAAGATCGTCACAGTGAGTCGCTGCTCGGCATGATGTCATGTATTTACCTGGTCCGGCTCTGCAGGTTGGGGATGCAACCGCTCCATGAATTCCTGCACTCCCATTGGATCCGGGTGTCCGGAACCTTCAAGGACAGGATTGTGCTTGGTCAAGAAACTCAGTCGAGCTATAAGGTAGTGGGGTGTACGCTCCAACATCGCTGGGGGCACGGACTTCCACAGCCCGCCGTAGCAGGAGACAATCATGACGGACGCTTCCCTGGAGGACTGGGGGGAGCCCACACCAGACGTCTCCACGCCAGAGACTGCCGGAGAAGACACTACACATCAACGTCCTGGAACTATGGGCAGTGTTATGGGCCCTCAAGTCTTTTCTTCCGTCCCTCACACGCAAATTGGTGAGGGTCTTCACGGACAATACCACAATGTTTTACATCCGGAAGCAGGGGGGCACCAGATCCCTTGCACTCTCCACAGAGGAACAGGAATTGTGGCACTGGGCCATTGCCCAGTGGACGTTTCTCATTCCTTTTCTCCTAGCGGGAGTCAAAAACAGACTCCCTCAGCAGGGAGCTGCGCTCTTGCCACGAGTGGGAGCTTCGGCAGGATCAAGTGGACAACCTTTTCCTCAGGTTGGGCAGTCCCCAGATCGATCTGTTTGTGACAGCAATGAACACCAAGTGCCGTAGGTTCACCAGTGCTAGGGAGAATTCTCAAAAATGTGCCAATTCCTCCCACCTTAGAGCCCTCCAGCTCTTTTGCTAAACTTTGGGACTTTGAACATTTCAATTCAATGTGTTTTCTGTGTGTGTTTCCTTTTGGTTATGGAGTCTAACTCTATAGGCATCATCTGTTTCATTTGTGTCACACAGCACCCTCAGTGCAGTGACACAGGGAAGCCTTTCAGACTTCCCCAAGGTTTAACTACCTTTGCTGGAATAAACTACTGTTTCCCAACGTAAGTAAAGTGAAATTGACTTTACTAGGCTTTCAAATTCCGAGACCCAGCACACCCTATCTTACAATAGAGTGCTGGAGGGGGTTACTTAGTATCCTCTGTGGCTATATACTCATGTAGCATTCAAATGTTACCCTTTTCTCTCAGAATGGCTGGTTGCAGTTTTTTTACAACTACAATGATTTTTCCCGACCACAAACTGTCCGCAGCGCCGCTAACGTTAAATCGCAGCAGCCAGGTTTTTCAAGATGGCCCCGAAGCCTCCTTTGTTAAAACAGGTCCGCGTCTTCTTTTTTCGCCATTTTTGCGGAAAGATCCTTCCAGAGTTTTTCTCTGCACGCCAAACCAGTTTTGGTCTCTTTGTTCATTCACCTTTTGGCGGGCTTCAGGGGTGAAGACTGCCTCTGGCTCCAGAGTGTGTGGGGTAGGCAGGAAGTGTGGGAGGTGCACAATGCTCCCTGAGAAGGTATTTAAATCTTGGGGAAATCTAAGAGACTTCCCTGTGTCACTGTACTAAAGGTACTGTGTGCCACAATGTTAAAGATGATGCCTATGGAGTTTGCCAAACTCCACAACCAAAAGAAACAGAGTACAAAAATCACATTAAAATACATGAGAGAGTGGGGGAAAAAGGGTCTCACTCTCTCCAGGTTAAGAAAATCAAGTCCTCAAAATCCAGCAAAGTTGCTGGGGGTCTCTAAGGTAGAGGGAATTGGCACATTGCTGAGAATTCTCCCTAATGGAGATCCTTCAGGCTCTCCAACTCCAAGATTGGCTGGTATCATTGGACCGTCAGGTTGCTTACTTTCATGTGCCAATCCATCTAAAGCACAGAAAGCGCTGAGGTTCGCGTTTGGTGGTTCTTATTATCAGTTTCGACTTCCACCATTCGGGCTGACCTCCGCCCTGAGAGTTTTCACCAAACTGATGGCGGTAGTGGAAGCAAGCCTCAAGAGAGGGGGGATTCACGTCTACCCTTACCTGGAAGTTTGGCTGTTCAGGGTACGTTCTCCCGAACAGGCTCTGGAACATCTCAGCATCACCTGCCACTCCCTACACAGGCTGGGCTTCTCCCTCAATTACAAGAAGTCCCATATGATACCATTCCAAAGACTCCAGTTCATTAGAGTGGTCTTGGACACTTCCTCAGGGTTAAGCCTCGCCCCCCAATGTGAGAGCTCAACACATTCAGCAGATAGTAGCAAAATTCCAGAGTGCCCAACGTCTTCCGGCCTTCGATTTTTTTTTTTGAGGTTGCTCAGCCTCATGGCACCCTGCATTTATCTGCTGAGAATGGATCCCTTCAATGGGCCCTCATTACTCAGTGGTCCCAATTTTCAGGGAACATGTCGGATCTTTTGCAAGTTCCGAGCAGAGTTGCTCAAGACCTGATTTGGTGGGCTTGCGAGGACAACCTTCTCAAAGGTCAGTCTTTTTGGCACCCATGGCCGGAGATAACTGTAGTGACGGATGCCTCACTCACGGGGTGGGGAAGCCCACACCAACAAACTGACAATCAGCGGTCGTTGGTCTCCATCGGAGTCCAAACTACACATCAACCTTTTAGAGCTGAGGGCAATCAGACTAGCGCTGAAGGCCTTTCCGCCCTCTGTACTGGTAAAATGTCCTGATACTGATGCACAACACAGTGGCCATGTACTACTGCAACAAGAGAGGCGGCGTAGGGTCACTACCACTGTACAGAGAGGCAATGCAGCTCTGGTTCTGGGCAATACAAGAAGGATCTCTCTATCAGCAGTTCACATAGCCGGAGAGTAAAACACAGCTGTAGATGCTCTGAGCCGGCAGAGCACAGTCTCACATGAGCAGGAACTAGCTCAGGAAGCCCTTCAAGAGATCTTCACCCTTTGGGGTACCCCTCACGTGGATCTGTTTGTCACCGAGGTCAATCAGAAGTGCGATCAGTACTGCTCAAGGGAATTTCCTCTGAGGTGCTCTATGGGACGCGTTCCTAGTGGACTGGGAATTTGTACTCCTGTACGCGTTTTCTCCAGTCCCCGTGATTCCTCACGTAATCAGGAAGTTGAGAAAGTTCAGGAAAACCATGATCCTTATTGGCCCAGATTGGGCCATCAGGATGTGATAACCGGAGCTTCTGGAGATGTCCATCTGCCCTCCAATACGTCTTCCACAAAGAGAGGATCTTCTAGCGCAAGAGGAGGGTCGGGGTCTCCATCCAGGGGTCGAAACACTCAGCCTTCACGCATGGTTTCTGAGAGGCTGAGATATCATTTCGGGACGTAATGGAGATTTTGCTTTCGGCCCAAGGCCAGCAACCAAATGCTTGAACCGGTGTCTTTGAAATAAATTCAGTAATTGGTGCAAGGATAAGGATGTGGACACTTTTCAATGCAGCACTCCTATGGTGCTTTCTTTTTTGCTGCATCTGACAATCTGGGGCTCCAGATTGGAACAATAAAAGGATATCTGGTGGCGCTTTCCATCTTTAAGCGCTCCTCTGAAGAGGTTTCTTATTTCAAAATACCGTTAATTGTCCAATTTCTGATGGGACTCACTAATGTGTACCCTCCAGTATCTGCATGTCCCTGCTTGGGATTTAAATTTCGAGTTGGAATTTCTAACATGTATACCCTTCGAGCCTTTACATTCCTGCATGTTGAGGCTATTAACACTGAAAACTGCTCTTCTTGTAGCACTAACATCTGCCTGCAGGGTTAGCGAGTTGGTGGCTCTTTCATGCAAACCTCCCTATACTACTTTTTATAAAGATAAAGTAGTCTTGAGAGTTAAACCATCTTTCTTGCCGAAAGTAGTTTCTGATTTTCATTTATCACAAAAAATAACGCTTCCAATGTTCTACCCTCCTCCTCATTTATGCAAAGGGGAAGAGCGGTTGCATAGACTAGACCCAAAAAGGGCTTTGAGTTTTTACATTGCGAGAATGGCAAAATTTCATCAGAATTACCATGTTTTTGTGGTTTATACTGGTCCTAAATTAGGACTACCACTATTTCCCAGTGGATTACACTGGCTATTGGAGAGTGTTAGACTTGCTGGGAAAGACCCACTTGAAGGGCATAGAGTTCTTTCCACGAGGCGCATGGCAACTTCTGCGGCTCTTCAGAGGGGTGTCCCGGTAGTTGACATTTGCTCAGCTGCAACTTGGGCGACAGTGCATACTTTTGTTAAGCACTACTGCTTAGACTCCTCATCATCTCAAGAAGGCCTTTTTTGCCAAGGCAGTCATCCATTCCATTTATGATGAGACTAAATAGTTCTCCCTCCTCCATATTGCCACTGCTTTGCGAGACAATCGGAGATGAGGAATACGTAGGAGGATACAATCCATTCGAAGGACAAGTTACTTACCAACTGTAACATTCTTTCGACTGGATGTTCCTCCCACGTACTCCTCATTACCCCTCCAAGGATACCCCTCCGTACAATTTACGTGAATTACACTGCGTTTTCCGGAGAGCTTGCAGTCTGGGGTACGCTGATAAGTTCCTCGAATAATGGAATGAAAAAACAGAACTGAAGCCAACGGTTGCGGCACGAGCTATACTACTGATGAAGTTGACACGCTATGGCGGCTCTCGAGGGACATTGACGCAATGACATTGTGCACGGTGCCCTCTGCCAAGAATTGTTTTTACAAAGCAGTGAACCTGGCAAAACATATATCAAAGATGAGGAAAATATTGGAGGAACATCCAGTCGAAAGAACGTTACAGTTGGTAAGTAACTTGTTCTTCTCCAGCATGGGGTCTGGCATGGATTCACATGCTCATGAATATTCCCCGTCGTCAGGCTGGGAATCCATTCATTTCTGAACTGTCTTTCTCCTAACAACCCATCTCTGAGCTCTGGGTCATACTGCCCACAGCCAATGACTGCTCCCTACCTAAGCCCCTCCTCTGGCTGCCATCTTCAGATTTTTACCTCACGTTCAAGTGTTGGGAGTCCTCGTGCTTTTCTCTTTGAGCTTTTGCTGCGTTTTTTGCTTTTTGAGAGTTAAACTCTATTTTTCTGTCAATCGAGCCTGTGTGCTCCATCGATCATCCTTCCGACTAACGGGGACCCGTTTTTCTGATTTTTCACGCCCCTCAAGGGCTGTTTTCGTCGAGTGTTCTTTGAAGCTTCCAGAAGATTCTTCAGGCCTACACCGCATGGATCATGTTGGACGAAAAGAACGACAACCCTTCCCTCTTCAAGCTGTGCTCCGTTTGTGGAATGTATACATGGAAGACCAGCATTACCAGTGCCTGTATTGCCTGCACCCGACGCAAATGGAGGAAGATTGTGCTTTTTGCCGTGGCTTCTTGAAGCACACGTTGAGGGACCGACATCAAAGGTTGAAAGCGTGGCTGCAGGCCAAGGCCTCTGCACCGGGTGGTACCCAGGGGCATGCCTCTCCCGGATCCGGACAAGCTGAGCAGGCTTCTAAGTCCTTTAAGGGTACCCAACACAAGGCCAAGCACCACATGTCTGCTTCCGTCGGGGTGGCCGCTGCTGCAGGTCCCGCTACGGTCAGGGCGCGCCCATCATCTCCCTCTATGTCAATCTTCAGTCAAAGCTCTGGTTCCTCATCCAAGAGAAAGTTGGATAGCCTGGGTAAGCTACGGGAGAACCCGGAGAAGACCAGACAGGAGATTGCCAAGCAGGGTACGGCGTCCAGCCTACCCGCGGTAGAGCAGGCCAAAGGAGACAAAGGGTCCGATCCGGCCCTTAAGGAGAAGGCCAAACAGGACAAGACCTCTGATTCGGCCTTGAAGAAGGCCAAGCAAGACAAGGGTCCCGGCCTCACTGTGAAGGCCCAGGTGCACCATGTGAAATCTTCACCCACCCTCAAGGTGGTGTTGGCGTTGCTTTCAAAGGCCGTAGAGGCTGACCCGCAGGGTGCCCCGGCGATGGAAACGGCAAGGGTGACCCTTCCTCCCAGGAGGGAGGCTTCGAATATGCCTACTGATAAGACGCCGGAGAAAAGGATGCCGGACGACCCCTCTGGACCCGAAGAAATGAGGGGCAGGGGTATTGAAGGCCTTAAGGGAACAGACCTTTCTTCGGCTGAAGAGGACGACCAGATCATACCGTCCAAGAAGGCGATGATGACTGAGGCGCCGGGGACTCGCCCCACAACGAGGGTGACGGGGATACC
Organism: Ambystoma mexicanum; assembly: GCF_040938575.1. Classification (NCBI taxonomy): domain Eukaryota; kingdom Metazoa; phylum Chordata; class Amphibia; order Caudata; family Ambystomatidae; genus Ambystoma; species Ambystoma mexicanum. The sequence goes on along the minus strand of NC_090924.1, from coordinate 1,012,333,699 downwards.
GTTGATGGAGGTGATGACGAGGGACCCCAGGACGACGGGAGCACAGGCCCTTCTCCCCAGAGGCCTCCTAGAGATTTTGCACTCGCTATCATCTTTGCCCTCAACTCGCTGGTGTCAGAGTTACAAAGGAGGATACCGGCAAACCCGCCATCTGCCCCTCCCACGGCGCCAGTTCCAGTCGCCTGGTTGACATCAGGGGAACCACCGACCAAGAAGAGGAGGAGACACCTGATGCCTCCATGCCACCCTTCTCCACAGTCCCTCTCCCCCCAAGAGAGACGGAATCGGACACAGCGACGTGCATGGATGGCGGGATGAGGGACCTCCCGTCGCCTTTGCCCAGAGCCTCCACTCCGGACGAGATAGGATCGTTCCACGCAATGATCTCCTGAGCATCAGTGCTTTTCCAGCTCACGCCGGAGGAAAAGATGAAGGAAGGCTTCTTATATCGGTGCTGAGAGGCGAAGAGGAAGACCATTCTCTCAGCCCCTCTACCGAACGATGTTTGGGACGAGGGGCTGGCTCTGATGAAGAATCCCTCCAAAGCCCTAGCGAAGAGACTGACTGGAGAAAAAGTACGGACTCTGCACCCAAGTGCCTGTGGTCTCAAGCGTCGACAGACACGGTGGTCACAGCGGCCTCCAGGAAGAAATCGTCGTGGCTTCTGTTTCATCCACCAGCAACCCCCCGCACCGCCAGACAGTGAGGGGACAGTGAGGGGAAGAGATTGGACTGAATGGGTAAGGTTATCTACTCTGCTGCGACCAAGACTGCCAATGCCCTCGCCATCATAGCCAGATACGACCGGGAGCTGTGGTTTAAGCTAGCTCCGCTCATGGACTTATTCCCCGATGACAAGCGGGTTGAGGCCTTGGAACTCCTTCAAGAAGGCGAGGTGGCATCGGATCATGCCATCACGGTGACCATGGACATTGCGGACGCGGGGTTCCGCCAGATGAGTAACAGCGTCTGCCTTCGATGTCGTGGCTGGCTCAGGGGAGGTCCAGACAAGGGTATTGGACATTCCCTTTGACAGGGACAACCTGTTGGGAATAGCTATGGATGAATCACTCCAGGCCATCAAAGCAGACACGGAGATGGCACGTGCCCTAGGCACTCTACAACGGCAGTCCTTTCATTCCTCAGGAGAGAGGTCTTTGAGGGGTTTCAGCGGGGGCTCCACCTTTTACAATCAGCCCCCATGCTCCTCGACCCAGGAAGCCAACAGGGGTTGCTCCAAGGCCTTTGGGGGCAGGCGTCGGGGACCACAGGGCGGCCTGTTGACCTCCAAACAGGATTGAACCGGCCAAAACGTCAGGTCCCCACCTGTGCACCCTGGTGGGATTCCGGCTGGCGAACTTAGTCAGCGTGTGGAAGACCATCTCCACTGACCGTTGGGTGCTGGACGCTCTCACCCACGGGGACACACTAAAATTCCAACGAAAGTGTTCTCGAATACCACTGGTGGCCCGGCAGGAAAACCACGTCCCTCAGCTGCTGCTGGAGGTGCGGGCCATGTTAAGGAAATGGGCGATAGAGCTAGTTCCAAAGTGGCTCTGGGGGTCTGGCATTTACTCAAGGTACCTCCTCGTTCGAAAAAGACCGGGGGCTGGAGGCCCATCCTCGACCTACGACGACTGAACAAATGCATAAAGTCCCAGAATTTCAGAATGGTCACTCTTCAACATGTGTTCGGACAACTGGAAGTCGTTGGACCTGGAGGATGCGTACTTCCACATCCCCATTCACAAAGGACACTGCATGTTTCTGTGCTTCGTCGTTCAAGGGAAGCATTACCAATTCAAGGCCCTTCCCTTCGCACTGAAGTCGGCACCCAGAGTTTTCACCAAGTGCCTGGCTCCGGTGGCGGCCCATCTACGACTGCAAGGGATCCACGTCTACCCCTACTTGGACGACTGGCTCATACGGGCCAGATCAAGAGACATCGCCGTTGACCACACGGTGAGGACCGTCCGCCTACTGACGTATCTGGGGTTCTCAGTGAATTATGCAAAGTCCTGCTTGACTCCATCGCAGGACGCTCTGTTCCTGGGATCCCGGCTCGACAGTGTCATGCTTGGCGTCACCGTTGGTGGAGAGGATAGCGGCCATCTTGAGCAAGGTGCAACGGCTGTTAGCACTGAAGATCGCCACAGGGAGGACTATCGAGTCTCTTCTCAGCATGATGTTGTCATGCATTTACCTCAAGGATTTCCAGACCCCTCGTACCAGGAGATGGTCACTTCCCTGGAAGGTTGGGGAGCCACACCGTCCGTCTTCACGCCAGAGGTCTGTGGTTACCAGAGGAGAAGACGTTACACATCAATGTCCTGGAACTACGGGTGTTATTTTGGGCCCTCTTGTTGTTTCTGCCGTCCCTCAAGGGCAAAGTGGTGAGGGTCTTCACGGACAACACCAGCACAATGTTTTACATCCGGAAACGGGGGCACCAGATCCCCAGCGCTCTACAAAGAGGCGCAGGACTTGGGGCACTAGGCTGTCGCCCAGGAAATATTGCTCATCCTGTTTCACCTGGCACGAGTAAAAACACTGTTGCAGACTCCCTCAGCAGGGAGCTACGATTTTACCACGAGTGGGAGCTTCGGCAGAATCAAGTGGTCTGCCTTTTCCTCAAATGGGGCAATCCCCAGATCGATCTGTTTGCGACGGTGACTAACACCAAGTGCCGGAGGTTCGTCAGCAGGTTCCCCCAGTTGGGGAGCATGGGGGACGCATTCTCATTCCCTTGGGATGGCCTGTTTCTGTATGCATTCCCTCCGTTGCCATTTCTTCTTGGAGTCATCAATCAATTCAGACGGTACCAGTGCAGGAGGATCCTTGTCGCAACAGTGTGGCCGAGGCAGATCTGGTACCCGGACCTACTCCGCATGCCGCCACCAGTCTAATTGCCAGTGGTCACAGATCTTCTTGCCAGGGAAGGAGGCACCATTCTTCACCACGACCCGGTGTCTCTGAACCTGAAGGCCTGGCTCCTGCCGCATTAGAGTTCGAAGGCTACGATCTTCCAGCAGACTGCAAAGAGCTTCTCGCCAGGGCGTCATCTACTTAAAAATACTACGCACACAAATGGAAGAACTTTGCAATTTGGGGCTGTTTTTGTAAGATCTTCCCTCTGCAGGTCACAGCCCTTCAAGTACTTCCGTATTTACTGTCATTGGCTAAATCGAGACTGGCTCATGCCTCCATTAAGGTACATCTGGCGGCTATCTTCGGCTACACCAAAGCTCTGGGGCGGTCTTCTCTGTGGTCGCACCGTCTAGTTAAGGAGTTTATCAAAGGACTACCGGTGAAGGCCCCGGCCCCGGCGTGGAACTCAATGTGGTGCTGAATAGGCTCATGGGGGGGCCCCTTTCGAACCTATTCAATCAGCTCTGCTCAAGTTTCTGTTGGTGAAGCCCGCTTTCCTCGTGGCCATCACCTCTGCAAGACGAGTAGGTGAGATCCAGGCCCTGTCATGCAAGTGGCTTTATTGATGTTAGGGAGAATTCTCAGAAATGTAATAATTCTGCTCTTCCTTAAAGACCCCAGCAACTTTGGATTTGAACTGTGTGTTTCTTTGCTAAGTCTGGAGTCAAACTCCATAGGCATCATCTTTACATTTGTGTCAAACAGTACCTTCAGTGCAGTGGCACAGCGAAGTCTTTTAGATTTCTCAAAGGTTTAAATACCTTCTCTTGGATAAACTACTGTTTCCAATAGCGGTGAAGAGAAATTGACTTTTCTTGGACTTTTAACTTTCTAGAACCAGCACACACTATATTACAATAGGGTGGTGGAGGGGTTACTTAGTATCCCCTTTGTCTAGCTTCTCGTGTAACATTTTATGTTACCCTTTCCTCGATGAATGGCTGGTGGCAGTGGTGTACCTTTAACTACCGCAGTGTGATTTTACCGCATGCTGCGTTCACAGCTGCAGTAAAGCACCCAAGGGTGCCATTTTCGTCAAAATTGCCCCAGTCTTCTTTTTTCGCCATTTCTTTGTGGAAAGGTACCTCTTGAGATGTACTCTGCGCGCCAAACCAGGTTTGGTCCCTTTGTTCATTTTGTCTTTGGAATTCACGAGTGAAGCCTGCCTCTGGCTCCAGGGTGTCTGGCGCGGAAAGGAAGCAAGGGAGGTGCCCGAAACTCCCTGTGCTTACTCTCCTAGGAGACAGGAATGCACTCCTAGGTGATTGGCTGGCTGGCTGTCCGGCAAGGACAGCCTCCCTACTGGGTGACTGACAGCTAGGCTGGAATGAATGGGAGAAACCTGCATAAAAGGCGAGGCTTTTTGGCTTGGATGGCAGATTCGACCACTGGATGAAGAAATCTGGAGAAGAACTTGGAAGAGACCCCTGCTGCAACTCCTGGACCGTTGGTTTGCCAGGTGAAGCCCTGCTGCTATGCTGAAGCTCTGAATTTGCCTCGACTAGAGAAGCCCTGCGAGGACGACTTCTCCCTTGAGTTGGTGGGACAAATCAACTCCAAAGTAAGCCACCTAGACATCCTCTCGAAGCTGGTTGTATTTCCACTGTAGTTGCTGCTGGAACCGGAGATCCGAGGAAAGGAACACCAGTTTGTGTGCGATGCTTTTAAGTTGGCCAAGAGCTCCAGGAAGATCCTCCGGACTCCCAGGAAGCAGGACTAACCGAGCCTGAGCCACCTCAACAGAGTGCTGGACCCAAGATGCAAAGAAAGCCCATCTCAACAGCCAAGAGTCTGCGGTGGTGCTATTTGCTGAGATGCAAGCAGCTGAAACCCCATAAGTGCCACTGAATAGAAGTTGATCCTTTTCTGTCGCCGACTGTCCCATTGCAGTCCAGACGTCCCGCCTTGCCTAAGTGCAACAGTGATATATTACTGTCCCCAGTGTCCTAGCTATTGAAGTCACCTGAGGGTGTAGGAAGTGTGTGTGCTATCCCAAATGGGTACTTACTGATTGAGTGAAACTAAGAGTGTGTATTTTGGAGTGTATTTGTGCGTTTATATTATATTGCCTCCTTCTGAAGAAGACTTACTCAAACTGACTCTTAAATTAATAATTAATTGTTTAATAAAGAAACCTTTTGTGTAAGAGTTTATTTGAATACTTGTCACTGTAAATCTCTAACTCCCCTACAGCTCACATTGACCCCTCTTGAGAGAAGCCTGGCTGCTCAACACGCTACCAACCTGTGTAGTACAGACTTATACCAAAGGTTGGGTTCCTATTGCCAGGAGGTCAGGGTTGTTGTAGTGCACCCAAAGGTTACTGCATACAATCTTGCCTAACACTTGACTTTTCACGAGATGAGGGTGGTGCAGTGGATGCACCCCCCTCCTTCATGGCCAAGGTTTGGTCGGAATTCCACCTCAACAGACCCTTGCCGTTACCTGTGTTTTTTCCGACGCCTTCGTCGCCGGCTGAAAGGACTTTGCACTCGCTGGAGGTGGCTTGAGCACTGAAGTTTTACGTGGCCCGCACAAAGAGTTTCCGGGAAAACTTCTCAGCTTTTTGTGAACTTTGGTCCTGTGAACCATGGGAAGGCCCTGTCCAATGCTTGCATTTCCAGGTTGCTCTCCGGCTGTATCACTGTCACCGATTGGCCAAACGACCGCTGCCTGGCCATCCGAGAGCCTATTCCACCAGAGCGATCGCTGCTACAACGGTGTTCCTGTATGGTGTGCCCCTGCTGGACATCTGCAGGGCAGCTACGTGGAGGTCGACACACCTTCACGAAATTCTACTGCGTCGACAGGGATTCCAGGGAGGAGTCCAGAGTCGGCCAAGCAGTGCTGCGCAACCTGTTTGCTTGAAGGAGAGCCTGGTGAGGAGGTAAGAGACTGCTTCTGTTGAGCATTCATCTCCTGTGGTTGTGCATGTGTGTACTGCTATGTATTCTTTATTCTTGAGCATGTGAATCCATGCCAGACCCCATGCTGGAGAAGGAACAAGTTACTTACCTGTAGCTGTTGTTCTTCAGCTTGGGTCTGGCATGGATTCACATGCGAACCCTCACGCCTAGCCCTATGCGGCTCTTCTCTTGCTCCTACTTCCACTTTACGTGCTACCAAATCTGAAGATGGCTGCCAGAGGAGGGGCTTAGGAAGAGGGAAGTCATTGGGGGAGGGGGGGTAGTATGACCCAGAACTCAGTAATTGGTTGTTAGGAGAAAGACAGTTCAGAAATTAAACTGATTTTTTTCTTTTACCGAGGATTCCCAGCCTGATGACAAGGAATATTCATGAGCATGTGAATCCATGCCAGACCCATGCTGGAGAACAACATTTACAGGTAAGTTACTTGTTCCTTCTCCTCTAAACTGATCACTGAGCGCTGGGTCATACTGCCCCCAACCAGTGACTGCCCTTTCCCTAAGCCCCTCCTCTGGCAGCCATCTTGAGATTCCTAACTCACATTCAAGTGTTGGGAGTCCTCGTGTTTTGCTCTGTGTGCTGATCTATGTTTTATGTGATTTTTATTTTCTACGTCGGCCGACAAGCGGGAATTCATTTTATCTCTGAATTTCAATGCCCCTCAAGGGCAAGAATCGTTGAAGTTTCATCGAAGATTCCAGAAGGCCATCGGGCCTAGTCCGCACACTGGACCATGTCAGAGAAGAAGCAGCTCCCGTTTCAAGCTCTGTTCCAGCTGCGCACTGCAAATGTGTTTGCAGAGGACAAATGCCTCCACCGTTTCCACCGGGAACACAGGGAAGCGGATTGTGAAATCTGCCTCAAGTTCTCGAAACGAACCCTGAAGGTTTGTCACAGTAGGCTGGCGGCGTGGCTCAGCGCCAAGGCCTCATCCCTGTTCGGCAAGCAGGGACATGCCTCACCCTGGACCGGCTGGTCCAAAGAGCGGGCTTCTAAGTCCTATGAGCGCGCTCCATCCGTGGGGGCCTAAAACAATGGCAAGCGCAGCGAGTACGTTTCCGTTGGGGTCGCATGCAAGCAGCTCCTGCGATGAAGAGAGCATGCTCATACTCACCACCTGCTTCCACCTCCAGCCATCGCTACAGCTCCTCTCCTAAGAGGAAACGGGCTAACCCGACGAAGCTGTGGAAAAAGCCAGGGAAGACGAAGGCACAGGAAGACGAAGGCACAGGAAAAGGCGTCTGAGCTGCCCCAGAAGGCCCAGGTGAAGTTGTCGACGATGGAGTTGGTGGCAGCCGTCCTCTTGAAGACGAAGAGTGCTGACCCAGTCAAGGTAGTCCCGGCAGGGCCAAAGCATCCCTACCGCCAAGGCGGGAGGCCTCGGCCAAGCCAGTGGAGAGGACACCAGAGAAAAGGATGCCATCCCTAACCCCTAACCGACCCCAAAAAGAGGTGGTGCATGGGGCCTCGACCGTACACCAGGGCACGGATATTTCTTCCTCGGATGAGGAGGACCAGGCATCTGTACACACGATCTAGGAGCACATGGGGGACGACAGCAAAAACCCTGATTGGGACAACTGAGGTGACGACGGCGGACCTGCTGCTGACAACGGTGCAGGGCCCAGTAAGCCTACTGCCCGACCCCTCTGAGGGATGTATCGCTGAACATCCTTTCGACCCTGCATACCCTGCTGTTGCAGATTCAGAAACAGATGCCGGCAGCATGGCCGACCCCGGACCAACCTACAGCGAAAAAGGGGAAGCAGCACCCTACACGGCACCATCCACCTCCACACGTGCCCTCCCCCACACCCCCAGAGACACGGGGACGGACACGGCGACTGCGGACACAGACGACAACATGGCCATGGCGGGTGGTTCGCCACAGCCAAGGGCTTCTCCCCCAGACGAGGTGGGGTTGTTCCATGCCATGGTCGCCAGAGCGTCCAAACTCTTCCCATTGATACCAGAGGAGATCAGGAAGGAAGGTTTCTTTATCAACAACGCAAGGCCCAGAGGAAGACCACCTAGGCGGTGCCTCTCCTGGCCGACATTTGGGAGGAAGCACTGGCATTGATGAAAATCCCGGCCAAGAGGGATCGGCTGGAGAAAAAATATTGGTTGCCAGTCTGCACCCAAGTGCCTACGTTCACAGCCTTCCTCGGTGGTCCCAGCTGCAACAAGAAATAAGTCGTCCAGCCCCTCGCCTTCGTCCTCCCACCCTCCGGACAGCGAGGGGAAGAAGTTAGATGCCATGGGAAAAAAAGTAATTACTCGGCGGCGTCGGCAGTCAAGGTGGTCAACGCCCTTGCAATCCTGGCCAGATACGACTGTGAGCTGTGGTATAAAATGGCCCCACTGCTGGAGTTCCTACACGACGACAAGCGGGTCGAGGCACTTTCCATCCTCCAGGAGTTCCAGACAAGGGTACTGGACATGTCCTTTGACAGGGACATTCTCTCTTTGGGAAGGTGGTCGACGAATCGTTGCAGGCCATTAAGACTGAAATTGAGACAGCCCGTGCCTTGGGAACTCATCAACACCGCCCGTCCTTTCGTGCCTCCGATGGAAAGTCTGGCAGATTTTCAAAGGGTTTCGGCAGAGAGTCCTCTTCGTACCTTCAACCCTCCTGGTCCACGACCCAGGAGGCCTACAGAGGCCATTCCAAGGCTTTTGATGGAGGTAGCCGACGTCGCTCCCAAGGCGGCACACAGGCCCCAAAGCAAGATTGAACCGGAACAGGATGTCAGGCCCCCACCCATACAGCCCGGTGGGAGGCCGGCTGGCGGCTTCGTCAGAGAGTGGTAGATGATCTCCACTGACCGATGGGTGTTGGAGGCTCTCGCCCATGGACACACGCTAGATTTCCTGCTGAAGTGTCCGCGGATACTGCTGGTGGCCTGGCAGGAGCAGCACATTCCTCAGGTCCTGTAGGAAGTACGGGCCATGTTAAGAAAACGGGCCATAGAGCTGGTTCCAAAGCGACTCCGGGGCTCCGGAATCTACTCCAGATACTTCTTGGTAAAGAAGAAGACCGGGGGCTGGATGCCCATTCTAGACCTGCGGCATCTCAACAAATGCCTCAAGTCCCAAAAATTCAGGATGGTCACGTTCTCTACCAACTGGAGGAAGGAGACTTCTTGACGTTGCTGGATTTAGAGGACGCATACTTCCACGTCACCATTCACAAGAACCATTGGAGGTTCCTGTGCTTCGTAGTACAGGGAAGGGTCTACCAATTCAAGGCCCTCCCTTTCGGACTGAAATCAGCGCCCAGGGTATTAATGAAGTGCCTGGCACCAGTGGCTGCCCATCTGCATCTACGGGGGATACACATGTACCCGTACCTCGATGACTGGCTCATCCGGTCCAAGTCAAGGGAAGTAGCTTTCAGACACACGGAGAGTACCGTCCGACTGCTGACGGATCTGGGGTTCTCCGTCAACTATCCAAAGTCCTACTTGATACCATCGCAGAACGTGCTGCTCCTGGAAGCCAGACTCAACATGGTCTCCTGCCTGGCTGCTCCCTCTGAGGAGAGGATAGCGGCCCTGTTGGGGAAGGTGCAACCGCTGTTGGCACTGAAAACCGCCACAGTGCGGACCTTCAAGTCGCTGCTTGGCATGGTGTCGTTGTGCATCTACTTGATCCGACTCTGCAGGTTGCGGACACGACCCCTGCAGGAGTTCCTGGACGCTTGCTGGATCTAGGTGTCTGGAAGCATCGCAAACATGATTACCCTCGACAAGGAATTCCGTCGAGCGATAAGGTGGTGTGGAATAAGCTCCAATATCGACGGGACTACATGTTTTCAGAGCCCCCCGTACCAAGAAACGGTCACCACAGACAGTTCCCCGGAGGGCTGGAGAGTCCACATCAGACATCTCCATGCTCGAGGCCTGTGCCTGCTGGAGGAAAGGGATCTCCACATGAATGTCCTGGAGCTGCAGGCAGTGTTCTGGGCCCTCGGGTTGTTCCTTCCGTCCCTCAGGGGCAAAGTGGTGAGGGTCTTCAGGGACAATAACACCACAATCCTCTTCATCAGGAAACAAGGCGAGGTACCAGATCCCTGGTGCTCTCCAGAGAGACGCAGTACTTGTGGCACTGGGCCATCGCCCAAGAGATGTTCCTCATTCCTTTTCACCTGTTGGGAGTCAAGAACACCATTGCTGACTACCTCAGCAGGGAGCTGTGTCCAGGATCAAGTGGACCACCTCTTCCTCAAGTGGAGCAGACCCGAGATCGATCTGTTTGCGAAGACGACGAATTCCAAATGCCAGACATTCTCCAGCAGGTTCCACGAGCTGAGGAGCATGGGGGATGCGTTTCCTTCCTGTGGGAAGGCCTGTTCCTGTATGCGTTCCCTCCCTTGCCTCTCCTGCAGCGAGTATCAATCGCCTCAAACGGTGCCGATCAAGATGATCCTCGTCGCCTCGGCGTGGCTCAGGCAGATTTGGTACCCAGATCTTCTCAGCCTGTCAACGTCGCCCTCGGTCAAGCTGCCAGTGGTCACGGATCTGCTCACCAGAGAAGGAGGCGCAATCCTGCATCATGATCCAGGATCGCTGAACCTGAGGGCTTGGCTCCTGCAGCCTTAGAGTTTGGGGGGTACGATTTGCTGGCAGAATGCAGGGAATTCCTTGCAAGGGCCAGAGTGTTGTAAACTCTTAAGTGCTACAGCCAGGAAGCGTTTCGTGGTGTGGTGCCGGATGCCGAAAATCAATCCTCTGAAGGTCAGCCCCCTGCATCTGGCGGCTATCTCCCGCTACACCAGGTCTCCAGGACAGTCTTCTCTTTGGTCCCAATGTCTCGTCAAGGAGTTCCTCAAATAACTGTTTTGATCGTTCCCGCTGGTGAAGGCGCTTGCCCTGACATGGGAACTCAATGTGGTACTGACAAGGCTCATGAGGGTCCCCTTCGAGCCTATGCATCAGGCCCCTCTCCAGCTCCTCTCATGGAAAACTGCTTTCCTCGTGGCCATCACCTCTGCCAGGAGGGTAGGTGAGATTCAGGCCCTATGCCGCAAATAGCCTTATCTGTCTCTTCACGACACAGACGTGGTGCTGCGGAAGCACCCCTCCTTCATGACAAAGGTTCCATCGGAATTCCACCTCAACGAGCCTTTGGTATTGCCTGTGTTCTTTCTGAAACCTTCATCGCCGGTTGAAAGGACTTTGCACTCGCTGGATGTGGCTCCTGCTCTGAAGTTCTATGTGGCACGCACGAATAGTTTCCGGAAGACATCTCAATTATTTGTGAATTTTGGTCCTGTGAACCATGGGAAGGCCTTATCCAAGGCTTCCATTTTGCGGTGCCTCTCCGGCTCCGGTTGGCAAACTGACCGCTGCTCGGCCGTCCGAGAGCCCATTCCGCTGCAACGACAGCGTTCCTGTCTGGTGTGCCCCTGCAGGACTGCTATGTGGAGGTCCACGCACGCCTTCACAAGATTCTGCTGCATCGACAGGGATTCCAGAGAGGAGTCCAGGGTCATCCAAGCAGTGCTACGCAACCTGTTGGCTTGAAGGTGAGCCTGTTCCAGAGGTAAGAGTAATTGCTTCTGTTGAGCCTTGCCACCTCCTGTGGTTGTGTAATGTTGTACTGTTATGTATTCTTTATTCATGAGCATATGAATCCATGCCAGATGCCATGCTTACCTGTAACTATCGTTCTCCAGCCTGGGTCTGGCATGGATTCACATGCGAACCCTCCCACTGTCCCCTGTGGCTCTTCTTGGTCATACTGCCACTTTACGTGCTTACCAAATCTGAAGATGGCTGCCAGAGGATGGGCTTAGGGAGAGGGCAGTCATTGGCTGGAGGCAGTATGACCCAGAGCTCAGTGATTGGTTTAGAGGAGAAATACAGTTTGTAAGTGATAGTGAAACAGTTTTTTCTTTTACCAAGGATTTTCTGCCTGAATCCATGCCAGTCCCATGCTGGAGAACAATAGTTACAGGTAAGTAACTTGTTCCTTCTAAGGTAAGTAAAACAATCCTATATATACTTTTCAGACTGGGAGAACATTTCTAAGGTAAGTAGTAACTTTTGTAACTGTTCAATCTGAGTTACAGTTACTGTTAGGCAAGGTTGTATGCAGTACCCTGTTGGAGACTGCACCAACCTTGTTCTCTTGGGAATAGTTAACCCAACCTTTGGTATAAGCATGTACTACACGTGTTGGTAGAGTGACTGAGCAGGCAGGCTTATCTCAAGAGGGCTCAGTGTGAGCTGTAGGTTTGTAACAGAGTTTCACAGTGACAAGTATTCAAATAAACACTTACACTCAAGGTTTCTTGATTAAACAATTATTTATTAATTCAACAGTTAGTTTAATAAGCCTTCCTTAGAAGGGAGCAATATAGGTAACAAAACAATATACTTCAGAAATACTCACTATTAGTTTCAATAAATGTGTAGATACCCATTTGGGATGGCCCTCAGATACTTCCTACACCCTGAAGTGACTTAAATAACTAGGACACTGTGGACATTAATATATCACTGGTACATTTAGAGCAGTACTGAGTTTGTGTCAAAAGGAAAAGGTTTTGGGAATGAAACAATGGTTAACAAATATTGTTCAGCTGGTAAGTACTTTTGAACCCCCCCCCCCCAATGCAAAGTAAATTAACGCTTTCTCAGCTACACAAGTTATGGAATGTGCGACTTTTGTTGAGTGATTGTTAAAGCACAAAGTCAGAGGTTAGGAGAGTCTTTCAAGGAGTCAGGACAGCCAATGTCAAATGAGCAAAGTCTAGGGGAGCTGAAGCACTTCTTGCAGGTAAGTAGAAAGTCTTGCACAATGTTTAAGAAGTGTTTGTTGAAAATGAAATCACTGTTGGGCCACAAGCTGGAAGGCTTGTTAGTGGCAAAGCTGTAATCAACTCTGCAAGAGCAACCAGGACAAGTCTCAACTGAGAGCTAGCAATGCTACAAGACAAGACAGTACCTTCGGTCTGAAGAATATGGATCCAGCTGGCTTCTGTTCCAGTTGTAGTATCGCAGATCCTGTTGTTCCTGGGCCTCAGTCGTGGGGACAAGAGGGAGGACGTCTGGGGACTCCTGCACTACAGTTTGAAGGTCGGCGGCCGCAATGAGCAAACCTCAGATCAGCGTCACTTCGCGGTTTCTGCTTCTCACGAATAGAACCACCACGTTTCTCAGATACCTTGTGGACATTTCTCGCATCTGGGGTCCAGCACTCTGTTGAGTTGCTCAGGCTCTGTCAGTCCTGCTTCCTGGGAGTTCAGAGGATCTTCCTGGACCTCGGATCCGACTTAAAGACGACACACTCGAATTTGGTGTTCCTCTCCCTGGCAATCGGTTACTGCAGCAGCAATCGAAGTACAGACTGCGCCGAGAGGATTTCCAGATGAGTTTGTCTTGGGGTCGATTGGCCCGTAAAACACAAGGGGATAAATCGTCCTTTGCAGGGCTTCTCTAGTTGAGGCGAATTCAGAGCTTTGGCACTGCAGCAGGGCTTCACTGGCTAAACCAATGGTCTAGGAGTTGCAGCAGGCATCTCTTCCACGTTGCTCTTCAGATTCCTACGTTCAGTGGTCGACTCTGCCTTCCAAGCAAAAGACCTCACCTTTTATGCAGATTTCTCCCATTCATTTGCAGACTAGCTGTCAATCACACAGCAGGGTGGCTGTCCTCCAAGGACAGTCAGCCGGCCAATCACTATTCAGAACATGATTTACAATTCTTTGGAATGTAGCAGGTGCCTTTTCTTTTACAAAAGGCATAATCTTAAACTGGTAGAGGCCTCCTGGGGTGGAAAATGCAGTTTTCTCCTCGGCATGGTCTGTCAGAGCTATTTGCCAATAGCCTGATGTTAGGTCAAATGTACTGAGGAACTTTGCTGAACCAAGTTTGTCCACCCGCTCATCTGTTCTAGGTAAAGGATGGGCATCAGTCGTGGTGACTGCATTCAGAGCTCTAGAGTTCACACAGAATCTCAACTCCTTGGATCCTGCCTTTGGCACTAGCACAACTGGGCTAGCCCATGGACTTGTAGATGACTCTATTACCCCGAGATAAAGCTTGTTCTTGACCTCTTCCTTTATGTGGGTTCTTGCATGGACTGACATCATGTAGTCCCTGCTTTTGACAGTGAGACGTCCCTAGTGAGTATATCATCCTGGCCCCAAGGGGTCAAGCCTGATGTACATGAAAACAGGGAGGCAAACTGATCAGATCAGAAGAGAGATTAACTCCTTCTATTTTTCCATCTAAAGGCTGTCCCCTGAGACGGTCAGGTAGAGGTTCACTAAGAGCAAAGCTCCCTGTTCTGGTCTGTATTCATATGCCTTTAGGCGGTTAGTGTGAAGGACCCTAGGGGCCTCCTTGGCATTGCCCAAGTCCACTAAGTAATTGACCTCTTTGAGTTTGCCCACAACCTTGGAGGGTCCATTCCATTTGCCTTGTAAAGCCCTCTGCCTTGTAGGTACCAGAACTAGAAATAGCTGGTCTGGAGTAAACTCCATGTTGGCCTTCTGGTCATGCCAATGTTTGACCAGAGCCTGACCTGCTTTCAAGTTATCAGAAGCTTCTGTCATCATGTGTGTCATTCTCCTTCGGAGACCTCAGTGACTCTCACACCCTTCCTTGATTAGGGCCAATGGACCTCTAACCGGATGACCATAGAGGAGCTCAAAGGGGCTGAAACCAACCCCTTCCCGAGGGACTTCTCTATAAGCAAAGAGAAGGCATGGCAGTAGAAGGTCCAACTTTCTTCTAATGGGTTCCTCTAAAACACCTATCAGGCTCTTCATAGTTCTATTAAACCTCTCCACCAACCCATTGGTTTGGAGATGGTAGGCTGTTGAGAACGTGTAGTTCACTCCACAGTTTTTCCACATGGCTTGCATGTAGTGGGACATAAAATAGGTCCCCCTGTCCGAGAACCTTCTTAGAAAACCCTACCCTGGTAGAAATACCAAGGAGGGCCTTAGCCACTGCCTGAGCAGTAACAGTGCTCATAGGTATTTCTTCAGGATAACTGGTAGAATGATCTACCACAATCAATATAAATCGGTTGCCTGAAGGTGTGGGAGGGTCTAGGGGACCAACAATGTCAATCCTTACCCTCCTCAAAAGGAACTCCCACCACTGGGAGGGTCACCAAGGGTGACACGTTCTTGGCTCCAGTCTTGCCAGAAGTCTGACAAGTGTGACAGTCTGTATCCTCATCAGACCCCATCTTGGGCCAGTAGAAATACAGAGACATACTTTCCTTTGTCTTCTTAAAACTTAAGTGACCAGCTAACGGAATCTCATGGGTTAACTGTAGAAACTGGGGGCTCGCCATCCTGGGGCACTAGTCTTCTGTAGTCCCCTGGGGTAGACTAAATAGTCTCACTGTAAAGGAGGCCATCATCCCAGTACAGCCTGTGCTTCCCTGGCTCGTGCCCTTTTAGCTGGGACGCTGCCTGCTGGTGAAGTCCTTAAAGAGTAGGACACTCTCTTTGACCTCTGCTGAAGTCTGCCCTAGATGGTCCACCTTCTGCAAGCAAAGTCTACAGCTCAGGATGGTCTTTAGAATCCAGATCTCCAACATAGGGAAGTTCTGTTTCACCCAGTAACTAGTTCACCATTCTCTGGTTGTTTCTCACACTCGGCCTCAGCTGGTGGAGGGGGTCACAGGCATGCCCTTGGACTGTCCTCTCGGGGATGTCCTTGTCCTTTGAACAGGTGTGACACCTTTCTTCTTTCCTGAGACCTTGGTTTTCCCCTTTGTCCCCTTCTTTGTCCTAGAAGTAGAAAGGTGTTCTTCCTGTGGACTGGAAGTTATAGGTTCCTCTGTAACTTCCTTTTTAGAGTCGCCTAAGGTTGCCTCTCTGGTCAATCTAGTCTGCTCCTGCTTGTTTTTACTGGGAAGACTGGGGGTGCATGATACAACGCCAAGAGTCTTTAAGTCATTCCGCAACAGGACTCTCCCAGGCACCTCACTTTGTACACTGACAGGAATCCTCAGTCATATTGTTGCACTGGACGAGAGCTGGTAGTCTAGAAATCATCTGGAGTGGGCCTCCAGCAAGTTTAGCGGGAGCCTTGGGTGCCTTAGCAACATCCTCTTGCTTGAAAAGGTTTCATCCACTACATTAATGCTAGCCCCAGTGTCTCTAATGGCAGGGGTCTCCTGTCCATTCACAAGTACACTGTCCTTGTAGTTTTCTTTGGTGTTGTCTGGAATAGAGCTATACACATCTACATTCTGCTGTTCACACAGACCCAGGGACACTAAAGAAACACTGGCTGAGACTCCAATGGCGTCTTCATCCAATACTTGAAAGTTACCACTAGCCATATGAACTTCATCCTCTGGGATTAAGGCTAAGGAGGCAGTGTTGACCCCTGAAGGTTTACTCTTGCATCTGGGATTCCCCTTCACATGATCAGTTGACCTACAAGCATGGTATTTACCAAATGTTTTTTGGAATGGAGCGTCTGCTGTCCTCCCTCTGTATTGGCACCAGAGGTTTCACTAGACTGACCTGGTTTCCCATGGGGCTTAACCTTCTTAGGTTTGTCGCCCTCTTTTCGGTGATTGGAATTTGATTTCTCTTTTCCATCTTTCTTGTGCTGCTTCCCCTCATCCTCTTTGTGAGTGGCCCCTGAATCCTTGTGATTTGTGAGTAGCCCACAAGTCGGCAGCCTTTGCTAACTTCTTGGGATCAATCTCTTTTGAGTCACCCAAGTGCTGTCTCAGCTCAGGAGAGCAGGCATTAAAAATGGACTCTAACAAAAATAGATTTCTCATTCCTTCAAAGGAGTTCACTCTGTAACCCTTAAGCCAACCATCTAAGTTTGTCAAACATTCACACACCCAGGTAGCCCAAGCGGTACCATCAGTCTTTTTGAGGGTTCTAAACCTCTTAAGGTCCTGGGAAGGAGTTTTCTCAAATCTGGCTATCTTGTCCTTTCCCAAGACAGTTCAATCCTGCCTTATTTTCACAGGAACTCTGCAATGGAGGATACTCGACTTCTGCTCGTTCAGCACGGCTGTGTGTTTTCAGCTATTTTACTCCTCCCCTCCTGTAGCTTCAGGTTTCTCTTCTTGTCAGTCATCTAATCCAAGATGGCTTCCTAATCTTTGTGTTTTTACGTTTAAGCAGGCATATGCGTGTCTTCATTGCATTTCGTTTAATTGCCCTACGTTTTTGCTGTTATATTTTCTCTAACGTATGAAGCTCATATATGCTTTGAGTCTAAACTCCATCTTTAACCTAATGTTTATCTAACTTCATAGTGAAATGCTTATTTGCTTCATGTATATATGTCAGTGTGAATATTTGAATATCTTGATTAATGGCTTTCTTTACTCCTCTTGGTTACATTTCCGACAGCAGATTTGTCGCTACTTGCACATCTCCTAGTAGTGGTTGATATGGTTGTCTCGGTGAATATCTTCTCTCATATCTGTGGTATGTTGGTGGGGGAGGGGCCAATGTCATGAATGACGCATTCATCTGCCTCCCTACACACCATTGTACCTTGAATGGCCACATGTACTGGCAGGATGCCACACGTTTCTGTCAATCTTTTGTATGCCTTGATCCTAAATGTCTTCATTACTGTACAGGCCTTTTCTCTGTTACCACGCACCGAAAAGCAAATAAGGTATGAGGTTTGATTATCATATGTAGCATAAACAAAAGTAAGCAGAACCCTTTCTTCTGAAGCTATTGGGAAACAAAAGAAAGTTATGTATATCTGACAAGAAAACGTGTGAGGATTTTATTAAATATCATTTCTCTTTTTCACTCCTTGAGGATTTACTAGATGCCATAATTTGAAGAAAAAAATCCAATTAATGTAGTTGTCTGATTGTTGCAGTTATGTGAGGTTGCTTGAAAGGGCTTCTGCAATCACGTTATACAAGGAATGGAGC
The DNA here is from genome assembly GCF_040938575.1 of Ambystoma mexicanum. NCBI lineage: Eukaryota > Metazoa > Chordata > Amphibia > Caudata > Ambystomatidae > Ambystoma > Ambystoma mexicanum. The sequence goes on along the minus strand of NC_090924.1, from coordinate 1,012,315,945 downwards.
AGCTTGTGGTTTTGAGCATAGCTGTGTAGAGTACAAGATTTGACATATCTAGGTTTTATCAAATGTTGTCAATATTTTGTTTAAAGAGGGTCTGTATTTAAACTTAACATGTTTCTATATCTTTCATTAGGGTTACCCAGGCCAACTCTCGAGTGGCACATACATGGTTACGGGAAATGCACAGATGAGCCATATCCAAAGCTACCCTGTTCCCCCAGAGCAACATCCATCTCTTAGTCAAGGAGCAGGTCAACCATCGGCCAGCACATCTCTGCCGAACCAGCCTGCCCACACGTCCTACAATAAGTACTAATTTTTCTTCGTTTCGTTTTTTTTTTCTTTTTTTTAATGTTTAAACACAGCCAATTAGGCATCTGCTTTTTGGGGACAGGATAGTATGAGAGCAGGACCTCTTGCCTTCGTGTTACTGAGACAATGGGGGCGTGTGTGTTTGGGGGGGGTATGTGGGGTGGGGGTATGTGGGGTGGGGGGGGTTTCCGTTCCGTGGGATGCCTGCTAAAACTGCAATAGCTATAGCTTTCACATGGAGACAGAGACAATTGTTTTAACTCCATTCAGTTATTGTTTCCGTTGAGCAATTTATCTGCTGGCTCAGTCAATTCTGGTCTACAGCAATACGACTTCATATGGTACGGCATAGGTATGTTGAAAGTCAGAGATGTTTTGTGACCTTGTGGGAACATATCAATTGAATGATAAACCAAACAGAGGAATTGTCAAATTGTAAAGGTGGAGTCAAAGATACATTCTCAAACATGGATTAATAATGGAAAATTGGCTTGAATCAGGGAAAATCATTGATAAATCCTGACTGGTTTTTGTATATATTGTACTTCACAGCGCCACCATGTGTGTCACAACTATTGCTACAGAATGGAGAGAGGGAATAGGGAGTTTTAAATAACAGAATATCCTATTGGCATGGCATTTAGCAACGCTTGCAGTATACATTGGCTACGTTACTGATAATTTTTTGTTATGTTCTGCCATCTGAAAAAAATGAAGGGTGTTTAACTCCAACCCATACAAATGCATGCCCGAGCGTTAATGTCCCTGGACAAACACAGTGACCGTGCTTGCTTTCTTACTAACCGTCACTGCAGAGGTGCACAACTTCACCACTGAAGGTTTCTAGGGCCATATAACCAGCAGTAGCAGATACAGCTTTTGGTCCTGGGGGACGGGAGGGGTAAAATGGGAGGAGGGTGGTGAAGAGGGCAGCAGCGTGAGGTGCACTGGGCACCCGGGGGAAACGAGGCAGGGGCAGTCGCCCCCCTCCCTGGCTCCTCCACAGGTAACCAGCAGTAAAAGGTCTGGTGCATGGCAGCACACCCTGTGAAAAAGTCACCCTGCTTTTTTTTTTTTAAGCCGCCTTTCGTCACCTCCCCCCTCAATTAAGCCTCCCAAAGGGATAAGCAGCACTGCAACACACATGGTGCCTGGTTACCTTTTTATTGGTTGTTTCTTGTAGCCCTCCATTTTTCTCCCCCTCCTCTATACCCTGCCCTGGCAGAAAGGTAAGCAGCATCCTGATGACACACCTGCCGAAGGCCCAATCTACACTGCTAATTCTTTCATAAATCGTCACCCCTTCAGCCTCCCCTATAGCGCAGCAATGCCCGCTTGTTTTTTGGCAGCCTCCCTGTTAGCTCCTCAATATTAAATCTGATAGTCCCCTGCCCCACTCATGAGGGCCGAGAGGAATGCAGATGTGTGCTTCAGTGCCTGGCTACAGCTATTTTCTGGGGGGCAAATGTAGACCATGATTTGCCTGATGGTGTCTTCCGGCGACCAAGATATTGAACAACTGTGGGACTTGGTGGTACAGACTTGAAACGAGCATGACTCCAACGTAATCAGTGGTATGAGAGGTGTATGGCTGCATGACTCTGGTGCTGTGCTGATTACTGTATCAGTTTCAGCTGAGCTCCTGGACAGGGTAGGCATATCTTACCACCTATCCTCATGTAGCAGACAAGATTTATTCATGGCTCTCGAAAAGGGAATAATGCTGTAGAGTGGCCCTGCAAGTGACTCTAAGGCTAGGCTACGAACAGCTGTGATGGGTGCCATATCAACTAAAATATGGCCACAAGAAGGTCCAGTGATCAAATCGTTTTCAAGGCAGTAAGAATTGACAGCTCAGCTTTAAAAAAAAAAAAAGAAATTGTGAAACATTCCAGTTCAGCCATCACACACTGGATGATTCACTCTATGTATTTTGATGCATGATGTAGTGAGATGCTTGTGATATAACTAATAGATTTCTCTTGTAGCAACTTTCCCTCCATATTTCTATGGCCTCCCAACCGTTTTGTTTTTGAACCTGTCCTGACTTTTTACTGGGAATCGAATCCTTCTGCTTCACTCCCTTGGTCTTTTGCTCATGTTATGGAGAAACTGATCAGCACTGGGAAACTGTTTCCTTTTTTTATCGTTTTACCTTTTTGGTGACTTTTGAACAGTGCATAGAGCATCTTACAGTGCAGTGCGAATAATTTTATATCACCCTAGTTTGTTACACTTGGGATGTTTGGTTACTTTTATATGTGCCTAAAGACAAGCCGTTGGTAGCAAACATTGTTACAATTTGTATGTTATATCTAGTGAGTTCAAGTTTAGCGCCTCTGGCTATTAAATGTGGCTAGTGCCCTAAAACCGCCACACCACAAGATCTTTGCTCGTTCTTTGGATACATTGTTGTTTGACCACCTTCCTGACTTCTCAGGTCAGGAAATCCCATATAAGGTCATGCACCTGTTGCTTTTGCGGGCTATTGATGCCTTTGTATGTCCTTGGCCCTGGAGGGGGTGGGACTGTCTGGTCCCACTCTACATGTATGTTGCCAGTGAGTCTAGTTGTGGGGCATGAGTGAAAACAATAGTTGACCCTGATTATACAACTACTGGCTATTTGAATGGTGCAGAGCCTTACCATTGATGGGCTTGTACTTGCTTCAGGCTGGATTTGAGATAAAATGATGACTTCTGCAGCCATTTCTTCAGATCAACGTTGGAGCCAAGTATCCTGTGTAGAAGAGCAGCTGACTGAAGATCTGTGGACTACTCCTGAAGCAGCACAGCATCCCTTCCTGCATTTGGCCTGCTGAAGCCCTGCTGGACTACCTGATCTGCGAAGGCCCCGTGCAGTGCTTCAACCCTTGGACTGGTGGGACCAACCAGTCTTAACATATTCACAACGTTCTAGCTGCCCTGAGTCTTCGTAGTGTCCCTGGACCTCCCGGTGGACTGACCAGCTCTCCAGTGGCCTACTTTGGTAGAATAATCGCCAGAACCTCATTGGTCCCCAGCTTGTGGTGTATGTCGCCTCCCAGCTTCAAGGGATCCACCTGTAGAAGGTCTTCTTCAACTGCAACTTGAAGGATGCCTGCTGTCACCTGTGTGCGCTGGCTGTCGCTGGTGCTCACCCTCCCCCATCTCGTGAAGTGTCCTGAAGAGGTCTACATCAGTGTCTTCTGCATTTCTTCCTCTTCAATGGTTGGACTATGCTTCTGCAAACAACCAGAAGAACCCTTGCATCTGCAGCTCCTGGGCACCTCACACTGGAACCAACAGTGGGAAAACCTACTGAACCGGGGTGTCCGACTCAGCCCTTTAAGACGAGGCAGCAATACTTAGAGACAGGTGGAGATGCCGAATATTACTCAAACATCAATAATCAAAACTGACTCAGGAAGTTGGCAAGTGCGTCTGTTTTAATATCAATGATCTAAAACGGAGTTACAATGAACATCAACGCGTTCGTTTGGTCGATCTTCACACTCAATGCAACACATGAAAAAAAGCAGGTTATGTACTCAAAACATTATTGACGTCAATCTGCGTTGCAAACTACAAAAACTTACTTGGAATGGTGATAGGCTAACAGGGAACATTTAGGTATATGTTCCATACTGGTCAGGAAAGGTGATTGGGTCTCTAACATCAGGTGGGGCAACTAAGCCGTCCTCTAGTACAGGTTTCTACGAACGCCATCAAATACACAACGTCCCATTGGTTATACAAACTATAGGGCTCTCTATTATGTGTCCCTTTATAAATGGTTGGCACACTTGTACCCCTCTGTAATATTCCACCTACGCAAGCAGCATGCAGGCTGGCACACAGGTGCTGGTGGGCTGGTCATAAGCATAGCTTCCCACCAATTTAGCCCTGACAGCCATCACACTTGCAGTCTACTAGTCAATTAAGACTTTGAACCCGGCCTTGTAAATGTTCTCTGTGCTGGAGAATACACAGTCTTCTTGGTTTCGATAAGCTCATCTTAGTGTCTATTTTTATCTGACCACGTGACTGTAGACCATATTTTCGAGTCTTACTGGATTTGAAATGCTATTATTTGATGAACCTCTGACATCTTCAACGTTCTCGCCCCTCACGTAAGACAGAAGGTTTGTTCTTTTCACACATTCTGTAATTGTTTGTACGCACACAAAGGCCCACAGTGGCCTTGACTTCTTGGTGTTGATCCAACCAAGCCTTTCTTTGATTTACCTCCATGGTTAAGTTTTCCGATTTCTAACTGCGCAACACTGAAAAAAGTCTTTCTGCTGACGGGATCCAGCTCTGCTAAAGTTCGCTGTGGAATCATCCATAGTCCTTACATTTCCTATGTATATACGTTGGCGCATCGCCACAATATATTCACTAAATAGCTAGTCTTTAAGAATACTTTGTCTACTTGCGTTACTGCTTCTGTACAATTATAAAATGACTTGATAACTTCATTTCTGAGGCTTGTGGAATCTGCTTAGATCACATGCTGTGCATAGGCCGACATCTAGTGGAAGCTGCGGAGTATTACAGTTTGTTTTTTGAAACTCGAAAATGGGCGTCGACACAGGGCGTGCCAGTAATACTATCCCTAGTGTGACGTCCACTGTACCCATGATCCCTCACACGTCTAGGACCCTCAGATTGTTTTTTTCCGCCATGCTGGTCGGAAGCACGGAGCAGAGTTCCCTGACTTAGTCAGATTTTGCAAATATTGTTATATATTTACCCGTTTATTCTACCTATACGTCGAGTCTCCGAACATCGACACTCGACGCCGGATCGGAGAAAATTCAACCGACGGACTACAGCAACGGATTTGGGCCTCGGAAGGCCTCTGGCCTCGGCCCGGGCCTCGGAAGTCCTCTGGACTCGGCCCTGCAAGTAGGGAGAGTGGGGGGTGGCACATGATTAATATAGGTGCATTACTTATATTCCTACACTCCCAGCCCACTGCCACAGGGTGCGTATGGAGGGTACCCCTTTTCAATTTTGCCCCAAGTGCAACCGCAAGTATCCTTGGGTTGACAGACACGCCACGTGTAACCTCTGCTTGCCGAGGGACCACCCCGAGGCGAATTGCAGAGTGTGCAGTCGGTTTAAACCGAAGACCCTTAAGGACCGTTCGACAAAGCGTTGGGCCCACCACGCCACGCGACAAGAGGCCATGGCCGAGGAGGGTGCCTTCAGCGATGGCAGCGACGCCGTACTTTCGGACGGCCAAGCGCAAGTCCCCGACCTCGGAAGGTTGTCCGGCAGGGCAGCTATGGGGAAGACCCCCAGCCACACGAGCGCTACCCACACTACTTCCAGCAAACAAAGGCACGCACGTCGAGTTCTCGGAAAGAGGCACGAAGAGTACGGTCCACCGAGTCAGTGTCCTCTGGGCGTTCGTGTTCAAGATCGCCGCATGACACCAGGCAACCCTCCACTGTTGCTAAGAGTGCCTAGCTCCCCTTAGTGACTGAGGTTCGGTCATCAGAGGACGACGCCGACCTCTACCCCCAGGCCGCACTCAAGGAGTCGGTGTCTGCAGGCAGCGTGAAGGCTGCTACCGAATCCCTTACACTCTCTAGAGACAGGGACTCTACCCCCGAATTTCGGCGCCAGGCACCGAAAAGCTCTGATAGGGCCCTAAAATCGGGGAAACACTCTTCCACCTGCGGGGAGGGGGGAAAACAACGAAGTAAGCAGTCCCAGCCTACTTCCACTCTAAACTAAATTCTTCTCCACCTAAACAGATGGACAAGTCTCTTGTCCCTAAGGCCCCTGTTCAGGCCAGAAGGTCTAGTCAGGACAAATCTCAGTCTGTTGTCCCTAAGACCCCGGTTCAAACCAGTAGGTCTAGTCAGGATAAAACAGGTAAAGCACTCCAGGAAAGAGTTATTCCCAGTTCAAGGGAATGGTCCAGTGATGACATAGACATAGACAGAGTAATGTCAAGGATGTCATCTTTGGCAGATTTCTACGCCAAAAACCCGGAACACTTTCTCTCTTATACCCCAGAAGGGTCAACTCCCTCAGGCTCTAAGGATCCAATACCCCCAAGTAAGAAGTCCCGGGCTGAAGCACCAACTCAGTCTTCAGACCCCTTCTATATACAGCCCTATTCTCAATATCAGGAAGATCCATCCTTTGGTGAGGATCCAGACGTGGGCATGTTCGAAGAACAAACTGGGACATCTATTATGGGGATGATGAGGACCAAGAGGAGGAGGAGGAGGAGGACGACCCAGATACATACAGGGTAGATTCCCCGGTAGAGAAAGAGCCCGCGTTTACCGACTCCCCTGTCGACAACCAGCCTCTCCTGAATGAGGTCCTGTCCAGAGCGTCACTGCACTTCCAAATTGACACCCAAGGTGCTCAGGAAGAGAGGGACTTTGCAGAGGAATTGGTGGGAGAAAAGAGACCTGTTGCTCAGGCCATCCCTATCCTTAAGTCAATACAAAGGAGGATAGACCCTTGCCTTGTTAACCCCAATCTCACTAGGGCAGTAAACCCCAGAATTGAAAAGCTTTTCAGGGCAGCCCATTCTGACCCACTGTACATAAGGGGACATCTCAAACCGGACTCCCTGGTTGTTACAAACACCCGTAAGAGGGCGGGAACACCCTTGTCATCGTCCGAAGCTCCCCCCGACAAGGAGAGCAAGAGGATTTATGGCTTGGGCAGGAAAGTAGCCTCCACTTCCGCCTACCAGGCAAGGATTGCCAACTCCACCACCCTGCTGGCTAGTTACAACTGCCACCAGTGGGAAGAAGTCGCGGCTCTCATAGACTCCACCCCAGAACCCTTAAAAAGCCAATTGGCACGAGTTTCGGCAGAGGGGAGAGCCGTGTCAGGTTGCATTTTAAAATAAACCTTTGATGCCGCGGATAACGTCGGCAGATTAATTGCTGAAAGCACGGTCATCAAGAGGCATGCTTGGCTACGGCAGTCTGGTTTCAAGGCCGAGACCCAAGCATCATTGATAGATAAGCCGGTGGAGCCGGAGCTATTGTTTGGAAAGGCGGTCGAGGACGTGCTAAATAATGCCAATGACGAGTACGAGACACTCAAGTCCCTAGGGCAACTAACCAACAAACCCCCCAACCAGAGAGGGAATGTCAATTTTCGTCGGCCTCGCGGACAAAACTCCCAAAGAGGCTCAAACTATTCCCAAGGCCAGGGTACTACATGGAACACTAACCAGCAGTCTACCCAGAGTTATGGCAGGGGTAACAAAAGAGGTCGTGGTAGGGGTAGAGGCAGTCCCAATAAAGGAGGGGGCACGCCTCCACCAAAACAGTGACGCTCCGTTCAGGATCCCTTCTCACGCCTCCCCAGTAGGGAGACGCATTTCCATCTTCACCCAAGCTTGGGAAGGGATCACATCAGACAGATGGGTGCTGTCCGCAGTGTCCGCAGGATACTGCAGAGAACTCCTAGAGCGTCCCCGAAACCACCCTCCACGACAAAGAATACACTCCTTAGACCACCAGAAGATCCTACTCGAAGAGATAGAAATTCTTCTCGCAAAGGAAGTGATAGAACTTGTCCCGGGACACCAGGTAAACAAGGGTATTTATTCAACTTACTTCCTTGTGCCAAAAAAAAGATTTGACAATGCGCCCAGTATTGGATTTACGGCCTGCAAACAAGTATGTCAAGCCCCAAAAATTTCGCATTACTACTCTCCAAGAGGTAATTCCCCTCATAAAAAAGGGGATTACATGGCAACATTGGATATGAAAGATGCCTATTTTCATATTTCCATGTTCCCAGCGCACAGAAAATATCTGCGCTTCAAGGTGGACAGTCAGCACTACCAGTTCAAGGTACTGCCCTTCGGGATAGCCTCGGCTCCAAGGGTATTCACCAAGGTACTGGCGGCGGCACACCTACGCAGGGAGGCAATCCCAGTGTACCCTTATCTGGACGACTGGCTCATCACTGGGGAGACCCCAGTAATTTGCAGGACAAACATTCAAAGAACTATCGACCTCCTCTTCGAATTGGGCTTCTCCATGAACGAGAAAAAAATCAAGTCTGGTGCCCAGCACCTCCAAGCTGTTCTAAATACTCAAGAGGGGTTGGCTTTTCCTTCAGAGGAAAGAATTTGGAATATACTACTGCAAATTCCGCAATATCAAGCTGGTCGCCAGATAACAGTACGCAAAGCAATGCGTTTGCTGGGCATGATGGCGTCATGTATTTACCTGGTCCCCCACGCGCGCCTGTGCATGCGTCCCCTGCAAGAATGGTTGGCGAAACTGTGGTCTCAGGCAAGTGGTCAGTGGGACGATCTAGTGGTCGTTTCGCCAACACTTGTACAAAGCCTCCACTGGTGGACAAGAGACAATCTATCCAAGGGGAAACCCTTTTACGATCCCGAGATACAGGCGGTAGTCACGACGGATGCATGCCTGACAGGATGGGGAGCTCACCATCTCTGCCACACAGCTCAGGGTCTCTGGTCTCACACAGTGGCCAAGAATCACATCAACCTGCTAGAGCTTCTGGCAGTTTTCAGAGCACTTCAAGCGTTCAAACCCCACCTACTGAACCTGTCGGTGCAGATCCGGAAGGACAGCACGACAGCCATGTTCTACCTGAACAAGCAAGGAGGGACTCGTTCGCCAAATCTGTCGAGACTTGCCCAGAAAATTTGGATATGGTCACTCAGACGGAACATCTTTCTGTCATCTCAACATGTTCCAGGGGATCTCAATTCTCTAGCGGATGCTTTGAGCAGAGATCCCCTTCCGGAGGAACACGAATGGTGTCTACACAGAGAAATCGTAGATGATCTCTTCTCTCAGTGGGGTTTCCCCACTATAGACCTATTCGCCACAAGCGAAAACAGACAGTGCCCAGGATTCGCATCCAGGTTTCCCCAACCAGACTCCCTGGGGAACGCCCTGTGGATGAACTGGTCAGGGATGTTTGCGTACGCTTTTCCACCAACTCCTCAGGAAGGTGGTGAACAAGATGAACAGAGTCGATGACGCTGGTCCTAGTTGCTCCCATGTGGGCAAGACAACCTTGGTTTCCACACCTACGCAGACTCTCGGTGTGCGATCCCATCAAACTCCCGGGCTGGTACAATCTTTTGTCCCAGCACCAAGGTCAAAAGGTGCATCCTCTACCCAACTCCATGAACCTAGCAGCATGGATCCTGAGGTCATATAGTTTGGACATCTCAATTTACCACAGAGGTGTATAGATATCCTAAAAGAGTCTAGGAAACCGAACACGAGGCATTGCTACTTTGACAAATGGAAGAGATTCGTTATCTGGTGCCAGAATAAACAAATCAACCCAGTTGATTGCACTCCTTCCACAATCGTGACATACATGCTCCACCTGCTGGATGCAGGGTTGGTTTTCAACTCACTAAAGGTACACCTGGCAGCACTGTCAGCGTACACCACCTCACATAGCAAGGTGTCGTGGTGGAAGGTACCCGTGGTTAAAGACTCCATGGAGGGAGTAAAGAGACTTCATCCCCCTATATCTAACCCACCACCAGGATGGGACCTGAACGTGGTGCTATCTAAACTCATGGTGTCCCCCCCCCCCATTCGAGCCCATGCATAAGACAAGTCTCATGACCTAGAAGACTGCCTTCTTAGTAGCCATTACATCCATAAGAAGGGTCAGTGAAATTCAGGCTCTGTCAGTGCAGGATCCTTTCTTTACTATACATAAGGATAAGCTGGTTTTACGGACACACCCTAGGTTCTCACCTAAGTTTATTTCTAAATTCCATATAAACCAGTCCATCGATCTTCCGGCTTTCTTCCAAAACCCACAAAGCTCGGCTGAGGTTAAACTACACACCCTAGATGTGCGTAGGGCGGTCCTTTACTACGTAAACAAGACCAGACCGCTTAGGAAAACAGATCAACTGTTTGTCTCTGTAGCCACAGGCAAAGAGGGAGATCGCGTCTCTAAGGGTGCCATCTCCAAGTGGATTGTCAACTGTATCCAGTTGTTACTCTCTTTCTGACAAAACTTTGCCTTTTACGCCCAGAGCCCACTCGACAAGAGGCATTGGGGCCACTCTGGCTTTCATTGCAAATGTTTCCCTTGACACCATTTGCAAAGCAGCTACTTGGAGCTCTATTCACACTTTTACTCAGCACTACTGCATTGACACCCATTCAAAGACAGATACTCAAGTGGGACAAGCGGTTCTAAGACATTTATTTGCTCATGACCCTTCTCAAATCCCACCTCCTTCTAACACTGCTCGCTAATCTATGCACAGCATGTGATCTAAGCAGATTCCACAAGCCTCAGAAGGGATACATTACTCGCCGTAATCGTATTTCTGATGAGATTGTATCTGCTTAGATTCACATGCGACCCACCCTTCCTCCCCTCTGAGAGAAGGCGCATGGATGCTTGTAGTCTTACCTTATCTATCTTCTATCTGCTTGGATCATCTGTACTCACGCTACTCCTCATGCTACTTCATGTCAGGAAAAATACAATCTCAGGGTCCTAGACGCGTGAGGGATCATAGGTACAGTGGACGTCACACTAGGGATAGTATTACTGGCACGCCCTGTGTCGACGCCCATTTTCGAGTTTCGAAAAACAAACTGTAATACTCCACAGCTTCCACTAGATGTCGGCCTATGCACAGCATGTGATCTAAGCAGATACAAGCATCAGAAATACGATTACGGTGAGTAATGTATCCCTTATACTGTAGCCTGAGCATCTTCATCTCGAGCCCAAAATGTTGCTAATCTTTTACACCTCCTCCTTAGACCTATGGAATGTCTACGTTTTCTCGTCTCTGCAGCTCTTCTGGGTGCGTTAGCTTTATTCTTCATGATGTCACCAGTCTTCTCTTTTGCTCAGTTTTCAGACTTCTTCCGGGATTTCATTCATATGGCCATCATGTTGTCGTGTGTATGCATATATGGCTTTCTCAATGGGAATCTTACTTCCAGGATTCTCTTTGGTATAGGTATTGTCACTGGTAATGCACGTGTCTCACACTCTGGCTCCCATCATACACGCAGCATTTGAGAGGAGCTTTGGATGGGGGTACTTGGCTCCACCTCTACACTCCCCCCTCTGGGCGATTCATCGACCACTCTCTCATCAGTCTTCACATCTAGAGATCCTTGTCTTATTATTGTCCCCTTAATAGTTTACATTTAATTCAATCCAACCCTCAATCATTGTATAGCTTCAGAATACCCGTCAATTCTCACATAACTTATATATCTATATACTAAACTTATATATCTATAGACTATCTAGCGATCTGTTTAAAATAGCTAAGAAAGCTTCTTCCCAAAACACATACCCTACCTATCCTATTATAACTCTGGGTTACTTAAATCCATATCATCTATATTCAAAGACAGCCTCCCTACCAGTACAACACCCACTTTGTGAATACATAAAACCCTGATGACTAAGACCCATAACTGATGGCCATAACTGCTAATCGCAGTTTTTATGTATCAATTCCTATGAGTCCCACATATTTCTAAATACATCTGGCATTCCTAGATGTAAGTTATTATCCCCCTTAATCCTTTCCTTTACCTTTCTTTACCCAATGCTTCCCTTCTTGTTCTCTTCATGACACATTGCAGTTTGATAGTACGTATTCCTATACAGTAGTTCTAGAGAAGAGGTATTTAAAATGGCGTATTATTTCTCTTCAAGTAACCATTCTCTTGATCACTTTAAAACAATATCCTTCAAACTTCTACCACATTTCCCATAAAGCTTATTCAACTGTTTTAGTGATAATTAAGCAGATTAAGCATGCACATAGTCAACAAAGCGTAGACATCCAATTGTCAGGATCCTCAACTCCATATATTTATCCCACCCCACTCGTTTGCCCAACCACATCAGGAAGCTCATACATTCTCGTTGGGCACCTCCAACCTCTGATCCCAAGGTTATTATTTATAACTACCTCAGTACATATGCCATTTCCTATGAATGTATCCGATAAAACCAGGGCCATACGATGGGGTGGCCACACCTATAACATCAAATTACATGAAACATTTAACCTAGCTCTATTCATCTTAACTTCCAAACAGATAAAAACCTCTTTGTAGCTAATCTCACCTCAGCTCATTATCTGAAGTTTAACAGGCTCCCAAAAATTATTTTATGCAAAATAATCAAACAGCTAGGCACCGGCCTGTGCATGCATGTGTTTCATACATTTCTCCTTTCCCAGCATTCACAAACTATTAAACAGTGTATCAGTCACCCAACTACCGGTCATCTGAACAATATGCACAGAATTCCCCCAGTGCAAGGGCCTAGAGTGCACCCTACAAAGCCAATTAGGAGGTAACCCCTAGTTGTGATAAATGAAGATTCATTTCTCAACATAAACCACAAATAAGTCGCAGCATAAAACCATGTATAATTGCTGGTCTTGCTTGAAATCTTAAGACAGCAACCTTTCCCCTTCATTTCCATGGTTGGTCTGATGTTATTCAACGTGCATACAGGCATTGTTTCGCCTTCAGCCCTCGACTGCTTTCCCATCCTTTACCCTTTTATAATAAGCCGTTTCTCAAGTCAGTCACATTAAAAGTATGGCGAATGAAGTGCAAATCAGATCATATATATTGGCACGCAGGATCACCAAACCCACAACCCTCAGACCTTTCAGATCTCCCTACTCCAACCTCTGATCTGTTCCCAGAACACACAAAGCCCGGGCTGGCGGCTCCAGCTTCCCCACGGTTGCCCCCACACTCTGGAACTCCCTACCACCTCACATCAGGCTCATTGAATCCCACTCAGCCTTTCACAAAGCCATCAAAACAAACCTCTTTGACCGTATAGACATGTATTCTGTGTTACTATGTAAACATTGACTCTGAAATGTAAACAAGTCTTACATTGGGCGGCTTTTTTGTAACCCTTAATCAAGCCTTCATAAGCTCTGATACAGCACCTTGATGCCAGCAGGCTGTAGTGCGCTCTACAAATCCAAATAAATAAATAACATTGCTGTTCCTCGCTGATACGAAACGCCTGCTAACATTTCCTTGTCCCGATAGTTTTCAGGAAATTACATTAATCACATTACAGTGTGTCTCCTGCTTCGGTACTTAGCCTGAACCTATAAAGCAGCACAGTGGGGGCCTTCGTTCCGTGGACAACGGCAGAATGACAAAAGTCTCACCTCCCAGCACTCTGTAGTCTCCATAGAGTGCAGCCACATCTCCATCCCGCTTCCTCATAACGCGATCTCCCGTTCGCAAAGCCGCCATCACTCACGCTCATTCAGACTAGATACTCTGTAAGCCTGAACACGTGAGCACCTTAAAACGTAGAATTATGTTTTAGGAGAGCGGGTGCCTTCCTCTAACATCCGAATCACCAAACAATAACAAATACAAACGAAAAATGCCAGAACCGTTTAAAATAACGGATTCATGAAACTATGGAAATAAAGTAAAAGAAAACACATAAATTATACTCTTACCCACTACTAAATATGAAAAAAAGCTTTTACCAAAACAAATGAAGTCTGTAATTTATCTTTTTTTTTTGTTGTGCAATTTTTTGAACTGAAGATATTGCTTCCATTGGTTCAATGTCCAAATCCGTTAAAAAAGTTTCTGCATTCTTAAGTAAAAGAGTGTGTCTGGCCTGTGGTAATGATTACGCATGGAAATTAGTGCCTTTTCCAAAAAAGTAATACGGCTGCCTCGCTCCACATTTTCAGGAAATCCGGCAATCCTTATGTTTCTCCTTGAGAAGTTTTCCTGTTCCGAAAGTTTGAGGGACAACTTCTCATTTTGGATCTCCAACTGTCTCACCTTGATCCTCTACAGCCACCATATTTGTAGTGAGATCCAGATACCTTTCTTCTGCACTATCAGTTTTGCCTTGATGTTTGCAGTGTCCACTGTTACTTTAGTTAGCAGATCAAGTAGTTTGTCATCTCTCCTATCATCCCTTCCTTTCTGCCTCTTAGCAGGCTTGGGTAGGTTCAGTGGAACAATCATCCTCAGCCATTATTAGGAAATGTAATATCAATAGCAGGAACAGGAGTGCAGCTCTTAAGCTGCTATCTGTGGTGCCGACAGTTACGGAATCCATAACTTGTCTTGTTGATTTAAATATAGCATGTAAATGGCGCTTTGAACCAGCAGAGTATGTTGCGTCCTAGGGTACCAAGAATTATTCTGCCTAAACCAGCTTACCTAAATAAAACCTGAAAAGATGTAGAGCTTCACAACTCATCTTTTACTAAATAGGAGAAAGAAAACTTGTGCTGTGTGTGCTGCAAGGGAAGGTCCTCGACTCAGTAACTGTATACTTTGACAACTGCAAGTACTATGCTGAGTAAATAGTGTTGTTCTGGTGCTCTTCTGGGCTTGATCCGCATCGTCCTGGTGCCTCATGCCCACCTTTAAATGAGAACTCAGCAGTGGTTGCTCAGGGACCAGTTGCGAGTCTCTTATTTTTTATTTTTTTTCAAGATATACATTTTATTCAAATATTGATCAATAACAGTAACAAAACAAAAAAGGGAAGGAAACAAATCAAACATTAGACAACGGAATTAGCACAAGATTGTGATGACACAGTTCATTACAGTGGAAGAATGGATATTAGAAGGCGAAGTTTAGTATGCAACTCATTCATAGCAATATTCTGATAGGGAAGCGATAGTGGAGGAGGATGTTTCTATGTTGGGCCGGGCTATAGCCATGCAAAGTTCAGTTCAGGCAGCGGACACTGGGCAGCTTTAGTGTGAGGGCAGGGTAACGGTTCGCATAGTCCATAATTGGGGCGCAGGTGTTCAGGAAGGGATTGAGGTTGCCCAGACGGGATGCAGTGACTCTTTCCACAACAACAATGTCCCAGCACTTAGCCCACCAGAGTGGGATGGAGGGGCCCTCGTGGTGCTTCCAAAGACGGGCGAGGGCGATCTTGGGTGCCAATAGTAGATGAGTGCATAGGCGGGCTGCGTTTCCTGACATCGGCAGGTCCCCCTCCCCCGAGTCTCCCAGTAAAATGTTTCCAGGGTCCCACGGGATGTTGATGCCTGTTATTGCTCAGATATGCATCAGAACCCCCTTCCAATAGTGGGCCGCTTTAGGGCAGTCCCACAGGAGATGGAAAAACGACCCCTCTTGCTCACACCCCCTCCAGCAGTTCGGTGGGGGCCTCACACCCGCTTTATACAGTTGGGACGGTGTAATATAGTACCTAAAGCATACTTTATATCCTCCTTCCCTATTAGTAACACACTGGGTGCTCCTGTGGAGTCTTGACCAAATTTTGTCCCAGGCCTCAGGGTCCAGGGGGCGCCCCAAATCGCGCTCCCAGTTCAACATGTACCTTTCCTTCGATTCGGGGTGTTTTTTTCTAAGAGTTTGTAGAGGGTGGAGATCTTACCTCTTGGAGGGGATGCCGTTAGTGATAGTTAGAGGGGTGTCAAGTCCCTGGAGCCTCGTTCTCTGACGGAGCGTTGCGAGATCCAGTGCCGGATCTGAGTATACCGGAATCGTTCCTCCTTGGTGATGTTGAACTCCGCCTTACAGTCCTCAAAGGAGAGCGGCTGGCCTTCGTTTAAAAAGTCTGAGATTCTGTGGAGGCCGCCCTCTGACCATTTGACGAAGATTCGGTGGCAAAGGCTGGGGGAGAAGCCCGGATTGCCCCATATTGGGGTCAGCGGGCCCAGCAAGCTTTTGATTCCCCACTTTCTATTTGCAGCTTTCCAATTGTCCACTGTATTGCAGGTTGCTGGAAGCGGAGACATTGCGGGCGGAGTATTCTGGGACTGGATGTGGGGCAGGTCTGATAAGGGGGACGTGCACCATGCTTCTTCCAGTTGCAGCCAGGCTGGGCGATCCCCTGAGCGAGTCCAAGTGAAGGCGTGTGCGAGTTGAGCTGCGCGCTGATATCTAGCGATGTCCGGGACCCCCCAGACCTCCAAGTTGTCGGCTGCGGGTCATGATTTTCCTGGCCATGCGGGGTCTTTTCCCTCCCCAAATGAATTTCATAATATCGCGCTGCAACATTACAAGGTCAGCTTCCGGGATATGAGTTAGGAGCGCGTGGCAGTGATATAGCACTCTGGGGAGCAGGTTCATTTTTACCGCGGCAGCCCGACCCAGCCACGAGATCTCCTGTTTGTCCCACCGTTTCAGGTCTGAGCGTTGCGTTTTAAATAACTGAGGGAAGTTGTGTTTGTAGATTAACAAGCTGGATTTGGGGCTATGGACGCGCAGATACTCCGAGGTGTGAGCCCACGGGATTGGCAGGTTGAGACCTAGAGTATTTCCCTGGCGCCTTAGGAGGTTAACCGGGAGGACGGAGGACTTATCATAGTTCACCCTGAACCCGGAACATGCCCCAAATGCTTCTAGTTCTTCGAGTAGAGGTTGCAGCAAGCTGGTTGGATCGGTAACGGTGAGAAGTACGTCATCGGCGTAGAGCGCCACTTTATGTTCAGTCCCGCCCATCATGACCCCTTTAGATATAGCGATGCTTGTTGATTTCCTCCCATTGACCCGGAGTTGCGTTTATGGATGTGCGTAGCATGCAATTAACCAGGTTATAAAGTTGTGACCAAGGCCCATATGGGAATGAGTGTTCCGAATGAAGTCCCAGTTCACTAGATCAAACGCCTTATGTGCGTCGAGGGAAATTACTAGGAGCAGAGTTTTCATTCTGTTCGCGGACTCGATTATGTTGAGTGTGCGTCTGATATTATCATGAGTCCCTCTGCCAGGAATAAAGCCTGTTTGATCTTTGTGAATTAGTTCGGGGAAATCCTAGCTAATCTAGCTGCAAGAACCTTGGAATAGATTTTCCCGTCGGTGTTCATTAGGGCAATTGGCCTCTATGAGGCTTCTTGCTCGGGGTCCTTTCCCGGCTTCTGCAATAAGATGGTAGTTGATTCGGCCATGGAATGTGTTACCTTTTTTGTAGATAGAAATGAGCTGAATAATACTGCTAATTGTGTGGTCACGATGTGAGCAAATGAGCTAGTCTCTTCTTGAGTGGCACTGGACTTGTTATGGCGGTCCCATGTGCAAAACAAGAGGTGATGGCTGGAAGGTTTAGAATTAATCTTAGACCTCTGTCCCATATGGACTATCTGAAGACAGGGGAGCCTTTTTGGCAAGGAGGAGGCAATGATCATTAATGCATCCCCTCATCGATGGGGCGCTCACCTGAGAGATCTCGATTTGGGGCTGACTTGGTCCTTGACAGAATCCAAATTGCACATCAATCTGTTGGAACTGCAGGTGATCAGACTTGCTCTGAAAGCCTTTCTTCCTTCCATCAGGGGGAAATGTTTTCTGATACTAATTGATAACACAGTTGCCAGGCACTACTTCTACAAGAGAGGGGGCAGTAGGGTTTCTGCCCCTTTCCAAGGAAGCAATGCAGCAATGGTTTTGCACGCCTGCGAACCAGATATTTCTGTCACCCATCTGGCCAGGAAGGGGAAATGTGTTGACGGATGCTTGGAGCAGGCTGAGAACGGTCTCCGATGAGTGGGCGTTGTGACAAGATATTATTGCCGAAATCTTCAACCTTTGGGGAACCCTTCGGGTAGTTCTGTTCACCACTTGTACCTGCAGGAAGTGTTGGCAGTTCATCTCCAGGGAATTTCCCCATAGGGGGCACTGGGCGCATGCATTTCTAGTGGAATGGAAAATTCTATCTTTTCTACACATTCCCACTGATGCCCGTCATCCCTCATGTTCTCATAAGGCTAAGGAGGTTCCAGTCTGGAATGATCCGGGTCACTCCAGAAAGTGTGAAGGATGTGGTATGTGGACCTTGTGGAAAAATGTTGTCTCGCCTCTTTGCCTCTCGATGATAGTGGACCTCCTGTCTCAGTCAGGGGCAGGTTCTTTGCACTCTAGATATCCATGCCTGGTTTGTGAGAGGTTGAGATATAGGGATTGAACTCTAAGAGGTCATGTAGGTTCTCTTCTCTGCACACCTCCCAGCTACCAAGGCCATCTACATATGGAGTTGGAAATATTTTTGCACCTGCAGGGAGTGAGATCTTGACACAATGTTTTGCCCTACAGTTTCAGGTACTTCCGTTTTTGCTGTGTCTTGCTATAACAAGTTGCACATTGAAATAATGAAAGTGGTGCAGTTCCTCTGGGACATAGTGAACATGCTGCCACAGACGGTTCATCCTGCTGCCAAAGGATCTGAATTGGGTGCCAACACACCTAATGGCTTTACCCTTCCAACCAATGCAACTTGTTCCTGACGATTTCTGAAAAGCAAAACGTGCTCTTGCCGATAACTTCTGCCCATAGAATAAACGCTCTATAGGCTCTTTCAGGGAAACCTCATGTCTTTCTCTGCATCGAACCTTATCTTAAGAATACGACTCCTCCCCCTGCCTACTTACCGAAGGTAGTTTCAGATGTTCATCTTACTCAAAAGAATATCTGTCTTTTATCCGCCCCCTTATCTCTCCAAGGCGGAGGAGAGGCTACATTGTATTGAGACAACCAAAGAGGGCTTTCAGTTTTTACATCTCTAGAGTAATAAGAAAAGAGGATTTATTTGAGTAGAGCCTATGTAGGTCCCAGACTGGGCATGGCAGTGACGAAACAAACCATTTTGAGATGGATCATTCTGTGCGTTTTTGAATGCTACAAGTTAGCCTACAAAGACGTTTCTGCAGGGCTGTGTGCTTACTCCACGAGAATGATGGTGGCCACATCAGCTCTTCAGACATGTGTCCTGTGCTGGATATTAGCCAGGAGGTTACATGGGCACCTCTTCCTACTTTAGTCAAGCACTACTGCTTGGGTTACATCACAAAGGGGGAGAACCCCTTCTCACAATTGCGCTGTGTGAATAGTTCCATTCATCACTGTCATATTTCCAATAAGTAGCAAAACGCTAATAATTCAATTCACCAATTTTGTCAAAAGGGTTTCAACCCTCCTGGGTCCTTGTCAACGCCAATTGTTTCAATGCGATGCCTGGTTGGCAGAAGGAAATTCTGTTGGACGAATAGGACCATGGTATGATCTGGATGCAAAGAGAGGTGCAATGTTGGAGTAACAGTACACAGTGGGTGTCCTGACCCATCACCAGAAAGAACATTAATCAGGTAACTAATTTTGTTCAAGGACAAACTGTAGATAGCAGATCAGATCAAAAGTAGAATGATCTTGAATTTGCAGACCTTTATATACGCATCAGAGAAATAGTTAAGATGGGAACATTGTAAACTAATGTGATTATGTAAAGACACTTTTATGAGAAGTAGGCAAGTGACACTTTGTTGAATTCAGAATTTGGTGTGGTTCTTTGAAAACTTACAGCTTTCTCAATTTCTATATTTAGTTTCTATCCCTTTAACCAACAAAGTTGGAGTAATATCCAAACCTGGGCAACTTTTATTAGAATATGACCTGTTATTGTATTACATTGCTGAAATGCAACTGCTTTTGAGAGATGATGGAGAAAGAAGAAAAGTAAAGTTGTCCTTGCAAGCATTTTGTGAAAAATACTCCCTACACTATCAATTTTTGGAAATGAGTCAACAAAAACCCTATTGACCACAAGCTGAAATGGCTCATTAAAAAGTAAGCTATGGGGCGTGGCTTGGTGTCGTGGGAAAAGACTAACTAGTCTTTCTACTCCCACCCTTAACATTCCATAACCTACCCGTAATGCCAGCGTATCATAATAATTTTTTCTCTCGTTTCCCGGCGATGGCATAGCAGGTTGCAGAAATGTTTTCCAGCTCTTTATCCCGGTCTCAAACTTCAAGGTAATGGTTGAGTGCGACGATAACGCTGCAACAATAACGCTAAGGAGCTGGTGACTTCCCTGAGGAGAGATGTGCATTTCATATGACACAATACCACTGCTGAGGCAGGCCTTCGTTTTTGGGACCGCAACGCCACCTAATGGCCAAATCTATATCTACAGCAGGCAAATAATTATGTCCTTGCTGCTTTCTGAGGGATATCATTCCCGCTTTATCGTTCATTAACTGTAAATTGCAGACAAGTATTCTTTGTTCTTTGTCACAACAAGGAAGCGGTCAATCTCAATCATTTTTTGACATCATTCTTCCTTATAGGTGTTTTGGACCCAGTCTCTGCTCTATTTATCTTTACTGTCCCTTATAACGTCCCTTTAACACCCTATCAGATAAAATCTCTACCCTCCAACTTAAAATAACAAAAAAAGGACTCTCTGCCCCTCTCTAATCAACAAACACTCACTGCCTTCCGAGCCTAATTCTACCCTGCCCTTCAGCTTCAAAACCATTTCAATCATTGATACTGAAAAGGTCATTCTCCCCCTGAAACCTTCAAACTGTAAGGACGACAGTTGCCCAGCGCAAATAATAAAGGATGCAGCTCAGGACTTAGCCCCCTTTATCTCGAAGCTCATAAACTCCTCCTTTAAATCTAACACAGTACCCACCAACCTGAAAGAATCTTGGGTCCTCCTTTTACTCAAAAAACAAACCCTTGATCCATACATCCCCACCAAGTATACACCCATCACCACCGTGACCTTCCTACTGAAAATTATTGACAGAGTAGCCTACTTACAAATCCAAGACTACCTGGAAGCCAACCATCTGCTAGGCTCTCTGCAATCGGGCTTCCGCCCCCTCCATGGCACCGAAACAGCCTTGCTAGACCTTAAGACAAAAATCGAGGCACTGAAGCATAGCAGAAAAACAGCTTTGCTACTTCTACTGGACTTGTCAGCAGCCTTTGACTTGGTGGATCACGCAGTGTTATGCAGTCACCTTAGGCTTGCTGCCAGACCATTCCTCTCTAGTGCCAGCTGTGTCACCCTGGCCAACGCTCTTGATGTCTAGACTAGACTATTGCAACACCATGTACTTAGGAGCCACCAAGTATGTCACTGACAAACTTCAAAGATTGCAAAACAACGCCCTAAGAGCAGCGTTGAACATCCCTTATAGAGAGCATATCTCCGAATTCCGGAAAGGGGCCCATTGGCTAAAAATAAAGAATAGAATCCTCCTCAAGACCATCTCTACCACCTCCAAATTCCTAAACAACCTAGCACCTACCTACTTATCGGAAGAAATCTACATGAGATCCACAACCAGACCCACAAGATCTGCTAACGCATTAATGCTCAAAACCCCTAGATTTAAACTGACCACGGCTGGAGGATCCAGCTTCCCAGTCAAAGCTGCGCAATCATGGAACACACTCCCAATTGACCTCAGATGCCCCCCTACCCTACGCCAGATTCAGAAGTAATGCCCTCAAATGGCTTGACACGAATGACCTATAACCGCCCCCTCCCCATACCCTCCTGACACTACCCTATTGCACTTAACATCACTACTGCAGCTTGTACACCAGACTTAGTTGCCTTTAGATGCAAATATTCCCAAATACAGACAATGTTAAGCCTGATCCTTGTTCATGTATCTAATCAACTATACGATTGGCATCTGTTTGCACTGTACTACATACTGTATGTTTTATTGTATTGACTTGTATGTACCGGCCTGTGATAGGCACTGTAACTAAGCTTCGAGAATTCTTGTACTGCTGCGCCCAGCTGCCCAAGGGCTTGGTTGCGCATTATCAAATTAATAAACAAACAACAAACAAACTGTATCACCTTCTTGTGACATTCTGTGGTAACCTGAAGCCTGCTTGTTTAATTATGGCCTTGGGGCACGGTGGGTCCAATGCTACGTCTCCTAAAGATGCTTTGGTGGCGCCCCCTTCTCCAACCCATAAAAGACCCATCTCCTCCACTGCATATGTCTTTGGTCCCTAGAATGGAGACACTTTTGCAGGAAATCAGATCTCTTAGGTCTTTTATGGAGGTAATTAATCGCTCATCTTCAGCCTCCGTTCCCCCGGACAGTGAGGGGAAGAAGTTGGACGACATGGGTAGGACAGTGATCTACTCGGCGGCAACAACAGTCAAGGCAGCTAATGCACTTTCATCCTCGCCAGATACGACAGGGAGCTGTGTTATAAGATGGCTCCGCTGCTGGAATTTCTGCCCGACGACAATCGGGTCGAGGCGCTTGAGATCCTCCAGGAGGGTGAGGTGGCATCGGACCATGCCATCACTGTGGCCCTGGACATCGCGGACATAGGGTTACGAAGATGGGTACAGTGTCTGCCTCCGTCGTCGTGGCTGGTTGAATGCTACCAACTTCCGTCAAGAGGTCCAGACGAGGGTGCTGGATATGCCCTTAGACGGGGACAAACTCTTTGGGAAAGCCATCGACGAATGGTTGCAGGCCATTATGAAGGACACGGAGACGTCGTCCATCCTTTCGTGCCTCTGGCGGAAAATCAGCCAGATCGTCGAAAGGGTTCAGCAGAGGGTCCTGCTCGTACCATCAACCCTCCCGGTTCACGACCCAAGAGGCCAGCAGGGGCCGCTCCAAGTCTTTCGGTGGAGGTGGCCAACTTCGCCCCAAGATGGCACGCAGGCCCTGAAGCATGATTGAACCAGCCAGGATGTCGTGTCCCCACCCATGCACCCTGGTGGGAGGCCACTGGTGGGCTTCGTCAGCGAGTGGGAAAAGATCTCCAGCGACTGATGGGTGCTGGACGCTCTTGCCCACAGACACACACTAGCGTTCCTGCAGAAGTGTCCTCGGATACCACCTGTGGCCCAGCAGGAGCAGCACATCATTCAACTCTTGCAGGAAGTACGGGCCATGCTAAAAAAGGGGGCGATGGAGCTGGTTCCAAAGCGACTCCGGGGCTCTGGCGTCTACTCCAGATACTTCTTGGTAAAAAGGAAGACCGGGGGCTGGAGGCCCATTCTAGACCTGCGACGCCTCAACAAATACCTCAAGTCCCAAAATTCAGGATGGTCACGTAGCAGCACATGCTCGGCCAACTGGAGGAAGGAGACTTCTTGTCGCTGGATCTGGAGGAAGCATACATCCACGTACCCATTCGCGAGAAGCATCAGAAGTTCCTGCGCTTCGTGGTACAGGGAAGACACTACCAGTTAAAGGCCCTTCCCTTCGGACTGAAGTCTGCGCCCAGGGTGTTCACGAAATGCCTGGTGCCAGTGGCGGCCCATCTGTGTACCCATACCTCGACTGGCTCATCTGCGCCAAGTCCAGGGAAGTAGCCGTCAAACACACACGGAAGGACTTTCCGTCTGCTGACGGATCTGGGGTTCTCCGTCAGCTATCCAAAATGCTGCTTTATACCATCGCAGAACGTGCTATTCCTGGGGGCCAGGCTCAACACGGTCTCCTGCCTAGCAGCCCCCTCGGAAGAGAGGAGAGCGGCCATGCTGGGCAAGGTGCAACGGCTGTTGGCACTGAAGACCACTGTCGTGCCGACCCTCAAGTCACTTCTCGGCATGTCGTTGTCGTGCATTTACCTGATCCGACTCTGAAGGTTGCGGCTGCGACCCCTTCAGGAATTCCCAGATTCTCAGTGGATCCAGGTGTCCGGAAGCTTTGCAGACAAGATTGATCTCAAAGAGGCGTTCTGTCGAGAGATAAGGTGGTAGGGCGTGCGCTCCAACATCAGTGGGAGCACAGATTTCCAGAGCCCCCATATCAGGAGACGGTCACCACGGATGCTTCCCTGGGGGGTTGGAGAGCCCACACCGGACGTCTCCACGCCAGACGCCTGTGGCTACCAGAAGAGAGGGATCTCCACATCAATGTCCTGGAGCTGTGGGCAGTGTTCAGGGCCCTCATGTCATTCCTTCTGCCCTTCAAGGGCAAGGTGGTGAGGGTCTTCATGGACAATACCACCACGATCTTCTTCATTAGGAAACAAGGGAGTACCAGATCCCTGGTGCTCTCCAGAGAGACGCAGTACTTGTGGCACTGGGCCATCACCCAAGAGATGTTCCTCATTCCTTTTCACCAGTCGGGAGTCAAGAACACCACAGCTGTGTTCTTGCCACGAGTGGGAACTTTGACAGGATCAAGTGGACAGCCTCTTCCACCAGCCGCGGAGCATGGGGGACACATTTTCCTTCCCGTGGGAAGGCCTGTTCCTGTACGCATTCCATAACCCCTCCTCCCCCGTTGCTTCTCCTGCTGCTCATCAATCAACTCAAATGGTGCCAATGCAGGATGATCCTCGCCGCCTCTACGTGACCGAGGCAGATTTGGTACCTGGATCTTCTCAGCATCCCCCGGTCAAGCTGCTGGTGGCCGAGGATCTGCCCGTCCGAGAAGGAGGCGCAATCCTACATCATGAGCCAGGATCACTGAACCTGAAGGCTTGGCAGCATTAGAGTTCGGAGGGTACGAGCTGCCCTCTGACTGCAGGGAGGTCCTTATCAGGGCCAGAGCGTTGTCAACTCTTCAGTGCAACGGGCACAAGAGGGAATGTTTCACAACGTGGTGCCGGACATGGATCAACCCTCTGAGGGGTCTCGGCTCTGTAGTTTCTTAAGGCGGGACTGGCGCACGCCTCTATCATGGTGCATCTGGCAGCTATCTCCCACTACACCAGGTCTCCAGGACGGGCTTCTCTATTGTGCCACCGCTTAGTCCAGGAGTTCCTCAAAGGACTGTTTTGATCGTTCCTGCTGGTGAAGACCCGTGCCCCGGCCTGGGAACTCAACGTGGTGCTGACGAGGGTCATGGGGGCTCCCTTTGAGCCTATGCATCAGGCCCCCCTCAAGTTCCTTTCGTGGAATATGGCATTTCTTTTGGCCATCACCTCTGCCAGGAGGGTAGGTGAGATCCAGGCCCTCTCCTGCAGACAGCCTTATCAGACTTCCTGACGCAAGGGTGGTGCTGCAGACGCACCCCTCCTTCATGCCAAAGGTTCTGTTGGAATTCAGTTTCCAGAAGACATCTCAACTATTTGTGAACTTTGGTCCTTTGAACCATGGGAAAGTTTTGTCCAAGGCTTCCAACTCCAGGTGGCTCTCCGGGTACATCACACACTGTCACTGGTTGGCAAACCGACTGCTGCCCGGCCGTCCGAGAGCCCATTCCACCAGAGTGATCGCTGCAACGACGGTGTTCCTGTCTGGTGTGGCACTGCTGGACATCCGCAGGGCTGCTATGTGAAAGTCCACGCACACCTTCACAAGATTCTACTGCGTCGACAGGGATTCCAGAGAGGAGTCCAGGGTTGGCCAAGCAGTGCTACGCGACCTGTTTGTTTGAAGGTGAGTCTGTTCCGGATGTAAGAGTATTTGCTCCTGTTGAGCCTTGCCACCTCCCGTGATTGTGTTGTATTGTACTGCTATGTATTCTTTATTCATGAGCATGTGAATCCATGCCAGACCCCATGCTGGAGAAGGAACAAGTTACGTACCAGTAACCATTGTTCTCCAGCATGGGTCTAGAGTGAATTCACATGCAAACCCTCCCTCCTGCCCCTCTGCGGCTCTTCTTGGTCATACTGCTACCGTACATGCTACCAAATCTGAAAATGGCTGCCAGAGTAGAGGCCTAGGGAGACGGCAGTGATTGGCTGGGGGCAGTATGTCCTAAAGCTCATTGAGTGTTTTATAGGAGAAAGACAGTTTGTAAGTGAAAGTGAAACTTTTTTTTCCCCCTTTACCAAGGATTCCCAGCCTGACTGGGAATTCATGAGCATGTGAATCCATTCCAGACTCATGCTGGAGAACAATAGTTACAGATAAGTAACTTGTTCCTTACTTCCAGATGTCTAATCAGATTTCTAGTATCTTGGCATGCAAAGATGTAGTCCAAGGTCTTGAAATTCGGTTCCTTTGGCCATGTAGCTCTCCCTGCAATGTCCCCTTTTATTTGTTCATTTAGCATTTCGAGGTTCCTATGTTCCATGGCCGTTGTCCATAAGGCGGCTCTAGCTTCAGCTTAGTTGGACATGCTATCCAAGTGTGTTTGAACATTACCCATTTCATCCAGGCAAGCCATGTTAAGATCATAAGCCTCGTGAGTTGTTGCCTCTTCTAGAGGATTGCAGCCTAATGTTTGGGCCATGCTCGGTAGCCTGTCCGAGCCCTTTTGTTGCTCTAAAATGTCATAAATATAAATTGGGAGTCTGTGGATGGGGGATAACCACTGATGTGTTTGTAAGATCCATTTTCTTTGCTTTGAGAATTGCATGTAGATGTTCGCATTCTGTGCCTTTTGCCGGGTCTCCCCGCCAACTGGCTGCATCCTTTACTGTTGATTCTCTATCCTGTAAAGGGAGGAAAGGTAGTATGGTTTTAACTGGAAGAGGTTCATGTATTATGTCAGCCATCAGGCGTGCTTGGCTCCTCGTTCGAGGATTTGCAGACTTTACTTCAATATACGGCTTTGGGCTGTGTGCCGGTTACTGTAGTCTCCCCCCTTTACGGGAGGACCGACTTAGAGGATTGGGTTGGGGGCAGGTCAACAAGTGACCCTTCGCTGCAGTGTGTTTTTTTATTTTATTTGGTATCCCGTCAGTAGCAGGTAAGATCAAATTTCGTTATGTGCGAGGATTAAATATATACATCACATTTTTCATGGACCAAGTATCAAATCCTTTCATGACGTTATAGAAAACATTTCTTTTTCTTTGCCAGATTCACTTTTTATAACAAACTAATTAATGCATGTCTTACTTACTGGTGCATATTAGATCACCAAATGTGAAATGGGCCTCACAGTCAAAATGGGAATGAGATTGTAATGAAGTTTTTGTTGATCAGACTTGGTCACTAGTTTGGTGAAAAACAAAAATGACATCCTTATCTGCCAACATTACACTGTGCCATTTTTTCTTCTTACATCGAGCTCCTCTTAAATGATATAAATCTAACCACAGTGTCAATGGGAATTGTTGGTCATGCAGGACCAACCCAGGCTCTTTTAAGCACATATTTTATGCTTGTCCTTATACTTTGGGTTGTGGCAAGACGTATGGAAACATTTGAAAGACCTCTTCAAAATCAATTTTCCATTATTGTTTACAAATATCTTAATTGGGCTCTGTTGCATTAGAGAGGGACAAAATTATCCTGTCGTTCATTTTATTAGATCTCTTCCTTGCCATTAAATTGATTACTGCTAACTGGAAGCAACTTTGAAATGTTACAATTGGCGGTTGGTCGCACAACATTTAAGTTCAAAAGACTTTGACAGAATATGGCAATATCTAATTTGCTTGCCAAACACTATGTCAAATGGACTTATTTTATTCTCTATCTTGTCATAATATGACTACCCATGGTTTGTGAATGTATTATTTTTTATTTTTTATTATGTTATCTGCTTTATTTAACACCTTTCTAAATTTGCATATGCTTATGAACTGGTTTATGCTTATGGATTGTTAGTGATTGTGCTCCTTCTGACGCCCCTGCACCTCCTATTTGTATCGTGATTCTCTTTGTATGTTTCTTTCATTTTCCCCTGTTGCTCCCATGCAGTAAGTAACGTTATCTTTTCCATCAGCTTACTTAATTGCTATTTCGAGGGGATTGGGTCCTCCGACGTATTCCAAATCTATGACATTTAACCACCACAGCTGTGCTGCTTCGGAAACTTTTTTCTCCGCCGTCGTCGAGGACCTCGTCCGACATCATCCGATGTGATAAGTAGGACGCACGACGCCCGTAGCCTCAGTTCCATTTTTTCCGTGAACGTGCTGCTTCGTGAATCTCGGTTAACGCCTCGACTCTTTGGAGTTCTGTTCTTCTCGGTTCTTCGAACCTGTTCGTTTTGTGTGAAGATGTCTTCTACCTCGTCTTCGACCCCGCGTCCGGGCTTCAAGAAGTGCGGGGAGTGTGGGTCCAAGATGTCGGTGACGGACTTGCACGACGCCTGCCTCTGGTGCCTCGGGGAGGCCCACGACACGGATGACTGTATCGACTGCCAGTCGCTCACGTCCAAGGCCTTACGTGAACGTAAGAAGAAGTTGTCGGTAGGTCCAAGCCCCGGAAGTCGAAGTCTGCGGGGCTTTCGACGGATGATTCGAGAGGTGACTCTCCGCGTCATCGTCGGAAGTCTCGTGGGTCTCCTTCTAGGAGTCGGTCTCGCCACTCCTCAGCCTCTTCGAGGCATTCTCGAAAGCGCCGACACCGGTCGTCTTCCAGGTCCTCTTCGGAGGAATCTGCCCGGCACATCGCTTACCCCACCAGCCGTGCGATGCCGGAGGAATGGGCTTCCTTCGGGAAGAAAATGCTGGCGATTCTTGAGTCGCAGGTTACTAAGCTGTCCGCGCCCCCGAGTGGGGTCGGTCGAGAGACACCGCTCGCAAGAGTGGTCGGCACGAGTCACGGGAGAGGTGCCGTTCGGACAAGGGAACTCGTTCTCGACGTACCCGTTCCAGGTCCTGGTCCTCGACGCGTTCGAGACCGTGTGCACCTGTGATGTCTTCGAAGAAGACATTGACGTCTGAGGCGTCGAGGGCGTCGACAGGCTTTCTCGAGGCTCCGGCTCCGAGGAAGTCATCGAAGGACACGCTCGGAGCCCCGGCTTCGAGGACTGTGTCGATGCCGCCGATGCTGGCGGCGCTGCATCTGGTTAAGAGCAAGCACTCTCGGGTGCCTTCTTTTCGCCACCTGGAATATATTTCAGAGGCGGATGAGGATTCTGATGGCCTGGTTCCTAGTCGGGTTCCAGATGAAATTGTATCGGGCCATAGTCAGTTTGACGATTTGAGGCAGTGACTGCATGATGCCAGTGGACTGGACACCTCTCCGGAGGTGGAGTTTTGTAGGCCTGAGCCTGGCTCTCATGCCGATTCCTCGTACCGGCGCCTTATGGCTAGGGTTTCTGAGTACTTGGGATGGTCTGCTCCCCCAGGGGAGTTTGTGCAGGATGATCTCATGGACATTCTTGATGTTGGTCCCCCAACTGACCCGGTACTGCCGTTCCATATGGCTTTACAGAGAAGGGTGGCGGCGGCTTGGACTGCTCCGGAGAGTCTCCCGGCGGTGGGCAGGTCCTTGTCGCGAAAATACCGTCCAGCCAGTAGCGACCCCTGCTACTTGACCAGGCACCCCACTCCGGAGAGTTTGGTGGTGCAGGCGGCCACGGCCCTGGCAAAGCAGGCGTCGTACCCTACCATCCCTTCTGATAGGGACGACAAACGTTTTGATGGCTGGGCGAAGAAAGTGTTTTCTTCCGGTGGTATGGCGCTTCAGGCGGCCAACTCCATTTGTGCCTTGTCTCGTTTCACACACACTCTGTGGAACTGTGTTGCGTTAGTGGCTGAACATATTCCCGAAGGGGACGAACGGGATGGTTTCCTTGCTATGGTCCAGGATGGTAAGGATGCCATGTGTGAGTCCGTTCAGTCGGGTTTGGACTTGGCTGAATGCGTCAGCAGGTCCATGGCGGCGAGCACCGTGATACGCAGGTTTGCGTGGTTGCGGAAGTCGGGGTTTGCTCCTGATGTGCCGTCCCGGCTCCTCAACATGCCCTTTGACGGTGAGCACCTTTTTGGCAGCAAGGCTGACTAGAGCCTTGAGAGGTTGCAGACCTCAAAAGCTGCAGCGAAGTCGTTGGGCGTTGCAGTTCGCCAACCTCTGCCTTTTCGTCCTAGGGGCCAGCAATGGAGGGGTGGTTCCTTTCGCTATTACTCGTCCTTCAGTAAAGCGAGAGGAGCTGGCAGTCAGAGGCCAACGCAGGGGTACCAGAGGTGGACGACAGGGTACCCGTGGTGCCAAGGCCGCTCGGGCAGTTGCCTCTTTGCCCTCAAGTAACGCCGCAGCCGCTACCATTCAGTCATGAGGCCATGCCCCATGGTTCGCCGGTTGGGGGAAGGCTGGCGCAGCATCTTGTAGAGTGGCGTGCCATTACTTCAGATGTGTGGGTTCTGGAGATCATAGCCCACGGCTACTGTCTTCCCTTTCGGCACAGGCCTCGCGACAATTCACCGGGGAACCTCTCTTTGCAGAGTCCGGATCCGCTCCTTGCGCAGGAAATTCAAGCCCTGCTGGAGAAAGGCGCCATAGAACTGGTGCCTGTAGCGGAGAGGAACAAGGGATGGTATTCCCCTTATTTTTTGATTTCGAAGAAAGACGGATTGAGACCCATCATGGACTTGCGCGGTTTGATCAAACTCCTAAGGAAGGACAAGTTCAAGATGGTTACTCTCTCTCAAGTCCTCCAGGCCCTTCAGCTTCAGGACTGGTTGGTGTCTCTCGACCTCAAGGATGCTTACTTCCATGTGCCGATCCATCCCAAGCACAAGAAGTACCTGAGGTTCGCGGTTGGCGACTCGCACTTTCAGTTTCGGGTCCTGCCGTTCGGATTGACCTCCGCCCCGAGGGTTTTCACCAAGCTCATGGTGGTGGTGGCAGCGCATCTCAGGCAAGGGGGGATTCACGTCTACCCCTACCTGGACGATTGGTTGATCAGGGGGAGCTCTCCCGAGCAGGTCCTGGATCATCTGTCCGTCACCTGCCACTCCCTTCACAGGCTGGGCTTCTCCCTCAATTTAAAGAAGTCCCATTTGACGCCAACACAGCGGCTCCAGTACATCGGAGCAGTGCTCGACACTTCCCTGGGGCAGTGTTTTCCACCCCAGGTGAGGGCTCTTCACATTCAGCAGATGGTGCACTAGTTTCAGCATGCCCAGACGCTCCCAGAGTTCGAGTTCTTGAGGTTGCTCGGCCTCATGGCATCCTGCATTCTTCTGGTGCCAGAGGCTCACCTGCGGATGAGATCTTTGCAGTGGGCACTCAAGATGCAATGGTCGCAGTCCTCCGGCAGGATGTCGGACCCGGTTCAGGTGCCACCCTCGGTCGCCCGGGACCTTCTGTGGTGGGCCGTCGAAGGCAACTTGATGAAGGGGGCTCCATTTTGGCTTTCCTGGCCGGAGGTGACGATCGTGACGGATGCATCCCTCATGGGATGGGGAGCTCATGCCAGCGGGCTGACAGCGGTCGTTGGTCTCTGTCGGAGTCCAGCCTCCATATCAATCTGTTGGAGCTGAGGGCCGTCAGGCTAGCCCTGAAGGCTTTTCTGCCGACTGTGCGAGGAAAGAGTGTCCTGATCCTGACGGACAACACAGTGGCCATGCACTCCCTCAACAAAAAGGGGGGGGGGCAGGGTCACTTCCTCTGTGCAGGGAGGCAATGCAGCTCGAGTTCTGGGCCATCCAGCAGGAAGTTTCGATCTCGGCAGTTCATCTGGCCGGAGACGAAAACGTGACGGCGAACGCTCTGAGCAGGCAGAGCATGATCTCTCACGAGTGGGAGTTGGCTCAGGAGATTCTCCTGGAGATCTTCGCCCTTTGGGGGACCCCTCAAGTGGATCTCTTCGCCTCCAGTGTCAACCAGAAGTGCGAAAGGTTTTGCTCGCGGGAATTTCCTCCAAAAGGAGCCTTAGGAGACGCGTTCGTGGTGGAGTAGTCTTTCCCGCTGCTGTACCCGTTTCCTCCAGTCCCCGTCATCCCGCAAGTGCTGCGGAGGTTACGGAAGTTCGGTTCCCGGATGATCCTCATTCCTCCGGCGTGGGCTCGGAGGACGTGGTACCCGGACCTTCTCGACTTGTCCATCTGCCCTCCACGTCGTCTTCCCTACCGAGACGATCTGCTCTCACGGGAGGGGGTCAGGTTCTCCATCCAGAGGTCAGATCCCTCAACCTTCACGCTTGGCTTCTGAAAGGTTGAGGTATAAGGATTGGGACCTCCCTGAAGACGTGATGGAGGTGTTGCTTTCGGCCCGAAGGCCAGCAACAAAGTCTCTGTGCCGTTGGCGTATGTTCTGCGACTGATGCAGAGTTCAGAATGTGGATCCTTTTGCATGTGACATCCCCATGGTTCTGTCCTTTTTACTTTCTTTGGCCCACAGGGGCTTGCAAGTGGGTACCATTAAAGGTTACCTGGCGGCGCTGTCCATCTTTAAGCGCTCGTCTGAAGAGTGTTCTTACTTTAAAATCCCTTTAATTTCACAGTTTCTGAAAGGGCTCACTAATGTGTTCCCTCCGTCACCTTTCCTGGTGCCCGGTTGGGATTTAAACCTTGTTCTTAAGTTTCTTATGGGTGCTCCGTTTGAGCCTTTACATTCTTGCCCATTGAGGCTGTTAACTCTGAAAACTGTGTTTTAGTTGCGGTTACTTCCGCTCGCAGAATGAGTGAGTTAAAGGCACTTTCAGTTAAGCCACCCTTCACTGTATTTCACAAGGACAGGGTTGTCCTTAGAGTTCGTCCTTCTTTTCTCCCGAAGGTAGTGACAGAATTTAATTTGGCCCAGAAGGTTGTTCTTCCGGCATTCTATCCTCCTCCGCATCCTGGTAAGGAAGAGGAGAGGCTCCATAGGCTTGATCCTAGGAGAGCTTTAAACTTTTATGTTTCACGCATGTCCCTGGTCAGAGGGGACGATCAACTCGTTATTGGTTACGCTGGAAAGCATTTGGGGCAGGCTGTGACGAAACAGACTTTGTCTCGCTGGATTATTTTGGCCATCTCGGAGTGTTACCGCTTGGCGGGTAAGGACCCACCGGCTGGCTTGCGGGCCCATTCTACTAGGGGTATGGCTGCATCTACTGCCCTGCAGAGGGGTGTTCCTATTCGCAACATCTGTGATGCAGCCACCTGGGCTTCAGTACATACATTTGTATGGCACTATTCCCTCGATTCCATCCGAGGACAGGATCTGGCCTTTGGCAAGGCGGTCCTTTGCTCTGCTATTTGATTGGCAATTCTAAATTTTGATTCTAAATTCTTTCCCTCCTCCTTGCTTTGGGAGTCTGTCATAGATATGGAATACGTCGGAGGACCCAATCCCCTCGAAGAACAAGTTACTTTTTTACCTGGTAACGTTCTTTCGATGGGATGGTCCGACGACGTATTCCATATCGCTCCCTCCCTGCCTTCCCCTCTGCAGAATTTCTTTTGCGATTGCAGCTTACGTTCCGCAAGGCTTTGTGTCTGACTGGCAGTTGACTAATGTCACACGTTCTGGGGGAAAAAACTACAACTGAGGCTACGGGCGTCGTGCGTCCTACTTATCACATCGGATGACGTCGGAGGAGGTCCTCGACATCGACGCAGACGCCGAAAAAAGTTTTCGAAGCAGCACAGCTGTGGTGATTACATGTCATAGATATGGAATACTTCGTCGGACCATCCCATCGAAAGAACGTTACCAGGTAAGAAAGTAACTTGTTCGTTCATACGTAACCCTGCATTCATATGCTTTTGCATCTACGTTGCATCATATGTTGATTACAATTTAACATATTATATTATTCCTGTATGTAGGCCTTACAGTTCACCGCAGTAGATGTTATTATTTTGAATTCTGTTTTTCTTTCCAACGTAAACCTCAATAAAAATCTCATCAAACTTTAAAAAAATAAAGTAAGCCATATTGTGTTAAGGTCTCGCTTCTCTGCTTTGGTAACATTTGAATGTGCATATGTATAATTTTATTTTAAAAGGCTTCCAGTTTGCCAGAAGGCAGTATTAATCTATATGGTTTGATGATACTAATTCTTGTTCCCCCCCCTTCCATTTCAGTGGTACAGTGGTCAGTTCCGTGCCTGGAAATACATATGCCAACCAGCCTTCAGTCTACAGCCCCCCTCCAGTTACGTCTGATGAGATTAATACATACCAGAACGCTATCCCTAACATGGCGGAGTTGCCAAACTATTCAGTAGCCTCTTCAAGCCTGCCACAGCCTTCGGGCAGCCAGCAACATGCATACTCCCAGAAGGCATTATTATAGGACTTTGGACTTTGATCTCACACCTGCCAATGCCACGTCTTTCCTCATGTAATCTTTGGTTATCTCTCGCTTGGTAGCCATCAAGCCAGACATTGGCGTTCATCGATCAAAATGGCAGGTCTGTGTTCCTTTTGCACTGACTTTCCGGTCACCTAAAACGGCAAATACATTGCTTTGCAGATTAATGCAATTATCTGAGAATGTTGATTTCCTCTTTTCCTACATGCCTACACTTGGTACACGATATATGGATGGTGAAATTGACTAGCATTGAAAAAGCAATGCTAGTTACCATTTAGGTAGCCAATGAGTCGCATCATGTGGACAATTAGTGTTTTAAATTGACTTTTTTAGTTCCCATTTGTTTTAATCATTCAGTGGTTACCTTCCAATAGTATTTATATCAGTTTATTAAAGAATTGGTATGCTTTTTTAAATTCTTTGTTGATGGAATAGTAACTGCATAATACAGTCATTCTTTTAAAATCTACAAATGTGCACAAAATCGTCTCAAAGATAAGATGCAATTCAAATTTTAGGAACTTCTCATCAGTGCATCACTGTTGGTGTTAGTAACAGTTAAGCAAAAGCATTGCTAGCTCCGGTACAGTTAAAATGTCCAAATGAGGCCATTGAATGGCACTCTGGGCGTATTTAGAAAAAAGCATATGTCTTGCTGTAGCGTTTTCAGAATGCCTAAAAACATATCATGGGACCACAAAACTGAGCCTTGTGTACCCATCATTCTTACTACTTGGACCTTTCCATGTCTTTGTGCAGCTGGTATTCTACATGTTAGGATTACTGTGTATACGTGGGGTGAAAATACCAAAGAAAGGGAACAAGTATTTTGGCCGAGAATACTTTTTAATGTAACTGGAAAGAAATCATCAATAACACTAAATTTTGCAAGTCTGCTGTAGTTATCTTGGTCATAAAACAAAGGATAATGCACCCAGAGACACAAGTATGTGCTTTTGTAGCATTTTCTTTACTTAAGGCAGAGTACACCTTAGTACAATGTATGTAACACACTAATTATTTGGATTTGTTCTGTATATTATCAGCATATGTACATATTTAAATATACTACATGTTGTATAGACAAGCGTTGTTTAGGAATTAAGTTATTTCTTGTGCGGGCAGGCGATGCAAACGTTTGTTGAAATGCAGCATGACAAAGTTAAAGCCGAGCAAGCCATTTGTTGTCACTGTCGATTTCTAGTGTGCACTTCATTGTTTTAAATTATGAGAATAGTAGTTTTCTTTTTAATTTTATTTAATGGCGAACACGTTTACAAGTCATGTATGATTCACAACAATACAGGCATACAAATTACATTTCATACTCTTCGGTTTTGCATGATATTATGTACAACTGAAGATATATTAAACTTAATTTACAGGTAGTACAGTAGCTTTTTTCCGTCTCTGCGCAAAGTTAATTTTCAGTAGAAAGAGGCATGTCATTTGAAGCATGTTGTAGTCTATTTTCTTGAGTTATATTGGGATGTTAGGCTTACAAAGCCCCCCCCTCCCCAATATACTGCCATATTAACCATAGGTATATACTTGTTTTAAGAATGTATTTCTACCTCCCGCAGGTTCCTCATCTTAACAAGATCTTTTTCAGCTTGCTTAAGAAATCTTTTAATTCACCAGCATATGCAGTGTGGCTCTATCGGCCATACTCTGTGCCGCTGGCATCCACTACTTGACCATGGGCAGTATGCATGGAGACAGCAGCAATTCATAACACCAGTTCATTTTTTTCAGCACAATGCTTCAGAATTGTGACTAGCTACTTACATTTTTCTGATTGGGTCATGCCTTATCACTCAAAAGTTTACCTTTACTGTTTTGATGAGTAGCATAACGTGCAGTACTGTGGCTCTGGCAAATCCATGCACCTCAATTCCTTCCTCCACACAGGTGGGACACAATCATAGGACCCTAAGGAGGGGGATGTCTTCTCTCAAGATTCTTATGGTTAGGATGAGAATCTGACTGAGATGGCCTCCAATTTACCCGACTCCAGTTGGTTTGATATCCCCAGGAGCTTGATTTACCCAATCCTCTGTCTATGGGAAGCACAATGAGTCCTTTTAAGAGGACAATTGCCAAGGGATTAGAGACTCTTGGTTTGTTTGCGCCATTGTACCCTGTCGTCCAGTTCTACCTTATTGACATCCTAGAACAAAGCACTCCAAGGAGATGCCTCTTTCTTTCAGCCCTACTGATGCCGCCCTTATTGGGGTAGTATGGCTGAAGCCTGCCACTGGTCAGTCTGCAGACTGTGATCTTACCAAGAAGCATTGAATGTGTGACTAAATGACTTCTGCCCTGCAGGGATGAGTAGTGGTTATACCACCTACTGCCTCACACTTCTAGAAGCAAGAGCGATCACTATCATAAAGGTGAAACAGGCACAGCAAAGAGATGTAGCTAAGTCGCCTTTTGTGGGAACGTGGGCCGAGGGCAGGCTATAATCTCAAGAGGGGTGTGAATGTGAAACAGTAGCAACACAAACAATTGAAAATAAAGGAATGGGCAATCAAGTTTCTATAATGTTATGTTAACCCATTTGTAACGTGCACCTGGTACCCGTAGGCTGATGGGCGCAGACTCGCAGATAAGACAAAACAAAAAACAGTCACAAATAAGATGCAGGAAGGAGTGGGACCCAAAATATTTAAGCGAAAAGCAGTGTCTCCAACAGTTTCTTAAAGCGTACTGTTGATGGCGTTGTTCTAAGGGTGGGTGACGAGGCATTCCAAGCAATGGGAGCCGCTCTTGAAACAAGCCCATTCTTGCTTTGTTAGTTACTCCGCGGGACTCTAAGAATATTCGTGTGATCAGATCTTAAAGACCTCACATTGTCTTTTGAGACGATTACCTCCTTCAGATACAAAGGCATTTCGCCCATGATGCATTTGTGTGTAATAAGAAGGAGCCTAAACGGGACTTCTGCTGCAATTGGCAGCCAATGAAGGCTCCTACGGGCCTCAGAGACATGGTCCCTTTTACCTAGGCTCTTTACCACTCTTACCGCCCCATTCTGGATCACTTGGAGATGTTGAATCTCGGCTTTCGGAATACCTGCTAGGAGACTGCAGCCATAATCCAATTTTGAGCCTATAATGGCTCTAGCCAAAGTTTCTGCATTTGTCTCTGAGATCAACGGTCTAAGGTGGCGAAAGAGTTTAATAAAATAAGATGAAGATGAAAAAAGATTGTTCACTTGGGCCTTCATATTCATGTGTTTATCCAGATAAACAAAAGATTGTTCACTTGGGCCTTCATATTCATGTGTTTATCCAGATAAACACCCAAGGTCTTAACCTTGGGTAGAACCTGGATAACACAATTATCCACTGTGAAGCACTTAAAATTGGCATCCAATTTTTCTCATTTACCAGGGGAGCCTACCAGCATGAGCTCTGTTTTAGCGCTGTTCAGCGCAAGCCCATTGGATACCATCTAATCCTGAATTTTCCGATATATATTGTTAAGGGCTTCATCTTCTTGATATGATCCTGAGATAGGTATGGCGCATTGTGTGTCATCTGCGTAATTCGCAAATATGATCCCCTCTTCCTCCAGCATATGGAAAAAGAGGATCATAAAGATGTTATAAAAACATGGTGACACACAGGCTCCTTGGGGAACTCCATACAGTAGGAGCATGGGGGTCAGCTTCTGCTGCTTAACTAGCCACTCTGATCTGTCTACCCTTCCAAGAAAGATGAAATCCATTGGATAGCTGCCTCAGAAAATGAAGCGTTTACTCTTAACCTGGTGGACAGGATGGAATGGTCCACCAGGTCAAATGCTATAAAACAATATACTTTAATTAAACACACCTATACTTTAATTAAACACACCATATGCAAAAATAACTAAGTAGAATACACTACAAAAACCCACCCCTGTAGAATAAACACCAAATATGCAAGATCTAGAAAGATGCAGAACCCTAGGGAATGAAACCGAGGTGAAAGGCAATCAGTAACCACAATGTCCCTGTGTGAGAAAAGTGATTGAGAGAAGAACTAGCCAGTCTCTAGGGGCCAAATATACATTATGCAGTTACCAGTAAATATCTTCTCGCTGTTCTTGGTGATTCAGGCATCTTGGTGCAAATTTTGTTCGGATTCAGCAAATTGTTGATATACAGATGGGGAAGCAGGCGTCAAAGTGAGGCACTTTGCAGTTTGCATACTTCCACAGTGGTGAGCTTCTGGTTCGAGCCGAGGCAACAACATGCTCAGCTGGTGCATTGCAGTGACAAATTGGTATGAGGATTCAGAAACAGTGGTCTGAAGATTCTGAAGAAGTACCAAATGCAGCAACACAGGTTCATTAGTTTGAATGCGTTTGAACCTGGTCTTAATGCAGGAAACCAGCTACTTGTCATCTTCCGTTGCTGCAAGTCCCAATCCAGGGGGGACAAGATAGGCCCTTGTTCTCTTCTCCCAAAAAAATACAGGAGTCTGGCAAATGCAGGCAGGTGCTCCTTCACCTCCAGTCAGATTCTGGGTACCAGAGTAGTTGGCAAAGAGGCTGGTCGCCCCCCATTGTGCCCCGAGGATTGTTGGGGAGCGGAGCTTGCCTCTGCTTTGGATCACCTGCCTTCACCTCATAACTGGAGGACTTTGGCAAGAACTACTCTCCCAGCAGGGTCTAACAAATTCTTCTTGCAGTTCAGAGATGAATCAAAGGAGGAGTCGGAGACCCTTTTTTTTAAAGGCAAACGTCCACAACTGATTGGACAAAAGTAAGCCTGCTCTAAGGGGTTCAGTGCCTGTCCTTGAGAGAAGTTGTCTTTGCCTTCTGATATCATAATTCAAGTCCTTTGTGCTACAGGAAGTGGAGGAACACAAAATAAAGTTCCCAAGTATGGGAGCTCCCGTCATCCGCACATTATAAATGGCTAAAAAAATGAGTCCTAATAATTTCAAGCAATGTATTATGTTAATCTTTTTTTTGTATATATAACATCACATTCAATAAAGCAACGTCCAATGAATCTATCAAGTTCAGTGCATATCCAAAGAATTGATATGTTAGACACTCTTTATCATATTTTGAAGATTTATTTGTAGCCCAACGGGTTTCGTGAGAATTCACTTCTTCAGGGGCAAATGTACATATTTCAAAAACATCTAGAAAAAATGTAATAATTATACATTAGTTCATGTTCTAAAGACACTGTTTTACAATTTTGCTCAGTCACAACAACAAACCAAATTAATATTTCATAGGTCATTCTCATTGTGAGATAATTGAACCAGAGTTAACCATATATCTCAAAACTCATAAAATTTCAAATCAAATTAGTGTTTAGAGACAACAAGTGTTTAGAAAGGGGGTTTATTTGCAAAACAACAAAGATAGATTAAGGGCTATATTGGCTTACCTAACGAAAAATCTCAGACTCCAAATTATCATCTGATTCATATAGAAAGGAGAGAAAATCCCTCAGTGGGTAGTTTCTAGACAAAAGCAGCAGTCAATCCCATAGAAATTGTAGATATGATATATATTTTTAAGGTTCCAAATCGTTTTTTTGGAGCAAAAAAGTGAAATGTAAAAAGTAAATGGCAATTTACCAACAGTTGGTTGTTAAGGCAGCATTTTGTCAATGCTAAACGAGTAGATTAAGTTGGAAGGGGGATGTTCTAGGAATTGGTATCCGTAGTCATCACCATGGTTTATTGAATGTAAAGTCATGGTAGAGCTGCGCCATCAACAGGAACACCGTCCCAGTTGATGATGCAGTGATAAATGACTGCCTTTTATACTCAGAAAGTGATGTAATCACGTAACAAAGCGTACCACGTTAATGTGTGACATCATTAGGCGCATGCGCGTACCACGTCAGTGTCACTTCATTAGGTGCATGCGTGTTATTTCGCAAAAGAATGCCGTGTAAAAGATGACTGATATAGGCACAAATGTAGCTTTCATAGTGTAACTATGAAGTAAAGGACCTCGATTGAGTAGAAGGTCCTAAGAATAAATAACAAGTATTTATCAGACGTACAACGTCACAGTCTAAACACTGTGACGTCATTACGCGCAAGCGCGGTGTAATGTGATAGGATGCCGTAAAAAGCAGGAAGTGGAGGAGACCGGAAGGAGAGAGGTATAGAGAGAAACAAGATAGTGGAACCCTCCTCCAACTTTGCTGAGCTCCCTCTGTCTACACTAACCCTACCCCCTTCTCATACACATAGCATCAAGGGCCCTTTTGATTTTCAACACCTTAGTGTGAGGCTGGACCCTTTGTGTAGGATGTGCCCTTTGATGTTGTTTTCCCAGGTCAACAACTGCTGATGGGATGTCTCCCTGTTGATAGGTGTTACTCAACCTCACAAAGGTTCAAAGGCGCGGCCCAGCCATTCAGTTTCTTGCCCCACCAGAATACACACAATCCTTACACAGCTGACAGGGGCTCAGTGTTGACGTCTGTATGATACTATCGGATGCGGCTTCTGATGTTTGCGAATTACTCTCCGCAATTCCCTAAACTAAGTATGGCTTTATGTTTAAAGATTAAATTGCCACCAGAATAGTATTTCCTCATGACTATTTGGTTTTAGAACAGAGGTGCACACTTGCCTGTCGCAGCAACTGTCAAAAGGGTGCCCATGACCTCTGAGCCTGCTCTTTGTGACTATTGAGCCAGGCGCTGCAGATCAGTAGACTGAGACACCAAGGCACAAGTCTCTATGCTGTTGGCATGGAGCTTACAAAAGGGGAATCTGGTTAGCAGGTCACCCTCTCCGAGATTGAATTACACGCATCATTTTATTAACAAAAATCAAAAAAGCCAGGTCTATTTCTACCTTGCCAGATGGCAATTTCTCACAGCACGGATCTAACAGACCTAGGTTTTTTGTCCATGCATTCCACTCCAGAGCATGGTGGTAAAGGCTTCCACTGCAGCTTCTAACGCATCTGGCTTCCTGTCGGATAGAGGGCTAAGGAAGCTTGACGCCATGGGTTGCACATTTTCTTTTTACCATTGTCAGCCTGGCTTATGGGCTGTGAATGCCATCTGTGTCCTCACCAGATACACTCCCACTTTGTGATGTATCTGAGGCTGCAGAGAATATACATGTGCCCTAGATGGAGGCTTCTTTTCTTCTCTTGGACGATGGTAAGGAGGTGGGGGTGAGGGGATGGCAAATCCTGCAGTCAGGCCTGGACATACTGTGCTCTCTGCATACATTCCTGGCTGCAGACTTAGAGGTACACCTCAGGCATTATGACTAAACGCCCTCTAAGGCTGACGAGTCTCTGGAGAAGTTGAAAGCCTTCAAGGCTATGGCCAAAACCTTTGGGTTATTTGTCCAATAGTTTTCAGCATCCTCCTTAAAAGGTTGCTTTCCGATCTATACCTCATTTGCCCAAAATGGTAAGCGACAAGCACCCACTGGCAAACTGGCCACGTTTAAAATTTGACTGCGATGCCACTTCCCAGAGTAAAAGCCTTTCATTTGAAATATGCTCACTGTGCCAGTTTGATAGCTAGTTATTCCTGCTCGTTAGGGAGTAGTGGTACACCACTGCTTCAGAAGCTTTAGCCTTGTTTGGTTATGTCTCAGGGGTACTGCCTCCCTTTGTTCAATGTCCTCCTGACCATCCTCCTTCTCATCCTTCAACTCTCTCGGACTTCCACCTGTGGGAGGTGATTCAGCAACTCCTGGCAATGCAGCCATAGATGTGGGGCCTGACACGCAGAGGAAACAATAGGGACTGACTTGATTTTTTTTTTGTGCATAATGAGGATGGGGTCTTGCTGCTGTTGGACTTGCATTGAAGAAATTCAAGATTGTTACCTTGGCCTAGATGTTGGGCGTTCACCAATTGCTGATTGCTCCACTCAGACCTATTTCTCCCCCTTTGATGCCTCGTATCCGCTGCTGCTCCTATCCATCACAGATCCTCTGCTATCCCTTTAACCTGCTTGTAATGTCCTTGGTGTGAACCCTTTTTACAGCACTTCATAGCTTCAGAGCTTTGTTCACGCTTCAGAAATCGCATCCATACAGATTCTTGGGTCCTCAGGCTGCTGGACTGTCTGGTGTCTATGGACCCTCAACGCTTAATTCAATGTGCAAACAATGTGAAACAAAGGAAGTACCTTGGGT
Source organism: Ambystoma mexicanum (assembly GCF_040938575.1). Taxonomy (NCBI): domain Eukaryota; kingdom Metazoa; phylum Chordata; class Amphibia; order Caudata; family Ambystomatidae; genus Ambystoma; species Ambystoma mexicanum. The sequence continues at coordinate 1,012,273,860 of NC_090924.1, read as the reverse complement.
GCTAAAGGGAACACAGATTACTAGTTTGTAGTCTAGCCTTACAGCCTTTCCATGTGGTGGCTGCACGTCCCAGGATTGAGAGGATTCATGTCTTTCCTTAACTGGATGATGGGCTCATTCAAGCTTGCAGCCCAGACCTGGTGACGGCCAACCTACCCCACACCCACCACCTGCACAGCTTGGGCTTCTCCCTAAACTTCACTAAGTCCCATGTCACATCCTCTCAGTGGCTGCAGTTCGCTTGGGTGGTCCAGGGCATGCTCTGTCAGAGCCATTCCTCTCAAGGACCAGTTGGCGAACATCTTGCAGACAATGCAAGCCTTCCAACCCCATAAAACAATTCCCAACCTCAGCCATTCTATGTCGTTTGGGTCTCATGGCACCCAGCATCTTCGTGTAGAACTGGTTGCTTCAGTGGCAACTTCACTGTCAATATGCTCATTTCCACTGTAACATGGACCTCTTGCAGCTCTCAACCAGAGCAGGACCTCCTGAGGTGGGCCCATCAATACATTTTGCAAAGGGGATAGTTTTCTGGCACTCTTGCCTCAATTGATGGATGTCACAGGCCGATCTTCCAAAGGCTGGGGCCTCGCCAGAACAATGACAATGAGCAGACTGTGGTGCCCACCTAGGAGATGGAATAAATCGATCCGCTGGACCACAGGCTATCAGGCTGACCTGATTGATTTTCTTTTGTGCTGGGTAAGTGTCCATATTGTGATGTCAAAACAGTGTGTTACCTCAATAGGAGACGCAGGGTAGGATCACTGGCTCTATGCAGGGAAGTGCAAATTAACAAGGGGGGTCCAGGGAGTCCCTCTGTCAGACATTAGTCCTGGTTACGAGAGACTTACCCAGAGTCTTTAGCTCACTATCTTTCACAGAGAAGAAATATCCCAAACATATCAGTCTTTGTCCTGCCCTGGGGCAGTCCAGCACCGAAACGCTAGGCAATTCTCCTCTGAACAAGAGTACCAACAGAAACCCCAGACACGTGTTTCGGTCTGGTTGGACCTCATCAGTAGGGTGGATCTGTGCCTCGCTTAAGAATAGTGAGCAAGGGGTCCACGTCTGGATTCCCCTAGTAACTTAGGGTGAGACCCAAAGTTACTTAAATATGCAAATTAACAAGTGGGGTCCTGGGCTAAAGACTCTGGGTAAGTCTCTCTTAACCAGGACTAATGTCTGGCAGAGGGACTCCCAGGACCCCCTTGTTAATTTGTCTATGCAGGGAAGTGACAACTATGGTTCTGGGTCCCCGGAGAAAAAACATCTGTCGGCAGTCAATTGTTCCAGGATTGAAGAACGTAGGCAGACTTCAGTCTCCTGCAATGTAAGGTAGCTCTGCCAGGATGTTTTGGGCCAGATCTTCACCTTTTCAGTGACCACTGAGGTAGAACGTTAGGCCCCAGTGTCAACAGGGAATGCAAGCCTGTTCTTCTCCAGGGAATTTCCTCTGCATGAGAGCTAGAGAATAATTGTTGAATGAGCTTTGAACTTATCTATGCATTTCTGCCAATTTGTTATTCTGTTGGTTCTTATGAGACTATGATAGCTCAGATCGACAATGACCTTTACTGCCTTGGACTGGGTCTGGTGGATGTAATTCCTGCAACTATTGGACATGTCCATCTTTCCTCCATGACTCCTCCCGGCAAGGGTGGATCTCTTCTTCCAATCTGAGAGCTAGGTCCTCTATCCAAGCCTCAGCCGCCTCAACCTTCATGTTTGGCTGCTTAAAGACTGTGATACAAAGAGTGTGATCTATTGGTGGTGTTCTCAATTTACTCTTTTCTGCCAGGAGGCCTGCCAGCAAGTCATTCTATGCCTGCATGTGGCAGAGGGTTTCAGTCTGGGCTCTTTTTATCTGTCTGACATCTGTAGTTGTTAACTTTATGCTTTCATGGTCCAGCAAGGCCTTCTCTATCAGCAGTGTGAAAGAGTACGCAGGTGCTTTTTCACTCTTTAAGGGGACCCCAGAGCAGGTCTCGGTTTTTCTATTCCCAATGTAATGCAGTTTTTGCAGAGACTGTCTAGCCAGTTTCCACCATGGTTATGTATTGCCCTTGCATTTTGTGTTAACCTTTCTCAGGACTGCACCATTTGAGCCTTTGAATTCATGTTATTTAAGGTTGCTCACCTTTAACATGACTTTCCAGGTTGCCAAATCTTCCAGTAGCTGGTTGATTGAGTTCTAGGCTGTTTGTTAAACCTCCTTACCGTCTCCAAGCAAAGGTGACCTTGGGGGAGGCTGCCCTTCCCAAAGTTGTGTCACGCTTCCACTTGTTTCAGAAGATCCATCCTCCTGTCTTCTAGCATCACCCATATTAGATAGAGGAGAGTTTACACAGTCTGAATCCCAAAAGGGCTCTCTCTGCTGCTATTTCACAGACTAGGTACATCAGGAAGGAAGGCCAGATATTTGTTTTCTCTGCGGCCCGAGCAGATATGGCTGTTACCAAGTAGACCCTATCTAGATGGATTGTCCTCTGCATTTCGCTGTGTTATGATGTAGCCCAGATTGAAGCGCCTGAAGGCCTCAAGGCCCATTCTACAAAAGGCCTGGTGGCGACCTTTGTCTTGCAGATGGGTGTCCTTGTATTGGGCATCTTCCAGGCGGTTACACAGACTTCCCTGCACACATTTGCACAGCTTTGTCTGAATTCCTTATCAGGTTAGGACACCCACTTTAATTGGGCTGTGCTCTAGAATTTCTTGGTGTAGGTGATGGTTTCTCACTCCCATCCCTCGACGTTCTGTACTGTTGGAGTCTTTTTGAGATGAGGAAGATGAGTACTGAAATTCATTAGAAAGAACGAATAACTTAAATCTCTAATGTTCTTTCTGATCCGTTAGTCGTTCGCCAAAGATTCCTAATTTCCCCTTCCTTTTCTAACTATGGAACTACCATCCACCTTGGCCGGATTGTCATTGTCTCCTCTGCTCCCCCACTTACACATCCTGTCGCCAATTTGTTTTCCACCCTTGGTATTACCACTTCCCCCTGCTTACTACATTACCCTTCTGCCGTTCCTACCACCTCTTCCACTTTTGATGTTAACCCTTCCAGACTACCGCCTTACCTGGCGATGTTACTTCCTCCACTTTTAGTCTTGCCACCTTGTCTCTTCACCTTGATGTTACCTCCTTCTTAACTGTTAGCTTACCGCCTCTCCACTACTGCTACCTCTCTGACCGCCAGATCTCCTGCCTCTTTCTCAAACTCTGTCCAAACTCCAGCTGCCTCCAAGGACTAGCCTCCGGCTTCTGCAATCCACAATTCACACTGCATCTGTGGACTAATCATTTGTAGTCGATACATAATGACAGGGTAGTCTTTGGGATACACCCAAAGTTTTTATGAAAATTAATTTCAAATTTTCATGTGAACTCCTCAATTGAATTGCCAGCCTTTTTCCAAAAGCCCCACTCAGTCATTATGGTTATTACATACACTGGATGTGAGTAGAGCAGTTACATTCAATGTGGCTGAACCCCCAAAACAACTTAAATCAAGCCACTTTTTAATGTCCTTTACCCAGGGATACGAAGGCTGTCCTGTAAGTAAATCCAGCATTGCTAGATGGCTTGTTCCCTGTATATTGGAGTGTTAAATTCGTGCGCAGAAGCGATTGAGGCGCACACAACACGAGGGAGCAGCTACGCTTGCATTCATATCCAATGCTCTCCTAGATACAATAAACAAGACGGCATTGTGGAGTTCAGTCCACACAAGTGCTCTTCAAACTGTGGGTCTGGTCACCCTAAGGGGGCCAAAAGGATTCCCAGAGGGGCATTAGGCTTTTTAAAAAGGGACTACAGTGACTGCTTTTAATAGAAAATGTAAGCTTTTGTAGCATGTGGGAGCAGAAACATTTTTAGTTGTGGGAGGAGGTGGGGCGCAGATCAATGTAAACCAGTTTCAATATCACTGCTGCTCAAGTTCGCTAAACATTACTGTATAGTCAAATAAAAGGATTCACTAGTGGGTCGAGCAATAGTAGGCCATTTTGTTTCTGCAATGCCAAAAGCACACCCAACACTGATGACACAATGACTATGCAGAGCATGGTAATCTAGGCAGATTCACAGCCCCCAGAAGAAGAGTGTTAGTTACCGAGCAATTGTTTTTTTGGTCATTGTATCCGTTAGGTCACTTGTACCCGCCCAGCCTCACTCGTATGGGACACAGCATAAAAAAGCACTACTTGGTGCGGTGGGTAAATCCTAGTACAAATACATACAAACAATTTATGGGTGTAGGCTATGGGGCGTTGTGGGTACCTGGGACAGTGTGATACGAATGCTGCTGTCTGGAAATAAACATCTTTCAATGCTCCGGATCAATCGCTAGATTGCAGAATAAGCATAGGACGTTATCAATTCAAACTATATAAAAAGAAAAGCTGTGCCTGTTAAAGTATAAAATATCGCCTCTTTGTTTTGGCTCTTTTATTTTCCACTTTTTAAATTCTTCAAATTAAGGCATACATTAATTTTGATTTTACAAAAAAAAGCTGCAAAATGGTTAATTGGCCACAGAAAAGTGCATCTATGTGAATCATTTATGTAATGTGTAAAGTTGACAAAAAGTGCTAACGCCCATCCTTCCCAAAAAAAAGTGCCTCCTGTAAAATGTTAGTATCAAACTTGTGCGTGAGAGGATCCAAAATTGCGCATTCTAATCAAATACTTGACACACAGCAAAAGTTTGGATATGGAAATCTATGAACAACCTCCATGGGGCGTAGGTGTGACTCAAGGACTGGCTATGTCACGGCATCGTTGTGAAGAGGAGAAGATGGAATTTGCGGATGACTACCTATGTACTGTGGCAATGGTCAGTGTCTGCCATTGGAATTTGAATGCAGATCTACAGATTTCGGCATTTTGCATTTATCATATGAAGATATATGGTGAGGGTTAACCTTCTCGTATCTATCTCTTGTCATAATTATCTTTAATAAACCCTGTAAATGCAGGTAAAACTTTGTCTTTAATAATGTATTTTGGAGGAGCCCGGAAAGAGCACTTATTTATATTAAGTGTAGGACAGAAACGTGTTTAAGGATATGACTATATGGGTGTACTGCATGTGTTTTATCAACAATACATGAATGTTACATATTGCACAACAATAATGTGTGATGTTGCACACTAAAGGCTGCCTATCATCTTGTATGTGTATAGGTTACATTATTGCCAAATAACCTGTCAGCAGCTGAATTCAGTAGAAACCTTTTTCAAATCGTTTCTACTGGATCCTGTTGCTGACGTATGGGGTTATCTGAAATATTAAGAGGGTTCCTGGGGATGGTTTGATTTAATCTGGTGACATTCCATTATTGTTGGTTTGTTTGTTTATTCACTTTTTATGCGCACCAGGCCCGTAGGTAAAAGGGCGCAACAGTAAGAAAATGCAAGGCTTACATGGTTACACAATATACAGTATATACAATTTAAAGGCTTCTGAGGTTACAACAATATACAATGTACAAATATACAAGTTGCAAAATGTTACACTAGGTATAGCACTGCATCTCAATAATAGACGAGATTACACATAAACTTAAAAGCAGTGACGCAGAATTAGGGGAGAAGAACGGGTGAGTAGGAGTAGGTAGATCCAGCTGTGGAAACATCCTAAAGGGTGTGAGACTTAGGGGTCAGTCAAGATAATATGTTTGATGGCATTTTTTTTGAAGTGTAGGTAAGGTTGGTCAGCTCTCAAGTCTTGTGGCAGTAGGTTCCATAGTTTAGCAGCCTTCACTGGGAAGCTGTTACCACCAATAGTGGTGAGCCTATATCTGGGTATAGCCAGGCAATTTGCATTTGCCGGATCTAGTTGTTCTGAGAGAGATTCTTCTATGAAGTTTATCTGTAAGGTAGCTAGGGGCAGCGTTATTTAACGCTTTGTGGGTCAGTGATAGCATTTTTAGTTTTATTTTATTGCCAGTAGATAGCCATTTATTTTGGCGTCTGACGGAGTAAATATGAGTTCTTTTATTGATGCCAAGTGCTGCTCTCAAGGCGTTATTTTGTAGTCTTTGAAGCCTTTGGATGGTGGTTTCGTTAGCACCACTATATAGGGCATTACAGTAATCAATTCTAGAGAGTATTAAGGCTCTAGCCAGGATCAGGCAGCTGTCGTTAGAAAGGAATGGCTTGCCAGCTCTTATCAGCTTGCAAGTGTAGGCCGTGGTGGAGGCAAGGGATTTTATCTGTTTAACAAAGGACAGTGTGGAATCAAGATGGAAGCCAAGGGTTTTTACATCCTTAGAGACTTTGATGGTACTCCCGTCGATGTTGAATGAGGAGAATTCCTGGCCTAGTTTTTTGATGTTTGCTTGTGTGCCCATGATTATCAACTCAGTCTTATCGTTCAAGCAGAGGCCATGAGTGGCCATCCAAGCCTGGATGATAAGATATACCCTGTTAACCAGGGTATATCTTATCATCCGTGTCCTTACTGTGATCCCCAGAAAGCGGGAGGAGGATCTGTGTATCGTCTGCATAGTTGGTGTAGATGATACCCAGATGGTCCAAATCATCAAACAAGGGTTTGGTGAAGATGTTGTATAGCGTTGGAGAGACACAAGAGCCTTGTGGAACACCGCACAGGATGGGAGTAGGGTCTGCGGCTGCTGATGGAGAGAACTCTCATGGTTCTCTCACTCAGGAAGGATTCAATCCATCTGATGGCCTCAGAGGAGAAATGAGCGGCAGAGTCAAGGTGTCCACAAAGGACCCTATGGTCCACTAGATCGAATGCGGCTCAGCGATCAAGTAGGAGCAGAAGTACTGTCTTCCCTTTGTCTCTCAGCTCGTTAATTTGGGCTTGTAAATCAATTAAGGCTGTTTCCGTTCCGTGTAGTGGGCGGAAACCGGATTGTCTGTCTCCTAAGAGTTTGTGCAGTTCTAGGTGTTTTTGAATTTGGTTGTAGGCCGCTTTGTCCAATATTTTAATTAGAAATGGTTACTGTGGTGATGGGACGGTAGTTAGTGGGGATGAGAGGATCTAATGTCTGTTTCTTGAGGATTGGGAGCAATAAGTTTGCAGGGATGGTACCTGAAGCAAAGGAGGCATTAATCAATTTGGTGATGAACAGAGATAGTTCTCTGGCCGCTTCTTTTATTAATTGTGCTGGGCAAATGTCACCTTTGCAATTGGAGGGCTTCAGTGAAAGGATGATTTTTTTCTACTTCCAGGGTAGACATTTTGGTGAAGTGGAATATTGTATTGTGTGCCGCTGGTGGATCACTGGTCAGAGGGTTTTTAGGCGAGTACTGTAGATTCAGCATTTCTTTTTTTTCCTGAATTTTATTTGCTAGTGCATGTTGGATGTCTTCACACCAAGACTTATCCTTCATGCAGATATCAGGTATAGCTATTGGTGACTCTAATTCTTTTAGTATGCAGAAGAGTTCCTTCATACTGGATTTGGATTTGGCAATGCGCTCATCATAAGAGTTGCGTTTTGCCCGACAGATTTCATTCTCGTAATGCGAGGAGAGCAAGGTTAATTTGTCTTTATTATCATTAGTAGGGCAAAGTCTCCAGTTGGTTTCACTTTTTCTTTTCAAGAGGCGTAAATCTCTGAGTTGAGGCATAAACCATTTTTTTAAATGGGCTTTTGGTTTGCTAGATCTTAGTTTAAGAGGGGCAGTTTTATCCAGTGTAGTGAGCATGATATTGTTGAATTCATGCACTAGGGTGCTAGGATCAAGATTTTCTGGTAATGCATTTAGAGTGGGAAGGATCGCAGGGATTAATTTATCTACTGTGATGCTTTTTAAGTTTCTGGTTAGGCATGGTGGTGCTAGTGTAGGGGCCGTAGGAGTAGGTCTGGTGGTGGATAAGTGAAAGGACACCAGTGAGTGGTCTGTCCAGGATAGGGGCTTGATGAATGAGATGGTAACTGTGCAGTTATAATCCGCTATCCAATCCAATGTTCTCCCCTTTGAGTGGGTGGGTTTATTCACTTTTTGACACAGACCTGTTGCATTGCTTGTGTTAGCTATATCTTTGGCATTTTTATCCATTAGGTCGTTAAAGGCTATGTTAAAATCCCCTTAAAGGAGTAATTGAGAGGATGGTTTAAGGTTGTTTGTAAATATGTTGTGCAGATCCTCCTCAAAGGTACCAAGAGGACCAGGCGGTCTGTATATTAGATGAATGGTGAGTGATTGTGAGTTATTTATCTGAAATTTAGCGGATAGAATTTTGCACGATTGTGACAGTTGGATGGGGGCTAGTCTGAGGCTGAGGCAAATTTTAGAGATAATGGCGATACCGCCTCCTCGGGTACCCTCTCGGTCTTGTCTGGCTATTGTGTAGCCATCTGGGATGGCTAACATGAGCGATGGTCCTGCTGCATTATGTAGGCAAGTCTCGGTGATCGCAAGGAAATCTAGATGACCTTCTGTGATTAGGTCAGCAATGTCAATGGCATGGGCAGCGAGCGATCTCGCATTGAGAAGTGCTCCTTTAAGAGGTCTCAATTACAGCTTTGACTTGGGTAGGTTTGGCTGTAATGTTAGCAGTTAGCTTACACTTAATATTATTAGTTTGGTGGATCTTTATATCGGAGATAGATTGTAGAGGTGACAAATAGGTGTGACTAAGTTTCAGATTATGCTGATAATTAGTTTTCAGGTTGGTAGGAGGTAGGGATCTTCTCAGTGATTCATGTAATTTTATTAACCTGGCACGGAATCTGAGTTTTCTATTAGAAGTGGTGCAGGGTAGAGAGACAAGGGTTGTTGTCCCTGAGGCACTATTGTGTGTAAGTTGGAGGGGAGTGGCAAAGTATGTGTCTGTATTTGTCCATTCAGGTGGGCTGGGATCTAAGATGGGTGCTAGCGGACGCTTGGCGCGGCATACTTGGCTTCTGGTACCAGCATGCAATGTGGCAGCCATTGTGCAGAGCAGAATTGTTATAATTAACATCTTTCCCCCTTGAGCAGCAGGAGTATAGCGATGCGCGTAGAGGATCTATGCAATTAAACAACTAACAATTAAACAACACAAATGAGGCAGTATCTGTGAGGCAGCTAGGCCTCTGGGCCAGATCAGTTAAACAGCTGGAGTAGGGCTATGGCAAAGAGGCAACTGGGCGATAATACAAATAGCAATTAAGCTGCACAAGTACAATAGTGCATGTATGGCAACTGGGTGCCTAGGCAGTAGTAAACATAGTAAGGTAATACGGGGTGCTAGGTCCCTGGGGAAACCACCAAGCGGCAGGGATAGGGCAATGGTAGTGAGGCAACTGGACGAAATTGCAGTTAGCAGTATAAACAACACCAATACGGTAATGCATGAGAGGCTGCAGGGCGAGATAGCAATGAGACATATGTTGTATGCAGTAGAGTAATTAACAATAGATTCAGTACTTCTAGCATTGATGACTAGTGGCTGCAATATAATAGGAAGTGGTGACATAATAGGAGAGCAATATCACGTGCACAGTATAGGCTAATGGGATTTTTCAGTCCATTTGAGGGCATGAGAGCTACATGATCTATGTCGGCTAGTTGGCATAGAGGATAAAGACAAACATATCAAATATTCATATTCAGGCAAAGGCAATTTGGCATGCTCATGTAGTGCATGGTGTAAATTCACTCGTTGGAAACTATACTGAGCAACAATAGGGTGAGTGATTACAGTTTAGCATAGCATAAATCGCTTGATACAGTAACACAGTACCTGGAAGCTGGGGTAGGTTGCTTCTGGGTATCAAGATGTAGGTAGAATCTGGGTGACATTACATGCATGAAGAATAGACCTACCACCCGAGAATGGGTTGGCCCGCAATATAAAAGGTAATATAGTCAGTGTTTTCGGGTCTGACGGTTAGGGAGCACATAGGCTCAAGACAGCAATGAATACAGGCATACTGTAAGGGCAAAGTCGCACATGCTTCAAAAGGGCCAATGTACTTAGTTAGTGGTGGGTGATGAGCGATCCGCTAAATAAGAGGACGGGGCGACTTGTGCCGACTCACATCGGCGAACAGAGGCAAACAGGAAGCCTTAATCCTCGGCCTTGCTCCGCTTGGTCGGCTTCCGCCTGTCGGTGGCCAGGATAGGCTAATGAGGCACCCGATTGCTCAGCAACTGGGAGCAGCCTCGTTTCCAGGCCACATCGCGCCGGCCATTTTATAGTCAGGCTCAGGTGCACAAACAAAGGAGATCAGCTGGGCTGTGTCGAGGGGCCTTGGCAAGCAGCCGATCACGCTGCAGGCATCTGTGGGGGCCGGGGGACCTGCACAGGCTCCGGATTGCCTGGGTGTCGTCTTGGTGTCGTGGGGGCACCGAGGGGGTCAGGCAGCATCAGGTGGCTGCAGCTGGGGAGTAAGGGCTCCTGCCCACTCCAATGTTGCTGCTGTAGTGAGGTTAAGGCTCAGGCAAACAGGAAGCTTTTATCCTCGGCCTTGCTCTGCAGGTCGGCTTCCGCCTGTCGGTGGCCAGGATAGGCTATTGAGGCACCCGGTTGCTCAGCAACTGGGAACAGCCTCGTTTCCAGGCCGCATCGCGCCAGCCATTTTATAGTCCGGCTCGGGTGCACAAACAAAGGAGATCAGCTGGGCTGGTGTCGAGAGGCCTTGGCAAGCAGCAGATCACGCTGCAGGCATCTGTGGGGGCTGGGGGCCTGCAAAGCCTCCGGATTGCCTGGGTGTCGTCTTGGGGTCGGTGGGGGCACCAAGGGGGTCAGGCAGCATCAGGTCCCCAAACAGTTCCTAGGAGTTGTCCTTAAACGATCCAGAGATACAGGCAGCTATCACGACAGACGCCTCTCATGCTGGGTGGGGGGCACACTACCTTCACCACACAGCTCAGGGTATGTGGTCTCGCGTGGCAGCTCAAAACCACATCAATCTGCTAGAACTTCAGGCGTTCAAATTCCACTTAATGAACCAATCTGTGCAAGTCCTGACAGACAGCACTACAGCAATGTTTTACATAAACAGGTGGGCACACATTCTCCAAATCTGTTCAGACTTGCACAGCAAATTTGGAAATGGGCACTCAGACAGAAGATATTCCTATCGTCACAGCACGTTCCCGGGGAACTCGACTCTCTCGCAAACTCATTGAGCAGAGATCCCCTACCAGAAGAACACAAGTGACAACTTCGCGCAGAGGTCGTAGAACACTTCTTCTCTCTATGGGGTTTCCCCACAATAGACTTGTTTGCTACAAGTGATAACAAGCAATCCCCAGATTTCACGTCCGGATTCCCTCAGCCAGGCTCCAAGGGGAATGCCCTATGGATGAACTGGTCAGGGAAATGTGCTTATGCTTTTCCCCCCCCCCCAACACCTCTCATGAGGAAAGTGGTGAACAAGATCCAATAGGAACAGATTACACTCATCCTAGTTGCTCCTATGTGGACAAGACAAGACAAGCCTGGTATCCACATCTGCGTAAACTGGCAGTGTGCGATCCCATTAAACTCCTGTGCCCGTACAATCTGCTCAGTCAGCACGGGGACTAACAGTGCACCCTCAATCGATGTACTTGGCAGCATGGCTCCTGAAGTTATAGAGTTTGGATATCTTAATCTGCCACAGAGATGTATGGATATCTTGAAAGAATCAAGAAAGCCTAACACCAGGCACTGTTATTTTGTCAAGTGGAGGAGATTTGTAGTTTGGTGCCAGACAAAACAGATTAACCCCATAAAATGTACTCCTTCACACATTCCTACTTATATGCTCCAATTGTTAGACGCTGGGTTAGTATTCAACTCCTTAAAGGTCCACCTGGCAGCTTTGTCAACATATACCACTTCCCCCAATAAGGTCTCATGGTGGAAGGTACCAGTCATCAAGGCATTCATGGAGGGAGTAAAGAGACTCCACCCTCCAATTTCAAACCTCGCCGCCAGGATGGTATCTCAATGTTGTACTCACTAAGCTCATGGGACCCCCTTTCGAGCCTATGCATAAGTCTAGTCTCAAACACCTGACTTACAAAACCGCCTTCTAAGTGGCTATCACTTCCATAAGAAGAGTTAGTGAAATGCAAGCATTGTCAGTGCAGGACCCGTTCTTTGGTGTACACAAGGACAAGCTGGTTTCACATACTCACACTAGATTCTCCCCTCAGTTCATCTCCAAATTTCATGTAAACCAGTCTATTGAGCTACCAGCTTTCTTCCAGGAACCCACCAGCTCAGCTGAGGTAAAACTCCACACACTAGATGTGAGAAGAGCGGTCCTCTACTATGTAGACAAGACCAGACCACTTAGAAAGACAGATCAACTGTTTGTCTCCGCAGCACCAGGCAGAGAGAAGGTGATTGCATTTCAAAGAATGCAATCTCTAGGTTGATAGTCAGATGTATACAACCTTTCTATTCCCTATAATATAAAACACTGCCTTTTACACCCAGGGCTCACTCCACAAGAGGTACAGGAATACCCTGGCTTTCATCGCAAATGTCCCTCTAGACAGCATTTGCAAAGCAGCTACATGGAGCTCAATACATACTTTGACTCAGCACTACTGCATTGACACTCATTCCAAGACACATACACAGGTGGGACAAGCAGTTCTAAGACATCTGTTCTCTCATGAACCTTCTCACATCTCTCCTCCTTCTTCTAACACTGCTTGCTGATCTATGCACAGCATGTGATCCCAGCAGATTCCACAAGCCTCAGAAGGGATACATTACTCACTGTAATCGTATTGCTGATGCTTGTATCTGCTTAGATTCACATGCGCCCACCCTTCCTCCCCTCGGAGAGAAGGTGCATGGATTCTTATGAGCTTGTCTGATACTTATCCGCTTGTATACAACTGCACTCACATTACACCTCATGCTACCTCATGTCAGAAAAACAACAATCTGAGGAACCTTGACGCGTGAGGGATCATGGGTGCAGTGGACGTCACACTAGGGATAGTATTACTGGCAAGCCCTGTCGACGTCCCTTTTTGAGTTTCGAAAACAACTGTAATATTCTGCAGCTTCCACTAGATGTCGGCCTATACACAGCTTGTGAATCTAAGCAGATACAAGCATCAGAAATACGATTACGGTGAGTAATGTATCCCACATTTCTGATGCTTGTTAATCTGCTTAGAATCACATGCTGTGCAGATGGTCCGACATCCAGTGGTAACTGACGAGTATTGCATCTTGTCTTTCGGGATCAAAAGGGGACATCGGCATAGGCGTGTCTGTAACACTATCCCTAACATGACGTGTAGTGTACCCAAAATCCCTCACGCGCCGAAGTCCCTCAGATTGTTTTTTTCAGCCCAGATTACTGGTTGCCCTAATGCAGAGCTCTTTCACAGAGATAGCGTTATTGTCATATTTATTGACTTTGTCATTATTCCCGTTAAGTCACTATGACAGTTGAATCCTGTGAAACAACTCCGAAGACTGCTGCAGACTTTCGATGCCTGTTGATCCTAACGGCGCTGCCGTCCATGTGGCTGTGCCTTCTGGCGGCCTATACAGTAGGGAGAGTGGGGTTGGGGTGGCCATATTCTTTACAAGTATGCCTTTCCTCTTTCACCCTCTCTGCTCCCTGGGTTTTGTCATCATTGTACCTGTCTTTCGCTATGGGAAAGACGCCATTTAGATTTTGTCCCTCGTGTAGGGTCAAATATCATTGGAAAGACTAGCACTCTCGGTGCAACAATTGTCTTCCCCTCGACCACAAAGAAGCGATTGTGCGGCTTTTAGACTCCAGCGCCCTAAAACGCTTAAGGAGCGGCGCTTGAAGCCGTTGGCGGCCTATGGCATGTCGCAGGCCGAATGTTCTTCCCCCGCTGCAACCGCCGAAAGTGATGGGACTAGCGATGACCAGGCCTCCGTGTCGGAAGCCATTCTAATGGCGGACTACTCTCGGCCCGCAGCGCCCGTCCCCGACCCCACCAGGCTTGACGCGAGTCACGCTATGGGGAAAACACCCGGCGACAGGGGCGCACACGATCATAACACCAAACGCACAACCCAAATTTCTCCTTCGGCGGCACTGTTAAAGCGTACCAAAGCGCCAACAGAACCGTCACAAACTTCGATGGGAATCCTCTGATCGGCAGCCTACACCGCAGCCGCGGCCTTCGGCTGGGCAATAAAGATTCCCTGAGCGTTGTTGAGAGCATCGCAAGGATTACCTCGGCAGTTAGACTGAAGGAACGGTCAAAGGAGGTGGCGAAGCACAATGAACGGCCTAGAGACGTACCAAAAGAAACGCCACAGCTCCCCGAACCCTGCAAGGACTACGCTGAGAGTCCTGTGCCTTTGTCAAGTATAAAGGGGACAAATCTCGACGTTGCAGGGAAGAAGATGAACACTTTCGTCCCCTGCACCCCTGTAGTTCATCCTCGTGGACCAGGGAGAAATTTGAGGGATGTCTGGACAGATTAGAAAAATGTCTCTTATTCTGAGAAGCTTGCTCCCAAGAGACCTCAAGAAGACTTTACTTTTTATACTTGTATCCAAGTTTCAAAGGACCTTGGAAGATCAACATGAAGAGTATACCTGTGTCCTCACAGAAGATGATGTTATGGACACATATGATCAGGATGAGGATGCCACCTTTCTGGAAAACTACAATGTGGATGACCAGGCAGATCTTATAGACAATTGGGAAGACAGCAGTCAGGTTGATGCTCAACCTTGGATGTCCCATTCTCCCACCCAGGACCCCGATGCCCTGCGCATAGATTCCCCCCCTCCACTCCAGCCCACCAAGCCTCCCCAGTGGACGATCAAATGGCGTTTAACATCATCTTGAAAAAGGTGGCTGACCATTTTCAGATGGCCACTCGAGCTTTACCAGATTCAGATTTTGTGGAGGATATACAAAGAAAAACCTCTGGCCAGCCAGGCCATCTCTGTTAGAACTCTATTAGGAGGAGATTGGCACCTTCCTTGTGGACGCCAGCCCAAACCAGGGCGGTGAACCCTAGGGTGGAAAAGTTGTGTTTCGTCCATCTCCGACCGACACTGCCTACATCAAGGGACATGCCACTCCAGATTCTTTAGTGGTTACCACTACTAGAAAACGGGCTGGTGTTCCCCTGTCTAGGAGAGGCACCACCCGATAAGGAGTCCAAGAGACTACATGCACTGGGAAAGAGGGTTACTACTGCTGCTGCGTTTTCCACACGAATAGCTAATAACACCACGCTATTGGCCAGCTATGCAGATGTCCAGTGGAACCTTCTGCAAGAAGGCCGGAACCTACATGGACCAAGTTGCTTGCCATTGTTTCGGAAGGCAAGCAAGTCAACCAGAATGTGCTCAAGAACACTATGGACGCTGCAGAGATAGCGGGAAGAACCCTGGCACAAGGTAGCTTGCTCAAGCGACATGTATGGCTGAGTAACTCCGGTTTCAAGTCGGAGACCCGAGCAGCCTTGATAAACAAACCTGTTGAGAAGACCAACCTGTTTGGCAAGGCAGTGGACGATGCACTGGAAACAGCCAAGAAAGAACATGAAACACTCAAGTCCCTTCAACAGATTACCCAGAAGACCTCGCCTCAGAGAGGAAGTGGCTCCCGCTGGTCCTTTCGTGGGCAATCTCGTTTTCCCCGGGACCAGTATAATGCAGGAAACGACTGGAATTCGAGACAAGGGTCTAATACCTCCATCACTTATCCCCCCCAGAGGACAGCAGTGTAGGAAAGATAGAGGACGAGGTTCCAACCCCAGAGGCGCCCTGGCCTCTGGTCAGAAATGACCTTCGGATCCAGGTCCCCTTCCATGCCACCCCAGTCGGGGGGCGTATAACATCTTTCCTTACTGCATGGGAAGGATAACAGACCAGTGGGTACTCAAGACGGTCGCCCATGGGTACTGCATAGAATTTTCCTGACCACCCCAATTCAGACCGCCAAAATCAAGACGCCTGACACCGGAGCACCTGCGGATCCTGCTGCAAGAGGGGGAGACCCTTCTAGGAAAGGACGCCATAGATGTCGTCCCTATTCTACAGCTAAACTAAGGTATTTATTCAGTGTACTTCCTTGTACCCAAAAAGGATCTCACCATGCGCCCTGTGCTAGACTTGCGCCCAGCGAACAAGTTTGTCAAACTCAAAAGTTTCGTATGGTCACTTTACAGGAAGTAATCCCGTTGTTGAAACAGGGGGATTAAAGGGCAACACTGGACATGAAAGATGCATACTTTCATATTTCAATGTTGCCAGCGCACAGAAAATACCTAAGATTCATGATGGAGGACAAGCACTATCAGTTCAAAGTACTCCCCTTCGGCATTGCCTCGGCACCGAGGGTGTTTACAAAGGTACTGGAGGTAGCTGCAGCACACTTGAAACAAACTATCCGTCCCGGTTTACCCTTACCCTTACCCTGACGACTGTTCATAACAGGGGAGTCCTACGAAACATGCCTATTGAACACGCAGAAGACAATAGACCTCTTATTCAGTCTCGGGTTCTCCATCAATGAGAAGAAATTCAGCCTAGACCCCAGTCAAGTCAAACAGTTTCTAGGGGCTCTAATTCAGATGAAAGACAGCCTCTTCTTCCCCTCCAAAGAGAGGGTTCCAAACATTCTGTTTCAGAACCCTCAATATATAGCCAGTAGGGAGGTGATGGTACGCAAAGCCGTGCGACTGTTAGGAATGATGGCGTCCTGCATTTATTTAGTTCCTCACCCATGTCGTTGCCTGCGTCCCATGCAAGAGTGGCTCAACAGCCAGTGGTGTCAGGCCAGCGGACAATGGGAAGATCTGGTAGTTGTCTCGACAGCCCTCATTCTCTCTCTGCAGTGGTGGTTGAGGGAAAACCTCTTGGAGGGAAGACCTTCACCACCCCCGCAGTAGAAGCCACTCTCACGACTGACGCGTCTCTCACGGGGTGGGGGACTCACCTGTTTCAGCAGATGGCGCATGGCATGTGGTCCCCACAAGTAGCGTCCAACCACATAAATCTGTTGGAGCTAATAGCGTTATTCAAAGCACTGAAAGCCTTTCAAACACAGTTACAGGGGAAGACCGTCCTGATCTTGACAGACAGCACCACAGCCATGTACTACTTGAAAAAACAAGGAGGCACACTCTCCAAGGCTATTCCAAAACATTTGGATATGGGCTCTCACACATAGGATGTTCCTGTTGTCCCAACACATGCAAGGGGAACTCATTCTTCTGGCAGACGTGCTCAGCAGAGATTTCCCATTGCCCATAGAGTACGAATGGAGACTACACAAAGACATTGTCTCCAATGTTTTTGCAGAATGGGGCTTCCCAGAGATCGACTTGTTCGCAACTCTGGAGAACAATCAATGCCAAGATTACGCCGCCAGGTACCCACAGAACCGCTCCAGGGGGAACAGGCTGTGGATAGCATGGTCGGGGAGATTTGTTTACGACCCCCGACCCCCGACTCCCTTACTCAACAAGATCATGCACAAGATGCACCAGGAACCAGTCACCATATTATTGGTGGCCCCCATGTGGGCCTACCAACCCTGGTTCTCATCTGATGGAGATGACCCTATCCCCTCCTATGAAGCTGCCCTGCCCGTACAACATGTTATCTCGGGACAGGCGAGAAACACTACACCCATGCCCGCAAACTCTGAACTTAGCGGCCTGGCTCCTGAGGTCATAGAGTTCGTACGCCTTCAACCCCCTCAGAGATGTATGGACATACTCAGGAAGAACGAGGAAACCCAACATCCGATATTGCTATTCCAGTAAATGGAAATGCTCGTTATCTGGTGTAATGCCAAGGGCGTCAATCTCAATGACTGCTCTCCTACTCGCATTGTATTGTACCTGACTCACTTATTAGATTCAGGCCTGGTTTTTAATTACCTGAAGGTGCACTTGGCTGCTCTCTCAACCTACACTATGTCACAACAAAAGGTGTTGTGGTGGAAAATACCAGTTATCAAGGCTTTCATGGAAGGGGTTAAGATGATTCATCTCCCCTATTTCAAACCCAGATCCCGGATGGGACTTAAATGTGGTTTTGTCTCTTGGGGTCCCCCCTTGAGCCTATGCACAAGGCAAGTCTTAACGACCTTACCTATAAGACAGCCTTCCTAGTGGCCATCACTTCTATAAGAAGGGTTAGTGAACTACAGGCCCTTTCAGTACTAGACCCCTTTGTTACTGTTCACAGAGATAAGGTGGTTCTGCGCACTCGCCCTCGATTTGCGTCTAAATTTATTTCCACGTGAACCAATCAATGGAACTGCCCACTTTCTTCCAGAACCCCTCTAACATGGCCAAAAGAAGCCTACACACATTAGATGTGCACAGGGCAGTCATGTTTTACCTGGAAAGAACTAGACCACTGAGAAAGACAAACCAATTTTTCGTTTCAGTGGCGGCTGGCAGAGAAGGGGATTCTGTCTCCAAGTCAGCAATCTCAAGGTGGATAGTCAAATGCATCACACTTTGTTACACTGTTGCTAAGAGAGAACTGCCCTTCAAGCGTAGAGCACATTCTACTCCTGGACTGGGGCTTCCATAACAATTAATTGCAAATGTTCCTCTAGAGTCCATTTTCAAAGCGGCAACCTGGAGTTCTGTACACACGTTTACATAACACTATTGCCTAGACACACATTCTAGGTCTGATTCTCAGGTGGGACAAGTAGTACTAAGTACTACTGTTCCTTCTCACAACCCATCTCCAACTCCAGGTACTGCTTGCTAGTCTAGGCACAGCATGTTATTCTACGCAGATTAACAAGCATCAGAAGACATGCAGATGATTGCATCTGCTTAGATTGACATGCGCCCACCCTTCCTCCCTGCTCGGGTGGAAGGAACATAGGCATCTTACTACTTTCTCTCCTTTATGTGCTCACTCATGATAGTGATTGGGCTCCTTCATTGCAGAAAAAATACAATCGGAGGGACCTCGGTGCATGAGGGATTTTGGGTACACTACATGTCACGTTAGGAATAGTGTTACAGACACGCCTATGCCGACGTCCCCTTTTGATCCTCGAAAGACAAGATCCAATACTCTGCCGTTACCACTGGATGTCAGACCTTATGCACAGCATGTGACTCTAAGCAGATACAATCATCAGAAATGCTATTATCGTGAGTAATGCATGTCATATATTACACGGGCCGCGGTAGCGAGCGTGTAGTTATGGTTAAACTGCTAAACCCAAAGGAAGACAACTTTTTCGTCAGCTTATAACTTTGCTCCTCGTGGAGGAATCCTCACCAAACTTTGCAAAAAAAGTATATCAAAAAAGTATATGGCCCGCTTTGAATATTTTCGGTAAGTTTGGTGAGGTTTCGTGCAGGGGGGGAAAGTTATAGGGGGGGGCACATTTTTTTTTCTGCAAAAATTGAATGGGCGAAAACTTTGCGCACGGCTACATCCTGAACGGCTGGACGGATTCGCACCAAATTTGCGGCAGGAGCGGGGGCTTGGTTCAGAAAGTGTGCTTTTGTTGCAAAGGACTGAAATGTACGTCTCAAAAAATTAGTGTTGTCTGGCTCCGCTGCACGGACCCATTTCCCTGTTCGTTCTGCGGATAGAAATCTCATTGGATTGCAGTATGCTGTGCTGTCGGCGAACTTTGGACATGGCCGGTGGTTGGCTGGAGGGAAGCGTGCTGTGCATCAAAGTTTTTGGGAAACACTGTCATGGTGTATCGGAGGATATTGTTGTGGTGTGTGTACCAAGCCTATAAGGCATTGTGAGCATGACTGGGGCTCTTGTATGTAAAATTAGTCATATCTGGCTCTGCTCCGGCATTCCATTTCCCTGTTCGCTGGGCGGTCAAAATTTGATTGCACTGCAGTGTGTGGTGATGTGATGTGCGTCATAGATTTTCGATAACGCTGGCATGTTGTATCTGAGGACAATGCAGCAGCGAAAGGGCCTGGAAAACATACTTTACAGCATCTGGTGGTGGGAAGAAAGGATGGGGGAGTGAGAAGTGCTTTCTCTGACATCTCTTCAGAAGAAGACCGTGGTGTGCCAGCGGTATCCGTTCATACTACGCCAATTTGCGGTTACCTCATGCAGGATACACGACAGGAGACGGTATTGATGCTTCAAACAATACTTTGTTTTAATGTTCAAACGAATCCTTGTTCCTGGTGTCAATAATTGTCTAAGGAGGTAGTTCCTTCACTACTCTCAAAGCCTTGGGGTTAGTTTGTCCCTCTGTAGTCTCCTTCTATTCCCATGTGCCCGGATAGGCCCACCATTCACCTTCTCTCTCCTCTCCTGGGGTCTGAAAATAACACACAAAGGTGAATTCTCGTTACTCCTTATATACCCCTTGATAGGCTCTGGCCCCAACCAATCATAAGTGTTCCCTGGCTTCCACATCCTTATAGGCTGATGATTAGAGGGTCCCACCTCTATAAGTGGGTTTGCCGTCCTCCCTTCCGCTACAGCTGCACTGGATAGTAGGCCCGAACCTCTCCCTCTAATCCTGTATCCATCTTGGTGCTGTGGCCCCTCCTGTCACCCCACATCACTGTTCCTTGTAAGAAAGGGTTGACTCTGGTGCCCAGCCCCTCCCCACTTCCAACCGGTGTCTCTCTGGCCCCGCCCCCCACCATTGGACCATCCACGTGGAGCCGCGACGGCCATGGAGGCCATGGCCGCGGGTCTATCTGGTAAGTGCAGGGGTGAGGGGTTTATTGTTCTCCTCCTGGCGCGTGTTTGGCGGGCCACGCAGGGGGCACTGCTCTTCAGTGCGTGTCTCCCTGCATGTGGCCAGACTCCGCCCGAGCAGGGAGATATTTCCCTGTTGGCCGTGTGCGGCGGCCGTGGCAAGAGTGAGTCTCGCTCTACCCCGCGGCCGTGGCCAAAGCAAGTACCGCCTCGCCTCCTGCGGCGATCTCGGCAAGAGCGAGTCTTGTCTCGCCACGGCCGCGGGACACAAAGGCAAGTTCAGACACGCTGCAGCCGTCTGCATCATATGAGGGGAAAGGGCACCCTGCCCTGCCCTCGCCATGACCGGCGTATCCCCACTCTCTCCACTCTCACACCTCAACAGGCAACAACTTTGTGTGGTTATTGCAGGCAGCCTTCGTTATTGCATGACAGCTCCAGCGGCAATCTTTCTGTGGGGAGTGGTGGCAGGCTGAATTGCAGAAGGGGAGTGCATTGCACATGACCTGAACATTTAAACATAGCGTTTACTATGGTGTGTTGTGTGTGTTAAGTCCGTAGCCACTTCGATGCATGGCTGGAGCCCTTGCACGGGAAAGTATATTCACTGGTTGAAAAGGTATGTGCACTGGTTGTATGTGTGTGGTTTGGCAGCATTGCACACATTCTTGGTTGCATGGGTGTGGTGATTGTTAGAACATCCTACAGTTGTCGGGGTATGGGTGGAGATACTGCAGTGAGCAGTCCTGCAGTGTGTCCACTAGGTGCAGTGTTGGAATAGTGTCCTTATAGAAGAGAGTACGGTTAAACTGGTTCTTATATTTGCTTGGGTAGTCTGCATTGCGCAGATTAGTAAGTGTTGTAGTGCACTATGCAGTATTGGTTCTATGCATGTACTACAGTGTTGGGAGCAGCACAAATGTGAAGAATGTGGTGTTTGGTTGGCATTAATACAATGCTTTGTGAATGGAAGTGGGTAGCGGTGCCAACCACTGTGGTATGTTTTTGCATTATGGTAAGTGGAACATATGTACTTGCATCCCTGCTTTATGGTGCAGCGGTTGGGTAGAAGTGCGGGTCCCTATGTTGGCTTTGTGAATTCTGGCACATGGCTACATGTTCGCCTGCTTGGCCCTCTTATGTTTTGGTGGGTCTGGGCAAGGCCTAGACTGTTGGATGCATGTTCGAAGGCCATCCACCCAACCCAACAGTCTAGGCCTAGGTCTTCACCACAGCCAACACAACACAATGCAGCAATAACTCTGCATGTCTTCAAAGGTGGGACTTTTACACAATGGTTATGGAGGACATTGTAGACTTGGTAGAACAGCAGAAGTGAGCTGCTATGCGTACATTAGCATATGGCGTAAGTCATTGCATGTGCTGCACATTAGGGAGTCACATGTGACCATTTGCGTTTGCTAGAGATTGCCCTTTTTAAGAACCTTCAAATGTTGCGTTGGATGCATGGCTGGAGCCCTTGCACCGACAAGCATGTCCACTGGTTGCAAGAAGGTTTGACATTGTTGCTGTGTATGTGGTTTGGCTGCATTGCATACATTGTTGGTTCCATGGGCGTGGTGATTGTTAGAACATCTTACAGTTGTCCGTGCATGGCTGGAGATGCTGCGGTGAGCAGTGCTGCAGCGTGTCCAGTGGGTGCAGTGTTGGAATACGGTCCGTGTAGAAGACGGTACGGTTGAAGTGGATGCAATATGTGCTTGGGTAGTTTGCATTGAGAAGATTAGTAAGTGATGTACTGCACTCTGCACTAATGCCTGTATGCAGTTACTTCTTACAGTTTTCGCTGCATGGGTGGGGATGCTGCAGTGAGCAGTGCTGTCCACTGGCTGCAGTGTTGGACTAGTGTCCATGTAACAGGGGGTACGGTTGAACTGGTTCTTATATGTGCTTGGGTAGTCTGCATTGCGCAGATTAGTAAGTGTTGTCGTGCACTATGCAGTATTGGTTCTATGCACTTACTAGAGTGTTGGGAGCAGGACCAATGTTGTCAAGATTTTGTTTGGTTAGCAGTAATAGAATGCTTTGTGAATGGAAGTGCGTAGGGGTGCCAACCAGTGTGGTATGTTTGTGAATTATGGTAACTGGAACATGTTTGCATGCATCGCTGTATTATGGGGCGGCGGTTGAGTAGAAGTGCCAGTGACTATGTTGCATTTGTGAATTCTGGAACCTGGCTACATGTTCGCCTGCATGGCTGTGTTATGTTGTGGTGGGTGCGGGCAGGGCCAAGACTGTTGGGTGAATGGCCAAAGGCCATAGGACGTAGGCCATGCACCCAACAGCCTAGCCCTTCTTAACAGCCACTACAACACAATGCAGGCATGCAGATGTAACTCTGCATGTATTTGAAGTTGGTGACTTTTATTGCACAATGGTTGTGGAGGACATTGTAGCCTTGGTAGAACTACAGAGGTGAGCTGCTATGCGTAGATTAGCATATGATGTAGATCATAGCACCTGTTGCACAATAGGGAGCCATATGTGACCATTTGCGTTTGCTATGGTTAGGCCCTTATAAGACCCTTGCTTTAGGAAGTGATTTAAGATATTGTGGCATGAAAGGAAGTGCTCATCAGCACACATGTAAAATATGGCCCATGTACACAGGCACCTACATACCGTTCAGCACACCCAATGCAACGTTATGCAGCCATGCATGCAAATATGTGGCTAGGGTGAAAGCTGGCAGGCTCAATTGCAGATGGGGAGTGCATTGCACATTACATGAGCATTTAAACATATAGGGCGTACTATGGTGTGTTCTCTGCGGTGCGGACCTAGCGCCTTGGATGCATGGCTGGAGTGGCAAGGGAAGAAGGACTGTCTGTGCTTTACCGGGGCGCGGCCCTCACCGTAGCTGGGAAAGTGCACGTGCCACATCCTGCCCTTTTAAGCATGGTGGGCATGGAAATTGAACTGTGGGAATTAGCCAATCAGGTGTTGAGGGTGTGCCTCACAGGAAGGGCTGGTACTATTTTTCCCCATCAGTCTGTGCAGTGAGGGTGGCAGGCAGTGATGGAGAGATGCAGAGTCATAATAGTGGGTGATACCTTTGTGCAGGATCTGTACAGGTATGCCTCGCAGAGAGGCATGGCTGCTAATTTTGCGTTTCAGTGGAGGCTTTCTGGGGCACGGTCTGAGGGCAGTTTCAGCGGTATGGTTGACCTTTGCAAATGTGTGGCCTTTGTCGGCACTGTTGATGTTGTCGTACTGCATTATGGAGATGTACATTGGGTGTACATGTCATGTGGACGTTTGCTCTGTAACCTAAAGAAGGTGATGGAAGTAGTGATGCAGATTTTTCCCAATACCAAGGTGGTTTTCTCATGCATACCACCAAGAGGAGCATGGGACCATGCCAGTGTAATTTGTCCCCAGACACAGGTCGGAAAGGTGTTTCATTAACAGAAGCATGTGTCAATTTATGTCCACTGCTCGGATGTTCTCCACCAACTATGACATCATTAATGAGCAAAATTTGCACTGGTTTCATGCAATTAGCATTTTTTTTACCAACATTGGCAATGCTGTTTTGTTTTACACTATGCAAAAAGTGTTGAAGACAATCCTGTAACAATGTAAGGAGGCAAACAAAAGAGAAACTCAGATAAAGAGCAAGAACAAAAAAGGTTCTTTGCAAGCACGTAAAAAAAAACTTTTCCGAGGTACCAATAAAGACCCAATCACATAACCTGTTTCACACTTCTTCCCCCACATCCCCTTCCTAGCACGATAACTCGGCGGATTCTGCTGTAGTTTCAGGATTAAAAGTGCCACATCCAGCCCTTTTCAGGATGGTAGCCATGGAAATGGAATTGTGGAGGCAAAGGGATTGCTCAATACGATTTGTGGTTGTGGTGTGTATGGAAAAACTGTGGCAGAAGGTCTCTTTGTACAGAGAAATGCAGATGACTATGGTGGAAGTGTGCTAAGGGGCAGGCATCCTGTTTGTTGCATGTACTGTATGTACTTGTTTGAAGTTGCTAACGTACACTTAGTGTTGCTTTTCTGCGATAATTTTTCATAAGTTTGCAGTAAGTGGGGTGCTGCAGGGAGGATAGCTCAACGGCAACGTGCTTGCTTTGGAAAGAAGATGACACAGAGCAACATGGGTTCGATCCCCGGGTCCGCGCTTAGAAACCTCTGGGTATTAAGCGCGTTATAAATAACCTATCATTTCATTTCATTTCTTTTGGGGGGGAGTGTACAAGGTAAGTGGCAGGCATCCTGTTATGAATGCAATGTGTGTATAATATCATATGATGTGATGTGATATTGTATGATATGCCATTTATACTGCGCATATACACAAGTTTTTGAAGGCCGCCACTATCTTCACTAACTACTGTTGGGATGTAGATATTTCGTCACCTGTGAATTACCACAAGACCTGACCAGTTGCTTCCCTTGGCTCCACCCACGGTTGCAGGTTCAGCCTATTTCTTCCCCACTCATGCACACCGCGCGCACGCAGCCTGAAGTGACCCTTGCTTCCCTTGGCTCGACCCACGGTTGCAGGTTCAGCCTATTTCTTCCCCACTCATGTGCACCGCGTGCACCTGGAAGTGCCCCGTAAGTGTCTGGCTGATACACTCTGCTTCTCTGCTTCGTGATTTCTGACCTGAAAAGCGGCCGTCGGCAAGAAGAAGGTTTATTCTGCTGTTCGGTGCCGTAACATTGTCATTGTTACATATGGACTGCTGATTGCCCAAGTAATTTTTTGTCAGTCAGGGTTCTTCATGTGGAAGATGCTTGTGTCCTGCTTGTGTTCATGCACTGCCCGATAAGACTCTTGTTTCCCATTTGAATTTCTCATTCCCTTCTTTGTTTCTACTTTTTTTGCAGTTGCTTCCCTTGGCTCCACCCACGGTTGCAGGTTCAACCAATTTCTTCCCCACTCACGCGCACCCGGAAGTGCCCCGTAAGTGTCTGGCTGTTTGGCTGTTCGGGTGTGCGGCGCGGGCGCGTGGGCGGGTAAGAGTACGTTTATTGCCTGTTTATGTTATACTTTGGAATGGTTAATTGTTTTTGTTAATATTCTCCATCGACTTGCGCAATATTTTTAACACGCTCTAAAGTTACGAGTTCTGTTACTCTTTTGCGCATATTTAATTTGTCATAGTAACTGCATACATGCTCTCCCGGATTTCTCTCAGATCATGGCGACAAGCACTTTGAGAAATGGTAAATGTCTATCTACCACACCAAAGAAATCTCGAATGAGCATGGCTGACAGATCAGGCTTGGTTGATTCAGCGCCACTTCACTTGTCAATGGCGACTGCAAAGCCACTGATAGATTACGATGCAAATATTGCTGATGCTATTAATAGCGATTTGGAGTCTGATAAGGCTCATGACATACTCTGTATTAAGCCGGGTCTGCCCAATGACGACATGAAATGTTCTACGCTGCAAATGTTGGTCAGTCCACCGGTGATCATAGTGAACAATATTCCCATAATGGACAATTCTTTCCTGGGCATCGCAACTGATGCATATGTTATGACAAATCTTGACACCTCGCTGGTGGCTCCCGTCGTTATGGCGGAGCTGCATAAGCGTGTACGCTTGTCCAGTGGTCCCTCGATCTCTGTTTCAAAATCAAAAGGTGTGAGAGAACAGGTGCACTTTCACCAAACACCCGCAGGAGTATTAGCAAGCTCAAAGTTCAATAAAGGAAGGTAGTCATGTTATGAAATTAGGCCGGAACAAATTACTGCTAGCTCGCCAACACGTGATGCGGCGGCTTTGTTACTGGAACCATTACCATCACACTCTTTGGCGGATTTATCCTCTTATTCTGCTCACCATACAGCAGCGGTGTCCTTTCAGCCAAGTCATGCTAACCTTCCATCTTTTCCCTTGGAAGAATCCTTAATTGATCTTAATGAACTGGAACTGAAACATTTTCCTGTTCTTACCCGTATATTGAATCTTCGCGACAAGATTCAACATACTCATGCAGCCATTCTTGCACTGAATGCTTCTACCTCTGATGTTCTTATCAAATTGAGTAGAATTGAAGGTTTTATGCTAGCACGGGAACATTTTCAAACAACCTCTATACACCAGTCTTGTTCATCTACTCTCTGCAAACTATACTCTCAGGCTCTTCCAGTTATTAATCTTAACTCACAAGAAACTCCAACATATACCAATGCCTACTGTGACTAAAGTTGAAAGTGACCCCTCCATTGATTATATGTCGGTCGCAAAACTACAACATGATAGAATTCTTGTGATTGAAAATATTCTCATGCAGGCTAACCTTGTTCCTAACGATCCTTCCCACCCTGTTTTCATTACGACTAATAGCCACACAGATTCAGCTGACAACTTGATTACCTCCAATAGTCCTTCACCTTTAATTGACATCATTGATGCCGAACAGCTGAAATGTATGGAATCTGCTGAATCAAATGATGATTCTGCCAATCAGAATGAGAATCGAAAAAAACACTCAATTTATGTCACGTAAAGTGAAAAAATCATATTTGAGAGCAATCAAAAGGAGAAGGTCTGCGCAAGCCCGGGCCAAAATGGACACACAAACTGTATGTCCTGTCGAGTCCAAATCAAAAAATTTACCAACAAAAAAAAATCAAAGGGCATAACTCGACAATTAAAAAAATTGCTAATCTTCCTGAAGAGGATGTAATTATAGATTTGAATCAATTAGATATCGAAAGCAAGTTGCATCTTGATCTAAGAATTGCAGATCCGGTTCACTTAACAAAAGTCTGCTACTCTTCCAACAGTCACGGAACCTGCAGGCATCCGAGTTAAAGACCCTTTGCAAACTTTCAGCGCTATTACTGCTGCAACACAAACACAAATGCTCAATTACTTTCCATTGACTGACAACAACAAAAACCTTGCTGTCCACTCTGGTTCCTTCTATGAGTGCGACTGCTAATAGAGCTGTCATTGAGGAGAATTCTTCTACTCAGCATGGTAAGGTTCAAATCGCATCCTTAAATATGGCAAATGTTAATTTAGATCAGTATGGGGAATGTGGTTTGGATAGTGATGAGACCATCTCTGCACCTCAAGAGAATGAACACTCCCATGCTGTGATTGCTTCCTCTATTCCAACTGTCGAAAATTGTTGCTGATGGGCAAATTGGTACCCAACATCCGAATGAAATTGTTTCTTCAATCTCTATGCTTGATCACTTACCTTCAGAAATAAAATTGTTGATGGGATGGTTTGCAACTACCAATAATAATGGTCCTCCTTGTCTTAATAGGTCAGCACTAATGAAACTGTTCCATTGTATTCCTGCCCTCCGTAGTTTGATTCCAGAGGACGTGGAGTGGATCAAACTTCCTTGTGTAAAGAATAATCGCATGCTTTGCAAATTGCAATCATATATTATTGCAAAGCTTATTTGGGAGCATGAATCCGATTTGTTCGCTCTTGGGTACCAATTGTTTATGTTCACAACAACTGATGAATCTATCGCTTTTATTGAACATCAGCCGCAGTTGGCGCCTTTACCTGCACACCTAACAAACCTGTATCGCCATACACTGGCGGCTAGTATTGTTCTAAAAGAGCAACGTGGCTCAGTTGCCAATATAGTAAAAGGGTTGGCATGGCTGGAACCGCTGATAAAAATGATTACGAACGCCAACATGTCGTTTAACACATCGTAAAATACTAGTCTTTCCATCAGCTCATGGAATTGTTGTGGTTTTAAAAACTATCACACATGGTTCCATTCTCTTAAATCCTTTGAATTGCCTTCCATCATTATGATACAAGAAACAATGTCCATGAAGGATATAATATCAGATCGGTATACAGCATTTTCTTATAAGGCTGAAAAAGGACCAGTGGGCAGACCCTATGGTGGTCTAGCGGTTTTGATAGAAAATGTCATTGATTGCTCCTCGTATGTTCTTGCAGCTTCCCCTCAATTCTTAGTCATTCACTTAACGTTACTTATGACTCTGCGTCAATTTTTTTCTAATTATTTCACTTTATTGGAATCAAAACTCGATTCCTATTGAAAAAACTAATCTTCAAACTCAATGCAATTTTAACCAATGCTTTATTACTTGATCTTAAACTTGAAATCATTCTTGGAGGCGACTTCAACACGTCGCTCCATGTGGAGCATAGTGTGTTTTCCACAAACTCCCTCGCGGATTAAGGGTCTATCTTGGATCCAATTCTTTGAGGATCTGGACCTTCAGATAATTGTTAACATCCAAGTCAATCCTTTCACCCGGCAGAGAGGCCAGATTAAATCTTATATAGACTACATTATTCTTTCTAATGGAGTAGGACGGCAGGTCCTCTTAAACTAGCTAGTGTAGGGAATAGTGATCATCTGTTGTTGGAATGCTCGCTGGCTATAAGCTTTGATGCTCATAAAGTTGATGTGAATCTTACTCTGCCTATAATTGATAGGCCGTTACTTTCGGTGCAATGGCATCCTACCACCTGTAGAAAACTTTAAAGTTTAGTAAATCGCAATTTGTGGGTTCCTTCCATCGATTACAGTGGTGAAGAATTTGCCTTACAAATTGAGAGATGGAATCGAAACATGATTCGCCAGCATCTTTGCAACATAGCTGACACAAATTCTAAGAAGAACGTAGCTGTTAAACAATATCAATATAATCATCTGATTAATGCACTAAACAAAAACTAAGAACTATGCATTGTGACAGCTAACAAACCTGAACCTTAGGGCTATTGAATATATTCCAAGAAAAAGAACTATCCTTCTATCATACAAAAATAAGATAAAAAAAAATAATTTGAAGCTTATTTGACAATCAGAGAATTATTAATTTTATTTGTAAAAAGAACACAAGGCAGATATGGAAGATGATTAGAAATCCAATGGGCAAACAGCAAATTGAGTTTCAATCCTCAATCCCGGGTGATACCTGGGTGGAAGATTATAGACCTAAGTACTCTTGTCCGCAAAGATTTCGTGAGTTTAGCACTAAAGATTTTTCCAAGGACATCCTTCCATAATGTCTATGGGAAATAAACAATATTTATGATGCCTTAACTAGACATAGAAGTTCGAAGGCGCCTGGTCCGGATGGGCTCCCTCCATGTGTTCTAAAGGACGATCCTCGCTTTTGGGCTCCAGCTCTTAAAAGGCGATTCGATATTGTATTTCAAACCAGGACTATTCCTAGTTCCTGGCTCACGTTACTCATTCCGCTATACAAAAAGGGACAAATGGATCGTCCACCTAATTATCGTCCCATTGCGATCATTGATGTTGCTGCAAAGGTTTTTGCTGCATTCATTCTACATGACCTGAACTCCTACATTAATACGCATAACATTCTCTCACATTGTCAAACTGGATTCAGGAAACAGCTAGGCACTCCACTAAATGCGACTATCCTAGCACATCTCTTGGCAGTCTCTACTCAGTCTATCAATGGTCCTACATATATATGGCATTTCTAGATTTAGCTGCAGCTTTTGATACCGTTATCAGAAACATCTTATGGGCAAAGATGGCTAAATTTCGAATCCTGTCTCATCTTATAGCAATTATTGCCTTATTGCACCAGGAAACGAATTACCAAATCAGAATTGACCAAGCTGGCTCCCTAACTGAAAAAATCTCCACGGAAATAGGCGTCAAACAAGGGTGCAACCTGGCATCCGTGTTATTCAATCTCTATCTGGCAGATGTTGACGATCTATGGCTTGGTCAGAAATCTTTTCCTGCTAAACTGGGTTATTTACGTCTAAGTTGGATGGCCTTTGCAGATGACGTGATTTTATTTGACAGAACGCCTTTCGGTCTGCAGACAAAAATTGACATCTTTGCTGAATTCCTTAGCCAACATAATCTCTCTATCAATGCACAGAAATCTAACATTCTTATATTTTCAGCAAAAAAAAAGGAAAAAAAGGCCATCAGTATAATTGGCTACTAGGAGGAAATTCAATTCAATCCAAATTAAGTCTCACATACTTGGGTTATAATTTAACCACTTCTAATTCATTAATTACTTAGTACAAAGCTCTTACGATCAGAGAATCATTCTTAACAAATTGTGTACATTTTCATTAATACCGTTAATTGATTTCTACTTACTCAAAGTAGAGTCAATTTTGTTATATGGGCTCGACATTTGTTTACTAAATTTGGACAATCAGCTTAATAGGGTTCAGGTCCTAGCATTACCCAAAAGTCTTGCAAATGCTTGTATCAGGCATGAACTAGGTTTATCGTCGTTAGCTAGTCTGTTAAAATGGTGTAGACTCAACAACTTTAGTAAAATCCTACTACCGCCGACTAATTCCCTATATGAGGATCTTGTAGAAATGATGCACAAAGAATGTCCGAGTTCCATGGCTAGATTTAAAAAGCAAATACTTGACATATTAACAGAATTAGGAATGGTTGAGTTTGATCTGGTTTATCGACCTGAACAGGTCAAAGAAAATTGCTGTAAACTGATTGGGTCTCTACTGGTGATCAATTGGCACTTTATGTACAGCTGTCTGAATATGCTAAATTTAGACACAAGCAAACACCAAGGATGCATTATCTAAAGATCTGCCCATGTGAACGAACTAGACAAATGTTTGAGATTTAGATTTAACTTGTTTAACACCAAGGAATGAAAAAAGTATTGGCATGATAGTCAAATCAATCTTTCAGATCAAGGATGTTGCTTTGTCTCTTGCCAACTCAGACAGAAACGTTGAAACACTTAATACTCTATTGTCATTGTTTCGAAGCACAGCGTTTGTCAATATTGAGCCAATATTTGCTAATCAATTCAACATTCTCACTAGAATTATTCTGGTGTTTTTGTATGTGGGGGGGATAACACCCTACTCATAGCGCTAACACGCTTCTTTTCCTGCATTCAAACAAAATTAGATGAATTTGGGGTATAATGTGATGATAGGTTTGCCAATAATAGAAAGTATTCCTTTTGGTGTCTGAATATCGAATTTGGGTACTTTTGATATTGCATCACTGTCATTTTTTAATGATAAACCTAAAAAGATATTTAAAAATATTTGTGATTCGAAATTTGATTCATGGATATTTGTACTCTTATTCTCTCAAATTGTATTTTTGTTTACAACTCTGCTGTATTATCAATGATGGATATTTATATATATTTTTTCTTTTATTAGAGATTTGAAATCTGAAACATGGATATGTGTACTCTTGTTCTCTCAAATTGTATTTTTGTTTAGAACTGTTATACCTTCTTGTCCTTAAAAACTGTATTGTGCGTTTTTATAATTTCTATACAACTTAAGTTTTAATGATTTATAAAAGTATTTGTGTTTTTTTACAAATTGTAAAGATGCTTGCATCAAACACAATTTTAATAAAATAAAAATAAATAAAAAGAAGGCGCGCTGAGGCAAGGGAGGGGGAACAGAGGGGAGACAGAGACAACAAACCTACTAGGCCAGGTGTCACTCAGGTCGCCCAAGTGCACGGGAAGGAGAATGGGAAGAAGAAACAATTACAATAACTAAAAAAAGGCCCGATGCTGGCAAGTGCAAGGTTAAGTGCAGACATCAGGTGGTGGTGGAACTGTTAGGGATACAGAAAACAGTCCCCAAGTGTGGGGTTTTCCAGAGAGGCAGTGCAGGTGTGCGACTGGCAGGGGGAGGTTGCCTGGGCCCGAGATCAGAGGGTGGCCAGGTAACCAGTGCAGAATCAGTTTCAGTCAGGAATTCATCAGGGTATAGGAGGAGAAAAAGCAGACGCAATGAGAAAGGTTTTGAGGTGCTTCCGGAACTGGCGATGGTTCTCCTCAAGTTTCAGTGAGGCTGTTGCAGAGGGAGCCCCCAGCCGAAGAAAGAGATCTACCACAAACTGGTTGCTTGCTGACGGGAGTGACCCCAAGGGAGTTGGAGGCGGATGAGGGAAGAGCTCGAGCACAGCAATATTTAGGAAGTGAGAGTTGCAGGTATTGAGGGCCCAGAAGGCCTTGTGCATAATGCAGAGGGTGTTGACCTTATTCTTCGCAACTACTGGGAGCAAATGC
The DNA here is from genome assembly GCF_040938575.1 of Ambystoma mexicanum. Lineage (NCBI taxonomy): Eukaryota > Metazoa > Chordata > Amphibia > Caudata > Ambystomatidae > Ambystoma > Ambystoma mexicanum. The sequence goes on along the minus strand of NC_090924.1, from coordinate 1,012,241,211 downwards.
AGACATTTCAGTCCCAGAGAGATACGATCCCTGGGCTTGAGGCCAAGCACAAGGCACGCAGTCTTCTTCTGGATGAGTTGCAGAGAGTGCAAGCAGGCAGATTTACAATGAGGCTGTTGCAATAGTCTAGCCTAGAGAGATCCACAGCTGTGGAGACAGTGAGCTTTTCGGACATTGCTTTAGGTTGGTAACATACATTCAGTGCTGGTTTTAGTGCCATATTTTTACAATTTATGCGTTAGTGGGGAAACAAATTCGTAGTATTGTCGGAAGGAACAAAGAGGCTTCCTGTTTCGATATTTGAATGGGTGATATGGGTAAATGGAAGTGTTGCAAGCATATACAATTGATGTGCCACTTGACGGTTAAGGATGGGAGAAAAAAACAGTAACCTTTTTTAAGAACGTAATGCACGCTCACTGGCAGATACCGTGCGCACAGACACTTATAACGGAGTTGTAAACATACTGCGAAAAAGTTTTCATACCTTCACTTTGTGGTTATGGGTGCTTATGTGGATGAATGTTGATGCACAATTCTCTTACTGAACGTTCTACTGGACGTGCTTTTCAATGACACGACACTTGGAGGCTTAATGTGGAATGGTACAAATGAAGTGTTGTACAGAAGTGACAGTGTTAGATGCTAACGTTGTGTATGCCATTGGTGGATATGTGTGTGACTATTTAACAGTACCCAATGAGGTAGTGATGGACTATACTCTGTGTAGTGAGGGTGGCAGGCAGAGATGGAGAGACGCACTGTTTTGATAGTCAGTGATGCGTTTGTGGAAGATCTGTTCCAGTATGCCGTCGAAAAAGGCTTTTATGGCAATTTCGATTTGGAGGGAGTGGAAGCTTTGTGGTGGTGTGGCGATGTGTGCAGTTTCGGCGTTGTGCTTGCAGAATGTCGAAGAGTGGCCACTTTCGCTACTGTACATGGTGTGGTCGTGCACATTGGAGCATTGCATTTGGGTTCCCTGGCTTGTTCCCATGAGTACCGTCAATTGAAGAAGTTGATGAAAGCAGTGAAGCGCATTTTTCCCCACTGCCAAGGTGCTTTTCTCATGTATACCACCAGGAATAGTATGGAACTATTCCAATGATTGTTGTCGCCAGCCAGAGGTCGGAAGGGGTCTTATCAACAGAGGTATTTGTGACTTCTTGAGTGCTGCTGGGATGTTCTCTTATGAGAATGACATCATTGGTTCTCGAGATATACACCTTTTCAATGCAAATGGCATTTCTTTGTCGACCAGTGGCAATGCTATTTTGTTTTACAATCTACAGGCTGCACTGGAGACCCTATTGTAAGAATGTGAACAGAACTACAAAACACAAAAATACTTCTAAAAACCGGAAAACAAAGGTGTTCCTATGAAAGCACCTTTTTTTAAAAAATAAAAAAAAATTTAAATGCTCTTTTCAGAGCCACCACTACTAATGAAGTTCCCTACTCTGGTTGAAATGTATTCCCCCCCACTCCTCCGCCCGCACAACACGAAATGTCCGCGGACATTGCGATAGTTGCAGGGTTGCACGGGTCACATACGGCCCTTTTGCAGATGGCAGCCATAGAAATGGGCCTGTGGAGGCTACAGGATTGGTCAATAAGGTTTCTGGGTGTGGTTTGTACACACAGACTGTGGTACACAGTGTATTTGTCGACAGAAATGCAGACGGTGCCGTTATGGCTGTGTGTTTCACGAGCCGCAGCATACGGTTTTTGGGGGAGTTCTGAATACATTGATTGAAAGTGAATGAAAAACACTGTGCAGTGGCTGCTCATAGGATTCTATCATGTGGATTTGTACTGCTATAGCGTACCTACAATGAAGTGACTGATTTTCGTTTGTCTTTGTGAGACTTTGGTGATGCGCAATCATGCCAACATTATTGTTCTTCATTGTGGAGCGAACATTTCACAACATGTTACATGCGTTTCAGTGCCGTTTGCAATGAAGGAGGCACTTGCCCAGGTCATGCGTCTGTTTCCGATCTCCTGCATAATTTTTTCTCGTTACGCAGATACAGATGTGGCTGCATTATTTTTCATTTGGTCCGGAAATGGAGAAAGCGTGGTACCTTGTGAAGAAGTCTATTTGTGCCTTTTTACAACATGTGCCAATGTCATACTTCAAAAATGGGAATATGAGGGAATATCACAACACAAACAGTTTCCCACACAAATAGCGTTCATCTTACTATTCCTGCCATTACGATTTCTGCACGCCCTATCCAAAATGCCTTGCTGCCCTTCTTGGACGTACAGGTAGAATTTTTGTAGCAGGTGTTGCGCACCTGAACTCTTCAAAACATACTGCAACACGTAAAAAACCTCTTTTTACAGCAAGCCCTTTCTACCCGATTCCACTATAGTGTTCTCCACAGTGCCATGCCTCCCTTTATTTAGCACACATTATGTGGCGCGTATACGGTGCGCCCTGCATCCGTTCACTGGCAGTTCCATTGTTCAACTCTGAAAGGAGCTTTCTTTATTTACCTTTTTCCTTTTCCAGTTGATTTCCATTTATTTTGGAAAGCAAGGGCCAGTACGGAAGGGGCAGCACCTGCAGGGATAACATAGGGGATGTGCAGAGAGAGGGAAATGTTGGGTGGCCCTTACTTAAATAGGCAGCAGTCATTGTCATGCTCCCGAACTGACCATTCCCAAGCACTTCCAAGAAGCTTCCCTCTGTAGAGTAGCGCGTTGCAGTGCATGCACAATACAATGCCCTTTGCCAGGTAAGGGTCTGCAGCGCAGCATATGGTCTGCAAGGATGTTTTAAAGATCTGCTGCCCTACCAGAGTGTCCCTGTTGTTGGCTGCAGCCGAAGTTGAGAATGCTGTACTTGAAACTACCCTACTGCATTGTTGGAAGGGCAGTACCCTGCCCACTAGTCCCTTGTGCTTCGATTTCAGTTCTCGTCACATGCAGTACGGACACTTCATGGTATGCCATTGGCCGTAGGAGCAGAATTCACAGAGATGAATACATTCTGAAATCCAAGATGCTTACAACAACGAGAAACGTAGCTACATTACGTGGAGCAGGAAGATAATTATTCAGGGAGACCCATATGACTACAGTACCTTTCTAACCACCACTGATATTCTTTGCTCTCCGAAGAATCTGCTGCTTGCTTACTTCTCTTTACATGCACTAGAATGCGAGTGACCAAGCCGCACCAGTTTTGCCATTTTTCAGACTCACTACAAACTGCCACACCTAAAGTTAAATGTTTTCTCCAACTCTACAACCCGAAGGCGAATCCTTGACACTTTCCGTCACAGTGCTCAGTGCAGAGACGGTATGTCTGTTTCACGGGTCATGGAAAGGCAAGCAGCACATCAATGAAATTAATGCGACATTTAACACGCCCACCGTACACTGGAGGTTGCTGGTCCTTGTTTTCCTGTAGGCCTCATACAGCCAGGCGTGCTGCAGCCATAAATTGGTAGGTTTTCACAGCAACCCACGTAGTCGCCAGGACTACTTGAAATGCGGTAGCCTACCGTATGAATCCGTAGGGCTGGGAACAGGGGCGGTGTTCCAGCACACACAGGATGCCCTACGCATGCGCATAGCTGTGCAACAGACGTGCCCTCCCACAACTAATTAACAGTGCATTGGAAGATGCGCCCAGTACTGGAGTTCTACGGATACCTGCATTGTGATTGCACATACGTCGGCCAGGTGCAGTCTCCCTAGGAAACCTCCATATTGCTTTACCTGCAGTCATCTCGGACAGTAATGTACGGCCCAGACTCACTATGCAATGTTAGCACAAAAAGAAAAAACACTCACACACTCAACATGTACACTTTTAATTTCTAAGATAAACTGACACTATAAGGAAACGGAAGGGGTAGCTCAAATGGATACATACAAGGGAATTTGGGCTTTCAACAAGTTCGTCATGAGGGCAGCCAAGGAATCGTGACAAAACGTTAACTGGACGCTATGGTTCAGTTGCGGTACCAAAAACCTATCACCTTCACAGAAAACACTATGCTAAAGCAACGGTCTGGTTACAGTGCCCTACTAAAAACCTATGAAATTCACTAACAAAAACATTGCTAAAGGGACGTTGTGGTTAAGTTGCGCTACTAAAAAGCTATCCCCCTTACTGGAAAAACTATGCTAAAGGAACGTCCTGGTTACAGTGCCCTACTAAAAACCTATCAAATTCACTGAAAAAACATTGGTAAAGGGACGTTATGCATCAGTTGCCCTAAGAACAACCTAACCAATTCAGTGCAGAAACTTTTGTTACAGGGATGTTAGTTTGCACTAAGAACAACCTATCCATGCTATGGTTACAAGTAAAACCGAAACCCCCCAGAAATGTGCCAGTTATGGTAAGCTAAGCAACCAAAACTCGTGTCACCACTGTGCACTGCTAAGACTAACACCCATGACATCACACATGTCACTGATGACATCGCTGATGCCATCATATGTCTGGCTCCCTCTTTTTTTGTTCACTGACATATGTAGGGCAGGTGGTTTTCTTCACTGACGGTCAGGAACTAAACATTAAAAAGGTACTATGTTTGTAGACCTTATCCTTCTCTGTCCTCTGGGCACTCCAAGTCTCGGTCGCCTCATGACAGGCCCCATAAAACAAAAGGCACCGCCCATAAAACTTCTTCAACCGAATGTTGCCAGACGCGGCAGAGGTCCTTCCCAGCGCCGAAACTCGATGCATTTGGTCGAAATCTGCAGGGAAGCCTAAAGATTCAGGGTTATCACACCTGATCAAATAACATGTCCCAGAAAGCCTTATTAAAGCTTCTAATTTCAAAAGGGCTTTCCTCTTAAGAGCCCCAATCATAAGGACAAGGGCCAGAAAGACAAGTCCCATAGGGTAGAGTCTACCCCTTCCAAGGAAACTCAAACTGTCCCACAAGAGGAGGAGAGGAGGGGGAGAGTCAATTAAGTGAGGCCTTACATAAGAAGGACCTACCTACACCCCACACACCTGCTGTACCTTACCCTGGGGTCGTCCCTAGCTCAGCCAAATGGTCAGCAGAGGACATAGAGTGATGTCTAGAATGACTTTCTTTGCTAATTTCTTTGACGAGAACCCTCATGCCTTAGAAAGTTTACAAAATACACCTCCCACTGATCAGGCCTCGAGCTCTAGGCCCCGGTCTTCCAGTCCTCAGCCCTTAGCTTTGTCCCAGCCCCCAGCAAAGAGGTCTCGCACTTCTGCTCAACTCTGATATGCATGCAGACACAGAAGGGGATCAGGAGGTGATTCAATACTATGATGATGAGGATGATGATGGGGATAATGACGATGAGTCGGAAGTTTATACTATCGACTCTCCAGTTCCACAGGACTCCCCTTTATCTGATTCCCCAGTGGATAATCAGCCCTTGTTTAATGACCTCTTAATCAAAGCAGCTGAGCACTTCGGGATTGAGACTCAAGAAAGTGGGCAGGACAAGGATTTTGTTGAGGATATTCTGGGAGACAAAAAAGCTGCCACCCAGTTCATACCCATAAGTCATTTCAGAGGAAGAGCCAACCCTCACTTGAAACGCCCAACCAAACAAGGGCAGTCAATCCACAGATAGAGAAACTATTCTGCCCGGCACCATCTGATCCCTTATATATCAGTGGACAACTTATACCAGATTCATTAGTTGTCACAACTACCCGGAAGAGGGCAGGTACACCTTTGGCCTCTTCTGAAGCTCCCCCAGACATGGAGAGAAAGAAGCTATATACCATGGGTAGAAAAATTGCAACCACCGCAGCATTCCAAGCTAGGATCGCCAACAATTCCACACTGTTGGCGAGCTATGACTGTAATAAATGGAACGAGATTACGGCCCTTGTTGTCTCTGCTCCAGTGACTCTAAGATCTAAACTTGCTCTTGTAGCAGCTGAAGGCAAGGCCATTGCCAGCAGCCTGCTAAAGAACAACCTTGACGCTGCAGACAATGCCGGATGTATAATTGCAGAAGGAACCATTCTCAAGCGCCATGCTTGGCTTCGCCAGTCCGGTTTTAAGCTGGAGATGGAGACCCAGGTAACGTTGCTCAACATGCCGGTGGAACCAAGTGTACTGTTCGGCAAAGCGGTGGAGGATGCTCTGAAGTCAGCCAAAGAGGAGACTGATGCACTCAAATCCCTTGGCCAATTTACCAATAAACAAACTGGGCAGAGGGGCGGAAACAATTTTCGCTGCTTTCGCAGCCAAACTGGCTCCAGATATGGATAACAACCAGGGTCAAACGTCTCAGGGCTATCCAAGAGGCCAGCACAGGTCCCGTGACCAGGGGTGATCCTCCACTTCCAGAGGTGGAGGGACGCCTCCCAAACAATGACAACCCGCTACTGGTCCCCTCCCATGCCTCCCCAGTAGGGGGACGGACTTCAAACTTTACCCACGCATGGGACGAAATAACCACGGACAAGTAGGTGTTATCGATGGTAGCGGGAGGTTATTGCGTAGAGCTCCTAGAAACACCATCAAACCTCTTCCCGCGCCGAAGGAAAACATCAAGAGAAGAACAACTCATCTTGATAGAAGAGGTCAACGCGCTGCTCCACAAGGACGCCATCGAGATTGTACCATCCAACGAGGTAAACCAGGGCATTTATTCAACATACTTCCTTGTGCCAAAAAAAGATCTAACCATGCGCCCATTATTATACTTGGGCCCTGCAAGCACTTATGTAAAGCCACAACGCTACAAGAAGTAATTCCCCTGCTAAAATGGGGGGATTACATGGCAACATTGGATATGAAAGATGCATATTTTCATATTTCTATGCTCCCAGCGCACAGAAAAGTCTTGCGGTTCAAAGAAGCAAACCAGCACTACCAATTCAAAGTGCTACCCTTTGGAATAGCATCAGTTCCAAGGGTATTCACCAAGGTACTGGCGGTGGTGGCGGTGCACTGAAGCAATCCCAGTGTACCCCTACCTGGACGACTTGCTGATCACAGGAGAAACTCCCCATCTTTGCAAACAAACACACATAGACCCATAGATCTTCTCTTCCAATAGGGCTTCTCGATAAACGAGAACAAGTCGAATCTTGTACCAAACACATCAAAACATTTCCTAGTAGCTGTATTAGATACAAGAACAGGCTTAGTCTTTCCATCCATGGAAAGAGTCCAGAACATGCTTTGGCAAATACCCCAGTATCAAGCTGGTCTCCAGATAAGTGTACGCAAAGCAATGCGTTTGCTAGGCTTGATGGCATTGTGCATATACCTAGTCCCACACGCACGTCGGCGCATGCGACCAATGCAGGAGTGTTTGGTGAAACAATGGTCTCAGGCAAGTGGTCAGTGGGGCGATCTAGTGGTCGTTTCCCCATCACTAGTACAAAGCCTACACTGGTGGTCAAGAGAAAACCTGTTAAAGGGAAAACCCTTCCACAATCCCGAAGCACAAGCGATTGTGACAACAGACGTGTCGCTCTCTGGTGGGGGGCTCATTACCTTCACCACACAGCACATGGTCTGTGGACTCATGTCACAGCACAATAGGATCTACTCCCTTACACATTCTAAATGATATGCTCCACTTGTTAGATTCAGGGTTAGTATTCAACTCTATGAAGGTCCACCCGGCAGCTTTATCAGCCTATATCAGCTCTCAGAATAAAGTATTGTGGTGGTACCAGTCATTAAGACATTCATGAAGGGAGTTGAGAGACTCCACCCTCCAATTTCAAACACCCTGGCAGGATGGGATCTCAAGGTAGTACTAGCAAAGCTCTTGGGACCCTCTTTCGAGCCTATGCATCAGTCAAGTCTTAAACACCTGACTTACCAGACTGCCTTCTTAGTGGATATTAGTTCCATAAGAAGTGTTAGTGAATTGCAAGCATTGTCAGTGCAGGACCCTTTCTTTATTATTCATAAAGATAAATTGGTTTTACGTACTCATCCTAGGTTTTCTCCTAAATTAATTTCAAAATTCCACGTGAACCAATCCATTGAGCTTCCGGCTTTCTTTCAGAAGCCAACTAGCTCAGCTGAGGTTAAACTCCACACACTAGATGTGAGGAGAGTGGTCCTCTACTACGTAGACAAGACCAAACTGCTTAGAACTTTTTGTCTCCATTGCAACAGGCAGAGAAGGAGATCGCATTTCCAAGAATGCCATCTCCAGATGGATAGTAAGATGTATACAATTATGCTGTTCATTATCAAATAAGACCCTGCCTTTCACACCAAGAGCTCACTCCACACGGAGCACAGGAGCTACTCTGGCTTTTATCGCAAATCTCCCCTTAGACAGCATTTGCAAAGCAGCTACATGGAGCTCAGTACACACCTTCACTCAGCGCTACTGCATTAACACACATTCCAAAGTAGATACACAGGTCGGACAAGCGGTTCTAAAACATCTATTTGCCGCTGCTCTTTCTCAAAACTCACCACCTTCTCCTAATACTGCTTGCTAATCTATGCATAGCACATAATCGTATTTCTGATTCTAGGTCTCTAACTGCATCTTAAAAAATAACTTGGATGCACCAGATAATGCTGGTAGAATCATCGCAGAAGGTACATTTATAAAGCGGCATGCATGGCTACGCCAGTCAGATTTGAAATTAGAGACTCGGGCAGCACTCCTCAATATGCTGATCAAACCTAATGTCCTGTTCGGCAAGGCAGTTGAGGTTGCGTTAAAGAATGCTAAGGAAAAGTATGATACCCTCAGTCTCTAGGCCAGCTCACTAACAAACCATCACGCCAAAGAGGCAGAAACAATTTTCATCACTTCAGGGGGTCAAAATTTGCAGAGGGCTTCCGGAAACAGCCAAAATCAGGGGTCCTCCTGGGGTTCCAATCAAGGACAAACCTCTCAAGGCTTCCAAAGGGGGCAGCTAAGATCTTGTGGCCGGGGGAGATTCTCTGCTTCCAGAAGTGGAGCAACACCTCCAAAGCAATGACCACCCGCTTCAGGTCCCCTCTAATGCCACTCCAGTAGAAGCACGTATAACACACTTCACCCACGCATGGGAGGGAATCACCTCGGACCAGTGGGTGCTTTCAACTGTTGTGGGCCGTTATTGCATGGTTACTGCAGCGACCCTCCAACCATCCCCTGCGTCAAAGAACCACCACAAAGGAGGAGCAGTGCATCCTTCTGTAAGAGGTCGCAGCGCTGCTGTTAAAGGTTGCCGTCAAAATGGTCCCGGCGAACCAGGTAATTAAGAGTATCTATTCAACATACTTCCTTGTGCCAAAGAAAGATCGAACAATGCACCCAGTATTAGATCTGCACCCTGCAAACACCTATGTCAAGCCACAACAATTCTGCATAACAACGCTACAGGAAGTAATTCCACTGCTAAAGCAGGGGGACTACATGGCAACCTTGGATATGTAAAATGCCTATTTTCATATTTCAATATTCTCAGCGCACAGAACATTCTTGCGTTTCAAGATGGCAAACCAGCACTACAAATTAAAAGTGCTACCCTTCGGTATAGCATCTGCTCCAAGGGTATTCACCAAGGTACTGGTGATGGTGGCAGCACACCTGCGCCGGTAGGAAATTCCTGTACACCCCTACCTGGACGACTGTCTGATCGCAGGGGAGTCAACCCAAATTTGCAGCAAAATACACTAAGATCAATAAACCTTCTTTTCCAATTGGGTTTCTCTATAAACGAGAAAAAATCAAGCCTTGTACCAAACCAGACCAAACAGTTCCTAGGAGCTGTCATAAAGACTGAAGAAGGGCTAGTCTTTCCATCAGAGGAAAGAATCCAAAACATACTGCTGGAAATACCTCAGTATCAAGCCGGTCACCAGATAAGCGTACGCAAAGTTATGCGTTTGCTCGGCATGATGGCATCTTGCATTTACCTGGTCCCACACGCATGATTGCGCATGCGCCAGATGCAGGAGTGGTTGGTGAAAAAGTGGTCTCAGGCAGGCGGTCAGTGGGACGATTTAGTGGTTGTTTCACCAACACTAGTACAAGCCCTTCGCTGGTTGACAAAGGAGAATAGTACAATAGTAAACGATAGTTACAACAGACGCATCACTCTCCGGGTTGGGGGCATATCACCTTCATCTCATAGCACATGGTCTGTAGACCCACGTCACAGCACAGATCCATATCAACCTGCTGGAACTTCTAGCAGTATTCAAAGCATTCCAGGCCTTCGTAGCGCAGCTGATAAATCAGTCGGTCCAGATCCTCACAGACAGCACCACTGCAATGTTCTACATCAACAAGCAGGGGGGCACACATTCTCCAAATCTGTCCAAGCTAGCACAGAAAATATGGAAATGGGCACTCAAACGGGGGATATTCCTCACTTGCCAACATGTTCCCGGGGAACTCAACCCCCTAGCGGACTCGCTAAGCAGAGATCCACTACCAGAAGGTCACGAGTGGCGACTCAACACAAGCATCGTAGATACCATTTTCTCTCAGTGGGGTTACCCCACGTTAGACTTGTTCACTGCAAGAGAAAACATGCAATGCCCAGACTTCGCGTCCAAGTTTCCCCAGCCAGACTCCAGAGGGAACGCCCTATGGATGAGTTGGTCAGGGAAATTTGGGTACGCTTTTCTCTCAACTCCACTAATGAACAAGGTGGTGAACAAGATTCACAGAGAACAGATGATGCTTATCATAGTTGCTCCCATGTGGGTGAGACAACCCTGGTATCCACAAGGACAAATTGGTATTGAGAACACATCCTAGGTTTTCATCTAAATTTATTTCCAATTTTCATGTAAACCAATCCAGTGAGCTACCGGCCTTCTTTCAAAACTCAACCTTCTCAGCTGAGAAGAAACTCCATACACAGATGTAAGGAGGGCGGTCCTTTACCGTGTAAACAAGACCAGTCTGCTCAGAAAAACAGACCAACTGTTTGTTTCTGTAGCACCAGGCAAAGAAGGAGACCACATTTCCAATAATGCCATCTCCAGATGGATAGACAGATGCATACAACTCTGTTACTCATTACAAGCAAAACACGGTCTTTCACACCAAGAGCTCACTCCACAAGGGGTACAGGAGCAACTTTGGCCTTTATCGCAAACGTCCTGCTGGACACCATTTACAAAGCAGCTACAAAAAAAAAAGACATCACTGTTGAGAAACTCTTACCACTCATCCTCCCATTATTGCACGCAGCTTCAGAGTCCTGCACTGACCCCACAGCATTAGTAGACACTTATAATCGTGTTATGCTAAAAGCCCTTAATACTATCGCCCCTATCAAACTGCGTAAACAAAAACCACGGACCCACTTGAACTCTTGGTTCACTCCGCAACTACGTGACCTACGCAAAGAAAAAAGAAAAGCAGAGGCCTCATGGAAAAGTATCCCCTCCCTGGCCAACAAAAATAATCTTACGCTAGCCACCCTGGCCTATAAAGAAGCCATCCTTGCTGCCAAAAAGGAAGCTTATAATAAAAGAATCACCCAAGCCCGCTCTAACACTAAGGAACTGTTTAAGATACTTAAGGAACTGGAGTCCCCTATCGCTCCTCTCAATAAGTGTACCCCTGACACTGATTGGTGTACAAACATCCAAAATGCTTTACTAGACAAAATCACCACTCTCCAAACTAAAATCAAAGCAAAAAAAAACTACCTCTCAAGTTCAACGAGCACCACCCTGAATTATAAAATACAAGCACTCAATCACAACTTCAAACCATTCAGCTTCTCTCCCCTCTCCATCAAGGAAGTAGAAATCATCATATCTAAACTAAAACCTTCCAATTGCCAAGGTGATGCATGCCCCGCTGTCATCATTAAGGAAGCCGCACCCAAGCTCGCCCCATTTATTACCTCCTTCATAAATGCCTCCTTTGATTCAAGCACCGTACCTGACAACCTTAAGGATGCCTGGGTCATACCATTAATTAAAAAAGCCAATCTTGACCCCAGCAACCCTTCAAACTACAGGCCCATCACCACTGTGCCTTTCCTGCTTAAAATCCTTGACCGCGCAGCCTATCTCCAAATCCAGGAGTATCTCGAACGCAACAATCTACTAGGGCTGAGACAATCTGGTTTCCGTCCCAGGCATGGCACTGAGACAGCTTTACTGGACCTGAAAACCCAAATCGAGGACCTGAAAGACAAGGGCAAATTGGCACTCCTGCTCCTCCTTGATCTCTCAGCTGCCTTCGACCTGGTTGACCACCAAATTCTCTGTCATCATCTCAAAATCGCCGCCCACTTCTCGGAAGCAGCCACTTCTTGGATCAGTTCATTCCTTGCCAACAGAACCATGAGGGTCTTCTCTCCACTAGCAGCGGCTGACCCCTCCCACGTCCCCTGTGGAGTCCCACAAGGATCCTGTGTATCTCCCACCCTTTACAATGTGTTTACTAAACCACTCTTTGATATCCTTGATTATCTGGGTGTCTCCTACACTAATTATGCGGATGACACCCAGATACTCATCCCTATCACTGGTGATTTTGTAACCGATTCATAATCTCTTAATACGGTCTACTCCGTCATCCAGGCCTGGATGGCCAATCATGGGCTCTGCCTTAACGACGGAAAAACAGAGTTAATCATCCTGGGCTCCCAAACTAAACTCGCGAAACTTGACGCCAACTACAATTCCTTCACTATTGACGGGATTGACATCAAAGTGGCCAATGTCACCAAAACTCTAGGAATCTACCTTGATTCTACCCTGTCCCTCACACGACAAACCAATGCAGTTGTCTCTGCATCGTCCTACACCTGCAAATTGATTACAGCCTGCAGGCCATTCCTGACTCCAGACAATTGTCTGACCCTCGCGAGAACCCTCATCTTATCCAAAATAGACTATTGCAATGCCCTATACCTTGGGACGAGCCAAAGAAATCTGGACAAACTACAGGTCACACAAAACAACGCCATTAGGGCAGCATTCAACATACCTAGACGGAATCATATAGCCACTATCAGACGCAACATCCAGTGGTCACCTATCTTGCACCGCATATCACTCAAATCACTTGTGCTCACACACAAGGCACAGAACAATGCAGCTCCAGCCTACTTAATATCACGTTTCTCGCATCACACAGCCACCAGACCCTTGAGAGCTGCCCAGGCGCACACTTTGGACATCCCCAGCTTCAAATTACGCTCGGCAGGAGGGTCAAGTTTTCCGGTCCTTGCTGCCAAGCTCTGGAACTCACTCCCCAATGCACTAAGGAACATTCCGCTTTGCCACGTATTCAAAACCAAAGCTAAACTTTGGTTACGGGAACAAGACATCCTGTAAATTTGTAACTGCTCACAGCGCGTACCCTTCTACTGTAACCTTGGGTACTGCTACTTTGTTGTTATTATCTATGTCATTTTCACCCGTTATGTTATACTGTATCATTGTCATTTTCACCGTTCATGTTATACTGTATCACTACCTATGTAACTGTTAACCTCTTCTCCTGGAACCTGTAACTTCTCCTCTGCAACTTGTAACTGCCTACTAAACATGCGCCCGCAAGCCTCCGGGCAAGGTGCGCAATACAAATAAATAAATAAAATAAATAAATAAATAAATAAATACATGGAGCTCAGTACACACTTTCACTCAGCACTACTGCTTTGACACACATTCTAAAGCAGATACCCAGGTCGGACAAGCGGTTCTAAAACATCTATTTGCCGCTGGACCTTCTCACTACCCACCACCTTCTCCTAACACTGCTCGCTAATCTATGCATAGCATGTGATCTAAGCAGATTCCACAAGCCTCGGAAGGGATAACTTGCTCACCTTAATCGTATTACTGATGCTTGTATCTGCTAAGATTCTCATGCACCCACCCTTCTTCCCCTTGGAATAGAAGGTGCATAGATGTTTTATCTGAGCTTTATCTGATAGATATCTGCTTTAATACACCTGTACTCAAGCAACACTTCATGCAACCTCATGTCAGTAACAAAACAGACTGAGGTACTTCAACGTATGAAGGACCATGGGTACAGTGGACGTCACACTAGAGATAGTATTAGTGGCAAACCCTGTCGACGTCACTTTTTTCGAGTTTAGAAAAAAACAACTGTAATTCTCTGCAGCTTTCACTGTATGTCGGCTTATGCATAGTATGTGAATCTAAGCAGATACAATCATCAGAAATACGGTGAGTAATGTATCATATATATTCAATGAAAAAAACTTTGTTAAAGAGACGTCATGGTTAAGTTGCACCAATAAAAACCTATGAAATTCAATAAGAAAGCTTTGTTAAGGGGATGTTATGGTTAAGTTGCACTAATAAAAACCTATGAAATTCAGTAAAAAACATTGTTAAAAGGACGTTATCGTTACAAGTAAAATCGAAAAAACCCTGAAATTTGCCAGTTATGGTAAGCTAAGCAACCATACATTGTGTAATGAAGTATGTAGTTTATTACACATTTCCCGATAATCCCAGATACTTCTTTGCCAAAATTACATTCAAACCCCTTGTATGAAAAGTAAATGCACATGTGATGTCATCAGTAAAGTCATCAATGATATTTGTGATGTCATCTTTGATGTCCTGGGTGTTCGTCTTAGCAGTGCATGGTGGTGGCTTAGCTTACCATTACTGGCGAATTTCAAGGTTTTTTCGATTTTACTTGTAACCATAACGTCCTTTTAACAATGTTTTTTTTTACTGAATTTCATAGGTTTGTATTAGTGCAATTTAACCATAACATCTCTTTAACAAAGTTTTTTCAGTGAATTTCATGTGTTTGTACCAGAGTATGCAATTTTCCTACAACTTACTAATATCATACTTACCAAATATAACAATATTTGTGTCCAATTTACAAAGTGTCACCTTAAAACTCTTCCCACCTTCTAGAATCATTTTTAACACTTCTATACACTTTTTGCAACTATTTCAACTAGTTTTGCATTCATAGACGTCTACGAACATCTGACTTCATTGCGGACCTTCAGGACAGCGCCACATGACCATGCGCGCGGCATGATGTGTCCGAGAACCTGTCCACACTTCACAATAAGATCCATCCTTCGCTGACAGTTCGGAAATGCATTTTCTACTTTCAACTTCAAAATTTCCCTTGCACACCTCCTACACTTGTTCATACTCATTATCCATTACCAATCTAGTACACAGTACATACTTGGAAGAATTTTATCAAAACTGCTATTTATCTTAAAAATGGCATCAGTTATTGCCATCCCTCCTTCCCAAGAGCCACCACCACCACCAGCTGGAGGACCTTCACAACAAAAAAAGTGCAGTACTTTCAAAGACAATGAAGAGGACCAAGGAGATGAGGTAGAGTAAGGGCCTACTCCTAGCACCAAGATCGAATCATGGGTATGCCAGTTCTTTGCTACTGTCTGGAGTGTACCAAAGGCTAAAGCTACCAAAGTGAAATGCACGGAGTGCACTCAGTCGCAGACTACCTGGACCGTACTTCTATGGGACCACCTCCATGCGCCGCCACACCAAATCCAATGACCGCAATGCTCTCAGAAAGGTTGTTCCTTTCTCAGCAAGTAGTAAGCTGTCTTGCTCCACCTCATCTTCCTCAACAAATACTGTAACCACACAGACTAATGTCTGGGGGGATTGGTGCGTTATTTATAAATAAATAATGAGGGCTACGGACCATTATCGTCCATTGCAGCCCCTGAAATAGGGTATAAAGGTCATTAGCACCCCTGGTTCCCAAAGCGGGAACCCAGGGTGCTAAAACATAGATTTTTCTTCCTATAGCTCTCAGAATCTGTAGGTTTGTCACTCACACTTTCCTTCCCACTAGCCCACTCCTCACCTGATGATTCTGTGTGGGTCTTTACGGATTCGTCTGATGAGCTTTCCGGCTTTTCCCTCCAGGCTGTCTTTGTCGTTGTCTTGACGATCTTATTCTTCTGTTTGACGAAATAGGAGCAAGCTCCCCCGGAGGCCACCCTGCCTATAAGCAATTAGCCCGGCAGCGGGGAACTCCGGGGAGCCCACCCCAAACCAGGGAAAAGCCTTGCCGAAAAACCCTGGAAGATTGTGTAGCTCTAGCTGGCAGGAAGTTGTTGGCGTGTGTCCGTACTTCAATAACCAGCATGCACTGGTAAGTGTTCTTTGTGAATAGGTATTACGGTCCAGTGCGGAACAGCACAAACAGTACAGTACTCCAAAGAACTTGGACAACGAAGAGTTCCCAGCAAAAAGGCGTCCGATGGCAGATAAGACGCTGAAGCAGGTGTGAGTATTAGAAGGCAGCGCAGAGCGCGTAAAGCAGCGGAAGCAGATAACAGACAGGAAAGCGGAAAAAAAACGGGAGTAGGAAACCGCGAACAGCGATAACGGAAAGACACGGGCAGACTAACAGGGAAGGAAGGCACAGGAAACACAGAGTAACCACTGGAGGCTGAGCACAAGCGAGGTGTACTCACGTAGGCAGCAAGAAAGTTGCAACGCACAGGTGTTCTCCATTTTCCGGTACTTGTAGGCAGTACAACAGAAAGACTAGACCGCACCTTGCAGTTACTCGGAGTCTAGTCCTTCTTCCATATCGCCCATCTGCTCCATACTTTCCAAGGGCGATATATGACAGTATGACCCCTTCTCAGCGGTCCTCCTCCCGGTTTACCCCGGTGTAGTCGATGAAACCTTCGGATGAGTTGGGTTGCAGAGATGTGACTGACCGGTTCCCATGAACTTTCTGATCTTGGGTATCCTTTCCATAATACTAGATACTGTAAGGTGCCTTTCTTGTATCTTGAATCCAATAATCTGGATACTTCATACTCCTTCGATGTTTCAATGGGTAGGTTACCGGTTCCTCTCTTCCTTCTTTTTCGAGGATCTTCCACATATTCCTTTAGTAAAGAGGTGTGAAACACTGGATGTATCCTTTGGAGTTTTGCAGGAAGAGCCAATCGAAAGGCAACTGGATTGATCTTGGCAGTAATCTTGAAAGGTCCGATAACACGGGGTGAAAACTTTCCTTGATGTACCCATCTGGGCAAAAACTTGGTAGATAACCATACCTTGGTACCAATGTCCCATTGTGGATTGGGTCTTCGCTTAAGATCAGCCCACTTCTTGTTCTCTATACGGGAGGTTTCAAGATTAGACTTAGTTCTTTTGTGAAGAGACTGAAGGGTGTCCAAAAGATGGTCCACAGAGGGAATGTTAGTAGACACCGGACCAAACAGAAGAATGTGTCTGGGATGAACACCGTAGGTACAGAAAAAAGGACTCATGCCTGTCGAGGAATGTCTTGTATTATTATAAGAGAATTCTGCCATAGGAAGTAGGTGAAACCAATCATTTTGCTCCTGATTACAAAAGCACCTAATGTATTGTTCCAATGTTGCATTAAGACGTTCAGTCTGCCCATTGCTCTCAGGGTGGAATCCTGATGACAGTGATCTTTTTATACCCAAGGTCTTGCACAAGGCAGTCCAAAACTTCGAAGTGAATTGTGAGCCTCTATCCGAGACTATGGATTGCGGAAGACCATGTAACCTAACCACGTCTTTCAGAAACACCTCCGCAGTGATACTTGCTGTCGGTAGACCTTTCAATGGTGAAAAATGCGCTAGTTTACTGAATTAATCCACAGTGACCATTATGGCCGTATGTCCATTGGAAACTGGAAGGTCTACAATAAAGTCTGTGGAAATGTGTTGCCACGGCCCATCTGGTAGAACGTCCTGTTGAAGTAAGCCTAATGGCTTACAAAAAGCATATTTATTCTGAGCACATATGGGACACGTAGCCACATATTCTTTGATGTCTTTTTTCATGGTAGGCCACCAAAACTGTCTAGACACCAATTCCATGGTGGCAAGTTGACCCTTGTGTCCTGCTGATGGGATGTCGTGACACCAAGCCATGGCCTGTTCTTGTAGATCCTGAGTGGGTAAGAATAAAGCATTTTTCATAAACGCCAGATTTCCTTTTTGGGTCATTCCATAGTCGTCTATCTTTCTGTTATTCTCTTGGGCTTTCTGTTTTTGTTGAAGGAACGTGTTAACCATATTGATGAACTTTTTCCCTGCTAGAAGAATTTCTGGACCTTGATATCCTCCACAGTCACTCCCTTGACTGCTGGAAAGGGCATCTGCTAATGAGTTATCCTTTCCTGGTAAATAGGTGATTACAAAATCAAATTGAGAAAAAAAATAGGCCCATCTGGCATGTCTGGAATTTCGGCATTCCATTTTCTGTAACGCCTTTAAATTCTGATGATCTGTACGAACTTGGAAAGGACAAACTGCTCCTTGTAATAAGTGTCTCCACTCCTCGCAGGCCTGTCTGATGGCCAGAAGTTCTCTTTCCAGCACTGAGTAATTTCTTTCACTAAGACTAAGGGTTCTGGAATAATTTCAGGTACTGTTAGGATACAGTGACATAATCTGAGACATTAGGTCTGGGGAAAATTAGTATAGAAAGGTTTTTGGAAGTTATTATGAGTTTAATTTTAAAACAGCCAATTTTGCCCTTAACATTCATTGCAGTCTATGGAGAATGCCCCAAGCCAAGATGGAGGTCCTCAGTCTAAGTTCTGATTGGCTGGTGATTGTTTATAGGGAAGACAATGAACATTCTAAACTGCCTTTCATCGTCTTTGCCCAGCTGAGAGGTCGCGTATTAAGCTGCTCCTGCTTAACTTGTTCAGGGGTTTCAAGTTTCAAGCGGTCGAGCGGCTTATTTGGAAAAGCAAACAGGAATCTTGCGGAGATTCATTTTGGCACTGAACAGGAGTAAGAAGATTTCGTGTTATCCAAGAAAAAAGAAAGGTTTCATAGACTCTCCACAAGATAAGTCCTTTTAAAACTCAAGACTCTTTCTATAATGTCATTGTAGAAGATTTAATCTGATTTTCAAGTTCATATGAAAAATATTTACTAAGAACTTTATTGCTGTCGCATGTTTGGCTTTGTTACGCTACGTTTTCTATCAAGCGCGTGGTTTTTTCGTTAACAGAAGCCTGCGCGTGAGAGACTTCGCTTGAGTATCTAGCGTGAGCTCTTTGGTGTCGCGTGATACTCTAGTGCGTGTGTTTTTTACCCGCGGTTGAACTTCAGCGCGTGTGCTCGCATATTGGATTAAGCGCGTGTGGATTTTTACCCGCGGTTTGTCGTCAGCGCGTGTGCTCGCATATTGGACTAAGCGCGTGTGGATTTTTACCCGCGGTTTGTCGTCAGCGCGTGTGCTCGCATATTGGATTAAGCGCGTGTGGATTTTTACCCGCGGTTTGTCGTCAGCGCGTGTACTCGCATATTGGACTAAGCGCGTGAGGATTTTTACCCGTGGTTTGTCGTCAGCGCGTGTACTCGCATATTGGACTAAGCGCGTGTGGATTTTTACCCGCGGTTTGTCGTCAGCACGTGTGCTCGCATCTTGGACTAAGCGCGTGTGGATTTTTACCCGCGGTTTGTCGTCAGCGCGTGTGTTCGCATCCTGGACTAAGCGCGTGTGGATTTTTTCCCGCGGTTGAACTTCAGCGCGTGTGCGTGCTTTCGTTTAATCGCGTGTGGATTTTTTCTGTGGTTTAATCTACAGCGCTTCAACGATCTTCACTCAGTTTGGATCCCTATGCGAATTCAAGAGATTTCTACGTGAGATTTTTGACGCAAGTTTCAAGAACTGTTAATTTAAGTAAAAACACTCTAAAAAGAAATTTATAAGAAGAAATATAAATACTTTCCAGAAACACTAGAACTTCCATTTACTTTCAATGAACTTAAGACTTTGTTCAAGCTTCTTGAGTTTAAAGAAGATTACCTGCAAAGTTAATTTCGCATTCATGGACCTACTAAGAAGGCTGAATGATCAAGTCAACTAGTAAGGAAGTCTAGTCAGCTTATCACTTCTCTGGGCATATTGTAGAGAAGTTCCAGGTATGTTTTTTACTTTATTTGGTAAAGGATATTGATACTTAAGGTTAGTATAGTGCCTCATGAATAACAAGGTGTATTATATGTTTATGTTTTACCACAGGTGAAGAACCAGCTAGTCTTAGCTTCCAGCCTGGTGTTTGTTAATTTGTCCCTTCCCCCTTTCCCCTGGAAGTGAGGTAAACTGAGCAGTTTATAGTATCAGCTCAGAGTGCCACATTTTGGGTGGATTGTCGGGGGTTCAGCAGCTTCTGCAGACACCAGGATCTCAGCCTGACAGAATGAAAGGCCTATAAAAAAGAAAAAGTCTGCCCAAGCTGTATGAACCCCGACGAGACAGCCATGGAGGCGTTGGGAGAAATGGTTAGGGAAATTAGAGAAGAGTTACGGGTGGCTCATCGAGAATACTCAAATCTTAATAAAAGAATAGATGAGTTAAATTTAAAGGTAACACAAATACAAGAAAAGGAAGTTTCGGAAGGTGCAGGAAACCCACCTGAGCTAGTGAGAGTAGGGGAAGAACAAGAACCTAGACTTTCAAGGGAAGTGGTGGGTGGTTTAGGAACTTTAGTTATGCCTGTTCCTTTGGCTGCTCCTGAGCGTTTTTTGGGAGATCCGAGAAAGTTTCAAATTTTTCAGACTCAGTGTGAATTACATTTCTTAAGTCGTCCCGAGTTATTTTCAACGGATGCTTCCAAGGTCACATTTACATTATCTTATTTATCAGGAGAAGCATCTGCGTGGGGAAGTCTCTTGGTGAGTCAAAAGAGTTTGGCTTTGAATAATTATTCCTTGTTCCAGGCCGATTTTAAAAAGATGTTTGATAAGAGACAGGTATCTCTAGAGGTAGATGGAGAACTACTGGAGTTGCGTCAGGGAGGAAAGGAGTTGATTTCTTATATCACTCAATTTAGAACTTTAATTTTAGAGAGTAGATGGCCAGAGGAGAAGAGGGCTTCCTTATTTTATCGGGGCTTAAAAGATGAATTGAAAGATGCTTTGGCTGGTGTTTTGGAACGACCAACTACTTTAGATGCTCTAATTGATTTGGTGGTTCGGTTAGATTTTCGTTTAACCGAAAGACGTTTAGAGCGTAGACGTTCTCAGGGGGAAGTTAGGTTTCCAGGAAGAGTAGAGAGATCTAAGGTTGAGGTGGTGAACAGGGAAGTTAAGTCAAAGGGAAATGAGCTGCAGAGTCGGGTGAGAGGTCCGTTGTCAAAGGAAGAGAAGACAAGAAGAAGGGAGAATAATTTGTGCCTATACTGCGGTAGGAGTGGTCATTTCCTTGAAAACTGTCCTTTTACCTCCAAGAAGATCTTCAACTCTTCAGGCAGAGTACAACAAGTTGCTAACACGATACAGACAGCTGTTCCTCATATAACTGTTAACGTATCCTTAATGTTTGAAAAGAAAATCTTAGGTTCTGGGCCAATTATTATTGATTCAGGGGCTACAGGAAATTTTATGGACAGAGGATTGGCAAAGAGTTTAGGTGTTCCTTTAGTGGCTAAGAAAGAAGTTGAGCAGGTAAGGGCAGTTGATGGTACATCTCTTTTTTCAGGTCCAATCACTCATAATACAGAGGTACTTGAGATGGAGTTAACTGGAGGTCATAAGGAAACTATCTCTTTTGAATTAATAGATGCTCCAATCTTGAAAATAATCTTAGGTATGCCCTGGCTTACTCTGCATAATCCTAGAATTGATTGGAGTGCAAGAATTGTATCCCTAGAATCAAATTTTTGTAAGGAACATTGTTTCTTAGGGAAAAGTCATGGAGAGGAAGAAAGATTTGTGAATTCTGTTTCGTTTTCACTTGCAGAAAGAGGGGCAATAGGTTTTGATGTTGGAGCAGTAGTGGGTGAACTTCCTACTTGTTATCAAGATTTTTGGGATGTTTTTGATGAAAAGGAAGCTGGAGAGTTGCCTCCTCATAGACTGTTTGACTGCAGGATAGATTTGGAGCCTGGAGCTATTTTACCTAGCAGTAGGGTTTATGCCCTGACAGAAAAAGAGAATGACTATTTGAAAGAATACTTAAAGGAAAATTTGGCTAAGGGTTTTATTCGGCACTCTCAATCGCCGGCTGCCTCACCATTGTTTTTTGTGCCAAAATCTGACGGTTCCCTCAGAACTTGTATAGATTATAGGGCGGTAAATAGAATGACAGTAAAAAATAGGTATCCGCTCCCTCTCATATCTGAGATGTTAAATCAAATTCAAGGTGCCACCATTTTTTCTAAATTGGATTTAAGGGGGGCTTATCATCTGGTACGAGTTCAAGAGGGGGATGAGTGGAAGACGGCATTTAAGACCAGATTTGGCCTGTACGAGTACCAAGTGATGCCATTCGGTCTTTGCAATGCCCCAGCGGCTTTTCAATTTTTTATCGATGAGGTTCTTCGGGAATTTCTTGATATTTTTGTTATTGTTTATATTGACGATATTTTGATTTTTTCCCAAAGTTTGGAGAAACACAAAATTCACGTTCGACAGGTCTTGAGAAAATTGAGAGAGAATAATCTTTACGCTAAATTGGAGAAGAGTCAGTTCCATACGAATTCGGTGGAATTTTTAGGTTTTGTGATCACTCCTAGTGGTCTGGAAATGAATCCGAAAAAGGTGGAAGAGGTTCGTGATTGGCCTATTCCAACGAAGGTGAAGGAGATCCA
Source organism: Ambystoma mexicanum (assembly GCF_040938575.1). Taxonomy (NCBI): domain Eukaryota; kingdom Metazoa; phylum Chordata; class Amphibia; order Caudata; family Ambystomatidae; genus Ambystoma; species Ambystoma mexicanum. The sequence goes on along the minus strand of NC_090924.1, from coordinate 1,012,218,693 downwards.
GAGTTTTTTGGGATTTGCCAACTTTTACCGAAGATTCATTGAAGGCTTCTCCAGTTTGGTGACTCCAATTACTTGACTTTTGAAGAAAGGAGTTCCTTTTGTTTGGGACGTTAAGGCTAATGAGGCTTTTAAAGTATTGAAGGAGAAATTCATAACTACTCCTATCTTAATTCATCCTGATACTTCCAAGCCATTTTTTGTAGAGGCTGATGCTTCCAATGTGGCAATGGGAGCAGTGTTGTCGCAGAGGCATAATGTTACTGGACAATTGCATCCTGTGGCCTACTTTTCTCAGAGGTTCTCACCAGCGGAAGAAAATTATACCATTTCAGATCGCGAGCTTCTTGCTATCAAAGCAGCATTTGAAGAATGGCGACATTTTTTAAAAGGAGCACGTCACACTGTGACAGTGTTAACCGATCACCGAAACTTACTCTTTTTGAAGACAGCAAGAACTCTGACACCTCGACAACTAAGGTGGTCTTTATTTTTTGCAGATTATGATTTTATAGTTACTTTTAAGCCAGGAAAGCAAAATAAAAAAGCAGATGCTCTGTCACGAAAATTTCCAGAAAGTGAAGTTAAGTCGGGTTGTGAATCACTTCCTCTGATCGCTCCAGAACGTTTTGTTCTTGCTGGAATTGAGAAAGAAAACGAAATCTTTAAACAAGTACGAGAATCCATATCTGAGAGACAACTTGAACATTGGGTTCGTTTGGATCCAGCTCGCAAGATTAAAGATGGTTTACCTTATCTGGACGACAGACTCTATTTACCATCTATTGAACTTAGAGAAAAGATTTTGAAGGAATGTCACGATTCAGTTCTGGCAGGACATCCAGGATATCGAAAAACACTTGAGTTGGTCAGAAGACATTTTTGGTGGGAGAAAATTCGACAAGATACTCTTAATTTTGTTAAGACCTGTGAAGTTTGTGCTAGATCTAAGAACCTCATCGGAAAGCCTTCTGGGTTATTGGAACCGTTGCCCGTTCCACCGCGGCCTTGGTATTCAGTGTCTTTAGATTTCATCACGGATCTACCACTAGATAAGGGGTGTACATCAGTATTGGTTGTAGTGGATTTACTCACTAAAGAAGCACATTTCATTCCAATGAAGGGAGAGGTTACCGCTGATAGTTTAGCTCACAGTTTCTTACAAGAAGTAGTTAAACTGCATGGAATTCCCAGTCAGGTCATCTCAGACAGAGGGTCTCAATTTATTTCTAAATTTTGGAGGGCTTTCTGTAAGAGATTGGGAGTTGAGGTATGCCTATCATCCGGTTACCATCCCGAAACCAATGGGCAAGTGGAAAGGATAAATCAGGAGTTGGAGAAATATTTGAGATGTTATCTACAGACAGGGGAAGAGTGGGTAGATATGTTGTGGGTGGCAGAATTTGCATATAACAACTGTAGTAAGGATGCCACCTCAATGTCTCCATTTTATTTGGGACGAGGTTTTCATCCTCGTTTTCTTAGTATAGAGATCGATTATGATGCTGAAAACCCAGAAGTGGAAAAGAGACTAGAGATCATGAAAAGAAATTTGGAGAAGGCAAAAGGGGTGTTGGTGGAGAGTAAACAGAAATATAAAAGATTTGCGGACCTTAAAAGAAAGACTAGTCCCCAGTATAGGGAGGGAGATTTGGTATGGTTATCAACCAAATTTTTGAGAATTAAGGGAAGAAATAAGTTTTGCCCTCGTTTTGTAGGGCCGTTTGTGGTTGAAAGGGTGATAAATCCAGTGGCTGTTCGCCTTAGATTACCAAGACATATGAAAACTCATCCAACTTTTCATGTTAGCTTGTTGAAACCAGTGGTTAAAGGAACTAGATTGACACCTACTCCTTCACCAGTTGTATTTGAGGAAGATGATTCAGAAGAATTTGTAGTTAAGAAAATTCTGGACTCTAGAATAGTGAGAGGAAAGCTACAGTATCTCCTTGATTGGGAGGGTTTTGGTCCTGAAGAACGCACTTGGGAGAAAGCAAGTGATGTACATGCTCCTCATTTGGTTAAAAAATTCCATAAGAAATTTCCATTAAAAAAAGGCCCAGGGACTGGGCGTTAGAAGGGGGGCACTGTCAGGTACTGTTAGGATACAGTGACATAATCTGAGACATTAGGTCTGGGGAAAATTAGTATAGAAAGGTTTTTGGAAGTTATTATGAGTTTAATTTTAAAACAGCCAATTTTGCCCTTAACATTCATTGCAGTCTATGGAGAATGCCCCAAGCCAAGATGGAGGTCCTCAGTCTAAGTTCTGATTGGCTGGTGATTGTTTATAGGGAAGACAATGAACATTCTAAACTGCCTTTCATCGTCTTTGCCCAGCTGAGAGGTCGCGTATTAAGCTGCTCCTGCTTAACTTGTTCAGGGGTTTCAAGTTTCAAGCGGTCGAGCGGCTTATTTGGAAAAGCAAACAGGAATCTTGCGGAGATTCATTTTGGCACTGAACAGGAGTAAGAAGATTTCGTGTTATCCAAGAAAAAAGAAAGGTTTCATAGACTCTCCACAAGTTAAGTCCTTTTAAAACTCAAGACTCTTTCTATAATGTCATTGTAGAAGATTTAATCTGATTTTCAAGTTCATATGAAAAATATTTACTAAGAACTTTATTGCTGTCGCATGTTTGGCTTTGTTACGCTACGTTTTCTATCAAGCGCGTGGTTTTTTCGTTAACAGAAGCCTGCGCGTGAGAGACTTCGCTTGAGTATCTAGCGCAAGCTCTTTGGTGTCGCGTGATACTCTAGTGCGTGTGTTTTTTACCCGCGGTTTGTCGTCAGCGCGTGTGCTCGCATATTGGACTAAGCGCGTGTGGATTTTTACCCGCGGTTTGTCGTCAGCGCGTGTGTTCGCATCCTGGACTAAGCGCGTGTGGATTTTTTCCCGCGGTTGAACTTCAGCGCGTGTGCGTGCTTTCGTTTAATCGCGTGTGGATTTTTTCTGTGGTTTAATCTACAGCGCTTCAACGATCTTCACTCAGTTTGGATCCCTATGCGAATTCAAGAGATTTCTACGTGAGATTTTTGACGCAAGTTTCAAGAACTGTTAATTTAAGTAAAAACACTCTAAAAAGAAATTTATAAGAAGAAATATAAATACTTTCCAGAAACACTAGAACTTCCATTTACTTTCAATGAACTTAAGACTTTGTTCAAGCTTCTTGAGTTTAAAGAAGATTACCTGCAAAGTTAATTTCACATTCATGGACCTACTAAGAAGGCTGAATGATCGTTGAGATTCAAGTCAACTAGTAAGGAAGTCTAGTCAGCTTATCACTTCTCTGGGCATATTGTAGAGAAGTTCCAGGTATGGTTTTCACTTTATTTGGTAAAGGATATTGATACTTAAGGTTAGTATAGTGCCTCATGAATAACAAGGTGTATTATATGTTTATGTTTTACCACAGGTGAAGAACCAGCTAGTCTTAGCTTCCAGCCTGGTGTTTGTTAATTTGTCCCTTCCCCCTTTCCTCTGGAAGTGAGGTAAACTGAGCAGTTTATAGTATCAGCTCAGAGTGCCACATTTTGGGTGTATTGTCGGGGTCTCAGCAGCTTCTGCAGACACTAAGGGTTCTGGAATAATAAGCTATAGGGTGTTCCAACCCGTCTTCTTTCTTTTGTAACAAAGCAGCTCCAATCGCTCCTCCTGAAGCATCGGTCTCCACAATAAATGGTAAGGATTGGTCCGGTTGTCTCAGGATAGGTGCTGTCACAAATGCTTCCTTAAGCCTTTGAAATGCCAGATCCGTCTTCTGGTCCCAGAGAAACTTGACTCCCTTTTTAAGGAGATTAGTAATAGGAAGGATGATGTCTGAAAAGTTTGGTATAAACTTGCGATAAAAGTTTGCAAGTCCCAAAAACCTTTGTATATCCTTAACTGAATTGGGTGTGGACCACTGTGTTATAGCTTGAGTTTTGGCTGGATCCATCTGTACCCGATCTTCGGAGAGGATGAATCCTAAGTAGGGTACTGTAGTAACTTCAAAAACACATTTTTCAGGTTTGGCCAATAGACTATTGTGTCTTAACCTGTGGAGAACTTCTTTGACGTGTTGACGATGTTCAGTCAGAGTGTTTGAGAATATGAGAATGTCGTCCAAATAAACCACAACAGAGGAATACAACATGTCTGCAAATATCTTGTCCATGAAGCGTTGAAACTGGGACGGTGCATTTACCAAACCAAAGGGCATAACCCTGTACTCGTAGTGTCCCAGGGGAGTCCTGAAAGCTGTCTTCCATTCGTCCCCTTCACGAATACGAAGTAGGTGATAAGCTCCTCGAAGATCTAATTTGGTAAAGAGATGTGCTCCTTGGACTGCCTCAATAATGTCTTTCATTAAGGGCATAGGATACCTGTCTCGTATAGTCAGACTGTTCAAACCCCGGTAATCTATGCAGGGTCTTAGTTCTGTGGTTCCTTTTTTCGAGATAAAAAAAAAGAGATGCCCCTGCTGACGATGAGGATTACCGTATGAGGCCATTTTGTAGGTTGATTGACAGGTATTCCCTCAATGCCTCCTTTTCAGGTAAAGATAAAGGGAACATCCTTCCAAAGGGTACTTCAGCCTCCGGAATTAGTTCGATCTTGCAGTCTTCTTTTCGATGAGGAGGAAGATTCCTCGGTTGGGTGTCTAAGAACACGTCCTCATATTCCAGGTACTGGATGGGAATTGCATTGACACTGAGGACGGTATTTTGTATTGTTGGAAGCACACAGGACAAAGCGGGTTCATTAGTCAAACACTGTTGAGCACAATACATGGATCTGAACTCTACTGTGTTAAGTTGCCAGTCAATTGCCGGGTTGTGTTTTCTGAGCCATGGTATGCCTAATATGACTGGAAAATGAGCCGCTCGAATGAGATCGAAAGATAGGTACTCAGAATGATTTGACACTCTGACCCGTAATTCCTGTGTTTCCTGACAAATGGGTCCGGAAGTCAAAGGTGTGCCATCCACGCCTTCTACTGGAATCGGTTTGATCTTAGGACGTCGAGGCAGGTGGTGTTCATTAGCCCACTTATCATCTACAAAGTTACCAGCAGCTCCACAGTCCAGCATAGCTAAACATTCAATAGGTTTAGTAGAGTGCCAGTCTAACGTAATCTTAACCACCATCAGTGTGTTATTGCTGATCAAAGCTGGCTGAGCATTAGCACAGGGATGCATAGATGTCTCCCCTTCCTTATCCCTGTTCAAGGTTGGGGTCTTTCATTTCCCTGCTTTCTGGGAGGGACTTCTGGGCAATTTAGCAACAAATGTTTGTTGGACCCACAATACATGCAAAGTCCAAGATCCTTGCGTCTCTTCCGTTCGTTGGCTGTAAGTGGTCCTCTCGCAGTTCCTATCTGCATTGGTTCTTCGTGTTGAACCCTTTCAGGTACTGAGGGTAGGCTAGTGAAAGGTACTAAAGACCGGGGCTTCCTCTTCTCAGCTTTCCTTTCCGACATGCGGAATTCTATCTGTAATACCAATGACACGAGTTCCTGAAATGAAGCAGGTCTGGCTACTCTGGCCAGTTCGTCCTTTATGTCTTCATGCAGACCCCGACGGAAAATTGCCTGCTGTGCCGTTTCTGGCCAACCTGCTTCACTTGCCACCTTCTGAAAACAGGTAACATATGTCTGTATGTCTGAGTTTCCTTGACGTATGTCTAATAGGTTTTCAAAGGTGGAGAATAAGACTTCAGGCCTCTCAAATCTTTCTTTGAAACGTGTTACAAAGGCACCATAGTTATTTAACGCTGGGTCTGAGTTTGTCACTAGTGGGGTGGCCCAGGCTAGGGCATTACCAGCTAAGTTCGAAATTAGAAAACCCACTTTTGTTCGATCCAACTCGTATGTCTTGGGCCGAAAAGTATAGTGTATTGTGCAGGCATCCAGAAACTCCTTCAATTTCCTGGGGTTTCCCTCATATTTACCGCAAGGTAGGGATAAAGGAGGTAGTTCTCCTCTGTAATCATCTCTCTGTTGCCTCAATGCGGCATTATCAGTTTTTAGGGTTTGTACTTCAGCCCTCAGAGCTTGTATGGCGTTAACCATCTCCTGATACTGTTCAAGACTAGCCATCTTCTCTTGGCGTTGCAATCTCTCAGAATCTGTAGGTTTGTCACTCACACTTTCCTTCCCACTAGCCCACTCCTCACCTGATGATTCTGTGTGGGTCTTTACGGATTCGTCTGATGAGCTTTCCGGCTTTTCCCTCCAGGCTGTCTTTGTCGTTGTCTTGACGATCTTATTCTTCTGTTTGACGAAATAGGAGCGAGCTCCCCCGGAGGCCACCCTGCCTATAAGCAATTAGCCCGGCAGCGGGGAACTCCGGGGAGCCCACCCCAAACCAGGGAAAAGCCTTGCCGAAAAACCCTGGAAGATTGTGTAGCTGTAGCTGGCAGGAAGTTGTTGGCGTGTGTCCGTACTTCAATAACCAGCATGCACTGGTAAGTGTTCTTTGTGAATAGGTATTACGGTCCAGTGCGGAACAGCACAAACAGTACAGTACTCCAAAGAACTTGGACAACGAAGAGTTCCCAGCAAAAAGGCGTCCGATGGCAGATAAGACGCTGAAGCAGGTGTGAGTATTAGAAGGCAGCGCAGAGCGCGTAAAGCAGCGGAAGCAGATAACAGACAGGAAAGCGGAAAAAAAACGGGAGTAGGAAACCGCGAACAGCGGTAACGGAAACACATGGGCAGACTAACAGGGAAGGAAGGCAGAGGAAACACAGAGTAACCACTGGAGGCAGAGCACAAGCGAGGTGTACTCACGTAGGCAGCAAGAAAGTTGCAACGCACAGGTGTTCTCCATTTTCCAGTACTTGTAGGCAGTACAAGAGAAAGACTAGACCGCACCTTGCAGTTACTCGGAGTCTAGTCCTTCTTCCATATCGCCCATCTGCTCCATACTTTCCAAGGGCGATATATGACAATAGCGGGATGCCTGCGGTGTCCTGGAGCCAACATGGAACGAGAAGGCAGGGCTCTGTACACAGCCCCTCTTCCCTATGCCATGGCAGCCTGCAAAACCCTATGAACATATTACCACAAGCACTTTTTTTCCCTTTCAAACCTATCCTACCTTCGAATTACTTTACCACATAGCCGGTCCCAGGTAGACATAGCCACTTTAACACCATTTTTCGTCCCTTACGGTCACGGCCAGTAGCCAGATTGTCTGCGTCATGACCTTATGCCATGACCCAGACTATCTGGCTGCCCACGGCCACAGGCTATACCTCAGTCACCAAAGGTATATGACTATTTTTTGTACCTACATTATTACACTTGTAAAAAAAAAACACTGGCACATTTGCTTTAATGTCCTTGCCAATGCTTCTCACGAGTATGCTCGAAATCTGCCCATGTTTTTTTTTATTAAAGTGTCAAAATGTATGTACATACAATAGTCATAACTTAGCACCCACTTGACAAAATCCATTCAGTCTTTACACAAAAATTGAAGGTTGGGTCTATAATCTTTCTCAAAACCTTTGTCCACATTCGTTAAATAACAACAAAGTTATAAGCCATCTAAAAATGTTAAGACCCCCCCTCTAATTTCGCCCCCTCTTGAGAAAATCCCACCAAACTTTAGAAAACCATGTATATCTAGATCCAAAATCTTTTTGCCAAATGTTGTGCAGATTCGTCAAATGACACCACATGTTTATGCCTTTACAATATTCTGGGACCCTCCTCTAATTTTGCCCCCACTTGACAGAATCCCACAAAACCTTTCAAAACCATTCAGGATTAGTTCCAGAATAAAATTGCAAAATTACATGCAGTTTCATTGGATGGCGCAAAAGTTATAAGCCATCCAAAAACTGCTTTTCCCCAACCCTGTAATGCAGAAATAGGTACAGATGTCCTAGGACATCTGAAGTGTCCGCGAACACCACAGGACTGTCCCAGGACATCGGGAGTTTTCGCTGACTTTCGGGGGGTGAAACAACCTGTTTTTTGGCTTCTTATGGCCCTATCCAATCCAATCCTCATCCCCCCCTACCTCCCCTGAGGTTGTTTGTTGAGTTTAACAAGTGAAATGCTGCTTTCTAAAAAATGATTTCACTGTGCTGTCCGCGGACCCCCAAAAAAGTCTGCGAATCCAAGATGGCGGGTGCTTCGGGAAATCGACGCATTTCACGTTTTCCCACCAGCCAATCAGTGGCCGCGTTCCGATGTCCGCGGACCACGCAAAAGTCTGCACATTTTTTGGCCAATCGGAGGCCAGTATGCGGCCGCGGACCGAACAGGGACGTGAGTCTGTGGAGCGGACATAGATCTCACTAATTTTTTTGCCTCACGTTTGTACAACTACTGGACGGAGGTACACCAAATTAACAAAAGCGGTTTGAGCTGTAGGCGTGATTCAAAAAATGGGCTCCTGGTTATGGACCTATTCTACCCAGGACGGTTACTTTAAGACAAAAATTACAATTGAATAGGTACAAAGAAGAGTGCTCTAATGAAAACACACTGTTTCACCCCTTATTACCCTCTGCATTAAAGGAGAAAAAGAAAGAAACTCACTTTTTTTGTTGTTGTGAGAAAATAATAGTTTGTTTATCTATGCAGTTGTAAAAATCAACATAGAGTGAACAGTTCTCCAAACAACATAACATCACACGGTTTAATGAAACCAACCGTACAGGCTTATAGGATATATTTACAAACACATGGGGTCACATAGTTTGACACAACAGTTGTGTAAGTAATACAAACTCAATCAAAATACATAGTTTGTTATGGTGATTCATATACTTCAGTATAAAACAACACAATTAGACAAAGTAAGCAACAACAGACAAAAAAAGGGGTTCGTGAATTGACAATTGGTAGTGGACAGTGACAATGCACTGTTGTTCGGGGTGCGTCTACACCAAGGTGTTTCGGCCGTTTAGGTGGACCAATTATGTCCCAGCATATGTACGGCCTTCATCAGGACGAAGTGCTGCACAGGGTGGAATAGGTGCTGCAGGGGAAAGGGAAAAACTCGTCAGGGGAGTGTGTTCGAGCGTGTATCATTTAAACAAAGGAATAAATCCAATACTGTGAGGCCACAGCTTACCTGTGGATAATTATTTCCACTGGCACGAATTTCTAGTATTACGCCAGGCGTGGGAAGGATCTTAGTGTAATCCTATTAAAAAGCAAAGAAGGGCACTCAATAGTGATCTGGTGTCTTACAGATACTTAAATAACAAATGAGTTATAGGTCAACCAATCTTACCTCACTTGTGAGGATCTTGGAGTGGGATGGACTCTGATTTAAATATGCGGTCCTCACGCGGGAACATGAACACATAAATGAATAAGGGGCATATTAGTGGGGGTTCCACTCAGGGAACAAAATGCCTGACCTAATGGTGGTGTGTCTACAAAGATCTTACCTTTGTGCATGAATCACAAATAGCGGGCCAGTGGAGAGCGCTGTAGGGATGTGCTGACTCACTCCGGGGCTCGAAAGGGGCCTGGCGGCATAGCGTTAGTAACGCTGTTGCTAGGAGCCTTTTCTATTTATACGGCGGCCATTTTGGATCGAGTGCGTCCGAAAATGACAGATAACTCAACCATTAGGGCTCGGACTGGAAAAATACACTATTATCAGTCTTGGCCATGGTATGGCCAATCTAAAAACGTAATTTAGAATGTAAATTTGAAAAATGATATCTACGTCGGCCATGTTGGATCGAGTGCGTCCGAAAAAGACAAATAACTCCACCATTAATGCTCGGATTGAAAAAATAAACATTTATCAGTCTTAGCCATGGTGTGGCCTGTCTAAAAAAGTAATTTAGAAGTGTAAACTTGAAAAATGGTTTCCATGGTAACCTCAGAAGCCTTGTTGAAGAACAGGGCGTATTAGTGAAACTAAAGGGAAATTAAAATAAATTAGAACACTGAAAGCGCTCCTTGTGCTTGAAATGACTGGCAGGGTAGTGACATGACGTGATGTTGACATGCTTTTAGTAATGGAAAACAAATCCACATAGTAACATAGCACAATTTGTACACATGTTCGACAAGGGACAATTTGTACACATGGTTCGAGTGGCCCAGTCAATCCAGTGTTATGCCATTCGACATTGTTGGAAATCTTTACAGCTGATAGACACTGATAGGCATCTTAATTCATTCATAGCCCTTTGGTAGAGATTTCATATTACATTTCTTGACCGCAGGTCATAGGCATTTTACAGGTGCATATACATGATGACGCTGCCAATGTTTGGGATCTACAGAAAAGATTTCCATTCTACCGCAATATTCAAACCTGCGTGCACAGTGTTTAGTTTGTGGACCCAACGCTGTTCTAATTGCGTCAGTGTTTTATTTAAGTCTCCCCCCCCCGCTTTGCAGGTGTTACTTTTTGTAGAATTAACCATCGTAGATCTGTATCTTTGTGGTTTTTGTTGGTAAAATGTTCTACTAGTGGCTTGTCGGCAACTTTGTTCCTGATACAGGACCGATGTTCCGATATTCGCATCTTGATGGCCCGTATGGTTTTGCCTACGTATATCAGGTTGCAAGGGCATTGTATCACGTAGATCACTCCCTTCGTGTTGCAGTTAGTGAAATCATTCATGGTCCATTTTACTCCGTGATGTTCAAAAGTTTTTTTCTGTAGAGTTAAAGGGCATGCTACACAGTGGCCACACTTGTGGTGGCCCACTAAGGGAGGCATATCCCATAATGTGGCTTGTATTGCTCGTGGTGGTTCTATGAACGTGTGAACCAATGCGTCTCTTAAGTTTCTGTTCTTTTTGAATGCAAAACATGGGACCTTGTCCAGTGTCCCCGGATGTTTGATCAAATGCCAATTCTTTTTTATGGTTTTCTGAATCAATGGACTTAGTGGTCCAAAGGTTGTGACACATACCATCCTGTTCAACTCTATCTTGGGTTTATTTTCCAGACAGATATCTCTTGGTGTGTTTTTGGCTCTTTTTCGGGCCTGACTGGATGGCCTTTCGTGGGTAACCCCTGTCGATTAGTCTTTTTCCTAAATCCTCTGCATGCAGTTGAAATTTTTCCATGTCTGTGCAGTTCCTCCGTATTCTTAAAAACTGCCCGTAGGGTAGGTTATATTTTAAGCCCATAGGATGGTAGCTTTGAAAATGGAGAAGACTGTTATGATCAGTGGGTTTCCGAAAAAGTTCTGTCTTGAGCCGGTCGCCTGTTTTGTAGATATGTAGGTCTAAAAAGTCGATTTGGTGGTGATCCCATTGTATTGTGAACTTTATGTTGGGATTTCTTGAGTTTATCCAGAGATGAAAGTTCTGTAATTCCAGAGGGGTCCCTTTCCATATGATGATAATATCATCGATGAATCGTTTCCATAAGGAGATGTTTCCTAGGAAAGGGTTCTCTTCACAGAATACATTTTTGCTTTCGTAGTGTGACATATATAAATTAGCAATGTCAGGGGCAAAAGTGGCTCCCATACTGACACCCTTAATCTGTTTGTAGATCTGGTTTTGGAAAAGGAAGAAATTCTCCGACATCGCAAGTCTGGCACACTCCAAAATGAAATTCGTCGGGGCGGACTCAGTATCATTTCTAGTGTTCAGGCATTCTCGTATGGCTTCTAGACCATCAAGTTGGGGGATCGATGTGTATAAAGCCTCTACGTCCATTGTGGCGAGTAGACTGTCGGTGCTCAATGTGAGATCGTTTAGCAGGTTGATAGTGCTCGTTGTATCCTTTAAATAGGAGGGCATCTTCAGAACGAAGGGTTTTAGAAAATGGTCTGTGTAAACAGATAGTGGTTCCAGAAGTGATTCACAGGCAGACACTATTGGTCTGCCAGGGGTTATTTTAACATTCTTATGCATTTTGGGCAGAATGTAAAATGCCGGAACGCGTGGGTTTGTTTTATTTAAGAACCTTTTTTCTTCTTCGCATATCCAACCCTGCATTAGAGCATGCTGTGTCAGGCTGGCAATTTCTTCCTGAAGATCTTTTGTGGGATTATGATCCAGAGGTTGATAAGCAGCTCGATCGTCAAGGAGGCGTAGGCATTCGATGTTATAGTCAGCGGTATCCCAGACGACTATCCCTCCTCCCTTATCTGCTGGTTTTATTGTAATGGACTTATCGGTTTCCAAATTCCTCATGGCTATTCTTTCTTCTTTATTGAGATTGTCTTTGTAGTAGTTGTCCTTTCTGAAACCAGCCATTATAGTTTTAGTGACCACTTTCTCAAAAGTTATTATTTCTCCAGGGGTAGGCGTGAGCCAAGTTTTTTCCCATTATATCTATGGGAAAAAAATAATTTTTGGGACCCCCCCATAACTTTGCCCCCCCCGGACCAAATCTCACCAAACTTTGCAAACAATTTCAGAGTGGGCCATATAGTTTTTCTGCAACATTTGGTGAGGATTCGTCCTGGGGGAGCGAAGTTATAAGCTGTCCAAAAAGTGCTCTTCCTATGAGATGACCAACTTAACCATAACCACATGGCCGCTACCGCAGGCCATGATATATATATATATATATATATATATATATATATATATATATATATGTTTCTGAGGCTTGTGTAATCTGCTTAGATCACATGCTGTGCATAGGCGGACATCTAGTGGAAGCTGCAGACTATTACAGTTGAGTTTTCGAAACTTGAAAAGGGACGTTGACAGGGCATTTCAGTAATACTATCCCTAGTGTTATGTCCACTGTACCCATGATCTCTCACACGTCAAGGTCCCTCAGATTGTTTTTTCCGCCATGCTAGACGGACACGTATAAGCCATTGACCAATTACGATAGTGTTTCTCTTTCTATCCTTTCATCTACTGCTGAAACACTATCCTTTCATCGACTGCTGAAACACCACACCAGTGAGGAAAGAAAATTGCCCGTCGGAGACCATCGCGAAGGACAGCACGGCCTTGGCAGTCCTCTCTGGGCCACGGCCCAGACAGTAGGGAGAGAGGGGGGAGGCCATTTTAGAATGCATATTCTCCCCTTCCTATACTTGGTTTGCCCATCTGCCATTTCCATAACCCATAATTATGTAGAACACACCATTTACATTTTGCCCTAAGTGTAATCGTAAATTCCCCTGGGTGGACAAACAATTAGTTTGCAATTTATGTCTCCTGAGAGACCACATGCATGCTCTTCAAGCCTAAGACATTAAAGGACTGTTCCACAAAACGCTGGGCCCATTACGCCAGGCAACTCAAGGTCATGGAAGTAGAGGGATCCTTCAGTGATGGCAGCGGCGCTGTACTTTCGGATGCGAGGGCATTGGAGTAACTTCGGCTACTCAAGCGCAGACCCCCGACCCCGTAGGACAGGCCGGCGGCCATGTTGTGAGGACCACACCGAGCGGCGGCAGCGCTACAAAAGCACACACCACCAAACAAATAAGCCCCAGTCGCCATTCGACAGAAGAGTCCAACACTCGACAACGTTCGACACCCCGTGAATGGTCCACCGAGTCCTGGTCCTCTGGGCAATCTCGTTCAAGATCACCACACGACAGGGTTCAGACGTCGAAAGACGGCAAGGGTGTCACACGAAAAACTCCTTCCGAAGGCGGTTGAAGCCTCGGCTCCCACACCCGAAGTGCGACGTTCATCGTCTGATAAAACACAAGGCCCCAAGAAGTCTGTTAAACACTCCTCTGGGCCCCAAGACAGAAGATTCTTGCGTTTCAAGATAGCAAATGAGCACTACCAATTCAAGGTGCTGCCCTTTGGCATAGCCTTGGATCCAAAGGTATTCACAAAAGTACTGGTGGTAGTGGCAGCGCACCTGCACAGGGGAGCAATCCCAGTGTACCCTTACCTGGACGACTGGCTCATAACATGGGAATCACCTCTGATTTGCAGACAAAACATCCAAACAATCAACCTCCTCTTTCAACTGGGCTTCTCAATCAATGAGAAAAAATCAAGCCTAGTGCCAAGCACTTCCAAACAGTTCCTAGGAGCTATCCTAAATGCATAGGAAGGATTGGTCTTTCCCTCAGAGGAAAGAGGAAAGAATTTGTTACTGCAAATACCACATTATCAGGCTGGCCGCCATTTAAGGGTGCGCAAAGCAATGCGTTTAATTGCCATGATTGCATCTTGCATATACCTGGTTCCTCAGGCGCGCCCGCGCATGCGTCCAATATAGGAGTGGTTGGCGAAAACAATGGTCTCAGGCAAGCGGTCAGTGGGACGATCTAGTGGTAGTTTCGCCAACACTTGTACAAAATCTTTGCTGGTGGACGAGAGAAAACCGGACGAGAGGGAAACCATTCTATGACCCACAGATACAAGCAGTGGTCACAACGGATGGCTCACTGGCAAGGTGGGGGGCTCACTACCTTCACCACACAGCTCAGGGTCTGTGGTCTCACACTGCAGCTCAGAACCACATCAATGTGCTGGAACTTCTGGCAGTATTGAAAGCCCTTCAGGCATTCAAACCCCATTTAACAAACCTATAGGTACAGATCCTAACAGAAAGCACCACAGCGATGTTTTATATCAACAAACAGGGGGGGTACACGTTCTCCAAATCTATCCTGACATACACAGAAAATCTGGAAATGGCAGTCCGACGGAAAATGTTCCTTTCATCACACCATGTTCCAGGGGAACTCAACGCTCTAGCAGACTCATTGAGCAGTGATCCCTTATCAGAGGAACACGAGTGGCGTCTACACGAAGAAGTTGTAGAACGCCTTTTCCCTCAATGGGGTTTCCCAACTATAGATTTATTCGCCACAAGCGAAAATCGTCAATGCCCAGACTTCGCGTCCAGGTTCCCCCAGCCAGGCTCCAAGGGGAACGCCACATGAATGAACTGGTCAGGGAAGTTTGCTTACGCTTTTCCCCCAACTCCTCTCATGAACAAGTTACACAAGGAACCGATGACGCTTGTCCTAGTTGCTCCTATGTGGGTAAGACAACCTTGGTATCCACATCTGCGCAAACTGGCGATGTGCAATCCCATACAACTCCCGTCCCAGTACAACTTACTCACACAGCACGAGGGACTAACAGTGCACCCACAGCCACACTCCACGAACTTGGCAGCATGGCTCCTGAAGTCATAGAGTTCGGACATCTCAATCTACCACAGAGATGCATGGATATCTTGAAAGAATCAAGAAAACCAAACACTAGGCACTGTTACTATGATAAATGGAAATTATTCGTAATTTGGTGCCAGACTAAGCAAATCAACCCCATCTAACATTATAACCTATATGCTCCACTTACTAGATGCAGGGTTAGTGTTCAACTCCCTAAAAGTCCACCTGAGGCCTTGCCAGCCTACACCACTTCCCATAATTAGGTCTCATGGTGGAAGGTACCGGTCATCAAAGCATTTAAGGAAGGGGTAAAGAGACTACACCCTCCAATATATAACCCACCACCAGGTTAGGATCTGGTGGTGGGTTAGTGTGGTACTCGCTAAGCGCATGGGACCCAGTCTAGTCTCAAACACCTGACTTATAAAACTGCCTTCTTAGTAGCCATCACTTCCATAAGAAGGGTCAGTGAAATCCAAGCTCTGTCAGTGCAGGATCCTTTCTTTACTATACTTAAGGACAAACTGGTTTTACGTACTCACCCTAGGTTCTCACCTAAATCCATCTCCAAATTTCATGTAAACCAGTCTATTGAGCTACCAGCTTTCTTCCAGGAACCCAAAAGCTCTGCTGAGGTAAAACTCCACACACTAGATGTGAGGAGAGCGGTCCTCTACTACGTAGACAAGACCAGACCACTAATAAAGACAGATAAACTGTTTGTCTCCATAGCGCTAGGCAGAGAAGGTGATCGCATCTCTAAGAATGCCATCTATAGGTGAATAGTCGGATGTATCGAACTGTGCTATTCCCTATCAGATAAGACACTGCCTTTTATGCCAAGAGCCTACTGCACAAGAGATACTGGAGCCACTCTGGCTTTCATTGCAAATGTCCCCTTAGACAGTATTTGCATAGCAGCTACATGGATCTCAATACATACTTTCATTCAGCACTACTGCATTGACAATATTTCCAAGACAGATACACAATGGGACAAGCGGTTCTAAGACATATATTAGCTCATGAACCTTCTCACATCCCACCTCCTTCCACTGCTCAGTAATCTATGCACAGCATGCGATCTAAGCAGATTCCACAAGCCTCAGAAGGGATACATTACTCACTGTAATCGTATTTCTGATGCTTGTATCTGCTTAGATTCACATGCGACCCACCCTTCCTCCCCTCGGAGAGAAGGCGCATGGATGCTTATGAGCTTGTCTAATACATATCTGCTTGGATACAACTGTACTCGCACTACACCTCATGCTACCTCATGTCAGAAAAATAAAAATCTGAGGGACCTCGATACATGAGGGAGCATGGGTACAGTGGACGTCACACTAGGGATAGTAATACTGGCATGCCCTGTTGACGTCCCTTTTCGAGTTTCGAAAACAACTGTAATACTCCGCAGCTTCCACTAGATGTCGGCCTATGCACAGAATGTGAATCTAAGCAGATACAAGCATCACAAATACGATTACGGTGAGTAATGTATCCCATATTTTTCCAGGATTGGATCCTTCATGGATTCACATGCTGTGAATATTCCCCGTCGCCAGGCTGGGAATTCCCGGTTACCTTTACTTAGTAATTTTCCTGTGAAAAACCTGACACCTTGAGTGTCTCATCGATGTTGTTATGGGTTCTTTTCATTTCCAACAATAGGAAGTTGAGTGTATAGCTCTGCCCCAGCAGGGTCCCCTCAGATTTCAACCGTCTTCCGAGCTGTTGGGATTCCTCGCATTTGTCTCTCCTGAGAGAAAATAACCTTATTCAGAAAATTAATATTGCTTCAACTTCTTCCATCCGGAGCAACCAACGTCTACATACACGGTCCACCAACATCTACGTATACACAGTCCCATTTATAACCATGGTGACCTTGGGACCAAAGAAGACCTTCTTTGGCCCTTGTGACACATGCAGCCTTAAAATTGTGCATGAGGCTGATAGACATACGGAATGTCTTTACTGTCCCTAGCCCAACCATTCCGCAGACGAATGTGATATCTGCCAGGGTTTCTCACAAAAACCCTGAGGGACAGAAACAGTTGCCTAATCTGTTGGCTCAATGAAGGAGCGTACCCGGCATCAGAGGAGGGGTCGGCATGGAGTGGGAGAGCTACCACTCCCTCTGACAAGAGGTCACCATCACGAAAGAGATCAAGATTTGAAGATCCGGTAGCGAAAAAAAAAAAAACAGGTCAGACCATGGCTCACAATAAGGCCAAGAATTCTTTCCCTGTTAAACCACCAGTTAGTGGTGAGGGGTACCGTACTGGGTCTAAGCACTCAACCAAGGCCCTGTCGACAGACTCCATCGGAAAGACTGAGGGATAAAGGTGCACGCCCGTCGACAAGGCCCACGTCTGACCTGTCCAGGAGATCTGCTCCGTTGACGGACAAACACTTCCAAATCAGCTATGAGGACCTCCTCTTCGTCTTTGATGAAAAAGAAGCACTATACGTCATCGGAATGCCGCAGATCCTCCTCGGGGCATGAATTGTCAACGAGACATCTGTCGGTGACCAAATCGTCATAGAAATCCACTATGACAACAGCACATTCGGCGACAACGGCATCGATGACTGCTTGTCAACGGCCCATCCCTCGTCGACGGCCACCTATTCGATGACCAAAAACATAAATCGTCCACAGAAAAACCCAAGCAGCCGTTGACCACCATTACGACGGAAACTGCCAAATTAACTATACAGGGCCTTATCGTGTTTCCCAAAAGCATTTTGAAAACATCAACAGTATACTCAGTAGAGCATGACCAGGCTCCTCTAGAAATGTTTCCATTAGAATACCCAGATATCATGAGGCCCAGTGGCTGTTGCTGGCAGCACCTTTAATGGGTGGAGGTTGATTCTGCACAACCACCGCTCACAGCTCCCATGAACAGTTAAGACCATATGTAAGCCAAAAAAGGCTGCAGCTCGCTATGGAGCAGACCACACAAAGTGTTAGATGCTACTTTGAGACACAGTTCACAGCCCCTATCCCTCATGTAGAATTTTTTTAAGTTCTCCAAAGGCACGGACGAGATCAGAAGTACAGTCGAGCCTGGAAGAGAGAAAAAGTGTGAAGAAAGAAAGCCCATAGGGCACATGATGGCCCCACACCTCTGGGTATGCTGCAGAAGGAGCAAGGTGGCAAGAGAAAAGCACTGGGGTCAAGGTTGTACGAAAGCAGATGGCAGAAAATAACCTCACTCAGCTTGGTCGAGGAAACCAGCTGGCAGGAGCAGTCCAGTGAAGAGGAGGCAGAAACGCGATTGTAAAGACTGGAGGGGGGAGTCTGTACTTCTGCTCTCTATATGGTAGAGGAAAGGCACAGAGGACCCCAGCCAAGATTCTCTATGTGGTAGCTATGGTCGAGCAATCAAGGCCTAGCTTCTCAGGAGGTGATGCAGGCTGGTTCTTAAGTACAGTGTAGTCCCCAAGCCCCCACAAAGGAATGTCCACACACTGTATTGGTTAAAACACAGTCTTTATATAATTAATATTCAAGGTTATGTACACTATCACAATAACTCACTTTGTGCTCAGAAATTCAACAGGGGTGAACATATACAGTTCTAAAGTGGTACCACCAATATTGTCAGATCTCATTGAAGTGCATCAACTATACGGTCAAAATGTCACACAGATCAAATAAAGAGGAAACCAACAGTAGAGAGGGGAGGGAAAGCAAGATGGTTGAACAATTGGCAGAATACTGGCCCTGTACCACTAGACACAGTTCTGTGTGGAGATCCTCCCACCTGGGCAACCTGTAAGATAAAGATATAGCACAAGCCCAGTCCACATATTGTTCTATGAGTCTTATTTCCCTCTACAATAGTTCTACAGCCCCAATGTATCTGGATTTGTAGCGTTCGTTGACGGGAAATCGGCGGCCCTTCTTGAGTGCCCTCCCTTTAAGGCAGGAGTCACGGGTCGTCGAACATCCGACAGAGAACCGGATGAACTACGGCGGTGAAGTGGCCGCTTCGATCCTAGTGGTGCTCGTCGACAGAGCGTTGGCGTCCTGCAAGGAAGAGGCGTGTGGGGCACCTCGGTGAAGATAGTTCTGGATCGCAAAGAGGTGATGAAGAACTGTGGCCCAGCAAGGGTGTTGAGTCATCTGCGTCTCTCTGGTCGTTAGGTGGCGGGAAACCCACCGGCGGATGCTCCTCTGCGCTTCAACGGTCGGGCCTTCTCCAGCGGGATAAAGCGGGTGGCGATGCAGACGAGAGCGTCTGTGGATCAAATGAAGTTCTTAGGCAAACAGGAGCACGGCGGCTCCAGTCGGCGACGGCGGTCAACAGTCCAGGCGCTTCTCTTTGGGATTCCGCGGCAGTCCCCGTCTCCGGTCGGCAGCCTGTCGTAGGTCTGTCTACCAGGGAGTTTTGGCAAAGATCAGCTGGTGCACGATGGTCCCTCGTAGCTCGGGAAGAGGGCGTCTTACCAGGTCCTCTCTGGGTCAGTCCTTGCAGGCACAGCAGCTCTCAGAGTGATGAAGAAGGGCAACAGCAATTCTTCTCTTCCAGCAGGGCTTCAAGGTCAACCTTCAGTTTCACTCCAGTTACTCTTCGTAGTTTGGACTTCAGCTTCTGAACACGAATTCTAGCAGTGAGAGGACCCCAGATATACTAATTGGTCTCCCATTCATTCTGCTGGTTCACACTCAGGCAATCAATCGGTCAGAGGGGCATTCATGCAGGTAGGCAGCCAATCAGGTGCATAGTGCATTCAGGCCCTTCACTTCTCTCCAGGCACTCGCAACAAGTTATGTGTATTGGGACAAATACACAGCCATTCAACACTCCACACTGCATTCGTACCGGCCCTGTCCCTCCGATGCATTGCCAGCATCACAGCAATTATCTTCCAGTGAAGATAAACACAAAAGAGCTCTCAAGAAAAGAATGACTGAGTAAAATCACAAGGAGAATGGAGACGACTTTGACCCAAACACTCGCATTCATCCCTGGTCATCAGAATGGGAGCTGTCAAAGGGAGCGCTGTTGCGCTCAACGATGATGGCCACCTGATCAGAGAGCTCCGATCCCCTTCACTTCCTTATAACAAATGAATCCTTTTTGGAGCCACTGATAGGGAAAACACTCTGCCGGCAGGGTGTCACAAAGCCTACAGCGCACTGGGACTGAGTTGGAGGAAAATACCTCAACAGCAGCACAAAGCCTCGAGCACTTTCAGAGGCAGTGGAAGAACTCGATTATCGCAATCTGGCGCCCAGAACCATGATTGACATACGCCATACCGCAGCCGGAAGATTCACGCAGGGCCTGAAAAGGGTGAGGAGCACCCGGATCCTGAGATACGAACGCCTTGCTACACTACACTTTGAAGGCCACAACAACAAGGGAGATCTATGCCCACCAACCTCAAATATCTGGTCCGAACGCGAGGCGCCACTGAGCGCACTGCCGACCGAGCACTGGGAGCAACCACAGGCCAGTCTAAGCCACGAGCCATCTGGATACAACACGTGGCCCTGCGGAGGAGATGCTCAGAGCCCTGACAGCCCAGGTCCTGTCCTCATCTCCAGCCGCGATTGCAGCATCCATAACGCAGCGAGGACGACTGTCAAGCAACGACTGAACGGAGGGACATAAGCAGGGACCACAAGCGACACAAAGGTATGCACTGAAAGACGCACTGCATCCCTCTCGCCCTCCCCGGGTTCGGCAGAGGGGAACGGCTATAGTGGAGCGCTGCCACGGTCCCGGATTACGTGGGAGGAAACATTCCATCCATGATGTGACCTGGCGGCCAGAACTTTCCTAACGGAATATACACTAATATCAAGTGAAGATATTGGTGGGGCTGGCCGGCAGTGCTGCAGTGAGTTTGAGGCCTCTGTAATTAACGCCACGCCCTTAGACAGGAACCTAATCAAATCCAGGGCGCAAAGTGCCCACATTGTGCAGGACGGATCCTCAACTGATATCCGGAACTGGCCTTGTACCCGATCTACAAGACAGCGTAAGGGCGCTGAACACATGTAAACTCTGTACACCCACAGTTAACAGATCCCCACTCATCTTGGCGGAACTGCGACACCCCAGACTGGGCACTAAGAGCAGAAAAAAGGGTGACTAGAACATGTTCACTGTTGCACATCTGGTTCCACATACACTGCACTTTTTCAACATTGCGGACAGCCATCTGATCTCTTTGCATACAAGTGCACGACCGCAGCCTCCTCTCTGCAGTCATCCACACGAGAAAGGGGCGTGCTGTGAAACTAACCACATTAGTCGGCTCGAGGCGGGCCCAGGCCTATGCACTGATACTAGTGTTGAAGCAGCCCTTTTAAGACACAGAGCAAGCCAAACTGAACATGAAAACACGCTGAACATGAAAACACGCTGAAGTTTGGCCCAAACGGCAGTCTATGATACAACAGAGCCTACAAAACAATGTGGTGAAGCCCCAATTACACATAACTTCAGGATGCTCCTCCCGATTCAACACCAACTGGTCTCTCCGAGACAGACAGTACAAGTAAGGCAGGAAAACATTACGGCCACCCAGGCCTGAACCGGCCAGCCAACTCTCAGATCACCAAAACAAAACTATCCCAAACAAGGCACGAGGCGTGGGAGAACACAGTCCACTCTGCGTGGGCAGTAGCGCCATATGGGCCGCCAGGAGAAGAAAGGTACAGGAACCAAAAAAATATGGCCCAATTGACTCCTTTGCTAGCTCTCAGCCTCATGGATCTGCCATGACACCGCTATCGACGCCGGACGGCCAGACCAAGTCCCCCGCCGATGCGAGAGAAGACCGTCTAAGGACACTTGTGCAAAATGACTTTTTAGCGGTAAATGTCAAGCTGGATGACATTGTGGCAACAATTAGCTCCCTGAAAGCTAGAGTGGACGTATCACTGATGCGGAAAACAGGATCTGTACAAACAAGGATACTATAACTCAGCACAGCCGAGACATCGCACAAATAAAAGGTGAACTACATAAGACCCAAAACAAATGTGAGGATCTCAAATCAATATCCAGAAGAAATAACATCCGGATTGTGGGCATCTCAACGTCCTTCTGTAAAGGCCAAATGGAGCGACACGTGGAAAACCTTCTGAAAACCTTTTTAAGTGCAGAGTCTTTCTTGAGGCACTTCCTTGTCGAAAGGGCCCACCGTACCCTGGCTCCACCTCCCAGACCTGGGGCACCACCCTCTATGATAATCGCCCATCTCCTCAACTATAGGGATAGAGACACGATTCTGAGACTATCCATAGAAAAATGCACCCTACACTACGAGGAAAACAGGGTACATATTTATCCAGACTTCTCGGCCAATGTTCAAACACAGAGGCCGTCCTATGAACCGGTCAAGAGACAACTCCGGCTACGTTGCATCCCCTATGCCCTCATCTTACCGGCGAAGATGAAAATCCAACATGGAGGCAGAGCACACTTTTTTGAAAATCCTACCGAAGCAATGGCATACAGTGAGCCCTCTATCTCTGTGCCCCCCAGAGACAGGGCAATGGATCAAAATATCCGCCCACGACCAGGAGAGGAGAGACTCGACCCTGCCGACTGATAGTGATTTTAACTCATATCCTTTGTGTTGTTTGAGGTCTTTAATCATAAAGGGTGACTCCGATTAATAGTAATTGAAATTGGAATGGCGAGCCTCTGTCGATGGTAGCCATGTAGCCGCACCAAGCGACCCTCAGGAGAATTCCACAAGTTATGGGTAACGGGATACATCATCATGTTGGAGTTGATGGTGCGGGTGGAGGTGGGGCACGAAGTATGACTACACCGGGCACTTTGCCAGGCTTTGTCAGGAATGTTAAAAGTTCAAAAATGGGCAGATCTATGGCAGCGTACACCGCACACTAGACGAAGCCACATCAATACATGGGAAATAAAACCAAGGTAAGTGACGGCTATGACACAGGCTAAGAAAGAACTTGTGATTAAGCTGCTCTCCTGGAATATCTGGGGACTCAACAATCCAGTGAAAGCCACAAAAATCACAGCCAATGTGACTAGACACAGTCCCCAGATCCTCCTTATACAAGAAACACACTCACTCAATAACGTTAACACAAACTTTCTCCCACGCTGGGGTCCCCTTAGATACTACACAGAGTACTCTGCCCATTCTAGAGGAGTACTCGCTCTCATCCACCCAAAACTAGGTTTCTGATACCTTTCAAGTAAGATAGACGCCCAGGGCAGGTACGTTCTGGTATGGGGAGAAATGGTTGGACGACAAGTGGTGAAAGTTAACACCTACGGACCCAATGTTGATGACCCAGATTTCTATTGTAAAATACTAGAAATGTTGGGCTCTTCCAGAGACGTGCAGGTGATATGGGGAGGAGACTTTAATGCAATTCTAGATGGGTCCTTCGATAGGTCTTCGCCGGCCCCTGGGCACCCACGAGGACCGCACTTGTCCTAAAACAGATAATGCAACAAACGAACACAATACATACATGGCGAGAATTACACCTACAAGAGAGGAAGTTTACTTACTATTCGTCCATACACGACTCACACTCACGCATAGACTATTGGCTCATCTCTTTCAGATGCAACGACCGGTTGTGAGATTCACCCCGTACCCTCTCAGACCACTCCCCAATAACACTCACCCTTGCTTTCTGTGACACCACACCACCTGCTAAACGATGGAGGATGCCCCCTACACTGCTCAGAGATCCCCACGTCTGCGAGGCACTTCACATTGAAATTGAAGAGTTTTTAAGTTAAATGTGGTATCGTTGAACGGCTACGCCACTCTATGGGAAGCATTCAAGGTGTGGGTTTGGGGTGTTATACTGGCAAAGTCCACCGTGCTATTAAACAGCAGAAGGGAATTAGACGCAGCTGAAGCAAAACTAGACATACTGGAAGCTGAATATAGCACCACACATAACAAAGAGACCCTTTCCGATATACATACAACAATGAACAAATTCAACAAACTTGCAGACAGGAAAGTCCTATATAAGGCCACCCCAACCCGAGCCCGCAGGTATGTGGAAAGCAATAAAGCAGGTAAGTTTTTGGCTAATATGCTAAAGGATGAGAGCCACCGCAACCCCATCTCCAGTAGCTAAACAACCCAAGGGACGATAGTGAACAGGGAACAGGATATCAATGCTACATTTGCTGACTTCTATGAAACCCTATACGCTGACCACGATGGGAAATCCAAGGAAGAGATGACTAGGTACTTGGATGATTTATATCTCCCAACCCTTACACCAGACACGCGCAATATACTAGATACACCCAGCACACTTGAGGAAATCATCAGTGTGATCAAAGCACTGACTTCCGGCAGGGCCCCTGGCCAAACTATATAAAGAATTGTGTGACAAATTGGCACCTGTACTTGCAAATAGGCTCTTACCGTACATGCCCATCCTGGTCCATCCCGACCAGGCCGGCTTCATCCCCGCTCGATCTACAGCTTTAAATTTAAGGCGCCTCTTTGGTGTGATGGCACAAATCGACCTGAAAGCGAATGCGGTCATCGCAGCACTAGACTTTGAGAAGGCTTTCGACTCAGTTTCCTGGTCCTATCTATTTCTGGTTCTGGAACGATTTGGGCTGGGCCAATACTTTGTCAAGAGCTATCGCCTACTGTACACGAACACGATCGCCACAGTCCTTACAAACAACACTGTCATCCAAATTCACGTTAAATAGAGGTACCCGACAGGGTTGTCCCTTCTCTCCCATTCTATTTGCACTCACCATTGAACCTATGACGGAATATGTACGTAAGAACCATTCCCATAGAGGGCTCAGGATGAGGGGACCCACGCAAAAATAACCCATCATGACGGACATACATACATACATTTTCTGACTACTCCGGGTACAGAATTAATGTGTCGACATATGAATTGTTCCCACTGACATCTAGCACCGGGGAGCTATCCGGGATAAGCGGGTTTAAATGGGCCCCCACACATGTTTGCTATCTGGGAATAATGGTATCCAATGACAAACATACACTCTACATGCAAAACCATGGGGAACTACTGCAGAGTCTAACTGTTAAATTACAACTATGGGCCAACCTTCCCTTTCCTTCTATGGTCGGGTGGCCTTCCTTAAGATGGTGGTGCTCCCCAAATTACTATACCATTTTGGTAACATCCCGGTCTGGCCTGGGAAAGCCTTTTTTTTGCAAAACTACAGTCACTTGCCACCTCCTTCGTGTGGGCCGCAAAGACGACCAGGCTGGGGTGTGCCGAAATGGTGGAACCATTCTTGAGTGGCAGTATCTCTGCTTCCGACTTCGAACTGTACTATTTGGCGTCTCAGGCGCAATTCACAAAACACTGGTTTGACCCAGAGGATACAGCCACGCATATTCCTTTAGAGAAACATGCTGCTTCACCCATTGATGTATGTTCAGTTATTTTTGGATCTAAACAAAAAGACTCATGTGAATTTGATCTGGTAAGCACCAACGCACATGCATGGTCCAAAATATACAAGATAATTGGTCTCGAGACCCCATACGACCTGTACATTCCCATGTGGAACTTCACAAATATTGCACCTACATTTGACAGGGCGCTACAGGAGGCATGGGACCCGAACAAACACTTCAAAATGTGCGACATGTTCCCAGGGGATACATACTGTGAATTTAGGGACTTTATTGAGACGGTGGGAGATGGGCAGCTCAAGCGCTTTCAATTCCACCGAATGAAGGCCGCATTTGCTGCTAAATGGCCATCATTCCCCTTGGAGCCCCCAACTCACGAATGCATAAGAGCCATGAAGACTACCAGGGGGCAAAGGAAAGAGGTCTCGATGATATACACCTTGGTACAGTCATACTCCACCTCATGCAACACCATTAAAGAGGTTTGGGAATGAGACTTGGGCATTGACATAAATGAAACTCAGTGGCTCCGATGCTGTCAACTCGCCAGAACTGTGTCCATGAATTCGGGGCTAAGACTTATTCAATTCAAGATACTGAATCAACTTCACTATACCCCGGGCAAATTGGCCAAATTCTTGGGTAGCTGTACGGGTAGATGCCTAAAATGTGATACACCAAATGAAGACGCATACCACATGTAGTGGACATGTCCTCTGGTTATGGAGTTCTGGGGAGAGGCTGTGGAACATCTTGAGGAAATCACAGCAACCCCTGCATCACTATCTCCACTAAAATACCTGTTTGGGGATATCGGTAAGGTGGCAGACCACTAGGCGGCTGTTCAACATTGCATGTGTTATTGCAAAATGATGTATCTTTAAATGCTGGAAGTCCACGGGGAAACCAAGTCGAGCTGACTTCCTTAAGGACCTGTCAATGGTAAATGAAAACGAGGAACAATTTGTACTTACTGTCCCATCGACTTGTCAACCCAAGGATATTTAGTCCCTATTCCGGCTATATCTATGTAACGTGTTACCAGAGGAAGACTCTACACCCCCTGATTACTCCATAACACACTATGTTTATTGTTAAATATGCACAATATGTCACAACTGTATTTGATGTTCGATGCAATGTCTATGATGCGTGTCTGCTCCACTGTAACTCCCTATGAAAAATAAAGTTTAAAAAAAACAAAAGAATGGGAGCCACCAATTAAAATAACAGCCTATCAGATGAGGAGGTTCATAACACCCCTGGCCAAAAAAGCCAGAGAAACTACTGACTGAGTGTCTGAGACCACATCTGCCAAAAGGAATTGCTAAAACACCTGAAATTAGACAAAAGAATGCTCACTTGCATGCACAAGTATACTAAACACATCAAGAAACGGCTTCATGCATCTTGGAAATCACGCCAAGATAAATTACTGTGTTGGGACCAATTGCAACATATTCCACCTGGCTGATAAAGTGAAAGAGAAAAGGGGGAGCATAGAGCCTATGGTTCTGACGAGAGGGGCCTCGAAAGCCATATGCCTACTGCATAATGCCAACAGTACAATCACAACGGAAAAGAAAAGGACCATCATAGTATACATTGATCCTAAACTTAGCGAGCTAGCAACATCAAAGACAGCAGCAGCCAAAGACAAATTATTTGGCAAATCGTTCATCAAGGAAGACTACCCCACCCCCCCAAAAATACATTTCATTCGTATACATTATTTTACACTTTGTCCGTCCCATTTTTAAGAAACGTTTGGTGAAAAATAAACATTTGTTACTTGTTCTGTTTTGTTTGATTTTTATATAAATCACTAGCTTAAAAATCTTCGACTACATATCCTGCTGACATATTTCAAAATATGAAAAAAATAAACATCAATGCTATGTCTAAGTCGCATTGGACATTGTCACTTTCTTGGGAAATTTGCTAATCACTTGCTCAAACTTTACAGGAAACCTGCTCAGCACAGAGGAAAAAGCAATGAAAGAAATGTATGATGTGCATGGGTATCCTAAATATTCACTGTAACTCCATGGAAGAATCAGTGTGCCCAGAACACTCGCTGACAGCTGGCAGTATTTCTGTGTCAAGTAGCATTGGAGTAAGAAGGACATTAAAAAAGTTCAGTGTTTTTCCTATTGTAAACTATTGCAGATGGAAGCTTCCAATAAACCAGCTTAAACTTTAGCAGCCTCTAATGTGATTATGCACGTCATCTAGTTCCATTATGACAATATAGAGGAACCCTATAGGAAGGCTAATTCCCATCAAAATGTACAAACCCAAAGCCTATAATCTGCGCACAGGTGTCTACTGTAGAAAAGCATGTCTGCGTCACTCTCTTCCACTTCTGTTGCTTCCTCTGTTCGAGCCACCTCCACCCAACCTCTTGCGATCTTACCTGTACCCAATCTGCACGACTGCAAAGTAATGTGTTTGAAATATGATAACTGCATCTTGGTGTGAGATCGCACCCTACATGGTTACTGAAGAGTTATTTTAGAACACCAAAGCAATTGCTGCCACTACAGATACATGTACATTTCGTTCAGTGGCAATGTTTGTTAATCCCCTTATTTTACCAGAATAAACAGAAAAATACTCCTGAAAAGAGTAGGCACAACAATCCCACATTTCAAATATTAATTGTGGACTGAAATTGCATTGCTGAAACCCATAGTGCGCCTGTATTTATTGGGGAAATTTTCACTGGAAAAAACGTATTTTTTTACATAATAGGAGTTTGCATAACTAATACCATTTCTATATTCTTTGAGTATATCTTTAAAAAAGGTTTGGGTACGTTTGACCTTGTGCAAATTGCCCTCTGCAATTTGACCTAAAAACATTTGACCTTTTGACCAAATTGACCTCCATTGTTAAGGATGCAGGGGACACCCCTGCAATCCTCCTTTGACCTACTTACATGAACATGAGGAGCGGGGGACACCCCCACACCTCATGTGCAGGTAAGCAGTTATTAACCTATTTGACCTCCATGCATTAAAGTTGCTGCAACCAACAGCGAAAGTCTTGAAAACACCTGAACCAGTTGAGCACTCCATTTGAAGTGTCATATTAAATGCTACAGAGGTTCAGAAAGGAGGCTTTCCATGAGGCGTCTACAGTTGTGCTGCTCCCATCTCTCGCAGTACCAGTTGAATGAGCAAGAGGCCTTCCCAGGATCTTCTTGTTCTAATACCAATGCATCTGCCAGAAGGCTTCATCCACTTCATCCCAATGTTGTGTACCAAAGTTTTGTTTTGAATTGGAACAAGAGAGAATAGGGTAGAATAAGTAAGCTTGAAGAACAAGGGATAGAAAACAATCAGACAGGAAGAAACACTAGTACTTAAAAAAAATCCCAATGTTTCAGTTATGAGAATAATGTGCTGCGTATGACACAAATGGTTTCTACCAGAAGATGCCACACTAGCCCATTGAGAAATGACTCTCTCCAAACATAATGTACATTGCCATCACTAACACAATAGGGGTACAATACAAGTATAAAAACTGTTACTATAATCAATAGACATAAATATATAAACTGAGTCACAACAAACAAGGGACATTATGCTAAGGAATTACAAGAGAGTGAATGGGGTATGTTAGGTAAACATGGAAAACAAGAGATAATGGGGTAGGTTAAGTAAACATGGAGAACAAAACAGTCACACAGTACACATGACCAATCTGGTCACCCGAGATGCCATAGACGAGATATCTACCAGACCCAAAAAAACCCAATCCTATTTAGTGAACAATGTTCCATCCCAAAGCTTAGGAACATCAGTACTGATCAACCACTTGTTACAAGTGCACTAGGACAATGAATATAGAAAAGCAATACCTCCTCCACAACCACCTCCATCCACTGTTATGTTTTGAATATGGGTTGGCCTTTCACAGGAGTTAACTGTACATCATCTGGTGCAAGTCCATCGGGTACTAACGAATCCATCAATTGTACTACCTAGCTAAAAGTACTGCATAGTGAAAGTGCATTAGAATTACAACAAATACAATCGAAGAAACGTTCTGCCTCCGTAACATAAATACAAAAACGAAATGCATGCATATAAATGCCATTGATTGACAAATCTAATTTTGTAGGTCAATATTAGTGAAAGTTACAAAATAAATTGTACAATACTTGCCACAGAATCAGAGCAGATGAAAAAAATAATAATGAACACCATCTGATAGCAGTAGTTAATATAGCTAACACATACAATACTCCAAATAAACCTTCAAATATATAAATATTTACTAACACATTGTCACATCAGTCACACTCTTGACGTGTGCACACTGTGAATTCCTGAATCAAAAGGAGAGAATTGCAGAAAAGAGTGGCTTTTATACTTTCAAAAATGAATACCACAAAAAGAGGACTATATACTAATAAAACTACTAAAATGGATGTCAAATTTTCACCACAACCTATCACAGAAAGCTACACAAATAACCAATCACAAACAGTCAAACTCACCGAAATCCTTCTTTTATCCCTGCCCAGCATCTCTCGTAGCCAGGGCTACCACAAGCCCACAAACGCTCGAAATGCCATTTGCTGGTATATTTCTGTGGCTGCACAGGGCGCCACCTTTACCAGCGAGTAGCAACGCTGCATGCTGGGTGGGTGATGGATAGCCGTGGGTAAACACCACAGTCATTGCAATTGCTAGGCACGATTCTCAATACACCAATCACATCCTTTTGTCTGAGTATGGAATATAAATGATAAGACAATAGTAATACAATAGTACTTAAAAGGTGTCAATACAATAAATGACTGGTCATGGAGTTATTTAAAGTGAAAAATGACGATAAAGAAAGTATGCATAGTTAGGGTACAGAAGATTGAAGTTAGGAAGTGTGGATGAGGTTCAAATACAGGTAAAGGATGTGGTGGACACAAAGAATGAAAGTATGGTACATAATGACTTCTACAATCTAAAGCACAAAACTGCACCAAATGGTGCCTTTTACACTTTCCAGAATCAAAACCACAAAAAGGAGTAAAATTTAAAAATCACAGAGAAATGTTGAGTAGTTCCAGTATTCATGACAGACTACCAGCCAATTATGGCTTTCAAACAACAGCATACAGTTCTACATAACCAATTTCTATACACATGACGGAGGACACCTAACCAATGGACGGTAATGCAAAGTTACTTTATAACGTCAAAGCAGTACTCCAAATGTGCTCATACACTACACTCAGTTTACCGCAAAACAGTGTACCCAGGACTACATAGCACATATAAATCGACAAATTCAATGAAAAAACATCCCAAAACATATCACAAATGGCTGGTTTTGAAAACTGTTGGCTGATCGGAGACAGTTGGCTATTTTGGTTACTGGCTTTTAGTAGTTTCAGCATTCATGAGAGACCACAACCAATTATGGATTTCAAACAACATGCAGTTCTACGGTACCAATTTCTATAGACCTGAAGGAGTACACCTAACTGATGAAGGAAATGCGGTGTACCCCAAAACAGTCCTTTGAAGGACTACTTATCACATATAAATGCACAAATACAATAAAATAATCCCCCAAAAAATGTTTTTACTCTAACCACAGCTAGAGTTCATTGACCTTTTTTATAGCTGCGATTACAAATTGTTAAAGGGGGGGTGTCACATTGGGTGTTATACAAATTTATGGAATAGCTCTTAAAAAGGCCTCTTTCAGGTACAAAGAGTGCATTTTCAGCATAGTAGGCCCTAATAGCTGCAGGTAAGTTCCATTGGATCGGCGGCTATGCACCCCCGGCCACACCCCCAGTCGTTGCTGCGCTTACCTGTGCCTCCAAATTCCACGCTTCACATTGGACGATACAGTAGCTAGGGTTATGGATCTATGTCTAAAAAAAAAATGCATATATGTGTAAAGTCAATCGGAATAAAGAGGTTGGAGTCTAGTTAATCTCTAAGGTGCAGAAGCTCTAAAACGATTCACTACATATAGAAAAGGGAACATGCAATAATATCCTATCTGTAAAAAAAAAAACATAATTAGAGAACACACACTTTAAGAAACCCAATTTAATTCTCATGTTTTTATGACCCTCCTATCTCCTATAACAACTTATAACAGTCAATAAACCCCAAAAATAATCCTTCTAAAGACTACTTTGTAGAACATGTAGAAACACAAATAAAATATATATTTGTTTAAATTACACAAATTACATAACCGTGGCTATAACCAGGTTACAATGCCCCTCGCATAGCTGCAGGTACACATACATTTGCGCTGATAGCTGCGGGTGTGGACAACCGCTGGTAGCCACAGCTACCTGTAACATTTTTACAGATTGAAAAAGACATGTTAACAAGGTGTACAAATTCCAACAACACAAAGGTACACATGAGGGCATAGATTCAGAAACGCATGTAAAATTGTGTAGTGTTAAATCAATTAAATATCATGATCAATGCACAAGAATTGGTATCGCTATAACCGCGGCTAGAGCGATACTTATAGCCGTGGATGTAACTGCTAAAAATACACGACGTCCTATTAGCTTAGTGATACCCATGACATTTTGTTGGCTGCTGTCGTAACTGTGGCTATTAAAAAAAAAAAAGGCATCCAAATTATTTTCCTTTTCCAATATTGCAATATACTTAAAAGTGTTGAACATTTGAACAACAATACCTGAGGTACTTTTTTTTTAACTTTATTTATTGGTTTTAACAGTTTAACAAACAAAGTATGCATCACTTGTAATATCAGACGTTAATCAAAGAATTACGTATCCCCCCCCCAACTCAAGACCACAGTCAACATTATCTTCCAATTATGATGGGCCGGATTGATGGCTAGGACAGTCCGAACCGTCCGAGGTATCGTCAGAGTTATTAGGATACAGTAGTGGCTCTGTTAAAGCCACCCAGCGATGCAGTTCTCCACTGGAGTCCAGCCTCTGTTCAAGGATTGCCGTTTCCCACGCGCCGGTCTCCGCCGTTATCCATTTCGTCAGGTCCCCCCACTACAGTGCCTCATACGGGGCCCTTGGGCTCTTCCATCCCATGGCTATGCGTCTCTTCGCAGTTATGTAAATCAGATCTTTGAGTTTGTTTAGAGGCTTATTTTTGTGGTTGCGTTTGCATCTGCCCAGGATGCAGGCTGCGGGGTTGTTCACTTCTAGCTCAATATCTGCGTCCACCACGCTCTCCTGAACCTGTGTCCAGAAGTGGCGTATCTCCGGGCAGCCCCAGAACATATGCGTCATACCCGCTCTCGGCTCCTTACATTTGGGGCATACCTGGGCCTCAGCTCCATTGAAATTGGATATGGCCTCTGGTGTTAGGTAGGCTCTGTTGGTGATGTATAATTGAATGAGCTGCAAACGGGCATTCCTAGAAACATTTTTGTGTTAGTGAGTTATTTTCTCCCATTCGACCTCTGCAAAGTCTTGGCCAAGTTCGATTTCCCATTTTGCTTTGCTTTTGAGATCGCTGTTTGTCGTGCCCTGGAGCAGGGTTTCGTACAATCGCGAGGTTTCATGGCCGCCTTCGGCTGTGTTTAATAGTGTTTCTATGACCACGTTTTCCGTCTTTGGGGTGGTAGCCTCTGGCCATCTAACCATTATGGCTTGTGTCACTGCCCTATGGAGCAAAAATTGGCCAGCGGGTAATCCGTAGTCTCAGCAAGGTCAGGGAAGGGTATGATCTCCTGGTCTCGTGTTAGGTCTCCTAAGGTGGCCACTCCGTAGGGTTCCCACTGGGTGCGTGATTCGAGAGAGCCCCATGGCTGGTAAGCCATAATTGCTGCGATGGGGATTTGTGGTGAGAAGGGATCAGCTGACCCCACAGTTCTGCACGCTCTGTTCCAGAGCTTTCTTCCAAGTTTGATTAGGTATGGGAAGGGCTGTGTGAGTCTGTTCCGGACCCATTGTAGGTCCCTCAGGAGGAGATTGGGCAATGCAGGTTGGAGGAGCCTAGTGTCCGTGGAGGTCTCGTCAGCCATCCATCGCATCACATGCCTTAGTTGGCTTGCCAGGTAGTACAATTCGAAATTGGGGACTTTGATTCCTCCCCTCTCGTAGGGTCTTTGGAGTGTGTCCAGCGCCACCCTGTGTCTGCCTCCCTGCCAAAGGAACCGTCTACATAGTTTATTTATGTTTCTGAAGAAGGAAGGGGGGATGTTGTAGGGAACGTTTGTAAAGTTGTATAGTAAGCGGGGAAGAGCAACCATTTTGAGGAGACCGGCCCTTCCGGTCATCGAGAGCGGGAGCTTGCCCCAGAATTCCATAGATTTTTCTAGAGTGTCTTTAGCTCTCACCGTGTTGAGTAGATGTTCCGTGTGTGGGTCTCGGTGTATAGTGATTCCCAGGTATCTAAAGGAGGTCACTTGCCATTCTAGATCCAGGGAGGGAAGGGATCTTAGGTCTTCTTTATACAGTGCGGAAAGAGGGTAGAGGCAGGACTTGTCTTTGTTAATTCGGATACCCGTGTATCTGCTAAATCCGTCCAGTGTTTCTAGAATGTAGGGCAGGAGGTGTTCGGGGTTATGTAGGTACAATAGCGTGTCGTCCGCGTACATAGAGATGAGGTGGGTCACTCCGTCTATTACGATGCCCCCATCTCCGTATTCCTGTCTAAGGTATGCGGCTATGGGTTCGGTGGCAATGATGTATAGCATCAGGGAGAGTGGGCAGCCCTGACGGGTGCCCCTGTGTAGGGCCCATTTGTCTGAGAAGGTCCTATTTGTGCGCACCCTAGCGGTGGGGTTGGTGTAGACTAGCTGGGTCCATTTCAGGAAGGCGGGTCCGATTCCCATTCTAGCCATAGTGGCAAATAGCCATTCCCAACGCACTGAGTCGAAGGCCTTGGTGGCGTCAAGTGACGCAACCACGTATTTCTGAGGCCTCTGTTCCGTGCTGTATATGATGTGATGCAACCTACGCAGGTTCTCTGTTATGGAGCGACTGGGCACATAACCCGTTTGGCCATGATGGATCAGGTGGGGGATTACCCTACGCAGCCTACTAGCTAGCAGGGAGGTTAGGATCTTGCAATCGACATTTAACATGGAGAGGGGCCTATAGGAGCCGCAGTGTGATCCGTCTTTCCCGGGCTTCAGGAGGGGGATTATCACCGCTTCCCTCATGGAGTCAGGGAGGGCACCACACTCGTAGGCTTCGTTAAACACCTGTGCCAGCAGTGGGGCCAAGGTCTCTTCGTACAATTTATAAAATTCCCCGGGGAGGCCATCAGTGCCTGGGGATTTACCGGCCGGGAGTGATCTGATGATTACTTTGACCTCATCTGGGGTGATGGGTTCGTCCAGGATGTCCGTCATTTGAGGATCAAGCCTGGGAAGGTCTATGTCATCCAGGACATCCTCAATGTCGGAGTCGGCCACGGGTGGGGGTTTGGCGTATAATTTGCCTTAAAAGTCAGAGAACACCGAATTAATTTCAATCTGGGTGTGCACTAGGGAGCCGTCTGGTTTGAGTACTTGGCAAATGGGTGTTCTGGGGGTCTCCCTCTTGTATAGCCACGCTAGGAGTTTACCGGGTTTGTAACCTAGGGCATGGGTTCGTTCAATGTGTTTGGCATAGCTCAGCCTACCCAGGGACTCCCAGTGCGTAAGGCAGGTTTGTTTTAGGTCAATTACTTTCTGTAAGTGTTCTGGGGATGGGTCTAGTCTGCCTTCCAGTTCTCCCAGCTCCCTCTCTCCGTGTTCTAGGGAGGAAGTAACCGACCTTAGTGCCCCGCCCGCGGCTGCGATCATCTCCCCCCTCATGACCACTTTGTATGCCTCCCAGGCGGTGCCTATGTGTTTGACACTGTTGAGGTTCCTTTCCCAATAGTCTTCTGTCCTGTCCGCAATGTGTTCGCGGAGGGCTGTGTCTAGAAGGGCTTCAGCCCTGAGTCTCCAGGTGGGGACAGGGGGTCTAGGCGGGTAGACCTCCCAGGTGGCCAATAGTGGGGAATGATCGGACAGCACTCTGGGCTGGTACTGAGCCCCGCCAAACATTGCCTGTTGTTCTAGGCTTACGAAAAGGTAGTCAAGTCTAGTGTGGACCGCGTGTGGAGGGGAGTAACACCTGAGGTACTTAACATGCTTTTGGCAGCTACCCACCACATTTTGTAAGTCCATTATTTATATTTATGTAAAGTGAGACTAACAGTAATATTTTAAGGAAGAAATATCAGTCACCAAACAAATATAATTTATTTCACTACTTTTAAATGTTTACGCAACCAACACAAATATTTTTATTGTGTATTATATATTCAATAGTTAAAGAAATATTTCAAATATTTTCAAACAGATCAAGAAGTCACTCAAGTATCACAAAGAATTGAACCAGAAACACCACGATAACTACTCACAAAACTAATCATGGATTCATTAAAAGAGTTTAAACAACTATTAACATTCAAAAAGAAGTACAATGAATGAAAAAGGACATTGAGACGTTAAGACAAATCATCGACAGTAAGAATCCAGATAATTGGGCTAAGTAATACAATGTATAATGTGTTGAAATTAAAGGAAAAAGAAAACCCATAACCCTCCCCCCAATAAACTGTTTTTTAACAAACTTTGTATATTTATTTACCTTTTTAAAGTATGTACACCTGTGTATTTTTAATGAATAAAAAGTATTCAAAAGTTTGCAACAACTGTTTACAAATACTACACTCAATGCATCTTAAAAATACTTTCCAAGACGACTACCCACACACATGTATATATACTTTTTAATACATTTTTATAGCCGTGGCTACACAATGCACAAGGGTTTGGGATAGCCGTGGGTAAACACTGCAGTCATTGCTATTGCTAGGCGCGATCCTCAATACACCAATTGCTCCCCTTTTTGTATAGCCGCGCTATAACATGTTTTTATTTATTTATAAAAAAAGGTCTGAGTATGGAATATGAATGACAAAAAAGACATAAGTAACATAATCGAAGTTAAAAGATCAATATAGTAAATGACTGCTCATGTAGTTATGTAAGGTAGATGATAAAGAAAGCAGAGTATACATGACAGTAAACTAGGTTGGGATACATTTAATGGGTACAATTACACAAGATATAATTGCATGGGTGAGAATACACAGGCTAAAATACAGTAGATGGGGCATCTAAAACTAGAGTAGAGTGGCTCCGTTTTGTGTTGATTTTTTTTTTACTGTTATTTTTTTCTCCACAGTCTTGCCTCTAAGAAAGTCTCTAAACACACAGCCAAAATAGGTAAGACTCCCAAATACCTACCGTGTCATTGACCATGGCCTTTGGCCATGGCCAATGGATTTTCACCCCTGATGTCACTTTACCTTTAAAAAATATTATTTTAAAGGAAATAAAATGGACACCCCAAAATGAATAGCCATGGGCATGGAGCTGCTCTTACCTGCGGCTATCGATAGTCCTTTGTAGCCACAAATAAAGCTGTGAATATTGGAAAAACTGCTGAAATAAAAATGTTTTCCTTCCCCACCAGGCCCTCATCAAGTGTCCCCCACGTATTTGCCAGCTCCCTGCACTCCCGAGAT
This sequence comes from Ambystoma mexicanum, assembly GCF_040938575.1. Taxonomy (NCBI): domain Eukaryota; kingdom Metazoa; phylum Chordata; class Amphibia; order Caudata; family Ambystomatidae; genus Ambystoma; species Ambystoma mexicanum. Next base: position 1,012,181,684 of record NC_090924.1, on the reverse strand, counting down.
GGTCTCCACGCCTCCCCTGCCCTCTCCCTTTGCCCCAAAACAGATGATGTTTCTGTGACACAGTTTCCTTTGAGATGTCAGCTATTCACGACTATAGCCGTGGCTACAGAAGGCTTTGTGTTGCAAACTCGCTGCCTAGACCCCCACCAACAGCCAAATTTTACTTTGTGTCCTCTAGTCACACGCTTCCCCACCCACTTCTAGCTTGAAAACTTCTTTTCTCCTGTGTTTCATTTTCCCCTATCCTTGGTTATAACCTCGAATATCTCTTGCATCAAAAGAAAAACAAGATGGCATCTGTTCCATTTATTTAACACCCAGTTTGGGATAAATCCCTAAGATGTAGCTATCTATTTTTGAGAAGGGGCACCCCCTTCTCCATCAAATATTTAAATAAGTACTTCATGGAATAACCCCAAACCATGCAAGGAACGCGATTCGTGCCCACATTGTTTCAGACCTGTTCCAAATCCGTCTAGCGGTTTAGATAAACTCACCTGGCCTAGATAAGTCAGTGAACAAAGAAAAGTAGGGGCTAGACATGTGATGTCATCAATCTTATTTGTGATATCATCTTTGATGTCATGGGTGTTATTCTTAGTAGTGCATGGTGGTGCTGCGTGTTATGGTTGCTTAACTTACCATAACTGGCGAATTTCAGGGTTTTTCGGTTTTACTTGTAACATAACGTCCCTTTAACAACGTTTTTTCACTGAATTTGATAGGTTTTTAGTAGCGCAACTTAACCATAACGTCCCTTTAACAAAGTTTGTTCATTGAATTTCATAGGTTTTTATTACTGCAACTTAACCATAACATCCCCTTAACAAAGTTTTTTCATTGAATCTACTTTATATTTCTCAGTAAAGTACATAGACGCAATAAGATTTTCCAACATTTCCATTTGCATTTTGTGTTATACTAATGGGAATATTGTGGCGTTTATCCCCCGTTTCGGGGACTGGAACGGTGGATACCGGCCTAGCAGCCCAAGTTATCACCCAAACAAAGCGAGGGTGGATAACGAATTCTCCGGACCATTATCCCCCCGTTCCAGCCCCTGCAATGGGGGATGAAGGCTATTAGCACCCTAGATTCCCAATGCGGAAACCCGGGGTGCTAAAAAAAAAAAATGTTCTTCATACACCGGGTCGCCGGAAGGAAAGTCCTTTTCCAAGATGGCCACCATGCAAAGGGAAGGCAAGGTTCCGTATAGGACCCCTCTTCGCTTTCCATGGCAGCCTGCAGAAGGTGAATAGAGAACCCTATGACCATATTACCATGAGCACATTTTTCTTCCCTTGGAAATCTATCCCAATTTCGATTAACTTTACCACAAAGTCAGTCCCAGGTGGACATGGCTACTTTAACCCCATCTGTTGTCCCTCATGGTCATGGCCAGTAACCAGATTGTCCAGGTCATGAGCTTATTCCATGACCCGGTCAATCTACCCACTGCCCATGGCCATAGGCTACACCTCAGTCACCAAAGGTATATCACTATTTTCTGTACCTACATTATGACACTTGTCCAAGAATAAAACACAGGCACATTTGCAAAACCATGCTTTCAGGTCCTTGCCAATGTTCCTTACACATGTTTGCTGGAAATCCACCCACGTTTAATTTTTTCAAAAATGTCAATTGTATGCACATACAATAGTCATATAACCTAGGCCCCACTTGACAAAATCCATTCTGACTTTACGAAAACATTTATATCTAGATGTATAATCTTTTTACAAACCTTTGTGTAGATTTCTCAAATCGCACCACATTTATAATAATATTTTGGAACCCCCCCCAATTTTGCCCCCTCTTGACAAAATCCCACCAAACTTCTCAGAAACATTAAGATATAGATCTGCTATCAGTTTACCAAATTAAGTATTGATTCGTCAAATGGCACCTCATTTAAAAGCATTTACATTATTTTGGGACCCCTCCTCTAATTTTGCCCCCTCTTCACAGAATCTCACCAAACTTTGCAAAGTTTTTCGGAATTAGGTCGGGAATAAAATGACAACATTTCATGCAGTTTCATTAAAGGAGTAGTGCGCTCAAAAATATTATTATCCCAAACGTTTGGGCATCTTTATTTAAGCATACGTTGATCGACCGTAAAAACTTTTCCTATGCACCTTACTGTGGTTTTCCTCACTTTTACATATGCAAAATCAGGTAGCAGGGTGCGTCCATTTTGTGCTGATCTTATCCGTTGCCGCATCGCCCTAAGCTCAAGGGTCCTTTCACCACGAAATCATAGTCCCCGCCCTTGAAGCTGACATCACCATTCCTAGTGCTATTCTCCGCCTATATCCGTGACGCTACTGCAGCATAGCCAAATGCAGCCAATCATCATCTACGTCCAGATGTCAGTTGACGCAAAACCTGCAATATCAACACACATCCTTTCACAGCACAGCGTGTCCCGCATCTGAATACAAAACACTATCTTTAAAGGAAACCACAATACTCCGCAATTTAAAATGTGCTTTTAATTCACAATAAACGCTCCGAGAACATCTGCCGATTGTCATATTCAACTACATTTTTGTTGCTTTCTTTGTTCTCAATACAGAAATGTTTATCGTGAGACACATGGTGTTCTTTTGGGTATAAGCTCATTGGATGGAGGCACTGTGATTCATAAGGCTTCGGCATCAGCTTGTTGCTACACCACCGTAAAAGATGTCAAGGTACTCATTATTGCTGGTACCGCGAAGGACATATGGGCCCAGGGCGATCATGCCAAAAGAGCGTTATGCTCATCCAACCATTGAGGTGTATCATCAACTGTTGGCTGAAGAAGCCATCAATTGGTATCTGGAAATTGACATTCGCAGTAGGGCAGCATGTGGCTGTGTAGAAAACATAACAGAAATATGTCTCAGAAGCCGTTCTTAATTCTATTCTAATCGATCCACAAACAAGAATCAATGTAAACACAGAGAAAACAATGTGCAATGCTGGAGTCAACTATGTGATTGAGAGATTAGTGCTATGCAGTGTGTTAAGCTCGCAATGGGAGGTGATGCGGAAGTTGACTGAAGAATTAGAAATAACACCTTGACAGCATTTTAACGTAACTTTAGTCTACAATTGGGCGTTGGTAGAACCTGTGCTAACACTGACATGGACTCCATGCATTTCGCTGCTGGACAGCCCACGTGCCATGGGACAAATGCAAGTACACACCGGTTGTTTTTGAATCTGCTCACCAATTATAAATATGTCTACTGTAACACTTTCATAATAATTGGCATTTCCATTCTCTTGCCGTAACGCAGAGTTTCTCTTCAGATCAACGATTTTTCATCAAATCAAATGAAACGTTACTTTGTCCAGTTTTAGAATGCTGACCCTTATCATGTTTGACGTTTTTACATACCTCATTCCATTCCTTTTTTTTTTCCGTACGAATACTCCCTTTATTTCCAACGACAGAAAACGACACAGGCTTATGCTAAGCTTGCTTTTGGTAAATGGAAGGGACAAATTCCCGTGGCAGGACGCGAGGGAGTAGACAGCTCAAGGCAGTGACCTTCAGGCCCACGGCAGCGATTCCCACGTGCACCACTGTAGCATTAGGAATATTTATTAAAAACAAACAAATTGTTTGCTTGCATTCAGCAATGCCGCTGGAAGTTTCCAGAGATTTACTCATTTTATGAAAACACTCGAATTCTTACTCCACCTGTCAGCTGAGCACGTCTCCACACAGCGAGCACCAACAGCCCCCACGTTTGCAAATGCTGCATGCAATGAACAGTGACTACCCCCTCCACCTTTATCCTGCAGCGCCTATGTCAGACTACTTATTTGTCACAGCTGGTCCACCGCTAAATGTTATTTATCAAACGGTGTATTGGTTTTGATTCCACTCATAAGGTCTTTCAAGAGCAGTACCCCTGTACTCCCCACCCATGCAATCATTTGGAAATGGAATGTGTTTGATGTAATGCTTTACAGGGCAGCAGAGTTATCGGTATGCTAAATCTCTATGAAGACTTTATTCTTCTCAATGCCACTCTCCTACTCTCATTCCCTTATGGATGTGTATAATAATTATTATTATATTTTGTATTTAGGGGACGTTGCGCCCTCAGAACCTACCCCTGCACCACCTCAAAATCACCTCCCATATACCTAATATCACTGTCTTTCGCAGTGAAAAACACCAATTTTTTTGCTTCTTGCAGCCATATTCCTTCCCATCCTCATGATCCCTCACCTCCTCAGAGATTATCTGATAAGTTTGACAAGTGCAATGTTGTGTTTTTTAATATGTTTTTACTGCGATGTCCATCGACACTGGCCACTGTCCACGAATCCAAGATGGCGGGCGTTTGCAAAAATCTTGTGCACTTTGTGTTTTTTTTTTTTATTGTTTATGGTTCAAACCAACCTTTACAAAAATAGACATCTATCATATGATTAACACATAAAATACAAACAATTCAATTTAAAATGAATAAAAACAGATTATATCAACAATTAATCAGCATCAACAATTACATTAGCAAAATTAGATACCCTAAAGTACTGAAATTTCATTTTCTATTACTTTCAAAAAAGCAACCAATGCAAAAATTAATGCTCTAACATTGCCATGCATTAGCTGATTCCAAAGAGACTCCATGCAGTCTTCGTAATTCACATTTACAAATCGTAAAAAAAAAGTAGTCCTTGCATCTCTAAAATATGAACATTCTAGAATCAAATGTTTGAAAGTTTCATTTGGTTCTAAACATTTCAAAAATCGACATTTAGTAACACCATTATTACCATTAGAAATTCTCCAGTGTTTTGTTCTTCCCAAAGTGTGGTACTGGTTTAATCTAAATCTCAGGTAATACATTCTAATTATTTTACATGGGAATATAGTAAGATAGGCACAACAACCATTTCTTTTTTGTGGAAGTTTGGCATATTCTTTATAAGTACTAAGAGAATTTATTTCATCTACTTCGCGCTTTTCACCATCCAATCAGCGGGCACGTCCGATGCCCGCGGACACCACGTTGCCCTCTAACCCAATCGCAGTCCTATTTGCGGAGCAAACAGGGAAGTGTGTCCGCAGAGTGGACATAGATATCACACATATTTTGGTACCTACTTTTTGGTCCTTTTAAAAATAAATATTGGACGGATTTCCACCGAATTTTCAAAAGCGCGCTTTCGGGACCGAGCTGCCGCTCCTGCCACACATTTGGTGAAAATCCGTCCAGCGGTTTGGGCTGTAGGCATGCGCAATACTTTTTCTCCATTCAGTCTATGGGGAAAAAAAAAATGTTTGGGACCCCCCTATAACTTTGCCCCCCCCTTGACCAAACCTCACCAGACTTCGCAAATAAATTCAGAGTGGGCCATATACTTTCTTTTGCAAAGCTTGGTGAGGATTCGTCACCAAGTGCTCTTCCTATGGGTTTAGCAACTTAACCATAACTACATGGCCGCTACCAGTTATGGTTAAGTTGCTGTTTCCATAGGAAGAGCACTTTTTGGGCGGCTTATAACTTCGCTCCCCCTGGACGAATCCACACCACACTTTGCAAAAAAAGTATATGGCCCACTCTGAGTTTGGTGAGGATTCGTTCCAGGGGGGGAAAAGTTATAGGGGGGGTCCCAAAACTTTTTTTTCCCATAGACTGAATGGGGAAAAAACTTTGCTCGCGCCTACAGCCCAAACCGCTAGATGGATTTTCACCAAATTTGCACCAGGAGTAGCGGCTTGGTCCCGAAAGCGTGCTTTTGCAGATTTGGTGAAAATCCATCCAGTAGTTTTTTTTCAAATGACCAAAAAGTAGGTCATAAAAAATTAGTGATATCTGTGTTCGGTCCGCGGACACACTTCCCTGTTCGCTCCGTGGACAGTGTCCTGATTGGCCAATCGGCTTGCGTGATGTCCGCGGACATGCGACGTGTTCGCTGATTGGACAGCGTGGAGCGTGAAGCGCGTCAGATTTTCGGTAGCGTCAGCCATCTTGGATTTGCGGACGTCCGCGGACAGCGCGGTGAAACTTGGTTTCAAATTTGTATTTAGTAGTGTGTGTTGGTGTCTAAGAGTGTTTGGGGAGGGTGGGAGAGTATGAGATAGGTTAAATGTTGTGTTTTTTTATGTGGTAGACGCTCTTGTTGTGTTCGATTTGTCTGCGGACAACATGGCTGTTCTGAAATCTTCTAAATAAACTAAATGGGGGGGTGTTCTGAGGACGCAATATGTGTCTGTTTTGTTCGCAAGCAAGCTGAAACTGTTCTAAGAACACTCGCGGTGTCCTGCAATGTTCGTAAATAAACAAAATGGGGGTGTCCTGAGGACGCTGTCCAAATTGTTCTCTGATAAGTTGAATGTGTTCTAAGGACAGTTGTGGTATCCTGAAATGTTAGTAAATAAACAAAATGGGGGTGTTCTGAGGACGCGGTCCGTATTGTTCGTTGTCAAGTTTAAAGTGTTCTAAGAACACTCGCGGTGTCCTGAAATGTTCGTAGGGGTTGTCCTGACGACGCTGTCCGTATTGTTCTCTGGCAAGTTTAATGTGTTCTAAGAACACTCGTGGTGTCCTGAAATGTTCGTAAATAAACAAAATGGGGGTGGCCTGAGGACGCTGTCTGTATTGTTCTCTGGCAAGTTTAATGTGTTCTAAGAACACTCGTGGTGTCCTGAAATGTTCGTAAATAAACAAAATGGGGGTGTCCTGAGGACGCTGTCCGTATTGTTCGTTGTCAAGTTGAAAGTGTTCTAAGAACCCTTGCGGTGTCCTGAAATGTTCGTAGGGGATGTCCTGAAGACGCTGTCCGTATTGTTCGCTGGCAAGTTGAATGTGTTCTAAGAACACTTGCGGTGTCTTGAAATATTCGCAAATAAAAAAATGGGGGTGTTCTGAGGACGCTGTCCGTATTGTTCGCTGGCAAGTTGAAAGGGTTCTAAGAACACTCATAATGTCTGCGGACATTAAAAGTTTCCATAGGCCATGGTTGAAATGTTTGACTCTATGGGTGTGATATGCTGCGGTAATTGTGGCCAGGGCATAGAGTCTTGGGTGCATGGCCAAATGGCCAAATGGCCATGCACCCAAGACTCTATGCCCTGGCCACAACTACCGCAGCATATCACACTCATAGTGGCTTATAACTTTGAGTCAAAAACAAATTTATAAGGAACACAGTTATAAGCCACTATGGGTGTGATATGCTGTGATGGTTGTACTTATTATAATATACTTACTGTTTGGTTTAGTAACTGGAGTACATGTATTTCTTGTTCATTTCTGTGATAAAAGAAAATAGCATGTTAGTATTAGTATTTTGTAATGACTTATTAGATTGTATAATCAACAATTTTTTTGGGACCCTCATATTTAGTAGATTACAAACCAGAGTACTGTGCAATTTGCTCAGTTTCTGTGTTTGTTGCTAAAATCATTGGGTCTGTGGGAGAGAAAAAAATGTTTTCTGTTATGCTACAGTTTGTTTGTTTTCAGTGTTCACTTGTTGTTTCTGGCTAATGCTTTATACATTGGCTTGTTGCAGTTTTTTGGAGCAGTAACATATTATTTATTTGTTTGGATATTGTAAAATTTTGGAGCAGTTAGATACCAGTAGGCGTATTCTGTCTATTTTTTGATATATTTTGGTGGTATTGATTTATCTGTTTGGATATTGTTAAATTTTGGGACAGTTAGATACCAATTGGGCTATTCTAACTGTCTATTTTTTGCTCTAATTTTGTGGTATTCATTTATCTGATTAGTTGTTCTATAATCTTTGGGCAGTTAGATAGCTTTTGGAATATTCTAACAGTTTATATTTTTTTACTATAAATTTACTTAAGGTTTAAGTACTGTTTAGTTTTGGTTTTAAGAACATTAAATAAGCGTTTGTAAGATTTGCTGGTAATCTCTGCTTTAGAGTAATGGTGCTATCATTACATTCAAACCATCCACATTTCTTTTTTATATATGCAATATAGGGCCCTGAATTGGTTGTGTCTCCTGCGTGGTAGATTATACCTATTGTTGTGAAGGTTTTCTTACCAAGTGATATTTGACCATGTGTGAATCCAGTCAGCTTGCAGTTGTTTTTGGTACCATCTGCATTGTAACGTAGAAGAATTAGTATTACGTATTTACCATGTGTTTGTATTATTAACGTAGAGCGATTATCCGAATTGCATGTAGTACATAATCTACCATGGTTTGCATTTTGTACAAGTTGCTGAAAGGGAATGGATTCACAATTAGGTATTGATATATATATGAAGCGTTCATTGGGGATTTCTTCTTGTGTCACATTGTTGCAGAGAGTGCATGTATGTTTCCACATGTATGAAATCTGGAAGATTTCATTTATAGGTATGTTTTTATTTTCCAGTACTTGTAGTAAGTACATTAGAAATTCTTGTGGATATTCCTGTGAGTTTATAGTGAATTTAACCATTCCACCACAGTAGTCCAATTGTTGTCTTATTCCATAAACACTATACGTGTTATCAGGATTGTTTGTTGCATTTCTGTGAAGTACTAACATTTGCAAACACAATTGGTCTACACTGTATAAGTAAATGTTGACAACAATTGGTGGCAATTGAAATAGAATATTCATTGCTACATTTGCGTAGCAACTTACTCCAACTTTATTTGAAAGTTTAAATGGACCAGGTAGTTCTGTATCTGATTGATTTTTTTTTTTAGTTTGTCTTCCTTCTTTGATGAAGTACCTGGTTTATTTTCCCTAATGGGTTCTTTTTTATGTTTGTGGTACTTGATGACGTTTTAGTTTCTTTTACTCTCTTTAGAGGATTTGCAGTGACATCCTGTTGCATTTCTGTTTGATTTAGTTTTGTTTTACAACGTTTTACTTTTTGTGGTACAGGGTATGTGTTTAGATGGGAGGTGTATAGTGAGCAAAGTCTATTGTATTCTAAAATGCAAGGAATATCAGCGTTCACTTTACTTGTATCAAAGTTGATTAGAAATAGACCTTCAAATGTACGTAAGTGTGATAGTGCTACGTAGCTCATGCCTTCTTTAAAGACTGTCTTACCAATGTCTATCATTGCTTTGTCTAGGGTAAGACCTTGTGATTTATGAATGGTGACTGCGTATGCAAGAGTTAGTGTAAATTGTTCTCTGCGTACATACATGTCTTTGAAGAGAAGGAATCGAGCTGTTGAGAGTCCTATCCTTTTTACTTCTGAAAGTTTGTCAAAGAGAATATTGACAAACTGAATTTTGTTTTCACGTGGGTATGTTTGAAAGCCAAGAACTGTACCCAGTGCTCCATTAACTAGTCCTTGGTCCACGTCAAGGTTATGTTTACGCATTGCTCTGCCATTTAAGTATAATTTTTAATATCTTTTCCAATCCTGCTGTGTTTGAGATTGATTTTTCTAAACTATTTAGTCTTGTTGTGGCTTGGCACACATGGGTAGTGTCATACCATGTACATCTAGTTTGTCTGTGGCGCTAATTTTCATTATTGGTTGCATTTCTTTACTTAACATGATTTCATTGAATTTGAAACAGCTTGCAAGAGTTGGCATTAAGGCCATACAATTGACATTTTTGTGGGCTAATTGTTCCATAACATCTGTAGCACATGCATTATCACCATAAAGTGCATGAATGTGCCGGGTTTTCAATATTGCTTCTGCTTCTTTAGAAAGTATACCTGATACTTTTTAAGATGTTGGCATAAGTGAGATATGCAGATTGCTGCATGTTTTCTGTTAATTCTCTGTATTGGAAATGTTGCCAAAGGTTGACATTTCCAATGCTGCCAACAGTTTTATGGCAGAGTTTGTGTCCTAATGTTTTAAAAATAGGCTCACCTTTTACTGGTGTCAATTGAAGAAGATCCCAGAAAACAATATTGTGTTTTCCTGCAAAGAGCTCTTCATAGTTTGTTTTGAGTACTACTTGTAATCTGAGGTGAATCAAAGCCAACAGGTTGGACACCATGCTCACTTCATCTATTAGAAACATTTTCATTTGTTTCAATACTCTGCGTAGTTCCATTGCAGCTTCTGTAGAAAGTTTGTAATAGTCTAATTTGTTTTGGTGTTCTACTGGCAGGAGTAGTAATCGGTGTAAAGTGACACCACCTATGTTGTAGGCAGCTAAACCTGTGGCGGCAGTGACAACAGCTGACAGTTTGTTGTTTGTCAATTGTTGAAGGAACTTACTGATGATTTTGATTAGGAATGTTTTGCCAGAACCAGCTTCGCCACTGACGTACAATAGTATAGGTTTGTAATTTTGGCAGGTGCATTCTTTGTTTTCATGTTGTACACCATGTGCAATTTCTTTTGTTACTTCTTGAAAAATGCTACATTGCTCATTGTTTAGTTTTGATTGTAGTATAGTTAAGTCTTCTTTATCTTCATACTGACACATGGTGTTTTCTACTTCTATCATAGCTAATTCTGCCTCATTTGTTATTAGTGGCTCTCCCAGTGGTTCTTGGCTTCCTGTTAGAAAAGGTTGACTACTGTCAGGAGTGTCCTTATCTAGTTGGGCCTGGAGTTCTTCTTTGTATTGCTGTTCATTGTGCAACATTGTTTTGTACTGTGTAAAGTTTACATCAGCTATAGTGCTTTCATTTGCTTTGAAAGCGTCTTCATATGAGTCATAGTTATCTAGTATTTCTTCTTCTTTTCTCCATGGTTTAAAGAGTTGTAGCAGGGACATGTAATATACTTCTTTATGTTGAGTCTTTAATGACAATTTGATATGATTAATTAAATTTGGTTTGGTGAGTTTTACTAAGCTGCCTTCACAGTTTGTCACTCTGTATTTACCAGTTTTTTCATCAGGTTTTATATTATTTTTGTATGTGTAGTTTTGGGCTATGTGCTATAGACACATGGTTTCCAAAGTGGTACTCCTGTTTGGGTAGTATGTGTCCAATAAATTGTTTTTTAAAATGTCTTGGCTGTTGGGATCATGTTTGGCTATTGTTTCTATATCTTCGTATGATTTTAGAACTCTTTTTCTAGATTTAGCTGGACCAAGACTTAGCCATACTATATTTTAAGATTTACCATACAGTACAGTACCAGTTAAACAATCAGCTGCTTCATAGGGTCCACATTCTCTATGGGACAGCATTTTTATGCCCAAGCTGTATAATTTTTGAGACACTGTTTTATCTGATGACAGGTCATTCCAGAGGTCTTGAAGCTCTGTCTTTTCTGCTTTGGTTAAGTATGCTGTGACATATCGTGCAACTGCAGTAGAATTGTCTGCAATGTACTGCACATCTATGTTTGCATTCCATAAGTGGGCAATGATTGCATTGTAATCATTGATATATTTTTCCTCTTCTTTCTTTTTATGTAATATGTATTTTTAGGTGACTTACCTTTAACACTATGTCTAACTGAAGACATGAGGTTGTTCACTTGACCTGTATTTGTAACTGTTCTAGGGAAAGCAAATCGGCATTTGGTGTAGTATTTCCCTTTGTTTTTGTATTTGCAACCACAGTATTTGCCACATTTGTGTCTTTGAAATTGTAAACTGTGTGCATGAAGATCACTATTTTTGGATTCCGATGGAATTTCACAAGTGACATATTTTTCAATAAACTGTAAAACAGTGGCATCACTGTCTTGACCAAATTTAGGAGCATCTTTAATCCATAAAAGCATGTGGCTATCTGGTGCTCCTCTGGCTTGGTATTCTTTTCTCCAAAAGAAGTGTTGCACTTCTTCAAGGGGAGGAACAGTTTTATTACAAATAAAATATAGCATAGCAATGAAGCGATGGTGAAAATATCTTGAAACATTAACAGGATCCAGAGAACAAAGTTCTGCAAGTGTTAGTATATCTATCTATGTTTGTTAGGTTTTTGTTTGATATGCGTAGGAAATCATGTAAATCTTCCCAGGCATATTCTGCACAACCTAATGTAACAAACCAAGTGGGTGGGCCAAGGTTTCTGATCATACAACGTACATCTCTGTGATGTCGAAACCAGTACTCTTTAGTACCACACATATTTGCTAATAGATTTGTAATATTTGATTGTAAACCCTCACCTTTTTTTGCACTTTTTGTAATAATTGTGTAGCTGTCATATTTTGAAAGTGTGATCCTGATTTTAATGTGTGTGCAACTTCGTAACATAAAGTTGCTAGTTCACTTTCAAAGAGTAGGTGGAATATGTATTCCCAGATTTAGACAAAATGTGGATCTTCAGAATACATCTGTAATGAGCGGTATTCTGATGCTGATATTTGAATAGGTCTATCATCGTACCTTCCTCCTTTGCCAGTAGGAAAGAGTAGAGGAAAAGCATGTGATTATATACTTTTTTCCCATATGCTGATTGGTGATCCTTTTATTTGACGCATTTGGTACGTTTCCAGTGCATCTTCTATGGTGTCATTAGAGTGCAATGGATGAATTGTATAATGGCCTAAAGTGTTTGATATTGTAGCAGGATCTAGGAGCTCAAATTGACCAGCTTCTTGTGTCTCTTGAATTATTTCAGTTGTATCCTTCAAGTTTTCTTCAATATTAATTTCTTTGTAATATTCATTATTCTCTTTAAGATATTGCAAGGCTTCTCTAACTTTATGTAAATCTACCAGCTGTTGCCAAATTGTTTTGTCTTTTGTAGGTAGTCCATTTACCAAGATAATTAAAGATTGTTGCATTGGACGTTGCACTCCTAGAGTGTGCACATTTTCTTTTAGATCTAATGGTAAATACACTACTTTTCCACGAATACCTTTCACTAATTCAGAGGGAGGTAATTTTTCAGTTTTTGGTTGAAGGTGTATTATTGCTTGAAATGGGTGCACTGTTTGAATTATGATGCTCTCATATAAATTAAGTTGTTGAAGGGGTTTTGATAGTGGATATAATTCCAAATTATTTGTGATAGCACGTGAAGGAGTTTGGTTGTTGTCAAGTTTTGTAGTGCAGTAACCACAAAGTATTACGGGGTCAGTTATTTCGCATTTGTTTTCTGCTATAAGGTAGGGAGCTAATTCAAACCATTTAGAATCTTCATTGTCTTCTATTTTGTATGATAGGTCTACAGTTTTTGTGTTACTTTTATAAAAAGTTCTGCGGCAACATACACACACATGGTTTGGTACTTCAGCTGATGTACTTTTAAATTTTAGTATTTCTTTTTTGTATGTGTGTAGTAAAAGGTTGCCATGTGTAGAATTGTTACTAATTTGGTTTACAGCTATTTCATTCTGCAAGTGGATTTCACTTCCAAAATATTTTTTTCTGGATATAGTCGATTTCTTCTAGTAGGTCTTTTGCTGTACCATGTAGAAGAATGTTATTTAAATTGGCTAGTGTTAAAGCAGGACTTTTAGCATAGTACAGTTTATAAACTAGATTTCTTATAGTTGAATGATGTGTTGATGATATTTTGATATCATGGAAGGTGGTTTTGTAAGTAGGTCCTGAAATGCAGGCCAATGAATGTCCTTGTAGTCCTGTGTACTTACGTACTGGACAGGTATCCATATTTTACAGTAGTTTAATTTTGATTTTGTCTTTGCTTTTCACATATTGATTGAGGAATTGGCGTAAAGACTTAAATTGTTTGGGCATGTTACACATTGACGTGCATGGCCATTTGTACACTAGACGTTCTGATTCAGTTGAATGGAGCGGTAATTCTAAGTTTTCAGGACATATTTTTGTAAGGAGTACTTCTTGTTCCATTATGGTATTATTAACTTTTTCATAACCTTGACCACTGCTATGTATGGCAATTGTATTTGTTTGCTTTTGTTTGTACGCTTCTTCATTAAAGTATGGTTCTGTGCTCGTAGTGTGATTCCATTCACCTCCACAGATACTTAAGAAGTTCTTTCTGTTGACATTTCGTTTATTGAGAAGTCTTTTTTGTAATTTAGTTATTAGTTTTGTTAGTGGTTTCATTTTGTTTAACACTAAAATAAATAACTTTCTTTTGAGAAGAATTGCACTGTCTATCAACACTAGATTAATTTCCTACAATAGGTTTTAAGCGTTGAACCTGGTTTCTCTCCTGTTTTTATAAGATTTTGAAGGAACATTTTGGCTAAAATACTTTTCTTGGTATGCTTACTTTGAACTATATCAAGATTTAAAGAAGCAGTTTTATCTGTAGTGATAGCTGATTTTCTGCTAATTGTTTTTTGGTTTGGTTCACATTTTGATAGAGGAGGCAAAGTTTTTGTACTTGAAACTTCTTTGTTTCACTAAATGACTATCAGCTGTTTTGTTTCAACTTTATTTTTACAAATTGTGCTATAGATGGATGCTTATGTTGGACACTTTTATTTTCATTTGCTCTACTTCTGTGTTGCTTTCTACGGACTTGATTTTTGGTAGGCATTCTTTAGGGTCTGTTGAAAAAAATAAAGAAGGTATGGGTTTGGGTGTTCTGCAATGTATGTGTGCATGAGTGTTTGAGTAAGATGATAAAGATGTATGTAATGGTGTGTGATTGTGCATTGGGAGCTACAACTAGTAGGGATGGGTATTCTTGAATTAATGTGTTACTAAACTGGGGTTCAGATGACAGAAAAAAGTAAGCTATTGGTGTGGAGAAGTATAAATAGTATATCTAATGCTATACAATTAAAACAGTTGTTTGTTCTATAACATCTAAATTCTAGCAGTTGAGTTGGGTAATTTGTGTGTCGAAAAATAGGAATTTGTGGGCCATTCTGGCTGTAAATCGCTGTTTAAGACACGGGGAGTTTTGGACAGAATGGTGCAGAATCTCTATTTTTAGGCACAGAAATAGCATGAATTAACCTTACAGTGTGTTTGAGTAATAATACAAATATTATGGTGATATTCTACTTACTTTTTTTTCTAAAATGAACAGGTTACTTCTTAGTTGTCCTTTGTACTTCAAATTCGGTTGCTTCTTTTCAGGAGAATGGTCTTCACTGCAATTGTAAAAGAAACAAATTAGTAATTTTGTTTGTATATAGCACTGTTTTTAATTTAGACATTGATTTTTTTAATTGAAATCCTCAGCGCCTTCCTCAAAACCATTAAAACTATCTTATTTATATAAGCTACGTCGCACCAGTTGAACACATATGCTATGTTCTTAATGAACAAATTGTATTGCAATGACTAACTGTAGCAAACAAAATATCTTTACTATGTCTTGTGAAATTCATAATGTACCACTGAATACCATTATTCCTGTAACTAAGCTCTTCCAAGTAATAGTGCCTCACTGTCATGGACTGCTTGTCCTATATAAATGTAAGTAATTAAATAAAGAAATTAAACAAAAATTATGTAATTGTACAAGTATTATTGTTTGAGATTTGAACATAGTGTGCATGCAATTTTCTTTGACTATATGTAGTCTATATATTTCATTTTAAAAATGTTAGTTTAACATGATTTGAGTGTTTGTGTGTGTATAAAGAAATTAAATAGTATAAAGATTTGTAAGTGATAGTTGATTTTAGGAGATTGAAAAAAAGACAATAGATTCATTTTACAGATTATACAAGCTAAAAGTCAGTTAGAAAATGTGTTCATGTACTGTACAGAAAATATGCATACCTGTAGTTTGTGTTCATGCATATGGATATGCATGGAGCTGCAAGTAGAAATCTTGGAGACTTGTACAGTATTTCTTGTAGATGGTGCTTGCCAATGATATGACACTTGTACTCAGAGAGATTCACAGTACATTTGCAGTGCTGATCTATGATGATGCAGTTAGATGTCTTGAATGTGATTGGTGGATGGTCATGTGACTTCTTAGCTACATCCAATGAGGGAATGGCACAGAGAGTGAACTGGAAATGGTAGAAGGGCTGTTCATGTTACGATATGTCCGCGGACATGGCGGTAGTTCGCGGACATCGGGTATTACATCCGGGGATTTTTGTGTTCAGAAGTCATGCAAATGAGAATGAGCACTGAAAGGGATTGGTCAGGAATGTTTAGTGGGTGTGCTGTGCCAGGAGAGAGTTTCTCAGATACTCTTTTTGCTGAGAGAAGAACAGATACCTATGGCTGTGTGTTTCAGGAAACAGATTGTTTGGATTTCGGGATACTCGTGGATACATTGGTTGAAGGTGCATGCAGAAACCTGTGGAGTAGCTGTAGATCTTGGATTCCCACATGTGGAAGTACACTGGCATGGAGTACGTGGAATGAAGTGGTTTGACTTGTTACCTCTCTGTGCTACTTTGGAGACAGAGCAACATCCAGATGTAATTATAATTCATTGTGGAGGGAACAGTTTAGGACATGTGTCTGGAATTTCTTTGCAATTTGCAATGAAAGAAGGACTTGGGAAGGTCATGGACATGTTTCCAAATTCTGAAGTAATTTTTCCACGGATTGCGCAGAGACAAATGTGGCTTCATTCTTCTTCATTTGGTTCACAAATGGAGAAAGCAAGGCGCAATGTCAATAAGGCTGTTTGTGCCTTTCTAAGAGATTTTAGCATGTCCTCTTTTCACAATGAAAATATTATGTTTCGTAGTACATACATTTTTCGCAGAGATGGAGTACATCTAAGTTATGCTGGCAATCAGATTTTTCTAAGAAACATACAAAATGCATTGCAACCTTTTTTAGAATTTCAGCATCGATTTTGAAGTAGGTGTTGAGTATTTATAATTTTTGAGACACAAACACCTTCCAAAGGCTCTTTTCAGAGCCAACACTTCCTCCCAGAGAAAATTGCAATGGTTATGATAGGGTAGCACCCCAAAATTTTAGATGTCCGCGGACTTCTAAAAAATACAAAGGGCCCTGCTTCATTTATTTTTACTTCTTTTTTTTAACTGTGAAAGGCGGCTCTGAAAAGAGCCTTATTTTTTTTATTTTTGTTATTTTATATTTTTTTGGGTTTTTTATACACGACACACTAGGAGAGGAGGGGAAAGGAGAGTAAAGGGGGGACACCAACCACAGGGATAAGAAAGGGCAAGCTGAGAGAGGAAGATGTAGAGTGGGTTTTATTTGGGTAGTGAGCAGGTCTTCTTGTGCTCTGGGACAATAGTCTCAAAAGCACTACGAAGTCACGCCCCCCTGCAGAGTACTGTGTTGCAGTACATACACACAACTGTGACCCTCGAAAGGTAAGGGTCATCATCATTATGTATGGCCTGTGAGGCAGCTTGAGGAAGACGCTGTCCCACAGAGGTGTACCTTGTGGTGACAGGATCAGAAACGGAGGATGAAGTAGAGGAAATCAACCTACTACGCTCCTCGCAAGGTACAACCTTGCGAATGGCCCCAGAGTGAAATGACCTTAAGTGTCGCTTTATGGTAGTGGTCCCAAAGCTGTACGAACCATGCCTCCCACGACTGAGTACCATTTTGCACTCATTGCAGGTGACTCGGTTCGCACGAGCCTTAGGACCATCCCCATGAATGGTAAATAACCGCCACACCCAAGACTCACGCCGAGTGCGGGTAGTAGGGATTTCCACTACCTCATTCTCGTCATCCTCTTCTTCCTTCTCTGCATCCTCACTCCTGTTCCCCTCTTCAGGCCCTTGGGGAGGTGGTGCTGGTGGTGGAGGGGGTGGGGGTGATGCTGAAGCAGGTGCAGCACCAGGTGGCAGTAGTGCAGCCATGGATGCCATCTCGATGATGGTGTAATCTGCAAGTTGCAGGAAAAATAGCTGTGCTCTGAAGAATAGCCAGAAACACAATGAGAATAATCTCTAGGGCGTGGTCTTTTATAGGGGTGCTTGTACACGGTTCGCGGACATGCGCACTGTCTGCGGACAGATCGAACACAAAAAAACGTTCAAAAAGTATGTAGAAACTCAGGATTAGTATGTGGGACTTGTGCTATGGTGAGTTTTTATTGAGAAATATTGTGGATTACTTGAAAATGTACTTTTAAATTGTTCGGGGACACGAACAGTGTCCGCATTCAGAACACGCGATCAGCATGGGTGCGGTCACATGATCGGTTCGCGAACATATTCGCAAAGGAAGCGGCTGTCCGCAGGACACCAAATGCATGGACATTGGTTTGCGCATGCGCGTTGATTTTCTACGGACACTATTCGGGTCCTGAAGTAATTAAAAGTGCGTCACACGTCAAACGAACAGTTACGGACAACAGTTTGTTCTTAGAACAGTTTAACTTCCTTGCGAACAATACGGACAGACATTGCGTCCTCAGGACACCCCCATTTTCGTTTATTTACGAACATTTCAGAACACTGCGTGTGTTCTTAGAAGAGTTTCAACTTGCTAGCAAACAGTACGGACAGGTATACTGTTCTTCAGGACACCTCAATTTTTGTTTATTTCCGAACATTTCAGGACACCGCTTGTGTTCTTAGAACAGTTTCAACTTAGTAGCAAACATTATGGACAGGTATAGTGTTCTTCAGGACACCTCCATTTTCGTTTATTTACAAACATTTCAGGACACCACTTGTGTTATTAGAACAGTTTCAACTTGCTAGCGAACACTATGGACAGGTATAGTGTTCTTCAGGACACTTCCATTATCGTTTCTTTACGAACATTTCAGGACATTGCGTGTGTTCTAGAACAGTTTCAACTTGCTAGCGAACAGTCCGGACAGGTATAGTGTTCTTCAGGACACCTCCATTTTCGTTTATCTACGAACATTTCAGAACAACCGCGCTGTCCACGGACACCTAAATTGTTTTTTTTTTTTAAACTGAAACTAATTACAACACAATATAAAAATGTAACTTTATTTAACATATATTAACAATTTATGACAGAGAAGGTGAGGCAGAAACGGAAACAAAAACAGGAGAATTAGGGGTTTCAACATGATTGGTATCAGGTGAAGGAGGGATGGAAGCCTCATCAAAACGTTTTGGGTTATGGAGAGGGTTTGGGGATAATTGACTGGGATATGGTGAGGGGGGACAAGTACATGTGGGACAATGGTGTGAGGTTTTTGTTTTAAAATGCTCCTCAACAAAAGTTTTCAAATTATTAAAATTGGTCAACAATATATCCATTTTTTCTTTTATGCTGTCAAGAGTGTTATCCGTAACAGTTTCTTCAGAGGTATTTTCTATTTTGGTATGCTCTGTACAAAAAAATATATATATGTTAAATGTATATAAAATAATAATTAAATGGTTTATATTGTAAAGTGTGTACCATTAGTTTCACTATCTTCTGACATTTCCTCATGTGGGAAATGCTCCTCTAGCCATTCCAGAGTACTAGAAATTTCTGTGAGAAAAAAAAATAATATATTTTTTTTTATCTAATACAGAAAGTGTATGAATATATGAGTACAATGAAGTACACTTACTATTTCAGGTAAGATATGTTCTGAGTACTCTGTAGGTCTGGTCTTGCTCTTAGTTGTGGAGTGTCTTTGAGGTAATTTTGTTGGAAGCCAATTTATCTTCTTTTGGTATATTCCATTTTAGAACATATTGTATTTAAATGAATGGTTAGTGTGTTGCATATATGGGTTACATTTCTTATGTATTACTACATATAATATGTATGTGTGCTGCTTTGTGAATTTTTCAAATGTTACTATGTTATGATATAACAATTAAACATACCCCCCCCCCGAGTTTTTAGGTAGTGGTACTGTTGTCCGAACATGTCCGCGGACATCAAATAAGTTAGCGGACATTAAATTCAGTAGAAGGGGTTCAGTGTGTTCCATATTACATGTACATAAAGTCAAAGTTATTATTGTTAAGTTGTGCTACTAAAAACCTATGAAATTCAGTGAAAAAACTTTGTTAAAGGGACGTTATGGTTAAGTTGCGCTACTAAAAACCTATGAAATTCAGTGAAAAAACTTTGTTAAAGGGACGTTATGGTTCCAAGTAAAACCGAAAAACCCCTGAAATTCGCCAGTTATGGTAAGCTTAGCAACCATAACTTGCGCCACCACCGTGCACTGCTAAGACTAACACCCACGACATCAAAGATGACATCACAAATGTCATTGATGACATCACTGATGACATCACATGTCTGGTTCACTCTTTTTTCTTTTGTTGACATATCTAGGCCACATGGTTTTCTTCAGTAACAGTCAGAAACTTTATTTTATTTGTAGACATATCCTTCTAGTAGGTTCTTACAGTAATTCCCTTAGAGTCCAGTCACATCATATGAAACATATATATAGGGGAAGACACAAGCTTGAAAGACATCAATCCTTTTTGTGCATAAAGGTAATCAATAGAGTTATCAGCACTTTCTGATAGTTCTGTTGTTTTTTATGGCTGTACTTTCCCTGTATATGGTCATATTTGTATACATTGTACTCGCACTACTTTCCTTAGGGTCCAATCACATCAAGTGATACATATACATAGGGTAAATGGTAGCTTTGAAACAGAGCAATCATTTATTTGCATGAAAATAATCAGGTTATGAATTGTTTCTGCTACTACTTGTGCTTTTTTGCTAACTTCACTTTCCCTGTATATACCCATATTGGTATGTGTTCTTGTCTCTTTGTGTTTTGTCTATAGTAATGCAATTATGTAATACATGGGTTTTATTAGCTACTTATTACATATTTCACAGTACACAAAAATCTATTAAGAAAACAATCATTTCATTATTCAACATATTAACATTACAAATATTATACCTTCATCTTGTACGCTGCACACAATGCTATGTTTCTGCATGAGTAGCTTAGTATACCAGATAGCACCCCATAATAGAATGCTATTTATATCAATGCATCGTTCAATGCACTAATGAGGGTATGATATTTATTGCAATGATCCTTGACACTTTTTTCACAACATTATAATAAGAATCCCTTGTACACATATTTCATGAAAGGTACATACACATGTGATGTCATCAGTGATGTCATCAATGACATTTGTGATGTCATCTTTGATGTCGTGGGTGTTAGTCTTAGCAGTGCACGGTGGTGGCGCGAGTTATGGTTGCTTGGCTTACCATAACTGGCGAATTTCAGGGGGTTTTCGGTTTTACTTGGAACCATAATGTCCCTTTAACATTCACTGAATATATATATATGCATGTATGTTTGTGTATATTGTAAAGAAGGCATGGTATCAACAGCAAGATGGACACAAGTGACCCCAGTTCAAGGGTGTTTACTGAACCTTCACAAGGGTGAGATAAACACCTATCTAAACCTAGATCTACAGATGGAGGCAAGCTACGACCATCAAATAATAATTATGCAGTCCTAGTGGAGTCTTGTCAACCTAAAAAGGGCCTATACTAAAACCTCTTAAATTCGCCAGTTATGGTGAGCTAAGCAACCATAACTTGTGCCACCACTGTGCACTGCTAAGACTAACATCCAGGATATCAAAGATGACATCACAAATGTCATTGATGACATCGTTGATGAAACATCCCTACAAGGAGTTGTTTATAATGCTGGTTACATAATATCAGGGGTGATTTTGTAATGTTAAACATGTAATAACTAGCTAACAATTCAAGACTTACTACACACTTGTGCTAGTACAAACAATACATATGAAGACCCTCAATGCATACAAATCAGAGGCACATAAAGGGAAACTAAAGTAAGGAAGAAAGAAACAGCATCATCAGAAAATGTTAATAGCATTAAAGTTGATCTTCAGGTATACAAATGAATTCTGTGTTTATTGCCCCATGTCCGTGCACCATGAGCTGAGACCAAACCCTAAGGAAATTACTTTAAGAACATATGACAAGGTTAACGTCTAGAAATACAGCACCTTTTGAATTTTAATATTCTGACTGTCCATGAACAAAATCAACTGACCTAGATATTTCAGTGAACAAAAACAAGTGGGACAGATGTGTGATGTCATCAGTGATATATATATAGTGAAAAAACTTTAGTTGAAGCATTGTGAATTAGAAGCAATCTGATGCAAATGCCATCAAAATGCAGTGAATAATCTTTTGTTGAAGTGATCTTAAGGTGCCGATTTAGGGGCTGATTCATGGAATTTGTGCGCTGAAAAACAGGGATTTCTGCGCCATTCTTCCCGCAAATTCTTGTTTAACAAATGGGATTTGCAGGAAGCATGGCGCACAAATCCCCGTTTTACGGTGCACAAATTACATGAATCAGCACCTTAATGTGACAAAACCCCTGAAATTTGGCAGGTGCTGGAAGCTGCACCACCTTAACTATGAAGCTCCATTGCGCAGCCTGTAAGCAGTGTGATGACATAACAAATGAGATTACTGTTAATATCACATATGACTTCACTTATTTCCACATGAGTGATATCATTGGTACAGCAGATCACGCATGTATCTCCATATAAGAGTGGATTCAGGTGGAAAGCATGGTTTCCACCTGAATCTTGTAATTCTCTAAATATACAACCAGGGATTCCTTACACACCAGAGTTGCACTCTATTGGCTTAGTATTTCCCATGACAGGATACCCTAGTACCTTTATTGCTCTGTTCTGAAAACATTCCCCTATGCAAAAAGCACATTTGGGTAGTACAGTTACAAGTTTGCACCAGACCACCAAAGAATGCAACATACACGAGAAGGGAAAGACTGAAATCATTGTATCTTCATGTATCAGACTACTTGATGTTAGTATAACAAATGGAAAGGTAGACCATGACTATGTCAAATGGTAACGGTTAGGGCAAGTGGCCTGCAAAGGTTAACAAGGTTACAAAAATTGTTTTGAGGACGCATGGTTATCAGCACCAGAGTACCTAATACACTGGATAGACAAAGGTTTTAGTCGTCGTAGCTGGCATTCCACTACATGTTTTGGACTGCGACTCCTATAAGCCTTTCCCCCTGCCTATGCTGGGTAGTGCTAGTGCAACTTGTAATGGAAAATGTCTAGAGATACAAAGCTTGCAAAGTCCTGCTATGATGAACTTGAAATAGTATTTTGCTATGCACAACACCAACTTTCTATAGCTCCTCAACCATTATTTGCAATGCTTGATAAACGTTTTCAGACCTTCATAAAAGACAAGGTGTGTTGCATCTGTGCTATGTTTCCCTGTGGCTGGTACTTACCATAAAAGTCATTGCTACAGTCACAAGTGATGTCCGGCTTGATTGCTCATATGGTGTAATAAGTGATGGCCTCTGACATCATAGGAAGCTCAGAAGTAGGGTTAAGTGGAAGGGCTGTACATGTTGCGAGTATTTTCCAATGTGGACACAACTTGGCCTACATTCAGTGCTTGCTTGTAGTGGCTGCCCATGTAGATGTCAAGGTCACTGTACATGACAATGTGGCGTGTCAGTAAAGGTCACATCACATAAGTGTAATGTCAATGCACAAGTGTGACCTCCTGGAAAATGTAAATCTGCGGACAGCTTACCCAGATACTTCATCTCCTTTTAGGATATATGGTAATATATCTTCAGGTGCGCAGGAGAAAAAATCAACCCTGACACATAGGCTGATAACTAAAACAGAAAAAACAAAGTTTCCAGATCAGGAATTTGTTTCCCACCACAGTCAGAGAGAAGGCAGGAGAGATAGCGAGCCTGCAGACCAGGCATTCAAAGGAGGAGTGGGCCTGGGTAGGAACGACAGAAGCAGGGACACATTCTGGAAAGATCAGGGCTACTCCACCTCTGGGTTGTTTGGTTCTGGGTTCTGAGAGGATCTTGTAGCCATCAGGGAGGAGAATGTCAAACTCATGACAGAGCTGGCAGTGAACCATGTCTCAGTGATATCGAGGACATCCAGGTCAAGTTCTTCGAGGAGGTGCCAGATGTCAGAGAAGTGTTTGACAGCAGAGTGAGAATTAAGAGTAGCGACGTGGAGCAGGTTGCCACATTTGAAGGACTGCCTGGGTGCAGTACAGGCCTCAGCTACATCCAGCGGAGGAGGTGGAAGGGCCCAATAGTGCGCAGAATTGGTAGCCAGGGTGGCATAGTGGCCAGAGAGGAAGAGGATGGTGCCAGAGATTTGGCGGAAGAAGGAGTTGGTATAGTAGCCAGAGAGGAGGAAGAAGGTGCCAGAGAGGTGGCAGAGGAGCCAGTGAGGTGTTTTGAGGAGCAACAGGAGAAGGAAGTAAGTTGATGAAACGTCAGAGACGCCTATCAAAAAGGAGGAGATTGGGCTGAGGGCGCTGGACCAAGACAGTGCCATTCAAACAGACATTAATGATGTTCTTGGAGGAGTGGAAGGAGGCCTCCCACCGAATGGAAGAGAAAGAGCTAGGATAGCGAGCCAAGACCATATTTAGGGGTCCATAGGTCTGGTGAGGGAACGACGAGGATGTCGCTGAGAGTCTGTCTGGAGGAAGCCCTGATGTAGGTATCAGCGATAGGGAGGCCTGGGTTGGAGACCAGGATGGCCCTGTTGAACTTATTCCTTCCGGACTTAGTGCGCGAGATAGGATAGGAGATAGAGTAGCAGTTAGAGAAGATGGGAGAAACAGAGAGCGCCCTAGGGGGTAAAAGGTGGAAAGTAGGAGGAGGGAGGGAGGGAGTGAGAGAGCGAATGGAGAGATGCCCAGCGCCACACAGTGCAGGATATGCAGGGGGGGAGGTCACACAGAAGGGGGCAAACAGGAGGAGCAGGCGCGTGACACAGAACAATCTAAACAGTACCCCCAGCTAGGTTGAGGACCTAGAGAGTGGCAGAGAGCCTAATGTGACACAGTGGAGAAAAGAAACAAAAAGTATTACATATGAATACTCTGACTTAGTTGGTTGTTGGGAGGTACTTGAACTCCTCCCACTAAATGTATTCTCAAATGTCCTCCTCAGCTTCTCAGCCTTTTGCCTGTCCTCCAACATAAATCTAAAAAGCCTTGTACTAGGTTGAACTTACTCTTCTTGTCCGGTTTCCCTTCGCAGTCTTTATAATCCTCAGAAAATTAATAGTTATTCCTTTTAGACTTTTGTTACGACAATTCCCAGATATTGTGTGATTCAAATGCACAGGGTTTGTTGCGGGTCCCTTTGACACACTCTTGACAACCTTTAAATGTGTACCTAACCCTTGTTTGATTATCTTTTGTAGCCTTGAGGCTCATTTTGGTATCCATTAAGCCTTTGAGTTCTGGTATTCTGAACTTCCCACAGCTCTTTGTGAAGTTCAACTGCCCTCCTTCCTCTCTGGCTCACACATTGTGTGCCTGCTGTTCTTTGAGGGGTGGTCACTCCATCAGTGGCAGTCTCCTCCTTCTCAAGATGCTGATTCTGTGCTTCCACCAGTGGGTGCCTGTTCCCGGTCTTCCACCTTGTGAGTGGTGGGGTGGCTCTCAGATAGAGAGCTGGGAGTCTTGCTACTCTGGGGCTCCTGGGCTCGGCAGCATTGCATGGGCTCAGCTCCCACCATGCATGGGATGTGGTACTGCCTCCAGGCAGCATCTGCTCCACGCGGCAGAGGTGGCATCCACTCTGCGTGTCTTTCCTCCAGCTAACTGAATTCAGGTCAGCTCTTTTCTCCTCCCCTCCTATGTAAGGGTATGATTCCTTATGTATGATGTCTTAATTTTAGAAACACTGTCCCATTTGTCTTGGGATGTCCGCTTAAAGAAAGGGTCAGCATCCACACCAACCATGGGCAAAAGCCCTATTAAGTCAACATTTCCCTCTTTTTCAATATATGCTGAGAACAGTTTGGTCATCATATTTAAGGGAAATCCTACAATCTTAAGTGAGTTCCTGTTCCCTACGGGGAAGTCGCACCCAGTGAGATCCTGCTTGCCCAAACCCCTAGGGAGGGCTTTGCATAATGGGCTCACCTCCCTTGTCTCATTAGGGACGAATTACCCCTCGGGCGAAGGGACACATTCCCTGGATTCATCACAATACCATCAAGGGAAAACAGTAACAGGAAGGTGAGGACAGTAGACCGTGTGAAGCAGAAGGAGGAGACGAAGGAGAGAGATTACTTAGTCGACTTCTATAGAAAGGGAATGGTCAAGAGAGGAAGGACTAAGTATGAAGGGATTGGTAGTGAGAGAGAAAACTAAAAGAGGAAGCATTGTAAAGGTAAGGAGAAGGGAGATAAAGAAATGACTAAGAAGTCTTGTTTAGAGCGAGGGAGAGACCATTGAGAGGAGAAAGACTGTAAGATGGAGAAGAGAGAAGCCAGTGAAAACACTTGTAGGAAGTGAAAACGCCAATGGAGGGGTTAGACACGAGGCAACCAAAGGATGCCATCAGTAGACAGAGGAAGGAGAGGAACTGATAGCGGGAAGGAGACTATAAACAGCAGAGAAAAAGGGACGTTCCCTGCCTCTGCCTGAGAGCTAGAGTGAGAGTCTAGGAGTAGGCAAGGTGGAGATGAGGGGAAAACATGGAAGGGAACAAGCCAAGTGCAGAACCAATCCTGTTTTATGAGAAAAGAAAACTTTGGGAATAACACATACATACATTTATTAAATAATCATCATACTCGGCATTGCTATAAAAGAGCTCAGAGCTCTGCAGTAGGGTTGACAAATGTGGTTAGGGCTGTAGTGAGGAGTAGAATTTGTAGAGTTTGCTGATAAATTTGCCAGAGACAATGGGCGAGATCAGTCAAAGAGAGAACAGACAACTTACTTGGAGAAATAATGCAGACATTGTTTGGGACCAGACCAGGTGAGGACCAAAGCAAGGGCTTATCTGAACAGTCATATGTATTGTCATAGGACTGAATGTAACTTAATCAGATTCACTGTAAACTCTCACATTCTGTCAAGAGGTGGACCAAAGTTTCAATAACAGATGTACCACATAAACGACATAATCTTGCAGAACAAGCTATGCCATAGAGTGCACCTTTACTAGCAAGCGTGTCACTGATATTGAACTTCAGTAACAAGTACTGTCTCATAATTGCACTGTTGGAATATGCAACAATATAAGTTGGCCTAGACAAACCAGCAATTCTGCACTCACAGTAGGGACCACTATTACTTTTGCATAAAGAGGAAGCAATATCACAACCTGAAGAGCCTTACTCAAAGGAGAAAACATACTTGATGGTATGAGTATGCATGTTGCCCCAACATGCCAAGCAGTGACTAGAGGGTAGAAAAGAATAGACTTGACAATCCCTTTAACGCAAGGGAGAAGCAGTAATTTCTGAATCTAGGAGAGATTACATAAAAAAGCAAGCAAGACCCTATAAACGTAGAACTGAGATTTTCAAAATTAGGTAGGACGTTATACCTCTTAGAGGCATCCAGAATCAGGGCGGTGTTGGGACCCTGTTGTTACTTGACCTCTCCTCTGGCTTTGACATGGTTGACCATTCCATCCTTATTAGTTGTATGACGGAAGCGGGCGCCTTGGGCACGGTTCTCTTGTGGTTTTCTTCTTTCCTTTCAGACCATTGTCAGACTCTCTCGCTTCCACCTTTTCGATCCAAGTATGTGGCCCTCACGTGTGCTGTTCCCCAACGGTCAACCATCTCACAGACCGATATGTATATTCAGCATCTGACTGAACTCCTCTTCTCCCACGACTTCCTTTGCTAGTCATGTGCAGATGATACACAGATCCTAGTTCGCCTTGACCTGTCCTCGTCTGAGTCGAACAGGTTCCGGAGGTGTCTGGAGGTCGTGGGGGAATGGATGGGAAATTACTGGCTTAAATTGAACTGCAATAAGACCGAGGTGATGGTGGTCCATCCCCCCAACCCCCGCCTGTGTCGTCACACTGGACCCCAGCTTTTTTGCCTTCCACTGTGGGTCCTTTTCCCTTCCCAGTCCCTGTTTTTAAGGATTTGAAGGTGATGATAGTGGCTTCTTTCTCCACAGAGCTTCAAGTTGGCGCACTGAGGCTATTTCCAAATAAAAATGCTCCGCACATTTCTCCTGCTTATTCCACTGCAGTTTTCAGCTAAAGTGGTCTCGGCTCTGGTAGACTCCTCCATTGACTACTGTAATGCTTTGTTTCTTTTGCTGCCTGCCTATCTCCTGCGACCCGTGTGCCCACCTTTACTCCTTGGTGTACCCACATCTAACCCGTAGCCCAGCGTATTTAATTCAAGGCAATATGCCTCGTTCATCGTGCCTTCGATCGTCAAGGTGCTCAATATCTTCAGACGTAATTCCAACCATATGTTCCTTCTTGGGCGATCTCTGCACTCTGCACTCTCCGAATGCTCTTCTTGTTTCTATCCTGAGGTTTAAATACAGTCGGATTGGTGGGTGCTCCTTTTCTGTGGAGCAGCCTCCTTGTGGAACTCTCTTCTGCGTATGCTCCAAGCAATTTCCACTCATCTCTCCTTTCGTCAAGCACTGAAAACTCATCTCTTCTAAACTGTTCTTCCTCTTCCTTTCTGAATAGCGTCAAGATGTCTTTCGGTGAACGTTGCGCTCTACAAGTTCTGCTAACATAACATAACATAACAGCGTGTGAACCAAGAAGCGTGCATCCAGGATGCTTGATACCTGGGACTGTGCATTAGCTTACTGAACATAGGGCAACATCAGTATCAGTTGGGGCCTCTAGACTCAAGGAGTTAGCCCATCCTGATGGCAGTATGATAGCACTTCTTAGTATTTCCAGTTTGGAGTCCCTATAATTTAAAGCTATTATTCATGCCCATCCCAACAACTAATAAAGATGTTGCACTTCACTTTCAACTCACGTGTAATGTTCCCAATCCACATGTCAGTAAATAGTTGGAACAGGAGGCCCCTCGGGATCCACAATTGCACAATGTCTGGTTTCTCAGTCATGGCCTCTGTGAAGCACAGCAAGTTCTGAAAACATGTGGTTAATCCTAACCATAACTGTTAATCGGTAACAAATATTCCAACTTGCAACTTTATGTAAGTATCCTTGCCTTAACCTGTAAATAGTGAATTTAACAGAAACATAGATACATACTGTTTTTAACACATCTGAATACCACTAACTCAATGATAGCAAGGCCACCAATAGTGGCAGGTGGGCGGTATGCAAGGCCACGTACATTTCATTACATTACATAATGTATTACCCTGTACCTCATCGTACCAATAGCATTCCATCCTGAGCTGTTGTACTATAAAGCATATTATAGTTATGTGTTTCTAACAGATCTACGTGAAAAAACCGAAGATGAAAACAACAATGCTCGATACAGCGGAGTGGAAATCTTCGCATAGCGAAAATATCTAGTGTCGGTTAATTGACAATTGCCCCCCTTTACATGTAATAGAAGCATGGGTCACCCCTGTAACCTCTGAACCCATACTGCCTGTAAAAGCTGGAGGGGGTATCTGTACTTCTGCCCTCTTATATGGTTGGGACACAGGCATAGAGCAACCCACCCAAGGTTCTCTATATGGTCGCTTGGACGAGCAACCAGAGCTTAAGCTCTGAGGAGGTGATGCAGGCTTAAGTATAGTGAATCCCTCCCACCCCTGACAAATGAAGGCCCACACACTATGTTAGGTGATAACACAGCTTCTTTATATGAAATAAGGTTCAGTAAAATATATATTATTATATATAAATAATAACGTTTAGTACTCGGGCAGTTCTATCCAAATAATGGCAAATATATACACACCCTGTGCGGTACCACACTAGACTTAAATTCAGTAAAAATGCACCAACTGCTGACAGTTTTAAGCAGGCATGTGAATTCTTAAGTAAGGTGTACTTTCATAGAGCAAGGAAGAAAGGCAGGTTAGTTTCAGAACATAGGCAGTCTACTTTCATGAGACTTCAAATAGTACTACTGTGTGAGGATCCCGGCACCTGGGCAACCTGTAATGGTAAAGTTAGGGAGAACCTTATCTTGTTTTTCACAGCCCAGTCCAATTCAATAATGCTTTGCTTTCTTTACACAGGTTTTACCACCCCAATGTACCAGAGATGCCAGAGGAGAACAGGATCCAAGATGAATCCGCGACCCCTGAGGCTGGAAGATGCGCTTCCTCGTCACAGTACCTTTGGTGCCTTGGCAGCTGAAGTGGCAGAGTTTCTTGGCTTCACTCGATGGGATCCTTGAAGGATGGACCCCCTTTGCAAGAAGGAGTCACTGGGATGCCTTGGCCAAGAGATCAAGAGGAACCAAGTACTTTCGGAAAGGCAGCCATTTCGGTCTTCGTGGTGTTCTCCGTTGGACAGGTGTTACTCGGTTCGTGGAAGTCCTAGGAAGGTGAACATTTCTGTGGACTATGAAAAGGCCTGGCTGAAGAAGATAAGATGCCTTTTGGTGGCGACGGGTGCAGTGCAGCAGTAGGTGTCAGGGTTTCAGGATTTTGCAGTTCACCGCCTTTTGGATCTTTGCTGCTGCAGCACGGACCTCTGGATGGCTTCTGGTGACCTGGACTCTATCACTGGACTGGACTACGGACCCTCGCCAAGGCTGGACCCTCGGGCGTCTTCTTTGGATTTTGGTGGCAGGAAACCCACCGGCTGACCTTCCTCTGCACACATCCAACTGGGATCTTCTTTGGCAGGAAAAAGTTGTCAGCTGTCATGGCAAGGATGTCCATTGAAAGACTCAAGAGATTTGGAACTTTTGCAGCTCTGAGTGTCAAGCAGCACTATGCCAAGTCACCCCCTCTTCTGGGTGGTTGGGCAGTAGACAGCAATCTGGCTTCCAGCTGTCACGAACGCTCCTCCGGTCCCTGTGTGACGGAACTGGACTTTTTCGACTCAAGATGTCAAAGCACTCCTCTTTTGGACTCATGAAGACCCCGTCTCCGGACAGCAGGCTCACAGGCTGGCTTCCAGGGTACTTCTGATGAAGAGTAGCAGGTGCATGATGGTCCCTTGTAGCTCGGCAAGAGGTCCACTATCCAGGCCCTCTCTTGATTTCATCCTTGGGTCAGCTCATCAGTCTTTGGATTCCTTAAAGAAATACAGCTGCAGACACTTCTACCGACTGGACCCAGGATTCAAGCTTCAGGTTCAGGTTTCAGCTTCAGAACAAATAGGTGAGTGAGAGATCCCCTGTTATACACATTTGGTCCCCATTCATTCAGGCTGATCCAGGCTCAGCAGCCAATAACTCATGACTGCATTCAGGAATTCAATCAAGTTCACAGGTATTCAGGTAATTTCTCTCCACCCAGGCACCCATAACACAGAGTCAGGGCAACAGAGTCTTTTGGTGAAGCAACGAGCAGCGAGCAGCCCAGTCCTCTTTCTCTGTTTGTGCCTCAAATTCCCTGGAACACTGTGGAGCGGGCCACAGAGTCAGGGCAGCAGAGTTTTTCAGTGAAGCAGTGAGCATCTCAGTCCTCTTTCTCTGTTTGTACCTCAAATTCCCTGAGTCTTTCGGTCTTTGGGCTGTGCGGGCCCTGAGAGTCACACATCCGCATCCACCCTGAGCGCGAATATGAGACCATCCCTTGAAGACCTGAAGGTAGCCGTGAACTGCAACCTGCAAGCTGCGAGCACACCCTCATATGCTCGGGACTCAGAATCCACCAGCAATACAGCAACACAGCAAAACAGAAACCCAGGTAAGCTGAAAACAGAAATCCCTGACTGTCCGGGACTACAAGACAGCACAAATACTAGACTCAAATACATCTGAGCCACCTACACGAGCGGGAGACTGCGGGGGGCCTTTACCCTTTGATCCTGCCCGTGACTTGAACTTAAGATTCCTGGCCTCTTTTCTGCGAGCCTTCCAACTAATCCAAAAACAGAGAAGAAAATAAAGAGCCTTTGACTAACCAAGACACACGGCTATTGACCGCACATGAGCAGGGGCCTGCGGGGGTCTCTCCCCTTTGATCTTGCACGTGCCACTGACCGCCCCCCCACCAAATCCAAGAATCTGCATGAATATCGTATCAAACACTTTTGAGCCACCCTCACTAGCGGGAGACTGCGGATGTTCTCCACTTTGATCCCGCCTGTGGTTGAAACCTTGATCCACGGTTCCCCTTCTGTTTTATCTGTTTCACCTGTGTTTCTTCCCAGAATCACTCACAACCCTAGTGGGACTCTTACAGCTTTGAGAATTGTTGCACCCCTTCGCGCATCCTCAATCCTCCGGGAAATTTACCGCTACAGTATGGATGCTCCCTCTGTAACCCAAACTGGAAAATGCACAAAGTTCCTCTCATACTCAGTGACACTTAAAATTACTCTACCTGTTTCAACGACGTACAGGACGGCATGCCAGACCACCCGGAGAACGAGAGAGGTGATACCTTCATGTCACCGCAGTTGCAGATAGACGTGGCTCACAGGAAGGGCCCTGACTTCCCCCTCTATGCCTCATCCATCGGCTGCCGCCCTAACATGAATGTTGACAGCGACTATTACGCTGCCGCAGAAGACATGCCCTTCCAGGACAAAACGCAAGATGTCGAGCCAGCACAAACGCTCCCCCACTCTAACGAAGACCTCACCACAAATCACAAAGGTGAACAACTGCCCGAAACCACCTACGCATACAACATACTGTCAACAGGGGCTTCTCTGAGTACTCCCCGAGCACCAACTCCCTCTGCCAGTATCAAAATAGACGAAAGAAATCCTAATCACTACAAAAGCAATGACTTCCCAGGGATTTCACTCGAGTAACAATTATACACGGATTATACTCTGCCAACAACAATCCAGAGAAATACAAGTGGAACAAATAGAAAATCAACACAAATATCTGAAAAAAGAAAATAATTAAACTGGAACTTGCAACACTAAAGGTTTGACAACCACACCACTAACAGCACAAAAGAGACGAGCATTCCAAGCGAGAGAACATTGGCTACTCAACTATGACAAATACCAACTGAATAACAACAATGATAGTGCTTCCCCGATAAATCCTGAAAAACAACGTGCCACACGACTCTCCCTGGATATCACTGAAATTGAGTCAATCATGAAAGACCAAGACAAGAGAAAGGACATTTTTGGAAGCCCCCGTTAAGCAAAGCCCATTGAAAGAGACTCAGATAGATCCCTCTCCGTCAAATCTGATAAAATACCGACCAGTTCCTACTATAGAAACAATACTACACTAATTGCACCAAGTGAGAAACATACCAAGTCACATCAGCAAGTGCAATCTGCACATGCACCTCGGATTTCACCTCAAAAGAGCAACAACTCGGAAATTAAATCGACATGCCACTGCGACTCCATGAAAGAAGAGCGCACAAACCGGCTACCTACAACTATGGCAGAGGTACAAAGCACTATGATCACTGCTTCTAAACTTGCTCTAATCCCATTCATTAAACTTTACGAGTCCATTAACGAAGCTATGCACGACCAAGCCACTTCAATTGCGATGATCCATACCAAACAAATCCATATGGAAACGTTTGTTAGTAAGATTTCATCTAGAATGGACAATGAGGCAGAAAACAGCAATAATTGGCAGAATTGCTTTTACAATGTTGCAAGACAAGACCGAACGAAGAAGGCAAAAATCACAAACATGCTAACGAATTTACTCCTTAGTAAACAAGATAAAAAGCACAAACAAGACCAAAATCCACAGAAAAACCATCCCAACGAAGAAACAACAAAGGAACATACAGAACCCAACACAATGACTGTAAACTCTTCAACAAATCCACTTGTAACACCCATCCTGCCCTCCCAGTCCTTCTCTGTCACTGCCAACGCCACCAAGTGCCTTGATGCTGATACCAACCGCATGGACTCCATGCAAATGAAAGTAACGGACCAGCCAAAGCCTCTGTAGATACCTACTCGATCTTTGACCAGAACAAAAAACCTGCGATTAAAAATTACAAGAAAACTGATAACACGCATGGAAAAACAAAATCCATCAACAAACCATCTAGGAAAGGCTCACTGTCATTTTTAAGAAACCTATAGTAAACAAAACTGCGCTACCCAAAGAAACCAGACCTAAAGTCCAGAAAAACAAAAGTCCCAATCCTCAAGATCATAAGATAACAGACAAACTGGTCTGCAATGAAAAACAAGAAGGAAGAGACAAGAGGACCTTGGATCTCCTGATAAACCTATCGACATACGATGACCCCCTTCCAGAACCAGCTGTGGCGATTTATATAAGCCCATCTGCAGAAAGAACTGATACCCAGCTGTCGGATGACCACTGTGACTCCTCATCATTATATATTGTTGATGAATATCTTGAAGGAAACACAGGAAGCAGTAAAATATGAAATACTTACCTGTGAAGAAATTTCCACTGCGGAAAGAGACTGGTCAGAACTTCTATCAGACCAGGACCAAGGAAGATACCACATGAACCAGGAATCCACGCGAATCCACTCTGAAAGTCCACACCAGGAAGAAAAAGAGACGGCCCAAGAACAGAATCGTGGACCCACTACTGGTACCCGACCTTACATGGAAGAAAACCCCATTCCCACCGTAAAAAGTTCAAACTTTCATCAACCCACGTAGAAAAAAATAAGACATAGAATTGAGATCTATGGATCAGATTCGGTGCACGATGAGCTAATCCTGAACAGAACAAACCTGCTGAGACTGCTCCAAGTAATTCCTTCTCTGCACGATATCGGATCAAGTGACATCAAAGTGGTTGAATTCCTGGATGAAGACAAACCAGACGCCATATCAATAGAACTCAATTCCCACCAAATTGTCCTCAAAATCATGGCGCAAGAAAAGCAGCTGGAAGAACTTGGATTTATCTGCCATTCCACGCTCAAACCTTCAAATCTAACAACTAATAGCAATGAAAAAGAAGAACGGTCAAATAAATCAGGAAACATAAGTAGAAGATGGGAGCAATCCGAACACCAAGACCATTGTGGAGCCCTGCTGGCTGTGGCATGGGAACAAAAAAGTCTGTGACGTGTTCACTACTCGAGCAACTCCCAGAGAGATCTGTCATCAGCCTCTCCTAGGCATGATACAACAG
Organism: Ambystoma mexicanum; assembly: GCF_040938575.1. Taxonomy (NCBI): domain Eukaryota; kingdom Metazoa; phylum Chordata; class Amphibia; order Caudata; family Ambystomatidae; genus Ambystoma; species Ambystoma mexicanum. The sequence continues at coordinate 1,012,146,961 of NC_090924.1, read as the reverse complement.
AAAAACACAGACGACAGAAAACCACTACATACTTATAATGCCCACAGACTGAACTACTACAGACTTCCACTCTTTGTTCTTGGAATACAAGAGGTTCTACGCATCTATTTGGAAATGACAGCAACATACTCCCAAATTTTGAAATAGTCTGCCTCCAAGAAACATGCTTCTCTGAAACTCCTCTCTGTGATGGATACATGAACCACATGACCCGGGCCATACCTCAAACTAAAGGCTGCCCTAAATCCGGTCTCATAACGCTGTGGAGAGTCGAAGCAAACTATGAACTAATCGAAACATTATCACCTAACCCTTGGTTCCAAATAACTGTCCTTAAACAGAACCACCTTGTCCAACTAACTTGAAAGCAAAAGAATCCCCTCTTCTGGCCATCCTTAACATCTATTGGAGCCCGTCTCTCCCATCTGACGAAGAATTCCAAGATGAGATACTGACTCAAATTGATAATCTCTACACGAAACATAGATTTCTACAAGTAATCTTTTGTGGCGACCTAAACTTAAATCTGTTCCAGGAAGACGGGAATAAAATTCCTGAAAATAATCTAAGTGAGAAAGCTAAATCATGGTCAGCAGCACTACGGAAGCGAAATTTCAGACTCCTGAATGGGTCCATAAGAGGAGATATCCCGGCCAAGCCAACCTGGCGCAATGGGAAATCCAATGGATATCTCGACTACATCTACACCTACCCCAATTCATACCACAAAATCTCAGAACTTAAAGTCATGACCGACAAGAACAGCGACCATGCCAAACTCCAGATGACTTGGAATGCCCCCACATCAATCCCTAGACAAGATAAAACTTTCGAAACTAACTAGCAACACTGGCCTCAATCGATTACGCATACCAGAAGCAAAGATGGAAGGATTGGAAAACGTATTCACATCATCTACCAAAGGCGACATAGAAAAAATCAATTATGAATGGCCTCTAACTCCCTATTTCCAGAGAAATGCCCAAGGCTCGTCAAAGATAGTCCACACCCATGCCTACCTTGAGACAATTGCACTCGCAAAGAAACAAATGAGAAAATCTCTGAGAATAATCAAGAAAACCAACACTACGGACCAAACGAAAAAAATCAAAAGTATAAAACAAAAATTCAGAAATTGGCTAAAGAACAACCGAGCAATTATGGCACAAAATTAAGCTGAATCCACGCTGGCCCCTCTGAATAAGAGGAATACCATGGACCTTTGATCACCACTTAATCCCACTCAAGCAACTGAACAATGACTAATCGCGGATGTCTCCGAAGAAGTCTGGATTGCCCACTTCGATTCCATATACAATGCGAATCCTGAACAAGAGAGCAACAACATCTCTGCCTACACAGACAAGAAGGTCTAGTACAATCAATGGAACTATGAAGAGATTCTTTCTCACATCAGATGACTAAACACTTCCAGAGCCCCTGGATCTGACCGCCTTAGCAACAACACCCTCAAAAGCCAACCTGAAGCCTGGGCAAAACTAAGTGTGAGTCTCTTCACTCTCATTTCTGAAAACAACTATACACTGGAAACTTGGGAACTGGCGATTATTGTTCCCATTTTCAAGAAGGGCGAAAGAAACCTGCCCTAGAATTATCACCCACTGACGATGTTAGATCCACTCAGGGAGATCTAGCATCAATCTTAGTCAAAAGATTTAAAGAATGGACAAGGAAAACAGCAAACAAGACACTCGACAAACTGGATTCGCCAAAAATGTGGGCACCAACATCAGCCTACTAATTCTCAGTATCTTGAAACATGAGTTAGAACTCGAACCAACACTCATGCTATCATTGTCGACCTCTGGATGGCATTTGACAAAATTAATAGAAATAAACTGTGGGGAAAACTTCTAAAATAAAACTGCCCACAAGAGCTGCTTGAACCCATCAAAGCGCTCTACAGCGACACCACCATTCAAGTCCGTCTCACAAAAGACTGAGCCTTGTCCTCTGTGAGTAATACCTCCAAGGGACTCAAACAAGGGTGCCCGCTGGCCGCCACTCTTTTTAATTTCTATTTACTGGACATTGCTGAAAACCAAAAGATACCATCATGCAATCCGCCAAAATTAAGCGTAACCCCCGTCCCATACATCCTGTATGCGGACGACATTGTAATTCTCAACAAGACAAAGGTTGGCCTTCAAAAAAGGCTGAATAAACTGGAACACTTCATAAAGAACAATAACTTAGAAATCAACCCGGAAAAAAACAAAGTTATATCGCTTGGCTTCTGCTCCAAAAAACAACACAATCTTCTCCGACTGCACCTAGCAGGGCAGACACTAGAGGTAGTCAGGGAGACCAAATATCTAGGTGTTTTGATTTCACAATCCAGCGTGGAACAGTCCTGGTTTAACCACTTAAGGCTTAGAGCCCTCACCCTAGCCAGACAAGGCCTGATCATTCGCCGGAAATATGGCCAATTCACCATGAAACCTGTGATAGCGTTTTACAAGCAGAAAGTTAGCGCCATACTTCTGTATGGAAGTGAAACATTAATCAACATCTCTCCCAAAATCTGGCCATCGGTGGAAGGCCTTTTCTGGCAGAAAATACTAAGTGTGGCTAAGACGTACCCTATGCCGAGAATACAGCACGAACTAGGACTTCAATCACTTAACTCCATCCAAAGCTGGAAACAACTAGATGTGTATAGAAAGACTATCAACAATGACGAAACACCGGCAATCAAAATCTTTGTTCGAGAAAAAGAAACCATAATCTGACTACATTCGGTCTATGGGAAAAAGCTTGCCTCCTTATCCTGAATGAAAACAATATTTCTGTCGAGATGCTAATAAACAGATCTCTGAAGGCTAAACAGAAAATAAAAAGACAATGATTGGATAAAGACAACCATCACTAAGGCAGCATACAAAATGGACATAATCTCTGACACAGAAATAAGAACTCTTACGGAACCTCCACTCTGCCTGGAAAGATTCCCCTCAAGAACAATCTGCGACCTATATCTCAGACTATGTCTGAATATTCTTCCAACCAAAGAATATTTAGCAGAAACAAAACAGATAACAACTGAAGAAAACTTCTGCAGATTCTGCAAAATCGTCCAGCAACCTGAAACAATACACCACATTCTCATGAAATGCCCCCCCCGGCTGATCGAACGAAGGAAGCAGTTCACCAGCATGATGAACTCACAGAGGCCCAGCTGTGGAGAAAAATAAATGTGGCTCCTAATAACATCTGGCACTAATCGGAATCTGATTATCATCATCATGCTATTCTGGACTTTTATTACGACTAAAGAAAAATGTTAAATATGACACCAAGCAATAAATCTCTAAAGACACATCACAACCTATCTGGGATGAACTGAATGTATTGCAAAAATGAAATAACTTAACATACAAGTTTGCGAATACAAACTAACACCTTCTAATAAAAAAAAATAACACAGAATGTCAATTGGAGTAATCACCCAGCCTTTCAGAATACTGCACTGCATTCACTCAAGTTTCATTCAGGGCTGGCCCAGCCATTGTGTCACACACACCAACACCAATCACCCACACCACAGAATGTGAGTTCACTTCAGACTCCATTCATACAGGTCCCACCCCACAGCACACAGCCCCTGGGAAGGCTCCAGTCAGTCTGACAGGAGGCATCCCCAGAACCATACATGGTATTTCCACCCAACAGCTAGTCTGGAGGAAATGGACAGAGCCAGGACTTCCCAGGACTTTGGGAAACAAGGTAAAAGGCAATAGAAACCAAGAGGCTACAGTGGTCATCTTGCCTTTCTTCAGGAATTCATTGATTCCTATGGCCGGGCCTGGGTGTCACTTACAACCACTGCCAAGTCACCATGTAGCTGCCACAAGCCCATACCCTGCTCTGCAGGCCACAAACAGTGCCCAAAAACACACATAGATGGTACATGGGTGTACCCGTACCCATGGGTGGTGTTCACAAAAAGGAAAGATGAAGAGCTGCGCTGCCAGAGGTCCAGGATGGACCTCAGTGGGCAAAAAACACATACAGAGAAGTGGTAGGACAAGGTCTACGAGGTCCTGTCTGTCCAAAAGGCATTTGCAGCATCACAATGGAGAACTGGGGGGCACCCCCACAAGTCCCACTCCCCTTGTTCTGCACTATGGGTTTCAAGGTTTTGAATCATGCACATTCAACATTTCTTTTTGGCATTGTCAGGCAATACCTTTCTAACTGCTTACCTCAATGGTATTGAAAGCAGTTCATGTTGTCTGACTCATATGCAGCCACTGATGGCTTGCTTTGCCCTATGTCAGGATGTTCTAATGGGGCCGATAAATATGCAGGTAACACCTACTGCCCCTACTAAGATGAGTATGCAAGTACCTTTTGTATCCATGCCAGTACTATCCAAGCGAGAAACAATACCATCTGAGACAGCCTTACCGTCCCATGAGTCTAGCGGAGAGAGATGGGACAAACTAAGAGACTCCAAGAAACAATGCCTCAAACTATCAATGTATACACTTTTGCCATAAAGAACTAGTTTAGGTTGTGCGGCACTAAGTAGGGATCATAGTAAAATAATGAGAAATCACAATTAAGGTGCTGGATACTACACAGGAGGGAGGAGAATTCGATAATGCCAATAGAGGGACGCCCTACACTGATAGGGCATGTAAAAGTATAGGTAGGATAGATACTAAATGGAAGGGCAGGGAACGCAATGTGTGGCAGACATATAAACCGAATGTAGACATTAACACATGCAAATTTAGGTCTCCAACATGGAGTACAGCTATTTTGTCAGCATGAATGCTGCGCCTAGACGTTAGAAGTTAACAAGGCATCAAATGAGATGCTGAATTTACAAAAACACATTGATTTTAGGAGCTGTGAACTGCCCCAGACAGCAGTTGGAGCATGTGCCAAGGTTGAGCACAGAAGGGAGCAGTGGGTGGGCAGCATGCAGAGACAAGATGACAGTTCCCAGGGGTCGATGCAGTAGCCTTCCAAGTTAATAAAATGAATAGGAACACAGACTGCCATTGATGTGCAGGTGCACGAGAATGGCTTGCAAAAAACTCCATAGCGAATAGGTGAATGGTGTCCCAAGTGCCACAAGAAATAGAACATGCACGTTATAATTAGCTAAATACTCAATACATAAGAAAAACATTTTCCAACACATTCCCCATACACGTGATCCAGACATGAAGAACTCTAGCTTTTCCTAAGGAGTCACCTATAGATAAGACACCTGTAGTACTCTCCAGCATGCACACAGACACGAGACGGTGCACAAAGCCAAATACAATTAAGCAGATAAGGCACATGGCCTGGAAATGATGAGAGTACTTTCAATTGGAATTATTGCACACCATGGACTTCCCTCCCGCCATATGTCTCCATTATATCTTGAAATCTTGTCAAAGTGTCCACGGTTGGTGAGTAAATGGCCATCCAATAGAATCCTGTCTTGCCACACCGCCAATGATGTATGATGACAGCCAATTGGTGGCCGACGTGACAATGTAGTAAAACTAGTATCTGTGAGGGGCTGAGTCCAGATGGAGCCATCAGATATGTTTAAACCAATCATAGAACTAACCCCTATTTTTTCTTTATGTAGTTCGGAATACTAACCAATTAAAAGCACTCATAAGGTTTGTTATCGATATAGCAGTGTCATGTCCTGGATGATGTATTTTTTTTATATAAATGCTGCTCACACCTATTGAAATACGACAGCTTTATGTGTGCTGTCCGGCAGCTTATTTTGTGTTTTGAATAAAGCTGGGTTATACCGTGTACTTTGAGTAATCCATTATTGAGTATTGTTTTTTATGCTAGTGTGGTAAATTGGGCCCTCTCCAACAGTTGCTAGCAGAGGATTATTTTCTCTGAGTTTTGCAGACTGTTGAGGATTTCTCAGACAGCTTCTGGAGAGCACAGTAATGTCCATCTGAGAAGAGAGGTTGGCAGGCCCGTTCGTTAACGATAAGTCCTGACTGGTCTGGCAGGGGTAGAGAAATAAGAGACGGATTCCCTGCATATAAATGGGAAGACAGCTGTATTGTTATTTGTGTTGATGGATGTTAGCGCAAGTTTGTTTTTTGTTGTATTATAGCATAGGGCAAATAGAGGTGTTTTCTTGTCCTTAGTAGAAGGCTGACTTTGTATTGTTAGTAAGGAGAAGCAGTTCTAAGTGTGAGCAGCATTCTGTTAGTGCTGCTCAGGACAAGGATTTTTCGGAGTCTGTGCTGTCTAAGAGAGAGAGGTGATTGCGGTATTGTTGTAGAAAAACATTTTAGGGAAGGGATAGGAAAAAAGAGACAAAGTTGAGCAAGTGTTGGAGCAGAGTTCATTGAATCATTGGTAAGTTGTGTTTTATATTGTAATCATGACAGACAACACTCCTATTGTTCATTTGTGTAAGTCACTTCCCACATAGAAAGATAAGATACTTAAGTACCCAAGTTCAGTGGGTTAAAGATGCGGCCAACAAGATGTTTATGCCATGGCCTCAAGACGGTACTCATTCAAAAGAGGTGCTGCAATACATGTGCCACACATAAGGGGAAACAATTACAGAACAGGTTAAGTATTCTCGACCTGTGGAAAATGTTCAAAGAAGAGGTGGTGGAGCCGAGTAAGAAAGAATGGATGCTTAACCAGCATGACCATAGGCGTATATCGCGCAACGCTCCCCCACACCCTCCTAGACTGCACAAGGACAAGCATGCATCCTAACTGTTTGAACACCACCCCATCCGTGCCCCCTTGTGACTGTCTTTTTTTAATATAATGGTTTTGTAGCTTTTAAGCCATTTAAGGCTGCTGCAGGGTAGACCAACCCTAAATATAGGCCCCCATGTACAGTGATGACAACAACATATGGGGAGAGAGGGGAACCAACAAGGAGCGTTGTCACAGTAGTTAGAACATGATGCACGGCATAGCTTGCAAGGGAGATTAACAGAAGAGGAAGGATGCCAAGGGGCAAGAAACTTGCAGGGAGAAAAGATGGTAGTTGTGTCAGACAAATGGAGAGGAGGGTAAATAATAATTAAACTTGATGGAAGGAGCATAGGGATCTACTGTCTTCTAAAGAGAAGACAGTAGAGGATGGAAACAGGAAGGAGATAGAGCTGGAGAAGAGGATGGAAGAAGAGAGAGAAAGAAAGGAGACATGAGGAAGAGAGAAAGAGATGGGAAATGTGAGGAAGAGTGAGAAAGGAAACAATAAGAAGGGAGAGTGAGATGCTGAAATGAAGTAGATGACATAATTAACAGACATACACTGATTGACAGACAAAATGGAGACGTTATGAGAAGAACCGACAGCTCAAGGAGGAGCAGATGAGACGGCATGAGCAGAAGGGAGAGTTGTGGAAGCCTCATCAAGGTATGGGAAGGGACGTATTAGAGGAAATAGTGAGTGGGATGTATGCAAAAGAGCCCCTGAGAAGGTTAGATTTTGAAGAGCAGAGGAAGATGAAGAGGAGAGACAGTCAGAATGGGAAGATGAAGAGGAGAGCAGAGACTAGGAAGCTCATGAAGGACTTAATAGACTTGGAGGGCAGAACCTCTTAGATATTCATTGCCCCCCCCCCCCCCGAGAGCCGCTCAATGAGTTCAGCAAAGAACACACCATATGTTAACAGATTAAGAGATTTAACAGGCTGTAAAAAGGTCTGTATGGCAGCAGCACTAGGTGGACAAAGGGTGTCGCTGCACCCATGTGCAAAAGCCGGCTGGCTCGATTCCGTTATTACAAAAGGGTAAAGGATTAAAACAATATATTCCCTGGCCGCAGACAGACAAGAATAACCTGATATATAAATTACAGTCACTTACAGAGTTGGATTTCTGATTTAGAAAGAGAAGCGGCTGGCATGACTTTGGCAGCTGGCGAACTCTAATGCATTTTTGCTGCTATATTGGGCGAACAGTCAGAAGATATTTGGAAGAGGGCATGGTACCCTCGGGTGATGGCACAGAATACCAGACATGACGCACCTTTTAATAATTGTCAAGCGTTAGTGTGGAGGTTGCTTAGATTATATACAATACACAGACACATCAGACATGAGTGTGATCATGACATGGATGATGGGGCTGGATGAGAAATAAGCTGCTTACATACATGACATACAAGAGAAATGGTGGTTAGAAACAAGGGCATTCTGGGACAAAAATATAACAAGTTTTTAATCACATTTTAAGTCAGTCCCCCCACCCCCAAAGAAGTAAAGTGGCAATTAAAGAAAATTGTGGCAATTGAGGCAAAATCATGGCCTGAGATGCAATTGCACATTATTCATCACTGTTGATTAAAAAAAAGAGGACAGAAAGAAAGTGGAGGAAAGAAAGGTAGAAGAAGCAAAGCTGGTACAAAGGAAATTGTCAAAATTAGTGGTGGAAGGAGGAGTTGTAATGAGTACGGGTGAAGAAAAAGTGCACAGGAACCCTAGCAACGGTGGAATGGTAATTTTATGGGAAGAGGAGAATATCATTATTACCCCAGGGGGAGACGGTTCACGCCAAGAGGAAGAGGGTTTGGATTCCAAGCACAACAGCCAGGAGGGTCTAACGGAGGACCACCACGATTCATGGGGAGTAGGGCCTGGAAAAGCCTGGACACATTGCAAGGGTTTGCAGGAGTAGGGGAGGAATGCAACAAAATGGGCAGCGATTTGCAACAAGAGGGGGGTCCGCATATCTACCGCCATATAGCGCCACACAAAAAGAGTAGAATTCCCAATATTATGCACAGTATGTACCAGCCCAGACGCCAGCTCAGTAAATATAACAACCACAGCAGACAGTCCAGCCACAAAGGCAGCAACCACAGCAGGCACAAATACAACCACAGAATACAATAGCACAGCGGTATCCAGGCACCCCCGACACCCAGAGTTGGCAGTGTTACAGTAGTGGGAGGAAGTCCCTTTACTGAACAGGATTGAACATGTATCCATAATAGGACAGCCGAAACGGAGAATTGATGTTCCCAATTCTATCGATTACTCCAGACCCACAAGAGGAACTGAGGGTCGGAGTGACTATAGGCAACAAGAATTTTTGATTTTTAGTTCAAAGGGGTGGGGGGGTGGAGGAGGGCTCGACGAGATCCAGTGTTAGAGAGGGAGAGTTTCCAATGTCAGGAATATCGATGGACGCCCAATGATTCTTTTGGGCTATGACAACGGGGCTCAGACGTTTTTCTGATGTCAATGACTTTCCAATGTGTGTGGTATTTACTATAGACCTCCGCAGGACCACTTTGACTTTCCCTTCAGCTCACACTCTTGTCTTATTTGCCCCAATGTCTCTTGGTCTGGGTAGTTCTGTCATAAGCACAAAAGTTCAATGTTCACTCCCCTGCCCCCTTTTCCCAGGGTTAATTTTGATCACTTTGCATTTTATAGTTCATTAACTTTATCGCTTCATAACAAAATATTTCACCTTTCACAGAGACTTTCAAGTGGGCTACTTCCTTTCACCGAGCCACTCCGCTACTCAGTTTCCCTGGTTTCACAGCTGTCGGTAATTCGAAGTTCATCACAGGTCTGCCTTCCCTTACGTCTCATCCACACGCTTGCAGCCTTCAATTGTGCAATATACTGTTGCAACTTCAGTCTTTCCTTAACACACACCAGTCTTTCATGTAATTTGCCAACTCACTAGCTGTGTGTGTTTCTTCCTTGTCTTTGCAGTTTTTAATTCATGAGTCAAGGTTAAAACCACAGGCTTGGCCTCGCCTCCCCAACTCTGCTGTTCACCCGGGAGGGTCGCTGACATCCTTGAACTCTATGTTCCACCTTTTATCCGTGTGAGGAGAGCTGATTGGTATCAGATGCATGCACTTAATAATTACAATAATTTTCCATTTATATAGCGCTACGAACCATCAGGTATCTGAGCGCTGCTTATCATTACCCACAGTGTGTGGTGCTCATTTATCAATCTCAGAAGGATGAAAGGCTCAGTTTGACCCTGCCGGGATTCGAACCTGAGTCAGCAGGCTCTGCACGAATATCACGACTTTGCCTTGCCCAATTAGCGGGACATGTCCAATGAGATATGTAAGGGTCAGCCGCTTTACACTGTTGCCCTCTTCCTCGGCCCAGCGTTTGTGTAAAAAGGGGGCGGGAGTTGGGACATTGGAGAATCCTATAAAATAGAATGGGTCATGGGTACGTGAAAGGCAGTGGAGTAACTTTACCGAAAATGTTGGGGGAGACATGACAACTGAAGGAAAGGGGAGAGGTGGAGGAAGGGTGGATGGTGGCTGTGAGGGATAATGCTATACTACGACACCACAAGAGTCCCTTGCCGATGCTCTGTCATAACTTCCATAAGACTGGTGGTGTATCTTTAAAATTAAATTCTAAAGACACGCTACCAATGACGAATGGGTCAAGCCAAACCCTGTGCACATTCGAAAGTCTGAGCCTGGCTGAGGGAGACTAATTGTGTAGAAGGGATCTGAGCACGGCAGAGGGGGATCGGGGGTGAACCATGAGTCACCCGAAAAGGAAGACCCTATGAACATTGTGCGATAAAGTGAAAGGTGAAAGACATGCTCTATCCTGGCTGAGGGAAGAATGTGCGGAACTGTATGTTAAAAGGATCTGAGCCCGGTTGACCGGGATCTGGGGTGGATAGTGAATCACCTGATGTGAATACTTGTGGATATCTACAAGGGAAAATAACTTGTTGTCTATTTTGTCATATCAGGCCCTTTGAGTGAAGAGACTTTTGAGAAGCAAGGAGACTTACACTCTGGAGGCCCTTATGCTGAGGAGTCAACGGTAACCTTGTGCCAAAGAAGCCAGAGGCTGTCCTATGCTCAAGTGACCTGCCTTATCCCATGTTAAAAAAGTGGTGAAGAGTGCACAAGGGCATGAAAACCTGACATATCATTTTGAACGCTTCTTTCTTTTGCATAACATTATTTCCCGCAATATTTGTATTTAGAGGTAAGGATTGGCAATCGTTTTTTTAGTTAGGTACTTTTATTTTGATAAGTCACCATTAGGACTGCGTTATTATTATTTGATGGTCGTAGCTTGCTCCCATTTTAGATTTAGGTTTAGATAGGCGTTTATCATACCCTTTTTCAAGTTCAATAAACACCCTTGAACTCTGGTCACTTGTGCCTGTCTTACTGTTGATACCATGCCTTCCTTACAGAGGAGATTAGAAGAAAGGGAAAATAATGGCAGAACATCAGGGTAAGGTGTACTAGAGCATGAGAGGGAGAAGAACAAGTGAAACCTGGTTGTTCAAAAGGCAACAGTTCCTGTTTTCATTTTTATTGTGGTTCATCAGGTAAGGTTACACCTAGAAGACCCCAGTAACATTAAGACAAATGAGGCTGGTTGCCTTAAGGCCATCACACATGTTCATGTATTCTTGAAGCATCTGTGACCATATACAATGCAGAATGATTTTCCTATAATGTATCACTGGCCAATTTCACAAAGAAGAATGCCACAATTCTGCAGCGGGAGCACTTATTTAGATGCCTCATTCCAGAAAGGACTGGCTCATTCCGGAAGGGCTGTGTGCCAGTGCAAATTATTCACTGTCTGGCCCCTTGAATACATTAGTGTTGGGAAAATGCACTAGACATTAATATGTTCATAAACTCTAAGCAGCAATGTTGGTGCTGGGAGTCAATTTCACTAAGACATCCGTTAAAGATCTCGTCGTGGAGAATGGTCAAAATAGAAAACAATGTATGTGTGTAAGAGGGATAGAAACACCATTGGGACAGTAATGGTTCATACCACTCCAGTCCAGTTTTAACAACATGCACTGACGGGCCAGATGTGACCCTTCTCTGCAGTGCATACACCACACAGCATTCTTAAACAGGAATGGGTGTGTGTGTGTGTGGAGCTCGCGCATCCCATTACTTGTGTGAAAGAACAATTTGATCAATTAGGCCCCGTATGGTATTGTATCAGTATTGTTTTTACCAACCATTTTTATTATATTCCAGACAGAAAAGTTTTCAAGTCACGCTATTATTGCCCTGTATGCACAAAAGATAATAACATGGTTCAGAATTAACAGTACATTAACAGTGGCACCCAACACCAGAGCATAACAAGAGAACGATTAATAGGGGGCCTAAGACCTTCATGGACCATAGCAGCTACCAAAATTCTGTACCTAATTTTTAAGGACAAAGTAACAGAGCTCTTGCCAGAAACTTAGAGTCCTCATAACTTTGAAGGGTGCTGCCTCTTTTGCTAATTTTCGATTTACTGTGTTGAAATTGCTGCATTTTACATATATTTTATTCTTCTTCTTCTACTTCTTCTTTTTCTTCGCCTTCGTCTTCTTCCTGTCTTCTTCTCTTGCTTCTTCTTCTCCTTTGTCTTCTTTTTTTTGTCTCCTTCTCTTTGGTTTGATCTTACGACTAACTTGTAAAAATCACTTCGGTGATTAAAACTCGTAAATAAAAAATAAAAAAAGAGAATTTGCTACACCAAATAACACAACACGCAAGAAAATATGGGAGGACCGTACAAACATTGTTATTTATTTATTTGTTTTTTTCATAACGTTCCTGAGTTCGGTTTCTAAGCCGGTTTCTAAGCGCGGATGCGGGATTCGAACCTCTGGTGCTCTGCGCAGTCTGTCTTCCAAGGCCCTACACCCACAGGAGGAGGGAGGACAGATGTGGATGGTGGGGGCGGGGTTGGAGGGGTGGGCTCAGTAGGATGACTGGGATGGAAAGGGGTATTAATTGCCTACTCATAGAACGTCGATATTTTGCCAGCTAATTTTAGAATTACCACATCCTGCCATACCTTCCAAGATGCCCGCTCCATTAATGATAACCTCCATTCCATGGTGACCATCTTAAAAAGGTTACACATCCACGAATCCACACCCAGATGTCTTCTAACTTCCCAATGCTGCAATATTTCTCGTCTGGCACATGAATGACCTAATTCAGGGATAAAGACTCAATAAGCAACATCCACCTTTCTTTTAGTAGTAGATTGGAACTGCTTTAGTGAGATCGGGGCAGACAATTGATATGTGTTTTATAAGGTGCATTTACAATTTACCTTAAAGTGTAGTTTTGTTTTAATTGTTAAAATGAGGTTCCATTTGCATAATCTGGCAATGCAATGCATATAAGGAAAGTGCAGGTTTGATTTATTCGTTCTTCCCTCTGCACTCACTGTAAAATCATGTTTTATATTCTCTGGTTGAGGCCTCTATTGCCATCATAAGAAGTGTGTATTGAGGGAATTGCTTCAACTTTAATGCTGCAGTAATTGTGCTGTCTCTGCCGATGCGGTGTGACTTTAAGCCTTTGATTTTGAAACAGAAGCAGCTGGAAGCTTCCCAATCCTAGATCTGTGTAACTAGGTAACATTTCTAAAGATCCCTTGGCAATGTTGGTTCTTTGGGTTGCGCCAGTAAAGCGGGTGAGGACAGGCTGGGCGTGAGTGACATGAATGAGTAAGTGGGAGGCAGGTGGACCCAGAAGGGTCCCTGACACTATTCATGACACAGACATGAGGCATAGCAATGTTTGCTGCTAGGCGCCTATCATATGTAGCTGGAGCATGCAGGCTTGCATAGTAACTTCCGGGTCCCCAGGGAACGGCAAAAGGCAGTGCTGTGCAAACGAGGTGATAATGTGGCTCACAGAAGAAAAGACCCATGAGTTGTGCTATCAGAGGAGACAGAGTCAGCACAGCTGACTTACTGTATTTAGTATTCAGATAGGGCATATACATTACCCCATATGCCTGTTCCTAGGTCTAAAAAGGTACATATGCACAGAAACTTGCTCTGCAAGAAATGCATTAATAATTAACATCCATATAGAATAAATAACAACACACACGCACCCAAAACACATTTACTGACCGATCTCTCTATACCAGATTTACCTAAATGAATCCTCTATTTTGGAAGGTGAAATGATCCCTACCTCGCTCGAAGGATGTTTGTCCTAAACAATAGCACTAGTCCCCCCCAACATTTGTGGCCTGGCAAATTGCCCCTCACCCCATCTTTTTGCAGGGGCAGGGGGCCACATTGCAGCTGCTGCATAAGTAATTGGACAGTGCGAGCCTGCCTGGGGCGCCCAGCCAGGCTCGCGCTGTCCATTAAATAAAGCGGGCAGCAGGTATACCATGCACGGCTCAGTCCCTCACTATGGCTGGTGGTCTGATTCAAAGTCAACAGCCACTGCCAGGGTACTGGAGTGGGTGGTATTCATAGTTTTCATCCATAGTATTCATATGCTCGTATTTTGTATGTTAAATAATAAATACAAAATTGGGAGGTGGGGGGAATGTCACATTTCAGTCGCATCATATAAAGCATGCCATTGTCAAATGATGCAAAAGGTTAGCATGTCACCTTATCTTTTGTTATGATTAATTCTTCGAAGACAGCCTACAAGCCATTCTTTAGAATTTTATGGAATTGCATTCTGGTATTTGTAGTCTTCAAGATGGGGGTGAAAATAATGCAACATTTGTACTCTTATTGTTTGACATATTTCAATAAGGATTCCTATATTGCTGGAGTACTTTAATAATGATGTGTGTACTTTTCAGTTCCGATTTATAAAACAGAGTATTGTTGAAAGCCAAACTTTGTGGTGAGGAGGGCAAAAGGATCAGGCACATTTGTTGGGATGATTTCCCAGTTCCATGGATGTGGGAAGAGAGGTTGCTGAACTGAAAATGTTCTACCTGGCCTGTGCTGATTTTCAGGGTACAAGTTGAGATTACATGTGGGTTGACAGCATCCGCTCACTTTTTTCACAGTGCCGACTCCATCCCCCTTGTGTGTTTTTGAGGCCAGCATGCAAAAAAGCTTCTTTGCTCAAGTTATCGCCCACCAGCATTTGAACCCACAAAACCACATTAAAGTGTCTTCAAAGCACATTTGGTATTTTGCTTTCCGTAGAATATTTCAATATAGATCTTTGGGTTAAAAGGGTGCACACCTTTTATGCTTTGCAGCAGTGTTCTAGGAAAATCTCCTCTCATTTTTTTTTCTTTCGGGTATTGATTCATTTTGTGAATGACAATGCTCATTTCTATGTTGAATTTTCTTCTATTAGGAAAGGCCAGTTGAATTAAATTTGCATATTCCACTTTAGGATGTGTTCAGTCTCTGTGTGTATGTTAATGATCCCCCAGACTTTTTTCTGGACTTGAGCCCTACGGATGACATTTGTAAACCTGCGTCATTACTTATTCTGACTGCCTCAATACCCTTCCGGTAAATAGGCTTAGTTACGATTGCACTATCCTGCAGCAAAATCACTTTGCCCTGTCTGGTCCCGGGCCAATCCTTGCCCTTACATCCTTGGAAAGTGCAGTCACATTAGGTATGTTTGGATTACTTACCGGTGATCTTCATTACTCTTTGTCCAGCTCTTCTTCATCACGGTACTTTCTTTTGAGGTCCCCATCTCTACGAATGATTCCGCTCACTCGGTCTGCTTCTCCAAAATAAGCCTCACTCCTGATATTGCTACAACTGTACTATTACGTCAGTTTATTTGATCCCTACGGATATTAATGACACATTTCTTTTACATCATTTTCTGCGAGGGGCCCCACACATCTTTTGCCATCCAGGGCCCTGCAAATCCTAGGGCCGGCCCTGACTGCGAGCTAACCCTGTAGTGAGGGGCTAACTTTTAGAGACTGCGAGAGTCGCCGGGAGTGGGGCAAAATTTGTGGGTGCATCTGCATATTTTGAGACTATTCTAGTCACCTTAAATGTTAAAAGCTGTTGACTCTCCGTGTCTGAAAAACAAACATTTAAGAACTGTGAGAATGAGCTGCCTTCTGTCTCCCATGCCCTGCTCACTCCCCTGACATGCAAGTACCAAGTCACCCATCATGATTTCAATTGCCTTAAAATGTATGCATACAAACTCAGGTGCTAACAATGAAATGCATTTAATTATTACTAATTGCCAGGCCCTTGTTAAAAATGCACCCCCCCCAACACAGTTTGTCAGGTCCTGTCCTGCCATGGCAATGTAGTTTAGCCAGGTCATGTCAGCATAGACCAACATTTCGGGTGTTTTGACTTTTGTGTCTGAATGAATGACAAATAATGCATTGTTTGTATGTTCTGGGAGGAATGAAGTTTGTGAATGTTATGTTGTTGTGTCACTGGGTGGGTGGCAGGCAGGAATGAAGATGGTTGGGGGGGGGGGGCCCTGCTTAGAGCAAAAACAGTCTAAGGCACCCGTAGTTCTACCTTGAACTAATGCCGTTTCCCTGACGCGCAGGTTTTTCCTACGCTTTTGCCCTGTGCCTTTTTGTTTGTTCACTGTCTTTTTGTTTGTACGCCCTGACGCCTGCTGACTTCGGCACCCTATAAATCAATCAATCAATAAATAGAATAAATAAATAAATAATAATAATTACAATGGTGACAAAGATAAGGTTAATAGTCGCCAATTATCTCGAGGCGACCAGCCAGCAGGGAGCTTAAACACTAAATACCCACTGAAGAGCTCTAAGAAGGCAATGAGGTGATAACACTTCGGTGGGAACAGAAAATGCACTTAGTAATGCGAGCGCTGCAAAGTGCACATTTTAAGCCCCAGAATGAAAATAGAGCGAAATGAATATATTGCTGTGTTACAAGACCGCTGAGTGCTGACTGGCAACATGGGGCAGGTACTGAGGGCCACCCCTGAGCTTCAAGGCCTCTTCTATTTGAAAAGGTTGAAAGGCCTTGATGCCGTCCATGATGAATGGGTATGAATTTTGAGTGGGTGTGTATGTATGTATGTATATGTGTGTGCGAGAGGCGCTTTGCAGGTGCACCATTTGTTTATGGGCATCGTAAAGGCAAATATGAAATATTACATAGCTAGACTCAGACTGGCATTTTGGGGTAACCTGTCTAGCCCTTTCTTACTGTGACTTGACTTTATTCTGGACATTTTGATAAAGCAAGCATGGTATGTGTTACAAATTGGCTAGACTGTCATTTTTACTGTTGTCAATGCAGTGAATTCTAAAGACACACTGTGGTGTTATAATTTTCAGAAGACAGAAGGGACAGAGGAGGGTGCCAGTGGATGAGGAGCTGTTCCAGTACAGGACTGAGATTACAATTGCATGGCTCCCAGGGATTCAAGGGAAGATTTGGTACATTCCAAATGAGTATTTGTTCAGACCAGAGATACCATTGGACAAGGAAGAAGGGACAGCAGTTACTAGAACTCTACGCAGTGGTTGTGGGAGATGAGTGGATAGCAGTACAAGGGATGGACAGCACAGGAAGACCATGGTGAGCAGTGATTGCCGTAGCTGAATGGTACAGGTTGACCACAGTGACAGGTTGACCACAGTGACACAGTGACAGACGGAGAGCTATTCAGAGACAACAGATCAGACCATGAGCTGGTGTTAGAAATGAGTGTGACATATTGGATCAATATACAATACAAAGAGGTACCACAGAGGATGGTGATGGTGCTGAAGGCACCACCGTCCTTCTGTGAGGAGGATCTGGCCAAGGTGCCCAGTATCTTATGTACCACTAGTCCCTATGATGTGGGGCTTCTGAAGGGGTGAGAGGACAGAAGATAACACTGAAACCAGGAACAATTCTACCCAGAGTCAAACAATACCCCACTCTCAAGGGAGGTAGACAAGGGCATATATGAGACAATTGCAGCACTAGTGAAGCAGGGCATCCTAGTACAATCAGAATCGCCATTCAACACGGTTATGTACCCTGTTAAGAAAGCAAAGTGGGTCATGGCGTTTTATACAGACTTGCACAATCTTAATAATATTGTAGAAGCAGAATATCCTTTAGTTCCATATCCGGTGACAATTTTGTGCAGAATTTCCAGCAGAAGCTGCCTGCTTCACAGTCATAGACTTGAAGAATGCCTTCTTCTCTATTCCACTACACCCAGACTCACACGACTTGTCTTCCTTTCTGTTTAGAAAGCAGAAATGGAAACATACAAGACTTCCTCAAGGGTACTGTGAGTCACCCTGCATATTCAATAGGGTCCTCCAGATGGACCTAGGCAACATACAGACAGAGACCACGGTCATACAGTACGTAGATAAAATTTCATTTTGATCTGAAGCGCCGAAAGAAGAACAGTGTTGAAATGACTCAGTGCACATGCTGACGGTGTTAGCAGAGAAGGGATACAAAGTGGACAAAACCCAAATTACAGTACTGTCAGAAAGAAGTGCTATACATTGGACAGATGATCTCCCAAAATGGCCGACAGGTGATGCCAGAAAGAGTGGAGGCAACACACAGGACAGCAAAACCCACGATGCTGAGGAGGGAAAATGGGACTATCCCTTCCCCCGATTGTCATCCAGACCATGGCCTAGGACGTCACGACCCAAGCACCCACCGCAAGAGGAATTCGACCCGGTCACTGCCGCCCCAGATGTCAAGATCCACTCTGGCCATGCCCCACACACCCAGGGAAGCTGCGTGTCAATCAAACCACGTGCTGGGACCTAAGGTGGAGCTGACACCGACCATATGGATCAACTCGATTAGACAGCACCCACAAATACCGCCATCGTTAGAGATGCCATGACGACATAGTCAGCAGACAAGAACACACGTGCCATCAAGCACATTGGTCATACACACACCAATCCACACGAAGAACATACTCAGTGCTATGACCTAGAGGACCACTCACACGCATCGTTCTTATTTTTTCACATAGGCCAACTACAACACCGCAGAAACGCAAGATGCCAGAAGTGCTCGTGTACATGCTTGCAGATTCATCGCCACTAAAACCATGAAGATGTAACCCTGTATATGGACTAATGCATATGAATCTCTGTCGCCCCTTGCGACCCCCATATTATGGACTATGTACCGTCACCCATAAGCCAGGCCAAGGTAGTCCGCAAAGCCGGAGCAGCTCAGACAAAGCTGCAAGGTGGTGATCACGCAGAACGAGCCCTGAAGAGAGCCCACAGCCAAGGCCTCAATGTTGCAATCTACATGCCGCGCTCCCCGCGCAAAGGTTACACCTGCCACTGCTAAACGCTCCTCAGAGCCGAAATACAAATGAAATGCTCATAATTCTGCTCCAGCCACGGAATCACAACACGTGGCAGACCGACCTGATACGATGCCAAGCCCCAAGGACCAGAGAAGCTCTGGGGTCTCACGTCTGGGACACAGACTGCAACAATAAAGTGACAAATTGGACACCGGCAGCGATGGGAAAGGAACGCACTCCAGCTAATAGTCAGACCTGTCCATTGTCCGCCACTGACACATAGTCATACTTTGTTGCCAGCACTAGGTACACCACGAGCTGGGAACAGCGATGGCCCCAGACTTGGGGGCTCGCGGGTGGACCAATCAAAATACGAGGGGCTCACCACTGACGCCACCATAGTTTAGCCAATCACTAATTGTCCCCTTGTAACAATCCTCTTGTAGCAACTTTTAGGGACGGCCCAAGCGTACCACCTGACCCTCTCTCCACCACTAACATTTTTCTATATATGTGCCTGTAGTGACCCTACCACTCGGGGAGCCAACCCGAGATGGCGTTAGGTTTTGGGGCTAGTTCTCCCAGGTGACGTATGTAGTCGCGTCATACAGCTAGAAAAAGGGCCTGCGAGCCCACCACGAACGAGAGGTCTCCTGGATGCTTGTGATCTGAGAGCTTGTCCCTGTCTGTTTCGTGTAATAAACAGCACTAACTCTTTGCTCTTGTGTGTCTCATATACTCCTTTGGGACGTGGGAGGAGTTGGGGCCTCCCCAACCCCAGAGGTCCGTGGACGGCCCTGCCGACCCCTGGGAAATTACCCAGACAAGTTGGAGGCACTGCTGAGATTGAGAGAGATCACAGCGAGGCCGCTTGCATCAAGGTGGCCCGGCAACACGGCCCCCTCTGCCGTTGCCCCCTTTGGAGGACTACAGGACCATCGTGGATCTGCGATACGACCGGAGATTGGCCGTCGGGAGCCGACTTCAGAATACCCTGCCCGCGGTTGGCGAGTGTCCAGGCGTAGTCCAGACGAGGTGAGGCGGCGAGCTGAATGGGAGGGGTGCCCGCAGTCGAGGGGCACCGGCAGGCGAGAGCCCGATGTGAGTATGGCACACACAACCAGCAATGCAATATTGCGCAGGAGGTGGGAGGCTCTTACAGCATGTTAAGAAAAGATTTTGGTCATTGGGCGGCGATCAATGTGTAAGGTGTAGCGGGGATCGGCATGAGGGCCATCCCCTCTAATGTTACGGAGCAAATTGGGTGGGGCTTCAAGCGCCCACGTGTGGCTGGCGAATCGCGCTGATTGGTCTAGATTGCGAACACCTGTATGAAGGAGTTTGGCATTCCTATGAGTTGGCTTTGTAGATCAATGAATAGATGAGGATTCCTATTGATTGAGTGTTTTAGCTCGGTGGATAGATGACGTATTCCTGCAGGAGGTAGCTAGATTGTTTCTCAGTGCGGAAGATAGTTGGCTGGTTAAGCTCCCCTAGAGCGAGGGCATATCACACATGAGGCAACGCAGCGTGCGCAGTCCAATTGTAATAACAAAGTGATTAATGAATGCTCCACTCCAGACGTGGTGGGAAGACAGCTGTGGGGATCACGGGAATAACATTGTGAAATATGGCGCGCATTCATTTTTTGCTGTAATTGTACGTACCGGTAACCTCTTGTAGTATTTGGTGACGTCACCCATAGGGCTTGCATAGGATACCGCAGTCTTTTTTTTTCTCTCCAGAGTGATCGGGGCAGGGACACGCGGTAAGGGAGGGGCGAAGGGGGAGAGGCAGCTGTGCATGGGGAACGCTGGCACGCCCTCAACAATGGGAGTCGCACTAAGAGGTGGTGCGGCCAGTGGGAGAGGGACAAGAAGGGCACACACTGCGCAAGCGGTGAGGGCAGAGGGGAAGGAGGAGGAGTTAGAAGTACATTGCAGGTACGCCAAGTAGCGGAGGCACAGGAAAGGCGGGTCAGCTCAAAAGCACGCCGCGCGCCGCAGGTTAAAGGGGGCCCTAGCTCCAGAAGGAGAAGTATAAAGGAAGGTGACATTGTTGTAAAGATCAAGAGGGCGGTGGCGCCCAACACGAAAGTACTGTAATAAAAAACTGCTTTTCCTTGCAGCAGAAAGTTGGAAGGCCCCAACTTACGGGGCCAGGTAACGGTGGCATTGAGAAAGTGAAGTTTCTAAAAATGATTATGTATTATGGGATAGGGGCAGGGTTAGGGCACAGGGCCAGCACCTTAACAACACCACTCCAGCATATCTGCGTAACACTAATACCGCACAGAGATAAAATAGTAAAGTACAGTATTGAATGGGCGCAAGGGACAGATAACAGAATAAGGGTACCATGGCCGCCCAACGGCAGTTTTGACATGTGCACCCAACATTCACTGCTAGCGTATCTACACAACACATATAAGGGGAAGAAGTTAGCGAGCCACCTAGAAGTTTTCGACCTCTGGAAAATGTTTCATGGGTGCGCACCAGGGGTACCAGGGATGTTCACTGTGCAGGGAGTAGAGGAGGAGAAGGTGAGCGGGGAGGGCTGGTGCAGTGCGCCCCAAGCTCCCCCCAGTGCTGAGGAAAGTGAGGAAGAATCAGAAGGATCATTCCCAGTTGCAGAGGTAAAAAAGGAAGGTGAGGGAGAAACGCCCATAACTAAAGAAGTAAAAAAAGAAACAGAAGGGCTGTATCCAATGAGAGAGTTGAGAGAAGCAACATGATCACAGTTAACAGCAGCCGACCACCATATACTACATACAGCCCACCACCATACGCACCAGCAGACAGCTACCAAAAGGGGGAGGGGGAGCGAGGAGTGCAGCAGATACGAAACAAACACAGGTAAGCACCGGGGGTGTAAAAAAGGCACAAATAGACTTAGCAAGTATAGGACCAGGCGAATGGATAGCAGCGCAGGTGTTACTGAAGCTTCGAGGGACGTTAACAGGGGAAGAGGAAGAAGCGGTAAAGAAGGTAGGTAAAGAAGAGACAGAATACACAGAGAGAGGGTACGAGGTAAGAACAAAGGAGGAGGCAAGAATGACACAGGAAGAAGAGGAAGTGCTGGAGGCGAAATTAGCAGAGCTGAGGGAAGCACAGAGCGTGTTGATTAGCCAGCTCGAGCAGGAAGAGCGGGAAAGAAAGGTGAAGAGGAAGGAAGGTAAGGAAGACAAGGCAGGATTAAAACAGCAAGAGGAAGAACAAAGGAAACGAGAAGAGGACCGCATAAGGGGGATTGCAGAAAGAGTGGCACGCATGGAGCAGCGGGAGGTCAGGAGAAAAGAAGAGGAACGAGAAGAAAAGGACAGAGAGATATGATTATAGAGGAAGAAGATTATATCAGAGAGTGCACGAAAGTACGAGGAAGGGAGAATTATAGAAAGTATACTGGCAAGGGAGGGTGGAATATGGAGCAAAAAGGAGGAAGAGGAAAGGGTATTGGAACAGGTAAGCGACGCAATAATGAACGAATTTAGCAGGGTAAGAGCAGAGGTAGGTGATAAAGTGAACAAGAAAAGCAATACAGCACTCAGAGAGACACGCAAGGAACATGGGGCCAAGACATACGCGTGTGGCAATAAGGAGTAACGATAACACCGGCACAGGGGGGCACGGAGAAGACAGTTGAGTACACAGACATAGACTTAGAGACTGTAACAGTGGAGGGAAAACGCCCAAGCAGAAGGTTGACATGTTCAGATGGATTTTGCAGTGAGGAAGAAGAGGGATCTTGCGGAGGATGGAGTGATGGCAGTGGGGAGGGGCTAAGCAAATTATACATAACACGCACAGACTGCGGGTCGTCGTGGGAATGTGAGAAACGAGAAGAAGAAAACACAGAGAGGGAGAGCAAAAGACAACTAAAAGAAAGAACACCACAGCCACTTACACCGCCAGCACAACACACACCATATGTTAATAGGCTCAGAGACCTTCCAGGACTCAGAATGGAAGAATCAGCTACTACACACAGGAAGGGTCAAGTGGGTCAACGGAGAAGACATAAGAGCATAGGAGATGATAGAGTAATACAACACATTACCAACTTTATTGAAGAGCTTTCCGACATGGAAGAGGAGAGCGAATACACACACACACATCTCCGCACAGGCGAACACCAGGGGAGGTGAAGGAGTAAACTCTAATGCCATTACTAGAGAGAGGGGGAGCAAGGCCACAATATGTCCCATGGAAACATGCAGACAAAGAAAACATTAAATGCAGGCTTCCATCCTTGAGTGGAGGGGCCGGGAAATGGATATATGAAATGGAAAAACAAACTGCAGGACAAAAACTAGCAGTGGGCGATGTCAAGGGGTTTTTAATTTTCATACTGAGTGACGCAGCAGATGATATTTGGAAGAGGGCGGGATTCCCAGGGGTGACAATAAGTGACACGTCACATGATGGGGCGCCATTTGCAAATTGTAGACACGCTATGGCAGGCACTGAGGGTGCAATATCCAGACACTTCACACATAGGGGCTATAACGTCACGCAAAATGTGTGAGAATGAAGATCCTGTTGATTACATCCAGGAAATTCAGGAGAAGTGGCGCCTGGAAACGCGGGAACTGTGGTACAAAACACTAGCAGTCTTTTACCACATACTGATACAGGGCCTCCCAGAACAAGTACAGAGACAATTAAAGAAATTGGTAGGAACGGAAGCAAAAGCATGGCCAGAGATACAGCTGACAATAGTACACCATTGTAGACTATGGCAAGAAAAGATGAAACAGAAAGAGGAAGACAGAAAGGCAGAGAAGGCAAAGTTGGTCCAAAAGAAACTGTCCAAATATGCCATGGAAGGTGCACTAATAACAGGCCCCGCCCAGGTAACTCCGGCACCAGACACTACACAACAGCAACAACAAAAAACAGCATCACTACAGCAAGCACAAATGACGACACAGCAAATGCCACCACCTCCGCCATACACAGCCCAGCACCAATACGCCACACAGATGGGGGGTGGATACATGCAAATGGGAAATGGTTACACAAACAACTACAGGGGGAGGCGTGGGCCAGCGAGAGGTAGGGGATTTGGACCAGCAGCACCTCAGCAAGCAGGTGGGTTCCAGGGGTACAACCAATATGGACATCAGGGGTACTTAGATAGCTCTGGAGGATACCCGTGGCAAGCACGGGAGCCACCAACGTGCTGGACATGTGGGCTAGTAGGACACATATCACATACATGCAGAGCAAGACCGGCACAAGCAGGATGGGGAGTGCAAGGGCTTCAGGGTTACAAGGGGGGACAACAACACTATCAACAACAACAGCCACAACAGGTGACAGAAACACAAATACAACAACAAGCGCCACCTCAGAAGCAACTACAAACATACACGACACAACAACCACAAGTGCAGTACCAACCAGTACAACAACAGGCACAACAGCAAGTGGCCACAACGCAACAACACGCCCAGACAGTACAACAACTCACACAAATACAGGACAATAAATTACTACCCGCAGACACACCAATACAACAGACACAATTGGGGAGGGTGACAATATTGGGTCACAACCCATAAACAGGGAGCGGACAGTCACTATACCCGCAATAGAGCAGCCCACAGACTTCCTTGATGTGTCCCATCCTATCGGTAACACCTAACCATGCGAAGGAACCACACCTAAAGGTGGCGATAGGTGACAAAACATTTTCTTTCCTAGTTGACACAGGGGCCACTAGGTCCTGTATTATGGAGGGGAAGATCAACTTGTCAGGCGAAGCCATGCACACTCAAGGATTCTCTGCGGCTCGAGGGCTGGTTCCTTTTACTGATAACATCTCCTTATCTGTTGGAGATCACGACCTATCTCTACCACTGCTATACTCAAAGCAATCTTTTTTATTTATTTTATTCGGATTTGTAAAGCATGCAGCAGCCAAGGGGCATTGTGGCGCTTGTAACATACATATCTTAGTTACATATACAAGGTTATACAAGAATGTTACAGGTAAGGCGATAATGTACATATTTACAGGACAGTTTCGAGTATAGTTACATTCTACTGTGCAAGGAGTGAGATCTTTAGTTTCCTACGGAATGTAGGGAGTGAGATCTCCGCTCTGATCTCTGAGGGTAATGCATTCCAGGATTTGACAGCAATGTATGGGAAGCCTAGGCCACCAGCTTTAGCTCTATTGATCTGTGGGATGTGGAGTTGGTTGGTGTATTGTGTCCTGGTGGGACGTGAAGATGAGGATTTGGAGATAATTTCAGATAGGCATGAGGGTGCAGAGAAAGTGAGGCATTTGTGTGTGAGGGTAAGGATTCTGAGGGTGATACGCTCCTTGACCGGGAGCCACTGAGCTAATTGTCTTGCCTGGGAGATATGCTCTCTTCTAGGGATGTTTAGGGTGGCCCGGAGAGCATTGTTCTGAGTGACTTGTAGCCTTGTTTAGGTTTTTGCCGATGTGCCTTCCAGGAGGGCATTGCAATAGTCTAGTTTGGCTTCAATGGTTGCTCTAGCTATTGATAGGCAATTGGGTTTGGATAGGTATGGTTTTATGGCATTAATTAACTTGGTGGTGTGCGCGGAGGAGGACGTGATCGCGCTAACTTGTCTGGTCATGGTTAATGAGGAGTCTAGGTATACTCCCAGTGTCTTAACGGCTGTAGATACTGGGATAATAGAGTCGTCAATAGTAAAGTTGGCGTATAATTTATCAAGTTTGTTTAGGGTGTTCTTTAGGCCTAGTATCATGATTTCTGTCTTGTCCCCATTGAGGCAGAGGCCATTTACCGCATCCAAGTCTGGATGGTGGAGTAGATTTTATGGAGTGCCTTGGCGTCTTCGTAGTATGAGCCTGAGAGGGGTATAAGTACTTGTGTATCATCAGCGTAATTAGTATACGCAATGCCAAGTGAGTCCAGCTTGTCGAAGAGCAGCTTCGTGAACATGTTGTATAGTGTGGGAGCTGTGCAAGATCCCTGAGGGACTCCACAGTTGATTGTCGTGGGTGTAGCGTTTGCTATATCTGAGAAAACTTTCATGGCTCTTCCTTCGAGGAAGGAAGTGATCCATCGTGCTGCTTCTTTTGAGAAGTTAGCCGAGAGTATAAGGTGTGATGAGAGAGTCTTGTGGTCAACCAGATCGAAATTGGCTGAGAGATCTAGGAAAAGCAGTAAGGCTGGCTTGCCTTTGTCCATAATTCGGGTGATCTGGTTATTTAGATCCACCAGAGCTGTTTCAGTGCCGTGGCCTTTCCGGAACCTTGATTGCCTGGTCCCTAAGATGGAGTGGGTTTCCAGGAAGTGGTGGATTTGGCTATGAGTGGCTTTGTCCAGTAATCTCAGGAGGAATGGCACTGTGGTTATCAGTCTGTAGTTGTTTGGTTGTAGAGGGTCGAGAGTTGTTTTTTTTAGGAGTGGGCGGACCCAGGCCTCTTTGAGGCTGGCTGGGATAATGCCTGATTTAAAAGACGCATCAATGAAAGCTGTGAAAAGCGGAGCTAGGACAGTCTGCGCAGTCCTTTATGAGCTTAGGTGGGCATATGTCCCCTTTGCAGGGGGAGGGTTTGAGCTTTTTGAGTAAGTTACTAACTTCTTGTTCAGTGACATCCCTGAAACAGAGCTTAGGTTTGGTGGAGTTGGTTGAGGCGGGAGTAGAATTGGTAGGGTTGGACCCAGTTTGCGGTGGTAGGGCTATGCAGTGGTCCTTAATTTTCTTTTGGAGGAGGTCAATTTTGTGTAGCATGGCAGCTTGGATACTAGCCCATCATGCTTCGTCTTTGACTATTTCATCAGGTGTATTGGGTGGGGAGATTAGCTCATTGAAAATGGAGAAGATTTCTTTAGAGTGGGATTTGGCATTAGAGATGCAAGTTTTGAAGGCGTTGGCTTTAGCTGAGGTGATAGCTGCTTTGTATTGGTGGGAGATTAGGTTGAACTCGTTTTTGGCACTGTCACTGGGGTTGGTTTGCCAATTTTTCAGGGATACTCTTTTACATGAGCGCAAAGACTGATGTTCGTCAGTGAACCAAGAGTTGGAGTGTAGGGATTTCTTATCTTTTTTCCATTCGAGTGGTGCTATTTCGTTAATGGCATTAGTGATAATGGCCTTGTAGGTTTCTGCTAGGGTGTTGGGGTTGTTGGCGAAGGGGGGTGCTTGTTCGGGGCTGTTGAGGTAGGGGCGCAAGTTTTCCTTGTTGAACTTCTTAGAGCTTCTCACTTGCGCAGCAGTAGCAGGGCTGAGAGTTTTGTGGCTCCTAGCGATGGGTATAGTGAACTCGATGCAATTGTGATCGGTCCATGGGAAGGTGGTGTTCGAGGTGATAGTAGCAAGGCAGTTATGGTCTGCGATCCAATCTAGGATGTGGCCTTTTGAGTGTGTGGGATTTCATACTTTTTGGGTGAAACCTAAGTCGTGGTAGTGCCAGCCGGTTTGTCTTTCTCATCCTTGAAACCTCAGTTGAGGTCTCCTAGTAGAAGGGTCTTAGTGGAGCTTTTGATATTATTGCTGATTATGTGGATGAGGTGTTCCTGAGAGTATAGGGTGAGACCTGGGGGGCGGTACAGTACGTGAATCTTGATGGTGCTGTTTGGTGACAGTGTCAGTTTAGCAGATAAAAGATCAGAGTTGCTGGTCCAGGGGTGACTGATAAGTCGAAGGTGGAGACACTCTTTGTAGATGAGAGCTACTCTGCCTCTCAGTCGTGCTAATCTATCTTGTCTGAGAATGGAGAAGCCTGGGGGTAGTGCAAGTGCCACAGCGGGGTCAGAGGCTTCATGTAGCCAAGTTTCTGTGATGGCTAATAGATCGATGTTGTTGTTGGTTATAAGGTCATGAATCTCAGATGCATGCACTGGGAGGGAGCGTACATTGATGATAACACATTTGCTGTGGGGCGTGTGTGTTTTGTTTGGTGGTGTGGGTGGAGTCTGGTGTGTCTTGTGTAGTGGTGGTGTGGGGCCTAATGTAGTTAGTGGATGGCTGTTTGGATGTGTTAGCGTGTTTGAATCACGGGGTGAATTTATGAGTAGAGCGGGAGCCTAGTCTAATATTTCTGAGTGCTGTGGGAATGGGTTGAGTGCTGTGATTAGCAGTCAGTGTACAAGCTCTAAGTCTTTCCGATCTCTCCAGTATACAGGAAGTTGTGTTGCATGGTGGGGCAATAGGAGTGTCTGCTCGTGATGGGTGTGTATGTAGTGAAGTATCCATGGCCGTGGGTTGAGTGGGAGTGGTGGTAGAGCTTAGCAGAGTTTGATTAGGATGGGTGAGTGTAGTGAAAGGTAAGAGAGCAGAGAGTATGCTGAGGAGGTTGAGCAGCGTGGTAGGACAGGCGGGGAGCTTACTGATGGCTATGGGCATCATTGTGTGCAGGGTGCCTTACAAACAACAGTAGGCAGATTCGACTAGTACATGGGGCCTAAAAAACAACAGTAGGCAGATTCGATTTTGCAGAGAGGGCCTAAAAAGTAACAGTAGGAAGATTCAACTAGTACATTGGGCCTAAAAAGCAACAGTAGGCAGATTCGATTTTGCAGAGAGGGCCTAAAAAGTAACAGTAGGCAGATTCAACTAGTACATTGGGCCTAAAAAGCAACAGTAGGCAGATTTGACTAGTACATGGGGCCGAAAATACAACAGTGGGCAGAATCGATTTTGCATAGGGGGCCTGAATACATCTAGGTGCACAGTAGGCATAGATGCATATATTTATTGGTTTCAACAAGTACTAATGCACGAGTATGAATGATCCAGGATGGGTAGGGCACAGATGCAAGAGCATATAGGACTACAGTTGGCAAAAGGAGGATAGGTGGAACAATTTGTAAAAGTGGTGTTGAAAAGCTAAGCTAGTTTAGCTTAGTACTTAGCTAGAGAGCATGAGATAGGCAGGGTAAACCCTCGGCAACCGTGTGAGTAGATGGCGCTGGATGCAAAACTTCTGTAGGTATGTACAAGCAGCGGCTGACAAGGTGACTATTCAGTAGACATCGGTTAGTTATACTGTATCCAGTGTAACTTGAGGTAAGGGGAGAGCAAGTCATGTGAAGGATGCAGCAGCTAAGCACAAAAAAAATGCACTTGGGAAAGGTGCTATCATAAGCTAGATACAGCAATCAAATGACATGGACATAAAAGTAAGCATGCGGCACAATGCAGATAATGGGGACATATGAAATGCGTACGTTTACCGCACATTCCAGGTTATGAGGTGAAAGTTCATAAGAGAAAGCTCCATGTCTGAAATTACAGTTCCTGTGTGGCACAGTTGCTAGTGTTTGGCGTCTTTTCACTGATCACACAGTCAGAGTCTCAGCAACAGCGTGCGGTTAAGGTGCCGCAGAGGCCGCTTGACGTGCCGTTCGGCCATATCGGTCCGGACAGGGGGGGCCTTGGGCGAGGGGCGTCGGATAACGCCTTCCGGCAACCCTCCGGCCTATTAGAGCAGCGTTGGTAGTGGTTGCTAGGCAACCGTATGTAGACAAAGGAGGATGCTCGCCTCGGCGGCCATCTTAGGCACTGAAAGTGCTTGCCCCAGTAAACACAGCTCAGTGTGTGGGTCGGTACAGCCCCAAATCAGGTGGGCTTCGGTGAGGGTGGCTGGGGGGCTCAGGATGCAGGGGTCTGTGGCTCAAGTGATAGGAATCCAGCTGCTCCTGCAGCTCGCGGTAACTCCAAGGATGGGAGTTCCAGCTGCTCCTGCAGCATACGGTTTCTGGCGGGAGGGGGAGCTGCTCCGGCATCTCCACTGCTGGTAAACATATCGGGAGAGACATTATGAGCAGACTGAACATGACTATATCCTTCACTAACAAGGGAATAGTGTGCTCCACACCAGGCATACACTTGCTCACAGCACGACACATACTCCAGGCTTACTGTGGCAAAACAGTGGTGAGGGCAGAACCAGTGGACGGGGACCTCTTCCAATATGGTACAGACATGGCAATAGCATGGCTACCAGGAAATGAGGGCAAGGTGTGGAGGAGACCAGCAGCATTCCTTTTCAGACCAGAAACACCCACTAGTGAGGAGGAAGGGGCAATAATATCAGTGGACATCGAGAGTATTGTGGCAACCAGAGACTGCATGGCAGTCCACGCCCAGGATGGGGAAGGGAAAGCATGGAGAGCAGTAATAGCACTAGCAGAAGGATGCAGGCTAACACAGGTGTCAGATGAGGAGCTGTTCTCGATGAAGCAGGAGATGGGGAGATGGTGTTCCAGATGAACGTGGTGGAAAGTGACATACAAGGAGGTAGCACAGAAAATCGCAATGGCACTAGAAGCACCCACCCCTACCTAAGTACCTTTCTACGAGGAAGATTTAGCAGCTTTACCCGCCTCTCTATGGACAACTAGTCCATATGACGTAGGCTGCATTAAAAGCATTGGAGGAGTACAAATAAAGCTAAAGAAAGGTGCAATGCTGCCCAGGGTAAAGCAGTACCCACTATCTAAAGAAGCTGGTGAAGGGATCTATGAAACAATAACTGCCCTAGTGGATAGAGGAATATTGGTACCATCAGAGTCACCATGCAACACTGCAGTGTATCCTGTGCGCAAGGCAAAGGGAGGGTCCTGGCGTTTCATACAAGATTTGAGACCTCTCAACCACATTGTAGAGGCATAGTACCCAATAGCAACTAACCCAGCCACCAATCGGTGTGGGATACCAGCAGAGGCGTCACGATTCACTGTGATCGACCTCAAAAATGCCTTTTTCTCAATACCTCTACACCCAGATTCACAAGACTTATGTTTCACATACAGCAACACAAAGTGGAAACACACTCAACTACCCCAAGGGTACTGTGAGTCACCATCCATCTTTAACAGAGTAATACAAATGGATCTAGGAAACATAGAGATGGAAAGCACGGTGCTGCAACATGTAGATGACATCATCATCTGCAGCACCACTGAGGAAAAGTGCAGGATGCTCATAGTGCTGGCTGAGAAAGGATACAAGGTTGACAAGGGGAAACTGCAGTACTGTCAAGAACAAGTACTTTATATTGGGCAGATCATTTCACAAAAGGGAAGGACCATTGCACCACAAAGGGCACAAGCAATAACGAATACACTACAGCCACAGACAGTAAGAGAACTGCAGCAATTCCTGGGCCTATGCAACTACTGCAAAGCATGGGTCTCTGACTACAGCACATACATAGGACCACTGCTAGAGGCCCTAAGAGATGCACAGAGGGGGGCAAGGAAGTTGGGATGGACAAGAGAAATGACAGTGGCATTCAATTAATTAAAACATGCCATTTCAACTGCACCAGTACTAGCTACTCCCAACTATGAAGAGCAATTCTACATATTCTCACATTGCGATACTGCAGTGATGAAAGCAGTACTAACACAAAACACAAGCATGGGACACAAACCGGTGGCATTTTACAGTTGCCATTTGGATCCTGTAATGATGGGTCACTTCCCGTGCGAACAGAGCCTAGCTGCAGCGGCATTTGCAGTAGAAAAATCCTCCTCAATCACAATGGGATGCCCCACCACACTGTACGTGGAGCATGCCCTCTTTGCAATATTAAAGAAGCCGAAATCCACACTGAGCACTAAAAGAGCTACGGGGTACGAGATTATACTCTCCAGACCAGAGCTGAAAATAGTAAGGTGCAGTAATGTTAACCCAGCACGGTTTATAGCAGAAGAAGTGGAAAATGGAGAGCATGCACATGACTGCACACAGGCAATTGAAATTTACTCCAGTACCAGGAAAGTGGAAGAAAATGGCCAAGGGGGGGGAGATAATCTACATCGATGGGTCATCAACAATTGATCAAAGCGATGGGATAAGGAGGACAGGAGCAGCAGTAGTAGGATTGAGGGAGGACTGGACTCACGTTCCAGTAAAATGCGTGAAATTAGCAGAGCTAGTAGCGCTCATTTTGGCCTTAGAGGAAAGCAATGAGAAAAAGAGCAACCATATACTCTGACAGTGCATATGTTACATCAACAGTACACTCAGGATTAATAAAATGGCAAAGAAGAGGATTCACAAGAGCAGATGGTACTCCGGTACAACATGCTCTGCTACTGGCTGAACTAAATGAAGTAATTAGTTACCCGGAAGAGGTAGCACTGGTGAAGTGTCAGGCACACACTAATGGTGACGACTCAATATCAAGAAGTAACAAAACAGCAGACGCACATGCAAAATATGCTGCGTACTTTGGTGAGACATGGACCCTCCCAGAAAAACAAAAAGATAAGGGGGGAGATGGGTAAGACAGATATTGATGAAGGATGGGTACGCACACATCCCAGAGACAGAGATTATGGAGCTGCAGGCAGCAGCACCAATGGCAGAGAAGGAACTATGGGTCAAAATAGGATGCACCATGTCCCCCACAGATGGATTATGGTGACAGAATAATACAGGGAAAGTGGTGATGTCCCTGGCCCTATTGAAAACAGCTCTGACCCAATTACACTGTCCCACGCACACAGGAAAAGAAGTAATTGCTGCACGGATAAAAGAATCATCGCTCTGCCCCGGGCTAAACTCACATGTTGCAAATTTCATTAGCAACTGCCTCACGTCAGCATTTCATGGCCGGTCACATGCTGCAAGTGATCAAAGGTACAATACCCAGGCCTGAAGGACCCTTTCTGCACCTACACATTGACTACGTTGACATGATCAATGTATGTCAAGGTTACAGATACATGAGTGTAGTAGTGTGCGCATTCTCAACGTGGATCAAGGCAGGTTCATGCTCTCATGCAGATGCGTTCAGAGTGGGCAAATTCTTGGTGAGGGAGGTTTTCTCGAGGTGGGGAGTATGCGAAGTGGACCCAGGAGAAGTTAAAAAGTGGAGGTTAAAATTTGTTGTCAAAGGATACCTAGAACACGCATTTGCAATAACCATTTCATGAATCAGCAAAATGTATAGCAAACTTCAAAATAAAAAGCTCCAGCTTGTTCAGTGAGAAGATACTAGTTGGTCATATAGATCAGCGAATTCCATCAGGATGGACTCAGCCTTTCATCCACCTGTGTATAGTACATTGAGTTACACGAAACTGAACAACAGTAATTGCCTACTGCTTCATACAACTTAGAGAAGAAATATCTCATGGAATTTAGAATAAAAATATTTCTCACTGAAAGATGATGAACATTTCACAAATATATGTGTTGGTTTACAGGTGAAGAGCCACATCTGATAGGATATACATATATTCATTCTGTTTTGATGCTGGTTGCCGGCCATGCCTTAACATGACAAATTAAGCTGATACCCAGACTAAACACTAATCCTTGGAATGGAAATGAATGAACTGGGGATACTACATGGAAATAAAAAGATGACTTTGTTCGAGCTTTGCTATTAAGACTTTTTAGTGGTTGGTGCAAGGGATGCTGAGAAACCTCTGAGAAAATTATGCAACTTAAGTTATAGAGCAGTAGTGGGAGGATTTCAGGCTATAATGCTCTTAAGATGTCACTTTTCACAACTTTCCATTTCCCTTTATTTTCCCTATGCCTGGCAAGTGACTAATGCTTCCCCAGCCTGCAAAGCCTTTTAGAAGCCCAGGCATGGTTGGAAATCTAGTCTTGAATAGGCCCGGTAGACGTAAGGTATGCCTTTTATGGCAATGAGGCTGCACCAGCCCTACAAGCCTTCAATTTTTGGGAAACATGCATAAGTCTGTCAATGGACATATGGTAGAGCTATCACTTTAAAAGGTATGTTTCAGTCCTGTCACGGTAGCTTTGTGAATTATTTTGCCTTCTTTAAAAATGTTTGCGACCTTCAGTTTACAGGTTTTGATCCCAGCTATGCCTATTGAGCTTTTTCTTTATATAGTTCAAAAACATTTTTAGTAAGAGACCACCAACTAGTGAAAAGTCTAGGGATTAAAATTACTCCCTCTTCCTCCCGAGAGGCCCTGTTTGCCTTAGTTTGTAGTGTGGGTTTCCTCATATTGAAACTGTTAAGGAAAGTTCTGCCCTTCCTTCCATACACCTGCCGTGCTAAAGTGGTTACTTCTTCTATTATGGGCTCTCTGGACTATTGTAACAGAATTTATCTGGGACAACCCAAATATCTGATCCAGAGACTCCAAATCCTTCAGAACGCTGCAGCCCGATTGGCTTTAGGTGCCTCAAAATTAGAGCATTCGGCAACACTTCTAGGCAAGCTGCATTGTTTACTGGTTAGAAGACGGATCGAGTTTAAAACTCTCTGTATTGCTCATCAGGCTTTTTACTCAACCGGTCTTACTTTTTTGCAACAGCAATTAAAAGCATATATGCCCTCTAGCAGGTTACATTCTAGTGACAAAAATCTCCTAGTACTGCATTTTTGTAAGTCCAGACCCGGGGTCGTTCCATCTCCGTTCGGGCACCTATGCTCTGGAATGTCCACCCTCAGTCACTTTGGGAAATACCTGACCATTTCAGTTTTAGGAAGCATTTAAAGACTGCTGTTTAAGGACTAATTTTCTTTTTTGATCCTTTCTTTTCCCTGGTCTCTCTTTAGCGCCCAGATGCCCTGTGCCTTTGTTTAGCGCTCTATACATTTAAATACAATACAACACTCTCAACTGGGCTGCTGGACATTAACAGGAAATATAGCTTAGTTTATTGCTTTATATAGCAGATAATGCTTCTTCACTGCGTTCTGTGGGGAAGGGCCTTTAATCACCTTAAATTCAAAACAGGCCCACCACTTAAGAAGCGAATACACAGTTGTATATAAAGCAAGTTTATTGTACAAAGCTCCAGGCAGCGGTTAGATGTTGTTGCAGGATCGAAATTACCCAAGTCTCAACAATACAGCATCAGTTGGCATCGTGTACACTTTTTGCAACAATTTAAAACACTCCCAAATATGTTTATTACATCCCATGCCCCAAATATGATTATACTGAACCTCTTCAAAGAAATCCATCTTTTACCAATTCTTCCATTTTCATTGTCCAGTCTTGACTTGATTATAATCTTCCGATCATATTTAAAACACACCTCCTCTTGGGATTCATCCGTAGTAGGTCTTGACATCAGTACATAGTCAAAGTCAAACATGATATTGAAAACATAGGGGCTGATTCATGGAATTATGTGCACCGAAAAACGGGCTTTGTGCGCCATTCTGCCCGCAAATCCCTTTTTCACAAATGGGTATTTGCGAGCAGAATGGCGCACAAAGCCCGTTTTTTGGCGCACATAATTCTATGAATCAGCCCCATAATTGCTAGCAATGACTGACCTAAGGCCTTTAAGTGTGATTGCACATGGTCTGCTTACGTATTTTAGCAACTAGAGGAAGTTCTGCATAAGTAGGATTTTCTTTGAACTACTGATTGCAATCTCAATTCCCCAGACTCCTGGCACCTCTAAAAGACCTTCTTATTTATGCAGCCACATACATCCTCTGATGGCCTGGAAAAACACTTAACCACTGGATACCCCAGCCTCATGTTTATTACCTTCAAACAAATGACTAACCCTCTCTAAAGATTTTAATACATAGGGCAAGATACCATGTGCTCCCTTGCAGGACTGTAAACCTTGTCCTATATGTACGGTGACCTTCTTACTAAGTAACTCATTTTTCTTTCCGTCAAGAATGTCCCTGCTACTTAGAATGTGCAACAGCTAACCGTGGGCAAAGCACACCATTGTGTGGATTGCGTTTGTGTTGCATTTGAAGTTTTAATACTGTATCTATCTACGTGCGTGAAGATCTAATATGTCTACGTTTTAACCAATTATAACACTAAAAATAACATATCCCATCCATCATTAGCCAATCATACTCACCTGGAGGCGGGAGCTGGCCCTATGATCTAAGGCCCACATCGAGGCCCTTGGAGTTGTTTCCTGCTTCTCTGTATTGGCAGCGAGTTAGAACAGCTGAACAGCTGATCGGTGCTCCGGAATGCAGCAAGAGCACTCCTGGACCAACATACATGGCCCCCATTCTGGTAAGGCCCTTCCATAGAATTGGGATCTGTGATCTACTTTTCCGCACATCAATGTCATATTTATCGAAATAGCTGCAAGAATCCGATGTAAGCAAAGGACACACATTTTTATTTGCTTGCACATGCCATACCACGTGTTTTTCCACTTCAAAGTGGCTTCACAATATGGGTTTTGGCCCTCTAAGATGGCTGCCCCCTTGTGCCACAGGCCCCCTTACTGATGTGCCTGGCTGGCTCCTGCTCCCATTGGCTAGCCTTACCACCATTAGCCAATCGTACTCAGTGGGAGGTGGGAGCCGGCCCTATGATCTAAGGCCCGCATTAAGGCCCTTGGAGTTCTTTTCTGCTTCTCTCTATCGGTGGCGAGTGAGGAACAGCTGAACAGCTGATCGGTGCTCCGGAATGCAGCAAGAGCACTCCTGGACCAGGATACATGGCCCCCATGCCGGTAAGGCCCTTCCATAGAATTGGGATCTGCGATCTACTTTTCCGCACATCATTGTCATATTTATCGAAATATCTGCAAGAATCCGATGTAAGCAAAGGACACGCATTTTTATTTGCTTGCACATGCGGTATCGATGTGCTTTTCCACTGTGTAGTAGCTTATGCATGGCTGGCTCCCGCTCCCATTGGACAGCCTTACCATCATTAGCCAATTATACTCACCGGCAGGCTGGAGCCGGCCTTTTGATCTAAGGCCCGCATTGAAGGCCCTGTCTACTCCCTGTCCGCTGCCTGGTCGGGATTAGGCGGATCCCTTTTACCCCACTTGATAAACAAAGCCTTCATAACATCTCCTAATGTGGCAACTAACACTCTCTAACTACTCGCTGTAAGTTAATGCGCTGTTACCAGATACATTGCACCCTCATCACAAACTACCGTACTCCCTTCCAACTTACCCACACCGGCTCCATTACTGCGAACCCTTATAGCTCCTCCTCGCTATACTGACTATGTCACTCACACCACTGCGCCACAAATGCACTTCACCTAGGTGCAACTATCTAATGTTACTCCTAGAGCGCTGTGCTGTACCTGCATTTTACTTACACCAGGTAGCCCTGCGCTGCCCACGTGCCAGATTACCTGTAATGTACCTGATTTGACCCATTGCCTGTGTGTTTGCTGCAGCCCCGTAGCATGAGTTGTTTCTCTGCCAGTTAGCCTATATGTAATGCTACTTACCCGATTTAATGTAACTTACTCTATTTGACCATGCAGCCCTGTGCTGCCCACATGCCAGATTATACCTGTAACATACCTGATTTGACCAATTTCCAGGGTGTTTGCTGCAGCCCCTGTAACATGAGGTGTGTCTCTGCCAGTTAGCCTACCTGTAATGATACTTACCTGATCTGACCATGTATCTATCCTATATGACATTTCAGCAGGCTCTGCATACCTGCCCTCTCTATACTATGCAATCTGACTTGACTAGACTTTTTTTCGCACTTGTACCCATGCAACTATTGTAACTACATTTGTAACCATTCTACATAAGCATCTTCTGCAACCGTCTTTTTAAGTACAAGCGCCCAGATAACCCCAGGTTAGGGGCGCTATAGAAGTGTCAAAATAAATAAATAAATAAATAACTCCATTTGCATCATATGGATTCGCAACACTGCCCTAGTTCGCTGCCGCTCCCTGTCATTAATATTGTGTGCGCAACATGAATCTCTTGTTATAATGGGGACCCTCATTGAGCACCCCATCATTCCCCCCTTTAGTTAATAGTTTAACAAATCAAAATCATCTTCTTGAGGAACATCTCTACAACCATCACTCACCCCAGTGTCAATATGGGCATACGCCTCAGCTGAATCACCCCAACTCGTTCCCCCACCATTTCCGCAATCTACCCGTTGCTCCACACAAGCATGCCAATTTGGTGGAGGCCACAAAACAGCTTCAGTTTGAGTACACCTATGGGATGAAGTAGTGGTGGCACTAGCCCTGGACAAGGTTACGGTAATCATGGCAGCAACTGTTGGTACCTGGGCAGAGCAACAATATAGGATTAGTTTGCAGGCATCTGAGTCTTCACACCAAG
Source organism: Ambystoma mexicanum (assembly GCF_040938575.1). NCBI lineage: Eukaryota > Metazoa > Chordata > Amphibia > Caudata > Ambystomatidae > Ambystoma > Ambystoma mexicanum. The sequence continues at coordinate 1,012,108,930 of NC_090924.1, read as the reverse complement.
GCTCAACCAAGGAGGCACCCAAATAAAGAGTCAATTCATGAGTGTTTGGTGATCCCAGCCTCAGTTTCCATGATCACTTTCAGTTTATGAAGGGCAGCAATAGTTCTGGTGACCGTGCCATTTTTGGTGTCATTGGGAGGCACAAATGTGCAACAGATACTTCCGATTTTCTGGCATCCTCCACCCTCCATTGCTGTCAAGAGGTTAAGTATGTACCAGTTTTGCAATGTTATGCGCCTCAGTGCTCGTAATTCTTCCTCAATGGCACTAAACGCTGACTCAGAAGCGTTCATGAAGAGCAAGAATTCATACCTGGTCACCTGGAGCCATTTGGCATTTGCCGCTGCTTGGATGCCAGGTGCTTGGAGGGAGGTGATAAAAGTCTTGGTGTGGCTAACCAGCCAATATCGATCAGGAATGTTTGCTAAGGCCTGTGATGATGCTGCTGAGAGGTAGTTGGACCTTTTCCTTTCTTGTAATTGTCTGGGATTTTCTCCATCAAACATCTCCGATTCATCTATTTGCGGTGTTGAAGGGGACGCAAGGAGCACAGGGGACAAAGGGGGCATAGATGTAATTTTGGTACTGAATGGGCCAAAATTAGGTGTTCTTCAGGGATCAGAAGGACGGGAAAATGAAGGGTAGAGAGACTGCACACACCTCGCCAGGCTGGAGGCAACTGCCTGTATGTCCACAGATCCAAAAGTTGTCAAGTAGGGCAGATGTACCTCCAGCTAAATCTGCAATTCATGGAGTGTTACTGCAGTTCCCATTTGTGTCAACAGGCACTGTGCCATCGCCCTTAAAACATAGAGAAACATGGGTAAGTGTCTGTAACTTAGGTTTTTCTGGCTCTTTGAGCCACGTCAGATACTGTAAATGATGTCTTCATACTGTCACACATTCATTGTTTATTTGTGACACCCTTTCTTCTGAGAATCCCCTCATTCCTCCATCTCTGCAGCTGTTCACCCCTTGCTCCCATCGATTTTTAGAAAAATATCTCCTTCCAAGATCAATTGGACTCTTTGAGTACACCTAATATTTTTGTGTTCTGCATGCTCGGCCATTGACCGATCATCGTCACTTGGTAAGATTGATGCTGTACTTGACTGCCATTTAAACTGCCCTTGAACCCTGCACAGGGCTCAGTGCACTAGACATAGTGCATCTGCTACCTCTATCTCACTTGGGATAAATACCCTAGGAATGCAAGAAGCATGGAGGATGAGAGAGCAGATGTAGCAATTGTGAGGAATCTGAGGGAGTCCCCACATCTGCTCCCCTTGGATCCTCTTCTCAGGTGGCCAGGGAAAGGCCATTACTTTTGGATCCTGACCTTGGAGGGGCGAAGCAAGGGAGGATCACCGGGGTAGAGTGTCTTTGGAGGTGAGAGGTCCTTAGGCGAGACGTATTATCCCACATTCCCATTCCAGGAAGAATCCACTATCCCTGGGGCACTTATGGGGTATTGCTATCCCTGCCCCACTGGCCAAGGAAAAGACAAGAAATATCACCAACTCTTGAAGCACCAGCAAGAGGGTGAAGAAAGGAAGGTTTAAGGGGGCGACAGGTGAGATGTGGAATTCCCCCTTTTCCTATTCCAATTGAACTGACCTTCCCCAGAACTTTGTGAGCTATTGTCAAATATCTCCTCTCATTTTCCTACATATTTCCCATGACTGTACTGAGACGAGGAAGAGGTGACTAGGAGTAGTGAACACCAGTAACTCCTTTCACCACTCTAGTACTGGGACGAGCAAGATGCCTGCAGAGTTACTGTGAAGGTCAGGCATGTCCAATTAATTACTCTTATCAAAGTCAGGCCCATACCTAGGGTCATTTAATCAGTATCCCACATATTATAAGGCATGCTGTGTAACAGAGATGAGGGCAGGAAAACTTGCAGCAGGTGAAGCTGCCCAGCAGTGAAGGCGTGGCATTAGTCTGAGCTGTTGCAGATCATTGGAAGCAGAGGGCACCGGGACTGACACCCCCAGGAGGCTGGAATCGAGTCCCGTGGTGGCCATCGAAGCAGGAGCTCCAGTCTGCAGTGGTCAGTATTCAGGACCTGGTGCCGTGCTGAGCTGTTCCCAAAGAGGTGGAAGAAGATGCCCGTTACCTCTAGGGGTTAACTGAACACTGCAGTGCCTGAGGGGCAGAAGTTTCTGTAGCAACAGGAGCATCAGGGAGTTGAACACTGATGGGAATTCACAGCTGAATGCAGTGCCAAGCTAAAATACCAGTGAGTTTCTGTGGATGGGCAAACGCTGGGCCGCTCTGCACGTGAATGCTAATATCACATGAAACAGTATCAAGTGGCTCAAAAGCTCTGTTCAATCAATCCGTGTGTGAAATCTCTATGCACGAACAGCGACAAAGTAGCAGGCCATTGTTAAACCTATTAAGACCGTCAGCAATACCATACGTTGTCAGCTGCAAAACCATGTGCTTTCATTAAGGGATTTAACTTATCATTATCGAAAATAATTCTTATCAAGATTACTTTTTCCTCTTAACATTTTTTCCTCAGACTTCATAAGATTAGACAATTTTGAGTTGTCTCCAATCGTACTCTTTTTCATCTTCGGACATGATGATCCAAGGTCCAAAGAAAACACGAAAACATTAATTGTTGCACAATTTACAATCTTAAACATTACTTTTCTTATATAAAAATGATTTGAACTCCAGATCTCCATTCACACCCTCCTTTGCACCTAAATGAATGGTGACGCCTTAGGGCGTACTTAACTTCTACGCTTGCTCCTGTACAGGTGGAGGGCCGCCGGTATCTCTTTAAGTGTCTTTCAGGTGTAACTCTTATTGCCCTCCACCTCAGTCAGAGTTGCGTAGTCCACTATATGTGGCCCATGGAAATGCTGCTTGTTCCAGCGACGCACAAAGGTGCAAATGTAGACTCTGGGCCTCATTACGACCCAGGCGGTAAGTTACCGCCTGGGCCGTGACTTTACCACCATGGCGTAAACTACGTTTACGCCATGGTGGTTGGCGGACTTACCGCCCCATTCCGAGGTCGGCGGGGCGGTAAGTCCCCAATCCCCATTTACCCTTCCCCATTCCCATTTTTGCCCCATAGGGCATAATGGGAGTGGGGAAGGCGTTAATTACGCCACCGTAAATTACGGTGGCGTAATTAACTCCATGGTACCTTAGCGCCATGGATTTTAACACCTGCTAAAAGCAGGTGTTAAAAGCGCCATGGCGCTAAGGGACCTCGTAGTTGGTGGTAAGGGGTCGGGGCAGCTAACGCTGGCGTTAACCCCTTACCGCCAGGCTCGTAATGAGGCCCTCTGTCCCCAGGGAGGATCTGGATTTTGTGCTGATTGTTGGTAGTCTTGCCGCTTTCTCCTGTTGTCTTTTAGCGAGAAGACACAACCTGTGATGATTTAATCTTAACACTTTTTGGTGTAAGATATTCTTTAAATTCCTCTCATAAGACCGCTGCGGTCTTGTGTGCATCTGATGTCATACATGCAGGTGAGAGAGGTGTATGTAGCCTACGCCCAGTCACGATTTCGTGAGGGCTCAAATGGTGGTCCTTCCCTGGCTGATTTTGTGTGTAAATTAAAGCTAGTTGGAGGCAAACGAGCCATGATTTATTTAACAATGCACGTAATTTGGCTAACGGGCCTTAAGGACCTAATTAAGCCTCTCCTGTTGGCCTGCGGGTGAAACACTGAGCACAACCAATGCTTTATTCCTAGCTGCAAAGTGATTTCTGCAAACGAGGCATTAAAATAGTGTGCTTTGTTGTCAGATTTTAGAATTTCACCAATAACCCGACCGCAGAAATACCTCTCACACCAGAAATCCTGCTGCCGATTTAGACCAGGGTGTACGCAGGGACCAACCTCAAGTCACAGAGAGAATGGACAAGCCACCACAATAACATTTCTGAAATGACTGCAGCTTCTTATGTCCATGAAATCGATATCGGGCTCCTTGAATGGACCAGAGGGCCTGGAAACCCCCCCCCCCCCATCACCAACCGCATGGTATTTCTGGAATTGAACTCCTTGCACGCTACACAATTCCTTGTGAATCTACTTACCTGTTCTTGTGAGGTAGGGATAAACTGATCTTCCTGGAGCACTGCTGCGATTTTTCGTCGTGAAGTATCTGATGGGTAATGCAATTGCTCTAGGGCCAAAAGAAGCAGTTCTGCAGGCATTAGTACCTTCCCTGTTACTTCCTGTCTCCAAAGCAAATCTGTGGGTTAGAGGACAGTTTGAACTACTGATTGGGATCTCAGTTCACCAGACTCCTGGTGCCTCTAAAAGACCTTCTTATTTATGTGGCCACATACAACCTCTGATATCCTGGAAAAACAATTAACTGCCGGATACCCTGGCCTCTGGCATCATGTTTATTACCACCAAACAAATGACTAACCCCTTCTTAAGATTTTAATACAAAGGCCAAGATAACATCTGTTCCCTTTCGGACTGTAAACCTTGTCCTGTTCTTGCGCTGACCTTCTTACTAAGTAACTAATTCTTCTTTCTGTCAAAAAAGAAAATTCTTTCTATCCCTGCTACTTAGAATTCATGTGCAACAGCTAACCGTGGGCAAAGCACCCCATTATGTGGATTGTGTTTGTGTTGCATTTGCAGTTTTAATATTGTATCTTTATACGTGCATGAAGATCTAATATGTATACATTCGAACCGATTGTAACTCTAAAAATAACATATCCCATCCATAATTAACTCCATTTGATTCATATGGATTTGCAACACTGCCCCAGTTCACTTCCATCCCCCCCATCATCAATATGGTGTGCGCAACATGAATCCCTCGTGATGTGTTGCTATGTCTGGAAAAGATCTGGGGCTCGGCTAATGACAGGATAGTCAGGACTCTGGGCTAGCTAGCCTTTTGGTTGTAGCCCCTGAGCTTCTACCCGGGGCTACAACCAAAAGACCCAGGCCTTTAGCCCCCCCAAACCCTCCTTGGCAATGCCTCTGATGGAGCGTAAAGCCTCTACTTGTAAAATCTGATGATCGCAGCACATCCTCATTTGCAAGATTTGAAGTCGCATATGTCACCAGATTCAGTTTTCTGCTGGTAGAAAAAGAATAGAAATGCTGAAGCATCGAATACCATTCTCTACATCCTCCAGCTTCAAGTGACGAACATGGCTGAGTTTTTGGACCTGATAATTTTCCAAGCTGTGTGCCATGTTAGTACCGCCATGTTAGTACCTTCAGTTGCACTCTGCCCCTTTTCAGTTTCTTGAACATTCTCTTTTAAATTCCTCAGATTTCCGTTACCAGCTGATTATCTGAGCAGACACATCCTCCATTTGTTCTTAAAATGTTTATTTCCTGTTATGAAGGAACTTATTATGCCAATTAAGTTGCACTGTCTAATCTTTAAGGTCCCAGTTAAGTTTCCATTTCCCGCCATTTTGATTCGGAAACAGACACAGTCCTCGGGGCCTCCTGTGTCTCCATCCTGAGGACACTTTAGAAAGAGATGTGCATCCATTAACGGGATCAGGCTAAAGAACTGTGTCCATTTGAGAAGAACTCCACCGCTTCAATTTTATGAACAAAGAAGGGGGTTGTCATTCGAATCACTGTGGTGTAAGGAACTCATGGTGGCAACAGTGAAGACAGACACAAGTGATCACAGTTTAAGGGTGTTAATTAAACTGTAAATGTAGGGTGGAAAAATGCCTAATCTACACCTAAATCTAAGATGGGAGCAAGCTTCGACCATTAAATGAAAAATAAGGCAGTACTTGTAGCGTTGTGTCAAAATAAAATGGACTATTTTAAAAAAAAAAATCCATTGTCAATTCCTTACAACTAATTACAAAAGTTTGTGGGATAAGGGTTCAATAAAGAAAGAAGTGCTCACAAATAATACGTCGGGATGTGATTGCCAGCTTTCTCGGCACAAGCTGACAGTTCAGTTCCAGCTATCAGGTCCTTTGATGGATAAGTCTCTTTTCAATGAAAAGTCTATTGCCTTTGAGGGCCGGATGTAGTCAACAATGGACTTTGGGTGAGGACTTAATGCGCTATTCTTGTGGTCGGCTTCCCTCTGCTGGGTTCACTCTCGCCAACTTCTACAGACAGTTAACTATGGCACTTTAGACTTTGCCCCATCTCGTTAGCATCCCTCCGCCGGGTTCACTCTTGCTAACTTTTAACAAACAGTTCATGTACTAGTTTTCACCATGCAGGATCCATTTCCCTTTCTTTCACAATCACTGGTCGGTCAAAGACATTCAACGGTATAGAGGATTTTACAAGACCCCTGTATGACCACTTTGACCTCTCTTTGCCTCTTCCCAAGGCCTTCTGGTTACAGTAGACAGACACAAGTGATCACAGTTCAAGGGTGTTTATTGAATAATGAATGCAGGGTGGCAAAACAACTGAGCTAAACCTAAATCTAAGATGGGAACACGCATCGACCATCAAATGAAAAATAAGACCGTCCTAGTGGCGTGTCAAAATAAAAGGGCCTATACTAAAAAAAAAATGATTGCCAATTCATTACAACTAATTACAGAAAGTGTGTGGGATAGGGTATCAAATTAAAGGAAATAGTGTTCAAATAATAAGTCAGGATGTGATTGCCTTGAGGTCTCCCTTCCCCACATTTGTAGCACAGAACAAGGTGGGACTTTGGAGCACAGCACACGCTCGAGCCTTCCCAGCACGAGCTGACAGTTCCGTTCCAGCTAGCACAGCAAAGGCTGGAGCCTTCTCATCACCAGTTGACAGTTCCGTTCCAGCTATCAGGTTCTTCGAGAGTAAAGTCTCCTTTCAATAAAAGTCTCTTTCCTTTGAGGCCTGATGTACTCAACAAACAAACACAAAGTTCAGTTCTTTGAACACTTTAGGTGATGGCTTCACCTCTGGGTCTCCCTCATCTGGGCACAGACCCCTCAGAAATTGTATTCAACAAATTCACAAGACAGTTCCCTTCTCAGTGAACTTTGCGTGATAGCTTATCACCCCTTGATCTCCCTCAGCCGGGCTCGGAATCCAAATGACAAGGGGGACACTTCCCTTCCCTTCCGCTTGTCTTGCAATACTTCTTGCTTCCACCAATCTTTAATCTCTTTTTAAACAGGTTTTTGGGCTTTGCCCCTTGTTGTCAGTTTTCCTTTGCCGGGCTCACTCTCAACGACTTTTCCGATATACAGTTCATATACTAATTTTCACCATGTGGTACTCACTTCCCTTAGCTTTCTCAATCATCTGCCGGTCAAGGAGTTTCGACGGTACAGAGGATTTGACAAGACCCCTGTATGACCTTTTTCACCTATCTTCGCCTCCTCCTAAGGCCTTCTGGTTGTGGTAGTCTTTCTACCATCGGGTAATTGCCCAGTGTTTCCTGCTTGAGCACTCATGTGGTGCCTGCCTCCTCTGTTGCTGGTTTTCCCCTTGTTTCTCAATCGTATCTTTGGCTACTTTTCATTTAACACAGTTCGGTTTCTTATTGACACTCCCATCGACTCACCGGTTGTGACGAACAACTTGGCTTTGGAGTCAAGGTTGGTACCACTGAGACCATTGTCTCTCCCCAGCTTGGTCTATCAGCAGAGGAGGGTCTTGCATACCGTAGACATCTGCTGCAACATACGTTGGCCTTTGTTCGCGGTCTTAGGTTTCCATCTGCAGAGGTTTCACGGGCTTGGACCGGAAAGGACAAGGTCATGTCTGTCCTTGTCATCTCCTCCGTATTTGCTGTCTTTCGCCTCCTCTTGAACTGCTGTGCTGAGTTAGCCTTCACGTTGTACGGTCTGCATTGCATGTCATGTGCTCTTGTGCTCCACCTTTTATCTCTGTGGGGAAGGGAAGGGCTGTCAGGTGTGTGCGATTCTGGTCAATTCCCTAACTTTGCCTGACCCTGCTATTGGGACACGCCAGGTAAACAGCCCTGGTGTTAGTCCGTTGTCTTTCGTGTTGTGCAAAATTGTTTGTGTGGAAAAAGGGGGGGGGGGTAGTGTTTTGGAATATCCTACGTAGTAGACTGGGGAAAAGGTGTTGAAAGAAGAAGGGAGATAGTCTGTCGCCTGTTGGTCTCCCCCCCAAGAGCCCCCATACAGGTGATACCCCCTCACTGGTCCACCCCCAGGAACTGCATACAATAGCGATGGCCATGTCCTGGCCACCTGGGTGAAAGATCCCCGGGGACTTGCCAGGGAGACACCTTGAGGTTTCTCACAGTGGAACAAAAGTGTGGCCCAATTTCACCAGCTCCTGAGGAAGGTTCTCCATTCAATAGGACCCTAGAACTGAAACATGTCGAGCACTAGCCATTGAATTACCACAACGACATATGTATAGACCTTTGGGCATTACAATTGGAGAATTCTCCAAGTGATCTGAAATTTGTTTACAGACCCTATCTACTGCATTAGTTAGTCTAGAATCAGCTAGACAGGAGTCACAAAAGCACTTCATTTACATGTGTTGTTTATATTTGACTGGCTCTACCACCATTAATAAGACTAGCAAAACATGAAATAAGAACAACAGAACAGTAGGCTAGTCATCAGAATGTCAAACTTGAGGGGGACAGGAAAATTATGTAAAATGTTCTCTGAAGAGATATATTTTCAGATGTTTTTTAAAGGAAACAAAATTAGAATCAAGGCTCAAGCAATGTGGTAGCATGTTTCACCAGTCTGAGGCTGATGTTTGGAGAGATCTGTCTCCAGCCCGACTATGCTTGTAGCATTTATTAGTTAGGAGTTATTGTGTGCTTGAGCAGAGAGAGCGAGGTGGTTCATAAGATTGCAATTGAGCCTTGAGGTATGATGGGGCATCACCACAACCACATTTATGAGTGATAGTCATGATTTGAACTTTATTCTCTGAGCAACTGGCAACCACTATATGCTTTTCAACATTGAAGTGATATGAGATGTTGCCTCGCTCCCTTGCTCTGCCACTCTCTACCCTCTCTGTTTGACTCTGTGTTTCTCCTATGTGGACGAGAGTCATGTATGTCTCAGGTGTGTGCTTGCAATAGTCACCTCAGTTGTGGCACAACCAGAGAAAACCACAACTGTCTTTAAGAGGGTAGAGGGAGAGGATTGCAGAAGAAGGTGTGTTGAGTGTGTGTCTTGTGTCTGCAAGAACCCCTGCTTGAAATTTGAGCTAACCTGGTGGAGTCTCTCTACTATCTCTACTCTGGTGGAGGCAGAATTTCCTTTAAAAACACACCGACAGCGTGGAGCACACGCAGTGTGTGCAGTCTATGTCTTGTGTCTCCGGTGTTGATGGTGAAGCAAGGAGCAGCTGTTCATTTGCCGCACGAGGTGGAGTTGATATCTAAAGGGATGGCAGCTGAAGGCCCGCAAAAACGCCAACAACTCAGACTACTGGAGACATACCTGCAGCCTACACCCACGTGGGTGAAGGTGCATGAGCGGCAACCACCTGACAATGTGCCTTTAAATTCTGTAACCGCTTTGACTCCCCAATCTCCCTCTATAGGTCATAAACCAATAGAGGGGTCCTCGTCACCATTCACAAAGACAAGCAGGGCTCAACCCTTGTGGTTGAAATCCAGCAAAATAGGGAAGAGACGGGAACTGTGGTAAGAGTGGCCTCAGAATTGACACAGACCTTCTCCCCGAATGACCATTTGGTCCCACCATGTTGATGGCTCAAACCTAACCTCCCTAGGAAAACCCGATCATGAGTGCCAATGCGGGATTGATGCAAAAGACATCGGAAATCTTGAGCCCAGTGGTACCAACGTCTTCACAGGAGGTTTTGTAATGAAGCTTGCAACCAGTGCAATGTGACCTATCATCACCAGATTTCTGCTCCCGCAACAGCAAGAAACAACCTGACCTCGGCCTCAAGTGCATCACGTGACATTGAACATCTGTATATTCGAATTGCAAGCCACACAAAAATGACTCCAATAGGTCGCTTGATTGCACCTTTTTCTACAGCTCCCCTCCCCCTTGAATCATTGTCAGTCTCTCCTAGAGTTCGAGGAAGAGGTCAGTCTAACTTATTTCAACTGGAGAACTCGCCAATAAGGGAAGAGAATATCACTGAGTCACAACACGACTCGGGCGAAATGGGCAGTGAGTCGGACTGCAGGGGGAAAACTGTTACACACGATTGTGTAGCCTCTCTTTCTGATGCGGCAGTTCTACAAATGCAGAACAATGTGATGGCGGCCTTAACGATTTCTTTGGCGCCTTTCTCAAAGCTATATGAGTCCCTAAACGATACTATAAAGGACCAAACAACCCTCCTGGCTATGATCCACTCCAAACTACTTTATTTGGAAAATGTAGCCAATGTAGTCCACAGTAGATTGGACAAAGAGACAGAAACTATAGTGGAATGGCAAAATAGACTGTGTGATTTGGCCAGGCGGGAACAAGATGACAAGAACACACTAATGGCTGCCCTGTGGGAGGACTGCAATTGGATGAGGTCTTTCCATAAATTTGCTTACGACATCACGCAACCAGACAACGAAGCCCGGGGTCCTCCGTGCCAAGTCTTGCCTGATCGACAGTCAGTGGCCATTCAAGATACTTCTGTTCCAACAGAGGTAATAAATGTGGACGTAATTCCACTGTCCCCGAACCCACTCCAAGAGGGGCTCCCCCAGTAAATGAGAAATCCTCAGAGGTCTACCAAATGGTTAATGGCAGAAGACCGTTGCTATCAGCGCAGATCAGACATGTGGATAATGCCATGACCTCGACTCCCTCAGTGTCATCAAACATCCCGACATCGACCTCCTCCTATCTATATTCAAAAAGTCAGATCAACAGTGCTCAGGGAAACCAAAACCTAAAACTGCTTCAATACCGCTGAAAAAACCTACAAATCAAAAACATACAATCAAACTCAAATCCAATGGATCAAGAGCCTTCTTTAGAAATCGAAAAATTCCATTTAAAAGCCCACGAAGCACTGTAAGAAACACAGAGTTTTACATCTGAACTCATCACTGGTTAAATCAACCCTAATGGAGGTCGGGCGTGACCTGCTACCTCTGGGTTTTGAGCTAACTGGCCACGTTGAGGTCCAGGAGAAATGTGTGGAACACACTTCTTCAATTGTCAACCGAGACTCCCGGGGTCTGGATAGAGGCTCCAGGGTCATGTCTGAGATCAGAGATAAAAACAAAGAGGAAGGAGCCAGAGTGCCTTCTCAATATGTGCCCTTGAAGGTGATGGTTGAGGGTGCGAAAATGGTTTCTAGACACGGTCAGAGGGTGAAAGAATCTGGGGGGGATTGTTTGTTCCATTGCTGACCTTCAAGACTGGTCATGGTTACCAGGGGTCCTGAAGTCGCCAAATGCACGATAGAGCCAGATCCCTCTTCCTGTTTGTGGCCTTCGTATAGGCTACTGTAACACTAGAAGTGTTCCTCATTTGTTTAACAATAGTGAGCCCTTTCTAGGTTTATTTCAAGTATTATGCCTGCTGGAGATCTGGTTGAGAGAGAATCCCCTTTGCAATGGTTTTGAGTGCCATCTAAACCTGTCTCAGAAGGGACGGATGGGTAGACCGTTCTTGGGGCTCCTAATCCTTACAGGCAAGGGTTTCGTTGCGAGGGGAACACATAACCGCAATATGTGTGTGCGATCATTGACCCTGGAAAAGAAAGAGAAGGGGGATATGAATTTCACAATTTTTGTGGTCTTTAACTTGTATTGGAACACAGCCTTATTTAATGCAGATATTTTTATTGATTCTGTGATAAATTGTTGGATGAATCCCTAATCACACATATTAACCCGCACATAATTATTTGTGGTGATCTAAACATCAAACTCCTTGACGGGAGAGGAAACCCTGTGCCCATAAACACGTTACCAAAACGAGCGAGGCGCTGGTTCTAAGTGACTTCAACACAGGTGTTGCACATGTTAATGTTAAATGTTAAAGGTATTTATACCGCGCACCATCACCAACGGAGTTAGTCCCCAGGCGCTCTGGCGGATCTGCAAGGGAGAAGGCGGGATGGGTTAGTAGGGTGAAGAGGGAATAGTATAGTGAGAGGAGTGGTGTTCTGTTGGCAGCTTCATCTTGGTGTACACTGTGCGCTGAGCTTTGGTGCGAGTATCAGAGCGATGTCAGTCCTTGTGTGCTGTTGGTGCGGTTTATGTGCTGTTGCGGTTTGGTGAAGTGAGTGCGGCTTGTGGTGCGAGAGGTGGTTGTTAGTTTTGTGAGTTAGTTAAGTATGCAGAAAATGTGAGGTTTTTTTTAGTAGGTTGTATGTTTTTGCAGCTAATCATCACAGTGTGGCTGAATGCCTCGATTTCGGGAGTCCTGCGTAGTGAGAAACAGCTAGATTTGCGAGTCCCGTTAGTTCAGTGCAGCCCTAAAGCACAGCTAGATTAGTGTGTCAGTCCTGTATAGAGTGAAGGGGCCTAGCCTGACAGAAATTAAGGTTTTTATTGCGGCACGCTCCCTGTTCTATTCTAATGAAATCTGTATGGGGTTGTTATTCTAATGAACTAAGTATAGTGGGTTGAGTGTCTATTCTCCTCCTTGGGTGTTGGAGCAGGGGTTGAGGTCTCCTCTTACCATACTATCTACGCAAATGTGTCTGCCGGAACTTTGGATGTGGTACAGGCCGGGAGGCTGTGGATGAGTCGTTTCAGTGTTTTCGGTTGGTCTGTGTCTGTGTTCAGTCTTTTGTGTTCTCCTTTCTGGCTATTTCTCGTAATGTCTTGTGGTTTGTCGTGGGGTCCGTTCCTTGGGTTCTGTTTGTGTCTGTTTTTTGGTGGCGACCGAGATCGGTATCTTTATTCATCATTGTTTAGTGGTGTGGGAATTCATGTGCATCAGTGTTGTAGTTACGCAGAGAAGAGCCAGGTTTTGAGGAGTTTCCTGAATGCTAGGTGGTTTCTTGTGTTCCTTATGTTCTTTGGTAGGTCATTCCAGGTTTTCGGTGCCTGGTCAGAGAAAGAGGATCGTGACTCAACAAAGGGGGACTCGCCTGCAATCGCATACATGGGTGAGGGGCACTCGGAGCACGTGCCTTAATTACTTTTTTATATCAATCAATATTCTATGCTCTGTGACCCAATTGAAGGTAAATCCAATGCCTTCTAGTGATCACGACTTATTGGACGTGATGTGTACAGGAACACCCCCCACCCAACCAAATGTCATTACAATTGGGTGATTAAATTACACAGGGGGGTAACAGACTCAGGATAAGACCAGGGGGCGTTGCACCCCTTGCGTCTAAAATGGGTAGATGTCTGGTGGGAGGTACATCAGAGGTAGAAAACAAATGGCTTCTAAAAGATTTCATGGTAAACTACATCCCCCATGACAAAACTGGATTTATACCCCGGCATGTGTAAAAGAGAGTGATGATTGAGGCCAAGAAATTACTTTGTTCTGATCTAAGGAAATTAAGGAGAGGGCGTTTTGAGGGCTGGAAAGCCTGCATCAAAAAGCGCAAACAAAAATGTAAGAACTGGCAGATCGCGTTAAGAAGCTTAATAGCTCAGCAGGACGCAGAAGTCGTGCAAATCTAGTACTAGATCCTTATGGAACTAGATAAACGACAACTGTAATTTTCAATCAGCCTTACAATCATATCCAGTACCTGAAGATGCATGGAGTTTACACTTTTCAAACTTTTTGTGAGTGACAATCTCACCCCAGAACTAACAAATCAGTGTCCTCTACTTGGCCTGTAGAGTTTGACATGGGGGACATTGCATCTAAGATCAGGGGACTAAGCTCCTCCCGGGCCCTGGGCCCCGGGGCCCGGATGGTTTAACCAAATTCATGTTAAAGGAGGCTGTGGAGCTGTGGGCAGAGTTCATTTTCATGGTCCTCAAACAGGTTGTTTCCACCCGTACGATCCCCGGATCTTGGAGGTCTGCCATCATAGTATCTATTTTCAAAAAGGGAAGGAGAGAGGACCCACGGAATTAAAGTCTCATAGCCCTTTTAGACATCATGGGCAATATCATTGCCACCCTTTTATTGCGAGATCTGAATAGTTGGGCAATGAGATCTGGCCGTCTGGACCCTAGACAATCTGACTTCATAAAGGGGGTGGGTAGCAACCTAAACGTTTTTTCTGTTGAACCTCCTGAAAATTAATGCAATTAAGGCCAAACTAAGTTACTATCTGGAATTCATTGACATAGCACAGGCTTTTGACAGTGTAAACACAGAGCGGCTTTGGGCTAAACTGTACAGTTGGGGCTGTCCTCCCACCCTGGTAGATGCCATCAGAGCCCTATATTCCCATACTTGAATTAAGGTGAGGTTGTCAAGAAGCAGTATCTTGACTGATCAAATCAAGACGTACTAGGGATTAAAAGAGGGATGCCCCTTGGCACCTCTCCTTTTCAGTCTCTATCTCTCCGATTTGCCAGAGTCAAAGGAGCACATTTCAGCTTTTCTGCCGAAACTACAGGACATGCCTATTCCATGGATTTTGTACGCAGATGATTTGGTCCTCATTTACCAACCAGAGGGTCTTCAGAGAAGACAATTGATGGAATATATAGCATCTAACAACCTCATAATCAACATTGGGAAGTCTAGCATCTTGATTTTGTCATCAGCCAGCAAAGGGTCTCTAAAAAAACGAGGAACAAAAAACAACCACCCTGGTACCTGAAGGGAAAGAGATTCCCAGTGGTTGATTCAATTACCTATTTGGGGGTTTCGATAAACCAGAGTGTAAGCAAGAAACCCTGGTACTTAATTTTAAGGACTAAAATGAAAAGACTCATAGCACAAGGTTTGGCCCTCCACAAATGTTATGGGAAATTCACAACTGCCTCAGTAGTAAGCTTGTACAAGCAGAAAGTGATCCCTATCCTAACGTACAGGGTGGAAGCCCAGCTAAATCTTTTGTGGAAAGTTTGGGGACTGCTCGAAAGGTGGTTTGGAAGGAGAATACTGATCTTGCCAAAGTCTTTACCTGTCAGTTTGATAAGATACGAACTGGGTCTCCAATCTATGGAATCGATGGTGAGATGGAAGTCGATCTCCTTTTTTAGGAAATGTGTAATGCAGGATCCTCTCCCTCCTTTTGAGATCCCGAGAAACGTGCTTAGATCCAACCAGAATTGGTTGGTGGAACTATGGCAAAACAATTCAAAGATTGGCTGGATCATTTAAGTATACCACTTGAACTCTTGATATCAAACCCTAATAAGTCAAAATTAAAATCTGAGAACTAGATTGACATGCTAGCTAGCAGATCAAAATACAAACTTGCGCTGATGTTATTTTGTGAAGCAAGAGCAATGAACCATCTACCGCCATATTTGTCCAAATTTCCTTACACCCTCCACCGGGATCTCTTTATGAGATTCTGGTTAAACATTGTGCCAACAAAAACATTGTGCCAACAAAGAAATTGCAATATGTGAGGAAACAGTCTCTAACCTCAGTGTGAAATTTGAGGCACCCTGTGGAGCCCTCCTATCATTTGCTGGTTGCCTGAAGATCGCTAACAGAAACAAGAACTAGGTATCTTCTGCCTTTGTCAAAAATGTAAGCTCCCTCTCTGCTCAGAGTGGTGGGAAAGTTTTTTGATTTTTGGGAATTGCAATCTTGTTATCGCTGCCATGAAGTTTATGCAGGAAATATTGTCTGTACAGCAGACAATCAAGGAAGGAAGGCAACTAGTCGGGGGGAGGGGGATACCTGATGAAATACATTTTACTTTATGAAATGAATTTGATTTGATGAAATGATTCTCTTGTGATTTTATGTGACAGTCGTTACTGATGGATGTAAGCTGATGTAAATGTGTTAAAGGTTTTAATAAATGTAAAAAAAGCCAGGTTACAATGTTCATTTCTAATAATCACTTACAGTATACATTGTACCAATATCAGGAATGCTGTTTACAGTGCTAAACACATTGGGGTCATTTTGTAAGAAGTACTAATTGTAAGAAGGGGACCACTAATGTCAGTGAACATTTTTTCAAAACAGAGTGCAAAAGCAAAGTGTAAAAAGAAATGAAATTCCTTTGCAACTTGTATTTGCATTCTGTATGTAAAAATGTGTGAATGCCGCAAAATATAATGGTTTCTTAAGAAATCTGCATGCTGTTAACAGGTGCTAAAACAGGTGGGTTCCATAGGAATCCATTGATTTTACGCCAGCACGAAAATCTCATACTGTGGTATCATTAACAGGCATTTGATAGCGGAGGAGAAAAGCATGTTACAAAATGTCAATCCGATTCATGCCCCTATACGGTCTCCAAATATTTGCAAAATCTCTCAGATAGTAAAAATAAGGTGCACAAGGTCTTTACACCTTAACTTTACACTCTGGGGCTTACGAAATGACTCCCATTATCAAAACCTAGAACGTCTATTTACATAATTTTCTGATAGGAGGTTATCATTCCAAGATGGACAGTCAGATACATTACAATAGTGCACTTTCAAAATACCCATCTGTGAAAGTGTATGATGAAAATGAGCACCAATGAGGGTTCTGGGCTGCTGCGCATGAAATTGGAGTATTTTGGCACATACGAATGACTGCAGATCTTTATATGTAATAACACACATTTCTGTGATTAAAGCTTTGTGCGCTTGAATAAATAGATTCGTAATGCACACTGGGCTAGCTGCTAATATGCATTCATGGACATATGCACCAACCAATCCTTTCTCCTTGCCGAAGTTTAGAAGAGGTAGGGCTGAGCGAGGAAGATGTGTACTACTCTAAATATGGCTGTGCACATGAACTCCCCAATTCACAGACCTCTTTAGACAATTATACATAAAGGATTTAAAGAAAGAGAACACACTTAAGCTATTAAAGGAAAAGGAAAGACCTGAGGGATGGGCAGGATCTCCAAATGACATACAGACATGTTGATGAATTGGCTCCATGTCTTTCCTTTTAGTCTATGCTTTTTAACCAGCACTGCTTTGCATGAAAGAATGTGTAGTTTCCCTCTTTCAGTATTAGGCTGTATTTTGAGGGTATAATGTCCTAAACATAGGAAACAGGCCATTCTTACATTTTCCTTCACTCAGCTACAAGCAGCTTTAGTTGAGCGATCAAGGGAAAGGGGTAGCCAAGAAAACAGAGAATAAAGGCATGGCCACAGGGATGCAAATGAAAATATACGCTACATTTCATCGAAGATAAGCGAGGTGTTGATGCAGGTTACAAGTAACTCATTTGGGTTCAGAAAGCCGTAGGTCCTTTAGAGGAGAGCTCTAAGGACTTTACTCTGTAGTGGTGGCATATGGGATGCCAGGCTACAATTGGTTGGCTTCTTCGCCGTCGGTCAGGCTTCACGTGGGTCAGCTGGGCTCATATTACCATGGAGTGGAGGTGGGGTTGCTCATGAGATACTTTGTTAGATCTATGCTAGCATACTCAGCCTACTACTAGAACACTGTGGCATGCCCCTGGGCGACTTGGGGATTGGTGCCAGGGGGAAGGGAGGATGAAATACAGTTATACTGACCCACACATTCTGGGCTTCATTGATACCATTCCTCTCGCACCCAAGGTTTCCACCCTGGTTTTGATCTATAATTTATCCCTCCCTGTACCTCGTGTCACAAAGGTTGCATTTATGCTGGGGGTTGAAACAGTTGTGCCTGCTTAGATCTTTTATGGTCACTTGGTTTATGCTAGGACGGGGTGGGGGGTGCTCGCTTATCATGGCATGCAGGGATGTGGTGGCTGGGCCAGTAGTGTGGGCTGTGGCCCAGGGCTGGCCAGGTGGGGGTTAGAGGCCTGCTGGCAGCTTGGTTATGATGAATGGGCACTATTCAGAGCCTGGTGTCGTTCCACACCCTTGCAGGGTGCATTCCTCCCAGAAATACTAAATGTTTGCAACAGTGAAGGGACATGGGGGAAGTGAACTTCCATCAGAACTGTTGGTGCAGGTTCATTCTGCCTTAAGGATGTTGGGCCTAGTCAAATCTTTCCATGGAGCTCGGCTGGTGCAGCACAGTCATGCAAGCTTGTGCTTTTGTCATAACTACAAAACGGCATTTCTTTCTATGTGTCTCCTAATGTCATGCATCGGTTGTTCTTGCTATATTATCTCCACACTGAGTTTCATAGCGCAGTCCTCTTCCCCCTTAAACACTACACTATTTCATAAGGGATTCACCTCACCTGAATGTGCCTATGGGGGTGGGATATACTCATTTCCATCCCAATATTTCCCCCTTTCGTTACTTCTACAGTAACAAATTCTCCTCCCCCATAATTACGCTAGTGTTCTTGTCTTCTTATTCATATGTGGTAGTTCCCTTTTACAATCTAGAGCCATTTTGCATTGGCTCGCATCTGCATGCTGGGCATTAGCGATGCAAAACATTTCTCTGTGGAATTATGGAGCTTGTATTCATTAGGTATTTGCGTGTGCAGTTCAGATGAGTCTGTTGATGTGTAATTCGAGGACCTTTTTCTTCTTTTCAGTTGGTCATAGGGCTCTTTCTCAGGGAGAATGCCACAATCTGGTTGTGGCATTGTGAGCTGTGCTTCGGCTGTTGGGGACACTGTGGGAACTTCATCAGACAGGGGCACCCCTTTCAGGTGTTCTTCTGGGACTGCTAATAGGGCAGAGTGAAGCGTGGCTAGCAAACAATAGCCCCACCAAGAAGGTGGGAAGTGCAAGTATGCTTGTTTGCCACACACCCAGTAATAATCCACCAGCACTGTAGGGCTTTTCTTGAGGTCTGGAATTATGACCGTTGTGTTACACCATTCGTTTGACCTGACAGAAACCGTTCCTTCGCTGTTAAAATTTTGTTCATAAGTCTTTTTGATGTACCTTTACTGGCTTCTCGATGGCTGCAATCGGTGATGTGCTCTGTCCATGCTCTCCGCAAGTCTATTCCACAAGTGCTGCAATTTTTTCGATCAGTCCTAAAAGTCCTTCAGCCTTGCATGCAAGGGTTGTTTATTGCCATTTATTGTTGGTGTATTTCGCCCCTTCGATCACCAGGGAAGGTTCTTTCAGACAGTTGGGGTTGGTGGAAATTGTTTTGCATTTTTGGATGTCTGGATTAATGTGTTCCTGGTGGACATTGCGTGCCTGGAACGTGCCTTTGATTCTAGATAGCACAAGATGAATTAGGCATTGTGCCTCAATCATTGGTACTTGCTGCAGTACTAAAACCTTTGGTACTCCAAATACGTGTGGTATTAAGTAACAGACGTAGCAACTCCCATTTGTTGTTCGTCGTTTCACTGCACTCATGTCGAATACCAACTGTTCCAGTGCTCGGGAGTATGAATATTCTCAACTGTGTCTAGGCCTAAGCCATGGTATGCATCATATTTGAATTTATGTGCTTGCCGTTTTATTCTACTATGGTGTAGTACATGCCTTTTTGCTATCCCACCTCTGTTAGCTGTAATATTTACACTACTGCTGGCATTACACAAATTGATTTTGACATTTGGGAGTAGAATTTCAAACATTTTACTTGTACATATAGTTGTATGGTTGTTACTACTGTTTGCGGGGCCCACGTTATGTGTGGTTCTCATTATGTTATTTGATTCTGTGGGATTAAATTTGTATACTCTCATTTGTCCTTTCATTTGAGTCTGGGCTGGGACTCAGTGTGGTTACAATCGAGGATATAGGGGTAAGGGTGAATTTAGTTACTTTGGAGGGTATAGGAATCAATTCAGTGACATTGGAAGGGATACTCATGTTCGAGGTCCGCGTGGTCCCTTCACCCCCTTCTTTTAGTTGGCCAGGCAAGATGAAAGAAGTTGCCAAATAAATCCGTAATAAAAACATTAATATTGTAAACAAAATGGCCACGAAGTGGATGCCACAATCATAACTATACATTCTGGTGCTACTAATACTGTTTCTATCTACAGTTGAAGAACATCTTGGCATGGTCATTTCCATCATAGTAATACCTGTGGTTTGGAAAAATGGGTAAGGGAGGAAAAAGGGAAGGGAAGGAGTAGAGAGATTGGAAGAGAGAGAGAGAATTGTAATTTATGTAGCTCGTGCTCTAGCAGCAATGTATGTACTCATATTGTCAGAATGAAGCTATGCAAATGCTGGTAGTTGTGTTGTATTAAGTTTGGACACCTGGTGTTGAGTCGGGTGGGTCTCTGCGGATGTCTGAGAGGTGTATCCAATATCTGAGCCCCTTTACCTTCCCTGCAAGGGGGGTGGAAAACAAGACCTCGTAGGGCCCATGGAACGTGGGGTTGTTCCATTTTTGCACAAAGCTTCTGATATAAACCAGTTCCCCCGTCAACAATGGATGAATGGGTGCAGCACGTCAGGTTGGGGGTAGTTGATGTTTGTGCATCTTCTGTGTTTGGCAGAGCCATTTGTTTTGCGATACATCTGATCACGTTTTTCAGTTTGGACAGATACTGCTTAAATTCTTCCCCCATGATTGCTGCTGCCCTATGAGCGTCTGATGCACTCCTTGATGGGGAGATGGGTTCTTGCATCCATCTGCCAGTCACTATTTCATGGGGGGGAAGGTGGTGGTCCTTACTGGGCTGTGTGCACAGATGAAACAGGACTAGGGGCAAACACGACACCCAATTATTTTTCAGGATGTTGCATAACTTGGAGAGTCTGCTCTTAGCAGACCGTTTATTCATTCTATCACTCCATTTGCTTGTTGTTGGTAAATTGAACACATACAATGTTTAATTCCTAAAAGGGCTGTTATTCCCTTGAAGAGGGCATTGAAACAATCGGTGCCATTATCCTATCTTAAAACATGACTCACTCCCCAGTGGAGAAAGACCTCTCTGACAAGGAATTTTTTGGCACACTTGGCATGTGGGTGGGCACATGTACCAGCCTCAACCCATCTCAAGAGCGGACACACCACCACAATCGAATATTGTGCCCCATTGCATCGTTCCCCCATGTCTGCATAGTCAATGTGCAGCTCACAGGAATGGGCCGACGGGGCAGGGTAGAGTTCCTCGCAATGTTCTGGGTGTCATTCCTGTACTAACCACTTGGCAGGTGGTGCATTGAATGACCATAATTGAGAGGTGGTCTTGTAAATTGGGGATAAACCAATCTTCTTGAATGTCTGTTGCAATGTGTTGCCTAGGGTAATGCAACTGCTCAAAAGCCGTGTGCAGTAATTCCACGGTCATCACTACTTTTCCTGTACTTTGTTGTCTCCATAAAAGATCAGTGGGGGCTTGCACACACTCACGTTTGAGCCATATGTCCTCTTCTACTGGCGGTGCCCTATGCTGCAGCTCAATTAGCAGTACGATAGGGAGAGCTGCGTATGTGCCTGTTTCTGGTCTAGTGTTTATTGCGGTTACAATGTATTCAGCAGATCTGCAAACTGGGATGTAAGCTGCAGCTTTTGCTGCCCCGTTGGTGGCTGCATTCCCCACTACGATTTCGTCAGTATTGTGTGTATGTACTGCGCATTTAATGACTGCCACCACAGAGGGTTCTGCGAGGGCGGTAATCAGTGTGTTGAGCAGAGCGGCATGCTGTTCTGGTGAGCCATCTGCTCGCCTGAATCCCCTCCTCGTCCAGCGCAACAGACCTGCATGCACAGTTGTGGTGACATAGGCAGAGTCTGAGTATATGGTGACATAACACCCCTTGGATGCATGTAGCGCTTCAATGAGTGCTACCAGTTCAGCTGCTTGGGCTGAATAATGCATGGGCAATCCTTTCATTATGAGCCTTTCATATTCACCTTCCTCTAGGTGTACCACTGCTGCCCCAACATGTATTTCAACTGTCTCTTGATCAATTGATGCTGACCCGTCAATGAAGAGGATTTCTCCCTTTTCTAGGGGGCTGTCTTTGGCTTTGAGGATATCATCATCTTCCCCTTACTAAGATGCACATTCATGCAGTTGCAAATCTACGGCAGTACATGGTTGTGTGAGAAATGTGGCTGGGTTTACTGTCTTGCACCTAACAACGTGAATGTGTGGGTTTGACAATATGATCTCATAGGTGCATGCCCTCTGCATGGTGAGTGTGGACTTTGAGCAGTCCACGAGATTTTTACCTTTTCAAAGGCCGCAGCTGCAAGAGCTTGTTCGCAAGCGAACTGTCCCTGCATTACAAGGCCCATTGTGCTTTTTTGAGTGAGTACTGCTGTCATGAGTGTGCCATTTGAGTATGAGAAAATATAAAATTCCTGTGTGTAGTCTGGAGTGGCAAGGACAGGTGCTGTTGAGATCACTTCTTTTAAGTCATTGAATCTCATTATCATCTCTGGGGTCCACTCTATTTTGTTGCTCTATTTCTGTGCTTCCTTGAGGCCCTGTAGGAGTGGCCTTGTGTATGCTGCATAATCTAGAATCCTCGCTCTGCAGCAATTGCACAATCCTAAGAATTTCTGCATATCTTTTACTGTGAGTGGCTTAGGAGTGGAACGCACTGTTGCTGCCTTGTCAGGGATGATTCTTTTACTGTCTTTGGCGATGAGTTGCCCCAGGTGAAGTACTTCCAATTGGCAGTACTGGAGTATGACCTTGTCCACCTTGTATCCGTTCCTCACTAGCAACTGCAATACTTCAATCGAGTCTATCCGGCAACTCTACTCACCACTGTCACTGCACACTATCAAATAATCTACGGACTGAATTATTGTTCTGGGAACCTGGACATTACCTAAGTCTTCTTGCAGCGTTCTGTTAAATATACTGGGGCTCTCACAGTACTCTTGAGGCAAACGAGTATGCTTGTAGCGCTTTCCGCCCAGACTAAAGGCTGTGAGCTACTGGGAGTCTGGGTGAAGAGGTACTGAGAAGAAGGCATTTTTCAAATCCACAACAGTGAAATGAGTTGCCTCTTTGGGAATGCTGCACAAAATGGATGCTGGGTTGGGGGCAAATGTAAACTCCTTCTGTACTACGTTATTAAGGGGGTGGAGATCCTGGATCATCCTCCAACTACCCCTGTTGCCTTTTTAATGCACTATGTAGCTGTATTGCATGGTGAAGTAGAGGGTACTATGGTCCCTTGCTGTAGCAGAGCCTGTAGTGTTTCTCGGATCCCTTCCTCTGCTTCTCTGGACAGCGGGTATTGCTTCACCAGCGAGAGTACTGCCCTTGGTTTAAGTGTGATTTTTACAGGAGTCACTTCTTTCAACATCCCTACATCGTGTGGGTTTGTGGTGCATAAATGTGTGGGGACATACTGTATATCTGCCTGGCTGAATGGGGGTGGTGCGACAACAGCCATCTGGGGCTCTGAACTTTTCTGAATTGCACTATGATCTTGTAGGGTGTGCACATCTCGAGGATGATCTCCCCATCATTGTTGTCATCCTCAAATGGCTCTTCATCAGTCAATTCTCTTAAGTGCATAGTGGGATCTATGCATAACACAGTGCGCCATTGGAACCCATGGGGGTCAGCACCTAGTACTACAATCCTTTTTGCAGGCACTAGTAAGCCTTCTAAGCCTAATGATAGTATTGGGCCAGCAACCAGCTCGGGGAATACCACAGGTCAGAAAATGGAGTCAGTGGGCACTATACAGAAAGTTTTTGTAATCTGAGGGACGGCTTGTGTGAGCACTTTAAGGCTGTAAATGAACATGTCAGGGTCGACAGGGATTCCTCGCACTACCACATCACTTGCCACGGCATGTATCACAAGCATTGCTCTTAGTGAGCACATACTAGGTGTGGTGCAGACGATACCTCTGTCTGTAAATGAGATTGTCATGTTCAACTTGCTAAGCAGGTCCCTACTGAGCAAGTTGACAGGAGAACTCCGAGTATAAGAGGGAGGCCCTTACGATCATACTTCCCACCTTAACTTCTAGATCTTTTGCGTATGGAACCGTTAAAACAGCCCCAGAGAATCCCTGCATGTCGAGAGTCTTTCCTGATTGCGGGAAGTTACCTTGGCTGATGCACGACTTCTCTGCTCCTGAGTCGACCATAAAGATTAATTGTTTATTCCCTATCTCTGCCCCCTCCAGGGGTTCATCTTCTGGATTTAGGGTCATTGACAGGACTAATAACGCAAGTTCTCTCAGTGGGCTGTCCTAGTCAGGGTATGTGTCTGTTTCTCCACCACTGTCATGCCTTGAAATCGGCCATTGAGTCTGCCATTAGGCGCAGTATAAAAAATGTTTCTATTGTCTGAAGGTTGTGGTTTAGGGCGGGGCTGATAAGGCTGAACTGCTTGCTGCTGGTGTTGTGTGTGACAGGAGCCAGGGATTTGTGGGGGTAGCTGTGTCTAAGCCTGATGAATCTCGTATGGTATCAAATTCATTCTGGCAGGTGGCCCTTGGGGGCTACCTGGATGGGGACAATCGTAATTCTGCAGACATTAGTTGTAATTACCTCCCTGCCTGCTGCGACACTCTCAAAAAGTGATCCCACCTCCTCCATGTCCAGCACTGCCCTGGTACCCCACCCCTTGGTACCGGACCTCCAAATCCCCCTCCTCTAGGCCCTTGGAACCCACCTTGTCCTCGTTGCTGTCCTCTTTGCCACTGTGGTCCTGAATTTGCTGGTTTCCTTCCCACTGCCCGTGCCCTCCTTCAGCTCACACTGCCGCTAGTCTTGCCTCTGTCACATTGGAGGCACACCCTTCCTCTCTCGTCTGCTCTGTTGTTGGCCCTGTTGATACTGCAGCCACTTTCACTAGTTTGTTTTGAGCTAGTTTCGCTTCCTCTGCCTTTTGCCATTGAATTGTTTCTTTTTCTCGCTCTTTTATTCTTCTACAGTGGTGAACTATAAAACTTTGAATTTCGGGCCACCCCTTAGCTTCCACCCCCGCTATCTTGTCAAGCGCTTTCTGTACTTCTTTGGGGAGGCCTCTCTTTACTATAAAATAGAAAAGTAATGTTGACTGATCTCAGGTGCTGCCTGTTTCTGCTCTCCCCATCTCTTGAACTCTAAGAATATCATCCTCATCTCCCATTGTGCACTGCATGATCGACTATAAATCCTGGGTGTCTGGGAACGTTCGCTGCAGCGCATTCCATACTGTGCTCTAATCTTGTTGAATGATGCTCCATCATGGGCATCATTACTCAACGTTACTCCCAGGTACCCTGCTTTAATCCACACAGTCTCTGCTTGGTCCCCAACTGCAGCTAGCAACAAACTCTTGATGTCCCCTATTGCTAAGGGTACCCCTGCTGTGTTCTTTTCAAATGCATAGATCAATTTCCCAGCCCATGCCGTGAGCTGGGGGAGTGCTTTAAGGAGGTTATTTTTGTCAATTTGTGCCCAGGGTACATAGTGCGGTTGCCTTGCGCCCTTGTGTATTAGTGGCATTTGCATTTTTATTTTTCCTTTCCCGCTCTTAGTGGCACTTGCCTTTTTCTGTGCTACCGCTATTCTGCCAAACCTCTCTCTTAATCTTCCATCCCATAGACTCTCTAGCCTTGGTGTGGCCTGGGGTGCCTGTTTGGCCACTCCTTCTCCCTCTTCTTCCCTGTCTTCAAAATGTCCCCTCTTCTGGACCCTACATTCTCGTAACCCAGGCTGTCTGTTTCCCCATCCCGCTCTACGTGGACGGTTCTTATAGGCAAACTGTCTATTCTGAATAGGAAGTCACCTGATTTCCACTCATCCCCAGGTGGCTGTGGAGGTGCCCCTGCGGGCAACATTGGTGTTCTACCACCCTTGTAGCTTCACATGCTGCCTGTAACCAGGTTAATTCAGTGTGTGTTGATGCCAGTGCTATCTTTAGATCTTTCGCGCTCACTTCAGTGTGGGAAGTAACCTCCGGAGGTGAGACATATTGCTGTGGGGGGCCACGCTTGGTATGGCCACCATAGTGCCTGCTGACACATATGTTGGGTTGGTATACCCTTTCACTGGGCGAGTTGCTAGCGGATATGTCCCCTTTTTAATCTCCACATTCTTCTCACCCTCCCCTGCACCTGTCTCCTTGTTACTGTCATGCGTTGATGTGATGCTGGCAATGCATCAGAGGGACAGGGCCTCCGTATCCTTGTCCTTTACTGCCTTTTATCGTGTGTTCTGTCGTGTTTTCTGTGCAAGAGTTCATGTGGGACTCCTGGCGGTGCAGCTCTCTCTCTTTTGGTTTGGTGTACAGACCCATGGGATACCCTTATGGGACCCATCGGTGGGGGTACAGCCCCGTGCACCTAGTGTATGTTTTTGGGCACCTGTGTGTGGCCCACAGAGCAGGGTATGGGCTGGTAGCAGCTCCATGCTGAATTTGACAGGTGCTCTGAGTATCCTCCATTTTGGGATACCCAGGCCCTGCCTTTGGAATCCGTTTATAGCTGATAGGAAACAAGATGGCCCCTTGCTTTCTATTGCCTGTTACCTTGTTTTCCCAAAGTCCTGGGAAGCCCCGACTCTGCCCTCCCCCCTGAATGGCTGTTGGGTTGAAGTTCCATAAATGGTGTTGTTGTGAAGTCCAGGCCAGACTGGCTGGAGCCTTCCCAGTGACTCTGTGTTGTGGGTACACCCTGCGGGTGGGACCTGGGTAAATGGAGTGTGTGACGAATATGCATTCAGTCTTGTGGATGTCTAGTATCTGGTGTTTGACACAATGACTGTGGCAGCCCTGCCCGAAACTGGTATGAATGCAGTGTGGAGTGTTGAATGGCTGGGTACTTGTCCCAATACACATACATTGTTGTGAGTGTCTGGAGTGAAGTGAATGGCATGAATGCACTATGCACCTGATTGGATGCCTGCCTGCATGAATGCCCTTCTGACCAATTGGTTGCCTGAGTGTGACCCAGCAGAATGAATGGGAGATCAACTAGTATATCTGGGGCCTCTCACTGCTAGAATTCGTGTTCAGAAGCTGAAGAGAAACTGGAGTTGAAACTGAAGCTTAACCTTGAAGCCCTGCTGTAAGAGAAGTCTTGATGCTGCTCTATTTCATCAATCTGAAAGCTGCTGTGTCTCCAAGGACGGACCCAGAGAGGACCTGGTAAGGCGCCCTCTTCCCGAGCTGTGAGGGACCATTGTGCACCAGCTGATCTTTGCCAAAGCTCCCTGGTAGACAGACTTATGACAGGCTAACGACCGGAGACGGGGACCGCCACAGAATCACAAGGAGATGTGCTCGGACACTGTTGTCCATCATCGTCGACAACCGCTGTCACCGACCGGAGCCGCCGTGCTCCCTTTGCCTAAGTAACATTTGATCCAAGGACGCTCTCGCCTGCACCATCAACCACTTTGTCCCGCCGGAGAAAGTCGAGACCGCCGACGCCCGAGGAGCAGTCGCTGGTGGGTTTCCCACCACCTGACAACCGTAGAGACGCCGGACGACTCAACACCCTTGCTGGGTCACAGTTCTTCACAATCTCTTTGCAGTCCTGAACTATCATCATCCAGGTGCCCCAACGCCTCTTCCTTGCAGGACGCCAATGCTCCGTCATCGCCGAGCACCATTAGGAATGAAGCTGCCGCCTCTCCGTCATCGTTCACCCCTTTTTCCTCGTGGGATCTCGACTATCCGTGGCTCCTGCCTTAATGGAAGCCGCTCAAGAAGGATCCGCCGACGACCCGATGACAAACTCTGCTATTCCAGGTACATTGGGGTTGTAGAACTATTTTAGAAGGAAATAAGACTCTTTTGAACAATATATGGACTGGGCTTGTACAATATATCTTTATTTACAGGTTGACCAGGTGGGGGGATCTCCACACAGAATTGTGCCTAGTTGGTAGGGGTCAATATTCTGCCAATTGTTCTAACCAACTGCTTTCCTCCTATATCTATTGTTGGTTACTTTTATTCCTTGATCTGTGTGACATTTGACCAGAGTATAGTTGATGAACTTTAATGAGATCTGATAATAATTGTGGTACCACTTTAGAACTGTATATATTTGCCATTGTAGATTTTCTGAGCACAAAGTAAGTTATTATGATAGTGTACATAACCTTGAATATTAATTATATAAATACTGTGTTTTTACTAGTACAGTGTGTGGACATTCCTTTGTGGGGGCTTGGGGACTACACTGTACTTAAGAACCAGTCTGCATCACCTCCTGAGAAGCTAGGCCTTGCTTGCTCGAACACATACCAATAATAGAGAATCTTGGCTGGGGTCTTCTGTGCCTCTCCTCTACCAAATAGAGAGCGGAAGCACAGACCCCCCTCCAGTCTTTATGCTGGGAACGTTCGCGCAATGCATCCCATACCCGTGCTCTAATCTTGTTGAATGATGCTCCATCATGGCCATAATTACTTAACGTTACTCCCGGGTACCGTGCTTTAATCCACACAGTCTCTTCTTGGTCCCCAACTGCAGCTACCAACAAACTCTTGATGTCCCCTTTTGCTAAGGGTAACCCTGCTGGGTTCTTTTCAAATGCATAGATCCATTTCCCAGCCCCTACCGTGAGTTGGGAGAGTGCTTTAAGGTACATAGTGCAATTGCCTTGCGCCCTTGTGTATTAGTGGCATTTGCATTTTTATTTTTCCTTTCCCGCCCTTAGTGGCGCTTTCCTTTTTCTGTGCTACCACTATTCTGCCAAACCTCTCTCTTAATCTTCTGTCCAAAAGGCTCTCTAGCCTTGGTGTGGCCTGGGGTGACAGTTTGGCCACACCTTCTCCCTCTTCTTTTCAGTGTCATCAAAATGATCCCAATATTCCTCTTCCCCTCTTTGGGACCCTACATTCTCGTAACCCAGGCTGTCTGTTTCCCCGTCCCGCTCTAAATGGACGGTTCTTTTAGGCGCACTGTCTTTTCTGAATAGGATGTCACCTGACTTCCACTCATCCCCAGGTGGCTGTGGGGGTGCCCATGTGGGCAACATTGGCGTTTCTACCACCCTAGTAGCTTCACATGCTGCTTGTAACCAGGTTAATTCAGTGCGTGTTGATGCCAGTGCTACCTCTAGATCTCTCACGCTCACCCCGGTGTGGGCAGTAACCTCCGGAGGTGAGACATATTGCGGGGGTAGGGCCGTGCATGGTGTGGCCACCATAGTGCCTGCTGACACATATGTTGGGCTGGTATACCCTTTCACTGGGCGAGTTACTAGCGGATATGTCCCCTTTTTAATCTCCACATTCTTATCACCCTCCCCTGCACCTGTCTCCTTGTTACTGTCATGCATCGCCCCTTCTCCCTTCGGATTCTCTGTTTCTTCAAACATTTCAATACTTCCATTCTATTTTGTAATAGTCTCCCCTTATACTTTACTGTCAGGAAGGTGGACATATGTTCCAGCGCACATCTGTCAAAAGATCCTTGCTATGGCCAGGAGTCAGACATTCCCCCCCTTTAGTCTCAGTCACCCATTGATTGTGATATTTCTGAATTTTTTTTACACTACAAGGGCAAGGCCTTACATATATTGTCTAAGGGTGTGTCTGTCTCCATGGTCCTCTCTGGCATGTGTCTTGTATTGGGGCTACACCTATTCTACTGCACCATAGTCAAGACACTAAATGTGTTTAAAGCTGTTAAGGCATATACAGTTCAGTCTTGTCTTTAGTACATGTCAATGCTGTCAATGAACTTCCCCCCACCCACAATTCCCAAATAGAGCTTCTTCACACTCTCACTGCACACTCTCCTGATGAGCCCACACACACGCCATACACGTCCCTCCTGGGCCTCCTCCTTACACTTTGAAATACACCAACAAAACAAACTAAAATACCAAGCTAAAAAAACAACCACTACTTTTCCCAAGCTCTCTACTTATATGGAGCTCCTACATTTCTCCTTATAGTTTTCCTACACTGGTCGTGACAGTGCACGTGGCGCCACCCTCTCCCCTCACTCAGGGAGGCTCCCTTATTCCGTTTCCTCTTTCCCAATATCCTTAAAAAGTTAATAAAAATGGCCGGAAAAAACCAACACAATCCAAAAACTGGTCACACTCTCAATTTCAGTCACTGCCTGTTCAAAATGTCCACTCTACTCCATACACCCAGCCCTACTTTGTTATCCCCGGCAGGCTATACTCACGTCTTCACGTTCTACCAAGAGCCTCCATTCGCGGGGTTCCACAACTGGCCTGCATCTCTCATTGCGGCCAAGCCCCGCTCCAAAGAGCTGGCAGGATTCTGCAAAGATGGTTCCCACAAAGCCACTCAGTGTACATGTTTTGGGACTGGTCACTGTAGGTGGGCACGGCCCTTCCGGAGAGGCCACCTGGATATCTCCGTAGGTACGGGGGCGATGGGATCACATGGCCAGGGTCACAAAATGAAGGCAAGTCCCGGTTTACACACATTCTAGAGTGAATACAACCATCTAGGGAAATAAGCCAGGAGATAGCTTGCAAGGATAACAAGGTTTAATTGTACAGAATACAAAATATCGGCAAAGGACTCTGCCGCTCAAGAACGTTCTGCCTGTAGAATGCATTTCCATGCCTTTTGAGGGGCCACATCGTCACAGATGACATTACATATACGGTCTAAACCCACACTGTTCAGTGGGCGTACGGTATACATGATCCTGCTTCATATAAGATGCCAGGCTACAATTAGTTGTCTCCTTTGTCGTCGGTCAGGCGCCACGTGGGTCAGCTGGGCACATCTTACCGTGAAGTGAAGGTCGGGTTGCTCATGATGTACATTGTTAAATCTACGCTAGTATACTAAGTTTACTACTACATCACTGTGGCATGCACCTGGGCGGATTGGGGATTGGTGCCAGGTGGAAGGGAGGATGAAATACAGCCACACTGACTCACACATTCTGGGCTTCGTTGATACCGTTCCTGTCGCACCCAACGTCTCCACCCTGGTTTTGATCTATAATTTATCCATCCCTGTACCTTGTGTCACAAAGAATGTATTTTATGCTGAGGGGTGAAACAGTTGCACCTGCTTAGATCTTTTATGGTCACTTGGTTTATGCTAGGACAGGGGGATCGCTCGCTTATCATGGAATGCAGGGATGTTGGGGTGGGTCAGTGGTGTGGGCTCTGGCTCTGGGCTGGCTGAGTGGAGGTTTAGAGGCCTGCTGGCAGCTTATGAGTGATGAATGGGCACTACGCTGAGCCTGGTGTTGTCTCACACCCTTGCAGGGCGCATCCCTCCCAAAGATACTAAATGTTTGCAACAGTGAAGGGACATGTGGCGGTGAAATTATGAGAGAACTGGCGGTGCCTTAATGATGTTGGGGCTAGACAAATCTTTCCATGGAGCTCGGCTGGTACAGCGCGGTCATGCAAGCTTGTGCTTTTGTCATAACTACAAAATGGTGTTTCTTTCTGTGTGTGTCCTAATGTTATGCATCAGTTGTTAGCACTATATTACCTCTGCACTGAGTTTTATAGCATGGTTCTCTTCCCCCTTATACGCTACACTATTTCATAGGAGATTCGCCTCACCTGAAAGCACCTAGGGTAGTGGGATATACTCATTTCCATCTCAACACCTTGCAGGTCCTAGTCTCAAAGTAGGTCAAAGTGTGTTATCAATCCTGTATCAATATTCAGAACAGCATAACTTACTGGTCCTGCAATGTATGCCCATTCTATGTGAAGTGTTGACCAAATGGCATTTCTGTTTTTTGGTTGAAGTAGGTGCATCTATGCAGATTTATTCAAGATTTAACATAGTTCCTGGCAAGTGTTACCAGCATACTTTCCTTGTGTTTTTTTTTGCATTCGAAAAGCAATAGAACATTGGATGATTTGCAATTGTATGTCCCTCGTATCTGTGATGTTTAGTTGAGTAGGGTGCTATGGCTGATTCAGTGCAGATGCGCTGGCCGGTTTTCTGGTGAGGGACCAATGAACATTTTTTGGTTGCTTGTATGCAACTCCAGCAATTTCCTTGAAAGTTCTGCTAGCCCTAAATATTGACTATAGGTGCTTAACCATCCATGTGTTAATATGCCCGCAAAAATATCACCATACAAAAATATTGCCATATTTTCGCGGCAATATTAAGGCATGGAACCTGTGGGGGGACACCCCACAACCCCCATATTCTTTTAAAGGCAGCGGGGGACACCCCTGCAACCCCACTCCCAAAACTCCCAAATATTATCCCAGGTAAAAATATCGCCAATGGTAGTTCCCGACGACCATATATACGGCGATATATTTGGTGGGGATAATATTACCGGATACCTGCTTAACACATCTATTCAGTTGTTTTAGTGCTGGATGATGGGTAACAACCAAGGTATTCGTTCTGTGGTTTCAGTGTCTCTGTATTCAATACCCAAACCAATTCCCTGTCAATTTGTCTGGCTGAGAGGCCCTTTTGGAAGAAGGTTGTATGGAGTGTGGTAAATTGATTGTCTTTTGTCTTTCTGTTGGAACATTTACTTTGGTAATTAGCGGGGGATGTGGATGCAGATAATAGATGCTTTTGAGTGGCTTGAATGGATGCTTGTCCTGTGGAGGTATTTGTTCCTGTGCATTGGTTTTCAGTGTGCAGCTTTTTCTCAGTGGTTGTTCCTTCCAACATAAATGGTGGTGGTGTGCATTGGTTTTCAGTGTGCAGCTTTTTCTCAGTGGTTGTTCCTTCCAACATAAATGGTGGTGTCCAGGAGGCTTATGCTCTTCATGGAGATAACATGTAATTTCCATGGACAGGAGCTGAATGGTTGAGTATCTGCCTGTTTGTTCTTCCCCATTGTAGTGCCCTGTAGAGTAAGAGGCCACCAGGACTGAATTCTTTGCATATTTCTTTCTACAGCCAACAGATTTTAAAGTAACTGAGTCTCTTGTTGTTTCGTATGTAAAGGATATGTAGAGCTGTGCATGGTTTTCTTTGTTGCCCATTTTATTATGTGACTACCATCTGATGAAGTCTATGGGACTTTGAAAGCTTATGCATCTACAATCTCAGGATATTGTTTTATTGGTCCTATACAAGGTATACCTTGATTTTAAAAGTGAACAAAGTGAACAAACACAGCATCACACCTTTATCTGTATCTATTGTTAGACGGGTTATCACAGTCCTTAGGGTCTTTAGTAGCTGTAAACCTCATATGTTATTAGTTTTCATTGGGCTTGATGGTTGATGCCCCTGCCATTTTCGATGCCCCTGCCATTTTGTGTCCTATTGGTGTTGGTATAGGCGGCAAGGTGTCTTGGGGGAAGGATCCCTTGAGAGCCTCTAATTAGTCTGGTCCCACCAGGTAAAGTAAGGGAGTCCCACACCTTGGTATTTCTCTGGTCATTGCAGATATGTTATTGTTGGAATCGGGGCACAGCCTCACAAAGAGGCAGGGTCTTGGCAGGTTGCAGGCTCAGCCTATTCACAATTGGTTTTTGGGTTGGCATATTTGGTGGAACTTGTCTCAAGGTAGTGCTCAGACAGGAAGAAGACCATCTCCTTCTAAAAAGTATTGTGGCTGAAGAAGGGAACCAGGCCCCAATCAAAGGATTGCATCCATTTAAACATTTTGTTGCCACTCAGTGAGTGGGGACAGCCACATCCAACTTTAGCTGGCTTCTTCCTGGGCTTTGTGTTGGTTGTGGATTCAGTCTTGAATCCCAGACATTATTCATGAACAGGCCGTAGCTGGTTCTTGCAAGTGTAACCCTCTCTCTACGAGGAAGGCCGTGTGCATGACCACATAAGGCCACTTCTATATCACACTCACTTGATACTAGATTGTCATGTGTTTCCATGAAGGGAAATCAGAGAGTGCACGGAAGGCTTCACCCTACAAGAATCACAAAAGGCTGTCATCAAGAAGTCAAGATCACACAGTGAACTGTGTGAGGAGACTCCGGTAAAAATAGGGAACATTGAGTACCCTAAACACTGAGGGACTTTGGTCTCTATAGATGCACAAATGGTATTTGTGTGTGTCTGATGATACCACCGATGGGGGCACATTAGGGAGAAAGTTGGGTAAACCAGATAGGCAAAGTCAACAATAGACAGGACCTTGTGCCAGAGTGGCTGAATGAGACTTTCATGACTGAAGGCTAAAAAGCCAACCCTGGATAAAAATGTCCCTGATACCATGCTCGCAGTTGGCAATGCTGACACAGATTTACTCTGAGTTGGCATGAGGACACCTGACATAGTGAGCTTATTACTGAGGCTGGAAGGTTGCTGTAACTAAGGAGTTTTATGCAATATTTTGCTGGAGGTTTGTGCTGTTATGGGTCACCATTCTAGAGCCAATACAATTTATGGAATGCCTTACAAATGTGGATATTGGTTACCCATTTTAACCACTGAACAGCAACTAGAACTGAGGTCATTGGACAAAAAAACCTAATGAGTGAACATGCTAGAATGATTTTTAAGAAAAGAAGTGAGGGAATAAGTAGCCTGAATGGTTACATTTGTGAAGTGGAGAGAGAATGACTAATTCAATAGCTCTTTCCCGTTATAGTTGAGAAAAGAGAACACAATGTAATATTGTAGCATCTGTCAAATTCAGCAAAGATCCCCCAACTAAATATTGGAATACCCTTTTCTATTTACTGCAGGCATTGTCTACACAAGACTGCCTATAGCGTAGCCAGCGATAATGAGAGGTTGCAGTCTAAATAGGGGAGCTCTTGGGGCAATTGTTCAAGGCCCTTCTTGGGAATCCTACAATTTTTTTTAAATACATCTTTTTATTAACATGTAATGGTGAACATTCATCATTCTTCCACAGAAACCAACCAACAATGTAAATTGGCTAATTTCATACTCTGTAAGTCACTCCACTGATAATTACGGTATCGCACTATTGACTAGCCAGATCCACTCTGAGATTCAAGTCCGAGAGCAAGAACCTGCAAGTCTGGGTATGCTACGCAATGCATGCAAGTAGATGGGCATGAGTGAGGGGTGCCTAGCAGCAGTTACAGACAGTACTGGCATTCAAAAAGAAAAAACGCTAATCACAAATTAACATGGGTCCATATGGGTTGTATGCTAGGTTTTGTTATTACTAATCGACAGAGCTGATTGGTTGATTGTCTTTTACATTGTCTTTGAAATGTTGGAATTGATCTTTGTGAATTGGATGTTAGTTAATTTGTTTTATCGACTGACGGTATGAGGCTGGCTATCAGGGAAGCTGTGGACACCATTTTAAACATTTCTTTGTGGTTTACTTCATATTAACAATCACACACACACACACACACACCTCACTATTCAATCTTAACTTTTCTTCTTATTCGCTTTGTTGAATTTACATTTCTTTTTCATAATGTTTGTATTTACATATACAATCTCTGCCGTGTACTCAGTATTATAATGTACACACCTTTTGTGGTTCCGCTGCATTGCAGAGAACTCTATGCTCGTGATCGAGAATCATTTGGGATTATCACATATTGAGTAGAATTTGCTTGTTGATATCATATATCCTACATTACATTATCCTCCACATGCTGGATTAGTAAAATTCCTTTTATGAACCATATGATATCCGAGTCAGAGGAATGCTAATGTCCCTGCTTTTCTGTACACACTGTGGTCAGAATCTGCAGGGCTGAACAGCCTGCTCCTTGATTAGCAGCGACAAGCAGCTACTCGAGTCTTCAAACCTTCCTTTATTTCCATGATCTTGACGAGCATTTGCTGGTGGTCTTCCCCTGTCTTGCCTCAATGGTTTTAACACACTTAGGGA
This sequence comes from Ambystoma mexicanum, assembly GCF_040938575.1. Lineage (NCBI taxonomy): Eukaryota > Metazoa > Chordata > Amphibia > Caudata > Ambystomatidae > Ambystoma > Ambystoma mexicanum. The sequence goes on along the minus strand of NC_090924.1, from coordinate 1,012,073,442 downwards.
CGTGGAATTTTTAGCGTGGTGCAATGTGACTTTGCACCAGTGCAAAGACACTTTGCACTTCAAAAATACACTTTGCACTGCTCTGTGAATCAGGGTGTCACTTTGCACTGTGCAAAAAATTACATGAACCAGGCCCTTGTTTTCTAATGGCATTACTCGATGATCTTTGTGGTACCTCGCACTTAAAAGAAAATCAACCTCTTTGCCTCTTACATGAAGGTCTCGCCTTGCCATTTCTACTGGTAAAACTTACAGCAGCTCAGAACAGGAACTCTTCAACCTTGTTTTAGACACACTTGCTCTTCTTCAAAGCCAGCCGCCAGACTCCATTGCCATGCCTCAGAACATTGAAATGGTTCAAATGTTGATAAATGATTGTGTTGGAGGGATAAAATAGTCTTCAACAAACTTTGGCTGAGAATTAGCAGTAAACCACTTACTTTGAGACAGGAAAGAGCTGTGCTTAGCTAGACCTCTGCTCAAATGTGAACCTTCACACGTGTAGCGAGATATCAGAGTATAGGAGATGTTCGCTTTGATTCTTTTACTTCATCAAAATATAAGACTGAGCAAGGGATCATACAGAATGAGCAGGGAGGTGGAACACTGTGTGACGGGTCGGGTGAGGAACAAACATGGGTCTGCTTTAGACAGAAGAGTGAATACATTTCGGAAAAGGTGTTTACAGGGTTGGACCTTTTGCAGAATGAACATTTAAGGATTCGAATTTCACAGCTGCAAGGTCAACAGCTTTAGAAACCTAGTTTATGACTGCAGGTGTGCACAGATTTAAAAGGGGCTTTAACAAAGGTTCCTATTGCAGATGGTAACAAAGAGAACCCATCATTTTCTCGGCTGAAATGGCTAGCAATAGATAACATAATTTATTTTACAACCCATCTGGGTAGATAGCGTGGAGTAGAGGCACGAACAAGAATGTAAACTGTGTAACCACCCCTCCTGCTACAACAGCAGGGCCCAATATAGGCTAGGTGATTACTGCTACAAGTCAAGGTCCGCAAGAGTGCTCACAGACATCTGACACAAATGACTCCCTTCTAGACTATTACTTCTCTTGACCTATTTGAATCATTAATCATGGTAAGGATGACATTCAGATCTGGTTTCTCTCTGACCAAAGTCCTCATGATAAAGGCTCAACAATGGCAACGTTATAAGTGCTGAGACAAAATGGCAGTAGCACAGAATACATTTACAATGGCAGCCGACTGTGACTGGAAAAAAATGAATGTCAGACAATAGATATATAAAAAAGAAATGGCATATTGATGTAATACGTTTGTGTGTATATATGCATATATATGTATATATTTCACCAAACAATGCGTGAAACACCTGGAGAAGTTTAATGAAGCAATGAGTTAGTTTCCTAAGGCTCAATCCTATCCAATCGGAACATGGGGGTTGACTGAGACCCACTTAGAGGGCTGGGTGGCCCATGGGCACAAGGAGCAGTCAGGGAATTGGAATGGTTTTGGCCTGTGGCTGATGCAAAAGTATCAATCATGTTCAGAGCAACAGGGTGGGGCCCTGGGAGTAAGAAGAGATGAGGGTGAAAACAGGAATACTGAGGGGGCATAAGGGCATCCCCCTGGAGTATCATGCTGGATGCACAACATTGTTCACAGCGGAAAAGAACGTGGCACTGAGAATATGGTATGAGGACTGTGGTTCAACAACGTAGTGAGTTCCTACACAATTCTGTTGAAAGATTCTGAAACTTCACTCTGACAATTAAAAATAGAATACTTTCATTGTTCAGTCATTGTCCGGCGTATTTTCATGGTATATTTATTAAACTGTGCATTGCTGCACACCTGCGTACACTGTTTTTTACATTGGATGATATTTTCGGGCACTAGAGGGCAGCGTGTTCATTCGATTCAATGTCAGTCACAAGGACCTTTGTCTCACTGGTGCTGGGCACAGTGTCACCATTGAAGTATAATGTGTTGTCAAAGTTGTTGTCGGGCGGCGGCAGGACAGATTTTCGTTTATAGAAGAAGTAGGCCGCTAGGATAGCACCGGCTGTAATGATCAGTACCACGGCAACTACAATTCCAGCTGTACCATGGGAAGGCACTGGCGTGTCGTCGATTGTCTTTTCTGTAAAAAAAAAATACATTTGGATTATTTTCAAAAAGTTAATTACACTTATAAAATTCTAGCTACCATATGAGAACAATTGTTTATTGGTTTAATAAATGTTTTTGACAGAATAAGATGAGGTTCCTTTAAAGGGGAGGACACTTGGCAAGGGAGGGCACGTGTGAGCGGGGAGGAATGGGAGGTCACACAAGGGCAGGTTTAGTTCAGGGATGAAGAAGAATACAGAAGGTTAACCACATAAAGGGGATCTGTGTCATTGAATTATAAGGTTTGCCTCGAACAACTGGCTACGAGGCAGCCCCCGCTCACCAGCAGGATTATGCCTGTCCTCTAAGCATCGGAAGGAGAGCAGTGTCAGCGGATGTGGGGCGCAGCCGCTGCAAATGCTTGCTGGCTGCTGGGGGTGTGCTCCGAGATACACGCGCTGCAGGAGAGAAACTGCGGCAAGCGAGGAAGGATTGGCCTCAGCAGAGCCAGTGGTGCGGTAAGGAGAACGCTTGCTGGGATCGTGCAAGTGCGGAGGGGCATGCAGGCGAGGGCCAATGGTCTGTGGCAAGCAGGATGGTGTCCACGGAGCCGGCGGTGGGGTAAGGAGCCCCCCCGCTGGGACCCTGAGAGTGTTGCATCTCGTCGTTATGGTACGACAAGAAAAACAGAAAGAACAATAATAATAAAGTGAATGCAAAGGCAGGAGAGACTGCCTGATCCTGAGATGAGGAGGGGCACGGCAAAGCTGGCAAGGCCTGGGGGGGCGGGGAAGGGAAGAGACAAACACACATAAGTCATTGAAAGGACTTAAATAGAAGGGTGAGACACAGAATAGAAGGCCTGAAAAACGCAAAAAAGGAACAATGTCATTAATAGCAAAGCAAAAAGTAACAAGGACTCCACCCTCAGAGGCAGTAACAAGCAAAGGGGGAAGCACAGTACCCATAAGTGAAAGGATTGTGGATGCACCAGAAGCAAGCTGCATAGGTTGAGGAGGAGCACAAGGACACATGGCAGCCAACTCCACAAGGCCAGGGAGAGGGGCATGAGAGGTGATCCCACTACACCAGCCAAGACTCCCTTGGCAGTCAAGACACCCTGGGCATGGGGTTCATAGACGCAAAAGAAAGAGGTGAAAGCAAAAAGGAATACCACCACCTGAAGGAAGGAACGAACGGTGGAAAGCGACCCAGAGCAAGAGTGTGACCAATCAGCTCAAAAAAGGAAGCCATACCCATGAATAAAAGGGAAACTCATCAAGGATAACTGAGACGGGATAAACAGGGACCAACCCACAAGAGGAGATGGTGGTCAACACACAAGCAACTGCAGTCCCTGGGGTGCAGGTGGAGGCAGGAGCAACAGCTGGCATCATGGCAAGCATGTCATCAGAGCAGCGTTCTTAAGGAGACCACAGCCATTTTCCCTATAAACTCAACATGAACTAGGCCAAACGCGCGAAGAATGAATGGAGGAAATCAACGACTTTATAAGGGCAGTGGGTGACCAAGGCTCACCCAACATGTTGGACATCTTTTACCAACCTGGCAGGGAAATAAATTAAAGGCATCATAAAGACAATCCCTCCACAAGAGAAAACCACATATAGAATGTTGATTGCAGCAGTGAACAGAAAACTGGTAGTGCTGCCAAACCGGGACTATGAAATGGACTCTTTCAATCAATGTGCCCAACTGCCCCATGAGACAATAGGGCAGTTTGTATTCAGACTCCAAAAGAAAATCACGCATTGCAACTTTACAAACTTCTTAGAGGATGAGGCCATCTGACTCAGAATCATAGAGGGGTGCATGTCATCTATATTTCAAAAACATCTGCTGAAAAAACCACTGTTGCTATCAGATATCCGGGACCTGGCCAGGGTTTATGAGAGGGTAGAGGTTCAGGCTGTCGCGATAAAGAGCCCCAGGAAATCGGACAGTGTGGCTGCAATACAAAAGGCACCAACAGCAGGTTTCTGGAGCCAAAGTGGTCCGAGTAGGGCAGGGCAAGGTGGCCCATACCAGAGGTATCATGGAGACCAATAAAGTTATAGATGTGGATTTGAATTTCCCCATCAAGGACAGTGCCCAGCCCTAGGGCAAATGTGCATGAGGTGGGGCAGAGAAAACCACTTTCGGGCGATCTGTAAGGAAAAGGCACTGACCTGCCCAAATTACAGAAACCCTTTTCCGGGGGGCCGGTAGTGGTGCGCCAGAAACCAACCTGGGGATTTAACACCAGAATGTACCACGAACAGACCTTCCAGAAACTACCACAATGAAGGGATATATCACTGCCTCAACCCCAGACCAGGTTCATCAGAGCGATGGAGATACTTACCCTGCCAATGCCGCTACAGTACCATGAGGAGTGAAATTGCCTGCCAACCCTGCTAGAGCTATATGCACGTCATCCTGAAATGTATGACACTGGATACATAAGGGACCTGTATGAGAACCCACCAGGGGATTTCAGGAGGGCTACACCCAAAATGATTGATACAGCAGGGAGTATGTGTGACTAATCAGTGAAGAGGCCGATGATGGCAGAGCCCCACGAGTGACCATCCAGATAGGGGGGTTGAATCACCAATTCATTGTGGACACTGGGGCCACCGTCAATGTAATGACTGCAAACCTCTATCAGACGATAAGTGACCTCTACCCTCTAACTCCCTCCCAGGCGAGGATATTCCAATAGGGTGCAGCGCAACTGCTTCCATCGACAGGACAATTGCGATGTGACCTACACCACAAAGGGCACATAGTATCTGCAATTGTACATGTGATACAGAGTCCTATGACAGGCAGATGCTTACTGAGCTACCATACTGAATCTGCCCTTGCCCTCATCGACATCCATTATGACTAGTCGGAGGTGAAGAAGGGGCTCCCGGCCGGAGAGTGAGGTGAACATGGTGACAGACCAAGAGATGACTATCCAGTGTATAAAAACAGCAATTATGGAACTGTTCGAAGGCATGGGCATGCTCAAAAACTCAGTAATCACACTCCACATGGACCCGACAGTAACCCTGGTGCTCCAACACCCACGCAGAGCAGGATTCCACCTGTAAGCAAGTGTCCAGAGAGCTGCATATAATTGAGTGAGTAGCCCGATGCCATGGGTATTGCCACTGGTGGTGGTGCTAAAAGATAATGGACGACTGCGACTCTGTGTTGACATGTGCATCCAGAGGCAAAGGCATCCTGGTCCGAGCATAGAGGACATGATTATAAGGCTGAATAAGGCAGTGTGATTTTCGAAGCTCAACCAGGGCTATCATCAGCTGGTTATTCACCCTGACTCCAGGCCCATCACTACCTCTGCGACCCACGAGGGGTTATTTTCCTTTACAAGTGACTACATCTTGGAATATCAGCTGCGATGGAACTATTTCAGGAAAAGTCTGTTGGCTGATCTCACCAGTGATGACTGCCTTCAACTACATCGATAATATCTTGGTGTTCCGCATGCTCCGGGACCAACACCACACAGCGCTATTGCAGGTATACAAGATCTTACAAGCGGCAGGCCTCACCCTTATCGGGGTATAGTGTGACATCAGCAAGCCCAGTATGACATTTTTTGGTCACATCTTCTCAGATCGGAGGATGACTGCCGACCCAGACAAAATAAGCACGATAGTGAACTCAGCCCCACCAACGGGCATTTCTAAGCTCAGGTCATTCCTGGGCATGGCAGGCTACTGTGCCTGGTACCTCCCCAACTACACCACCCTTACAGATCTCATCAGAAATTTGCTCAAGAAGTATGTGCTATTTGAATTGGGAGCCAGATGCAGGGAAGCGTTCCGGACCATAAAAGATTTACTTGTCACCAGCTGCAGAATAGAATACTTCGACCCCCTGTGGGAAACGGTGTCCCCCCCTTGGGGCTGGGAGCATTCTTGGCCCGAGTAAATCGGTGGAAATACCCGGACACTGCATTGTTGCCTATGCCAGCAGTGCCCTATCACCAAAGAGAGGGCGTACTTACAGGCCGAGAGGGAAAGCCTGGCGGCAGTTTGGACTTGTGAAAAATGACACCATTTTGTCATTGGCCATCGATTCACCCCGTCACAGACCATCAAGCACTTCTGTCCCTGTTAGGGAATCCAAAGACCAGGATGCGCCCGCGCATAGACAGGTGGGGCATCAGGCTACAGGAGTACGACTTCCACATTGTTCACAAACCGGGGGCAGGGGAGGCGAATCTGGCAGACTACTTTTCCAGACACCGGAAGGACAAGCTAAAGACATCCTCGAGAGAGAGGCCGAACACTGTATGCAATACCTGTCATAGATCGCACTTCCCCCGAACCTCACCCTGACAACATTCATCGACAAGAGCAGACTAGACGCAACCATCAAGGCTGCAGTTCAGCTCACCGACACAAACAAATGGAGGAACCACAGACAAGAACTGCAATAGAATAAAGAGGTGGACATGAAAGAGATTGAAAGGATGACCAAGGTACAAGGTTAGCTGGCCACAACTGAGCAGGGGATTGTCTTGAGGGGCAATAGCCTGGTATTACCCAAAGCCATGAGAAAGTCAGTCATCAACCTGGCACACGAGGGCCATAGGGGACTGGCGAACACATAAAAGATACTATACAATCAGGTTTGGTTCCCCTACATGGATGCAGTGGTGGATGGCATACTAGCACACTGCCAAGCCTGTCATAGGGCAGCGGCAAACACATCTCCGTTCCCCCTACAGATCATGCCACTTCCCAAGGGTCCATGGCAACGAGTAGCAATAGACTTCTGTGGGCCCCTGGAAGAAGAGGACACACCTGCTGATGGCAATGGATGAATATTCACAGTTCTCAGTGGCAAAGCTAGTGCAATCAACAACATTCCACACTGTGGTGGGAGTCCTAGACAAACGGTTCAGTGAGTGGGGCATACCGAACATAGTGAAAACAGACAACGGAACCCCATTCCGAATCTATGACTTCAAGAAGTTTGCAGCACATTCGGGGCTCCAGCACCAGAAAATGATACCACCCTTGCCCAAACCGAACGGGATGGTGGAACAATTCATGTCCACCATCAAGCAAAACCGGCAGAAAGCTCTCGATCAAGTGACATTTCCCAAAGCCTTGTGCCAGATGCTGAGAAGATACCAGAGTACACCACACAAGGCCATAGGAAGGCCCCAACAGAGATAATGATTAGATACAAGCTCTGAACCTGCCTGTTGTAGATTGAAGATTGCACGGAGGAACATGATGCAAAATTCTGTAATTGAGGCTTGGAGAGGAAAAGCAAAGCAAAGATATGGACTGACCAATGAAGAGGACAGAGGGAACCACCACTACCCATTCGAGGACAAGTTCTGGTCTGTCAGAGACAGCAGAGAAAGACTGATACTCGGTATAACCCCAAGCCATTTCAAGTAACAAAAGTCAAAGGATCCATGGTCACTGCGGCAAGGGACGGATGTGACATAACTCAGAATGCTGCCTCCTTCCACACACAGCACGTGTCAGATGCTGAAACCATGGAACCACCAAGCGGAGATGAAGAACAGACAAAGACAATGGAGGGAATACCAGAGGAGAGACCGGCAGAACCTTCAATGTCGAACCTGGAGGAGACTGTTGAAGAGGGATCAGGAGAGACTTGCAAATCTCCCGGGTGCCCCACTGAGTCATTCAAAACCCTCATGGCTCATCAAACAGATATGAGCCTCTGAGAACCACAACTTCCTCAGACACTCCTGCCACCACACAGGCTACTCCTGTGGGGCAGAGGATCCCTGTGGCAGCCTTGCAGGCCATACAGAATGTGCTGTTGACCCGAGGGTCACAGTACTCTGTTTTTACTGCAAGGAACCGATATACAGTGGGGGAGCAATTTTGAAGTGCTTTCTAGGCCGTGATCAAGGAGGATGAGAAAAACTGCCTCTTAGCTTAAATGTAAGGCCCGCTCAACATCTTCCCCTGTTCACCTGCCACTCCGTCTCTGTGGTTGGTGCCCCTTCCCTCCCCCACCTTACCTTGCCTCTCTTGTAAAAAACAAAAAAAGCAAGAAAATACAAAATCACAAAAAACAAATAAAATGGCTTCCTGAATATTTCAAAGATAATATAATAGGTAGATGTAGTTGTAAAAAAAATAAGAAGAATAAATACAAGTAGAAACATATTTAATTATAAGTGTTAGTAATAGTCAGTGCTCACAACTAAATTTACAAATCTCCTTACCACAATACCATCACATGAACACATTTTTTTCTATCCAAAATGATCTCATATCAAACAAAGTATGTGCTCATGTGCATTGTGATAGTATAGAATCTACACATTCGAAGTTTGCTTAATTTCTGAAAATAATCAGTTGCCTATACTACTTAATTGTATACCACATGTTACATTTAAAGAACAAAGGGCACACTACAATTTACTGTGTAAGTATGAAATAGGTAGATATATGGTACACAACAAAGCACAGATGACATATTTCAAAATGTAATGAATCCAACCAGTGATATCAGTTATGTCATGTATAATGTAATAAGTGATGTCACCAGTGATGTTATCAGTGATCTCATCATTGTGGTCATATGCTGTGCAGCAGGGATTTCAAAGTTAAAGTGTAGTTGCTTCAAATGCACGTGCTGAATTTCAAGGAGTTTGTAGTGTAACATCTGATCACCTTAACTCTCTCTTAACTAACGTTCTTTCACAGAATTTCAAGGGTTTTGTTATACTATAGTTTCTTTTGAACCCACTAGCCATGGCATTTGGCCTTGGCAACTGTACTTTTTGCACCAATATCTTTTTTGGGATCCAGATGCCACAGCCTTTGTCCTTGGCCAATGTACTTGTTGAACAAATATGTTTCTTTGGGCCCAGTAGCCATGGCCTTTGGCCATGACCATGTTGCACCAATATGTTTCTTTGGGGCCCGCTAGCCATGCCCTTAAGCCGTGGCCACTGTACATTTTGCACCAATACATTTCTTTTATCTCCACTAGCCAATGTCTTTGTCCCTGGCCTTTGGCACAAAGACCCATTACCCTTGACCTACTAGATGTGATCACTGTAGGTGTAAAAATTCTTTTTTTTCTACTGCCTTCTGATCCCCGCGGGCTTTCCACCGTTATTGGCAATGAACTACAGATACAGTGGCAGTAAACTACCCATGCCCACGGTATTCCCCTGGCAATTCGAAAACGTTCAAAAATACTTCCCGGTCCTCTCAGGCACTCACCAAGTGCCCCCTCCTCTATCCATGGCCCCAATTTCCCTCGTTGCTTTTTAACTCTCTGGCCCTCTCCCATTACACCCTTTCACTCTTTTGCTCATGTGATGCATTTTCTTTTCCGAGCGTGTCTTCCGTTGTAGCTGTGGGAATCTTGCAAAATTCCCCCAGTGTTCTCCCAATAATCTGAAAGTGTTAGAACTGTAACTGGCTCCCCAGATCACCGCCAACTCTCCAATTTCACATGGTATTCTCTTTCCTCCTCCCCACCTCTTGCCTGATGCATCGTTTTTCCTTCTCCAAATAGCTTCTTGAGCACTTTTCGTTTTTGCATTACCCCGGTAAATGCTTGCATTGAGCAAAAAAAATGCCTGCTTTTCATTTCTGAAAAGCCACTCTGCTGCAAAGCACCATGGGAGATAAAGATATTTTTCTGGAAGCAGAAGGCTCCCCCTCCCCGGTGAAATATTTTTAAAGCTACTGGACAGATTAACCCCAAAACTGTCCCGGAAATTAAGTCAAGGCTTCGTGCCCACATTTGTTCTTACTTGGTCCAAATCGAGCAGTTTTTGTGCTTCGGCGCTTTGGCTTTACCAAATGTGGAATTTTTTTCTATGGGAAAATGAATGGGAGTATTCTGAAAATAGTGTTTCTTTGCTTTCTTAGTAAAGTTTTTATTTTTTAATGAATTGTTCCTAAAAGGTCAGGTCTGGGGGGGCCGTGACAACATTTTTGTTGGGAAAATGTCATTCAAATCTGTCATGCTAATCTAAAGTTATTAGCAATATAATTTTTGGATTTCCTATGACGCAAGGCTTTCACCTTAACTATAGGGCCGAGACCGCCACCCTATAATAAATATAAATATATATATATATATATATATATTCAGTTGAAAAAACCTTAGTTAAGAGAGAGTTAAGGTGATGAGAGACTCAGAATCATGACTCTTTCAACGATTCCTCCCCCAGGACTGAAAGCCCAACAATCCCCACAGTAATGCATTACTGTTAAAAATGCTAACTCAATGCTAGCCTCTGGCTTCTCCTGAACTCTGTAAAGTGCTCCACTACCTACGGCCAGGTTTGCGCTATAACCAATACAATACATCAGATTTAACGCAACAAACCCCTAAAATTCAGCACTCACATTTGAAGCAAGTCCACCTTAACTTTGTGCTCCCTGTTGCACAGCATATCACCACAATGATGACATCACAGATGAAATCACAGAGGACATCACTGATGACATTATTCATGATATCACCAATGAGATCAATAATTACATCAACTGTGAAATTATAGATTAAATAAGTTAAAATATCGTTGTCGACCTCTTTTGATATATATTTTATTTTATTACACTTAACAATAATAACAACATGGCAAGGAACAATACACTGATACAGAAATATGATATGATATGAGTATGTGTGAAGCATTCATTTTTTGTATTGATCAACTTATAAACTTTAAAATAAAAATATATAATTTATGTAAATGGTTGAATTTCGTGTATTAGTAACCAATTTAAATACTTCATGCTTAGTACAAAGAAGGTGAAGACCCGTGGCATCATATTGGATGCAGAATTGAAAATGAACCAGCACGTTTCTCAGATTTGCTCTTCTTGTGGCCTGATTAATAAACTGCTCTATCACATCCGACCGTTCGTGTTGCATAAAAATGCATCTGTCCTGGCCTCTGCCCTCGTAATCTCCCATTTATTGCAAAAGCCTGTTGAGTGGCTTCTCCCAGTCTAACCTAGCTGCATCACAGTTCGTCCAGAACGAAGTAGTTTGTGCTATCTCTGGCTTAGCCAAACGCGCCCATATAACATCGTCAAGGCGGGAACTGCATTGGTTGCTCGTGCAACATTGAAATACACATAAGATTCTCATAAGTGCGTGAGCAATACAGCTCCAATGTACCATATGGACCGCCTAAAAGCATATGTTCCTTTTCTCAGTCTTGGATCCAAGGATCAATCCAGACTTGTGCAGCCTAGGTTTAGGCTGGTGAAGTCTGGTGGATCTTGTTTTGATGTGCAAGGGTCGATAGCCTGGAATGTTCTCCCTACTGTTCTTAGAAAAGTTGAAACGACAACCGAGTTGAAGAAGAGGTTGAAAACTCACCCCTTCAACCTCCCTCTTGATTGAGCTCCT